>NW_023425427.1:6422754-7622754 GCF_014108245.1 Pipistrellus kuhlii
AATATACTGTAATATAAGTTGAGTCTATGGTCTTTCTCTTAAAGTATCCTTTTGCACTGTGCTCATCCTCTTTCTTTTTAAAAAAAATATATTTTATTGATTTTTTTTTTTTTTATAGAGAGGAAGGGAGAGGGATAGAGAGTTAGAAACATCGATGAGAGAGAAACATCAATCAGCTGCCTCCTGCACACCTCCTACTGGGGACGTACCCGCAACCAAGGTACATGCCCTTGACCGGAATCGAACCTGGGACCTTTCAGTCCGCAGGCTGACGCTCTATCCACTGAGCCAAACCGGTTAGGGCAACACTCACCCTTCTTGTGATGATATGAGATAAATTGCTTACGTGATGAGATGAAGTGAGGTGAATGACGTAGGCACGGGGATAGCATTAGGCTATACCAGTGGTCAGCAAACCACGGCTCACGAGCCACATGCGGCTCTTTGGCCCCTAGAGTGTGGCTCTTCCACAAAATAACATGTGCAGGTGCGCTCATGCAGTGCGATTGAAACTTTGTGGCCCATGCACAGAAGTCGGTTTTTGGCCTGGGCGATTCTATTTTGAAGAAGTAGTTCTAACACTGAGCCACACTCAAGAGGCCAAAGAGCCACACGTGGCTCGTGAGCAGCGGTTTGCTGACCACTGGGATATACTGACCTCCTGATCATGTCAGATCAGGAGGAGGATCAGCTGCTTTGGGTGCCATGACAGTGTCAATAGGTTATATGCCAGGAGTAGATGTTGATGACTGAGAAATTTCAGTATTTTCAGACTGCAGTGACCATGGGTAATGAACTGTGAAAAGCAAAGCTTCACATAAGGGGTGAGGACTTCTGTACAAGGTTCAGAGACTCACTCACGGCCATAGAGCTAGTAAATATATTTAGCTTCTTTCACATTCTATTACAACCATCTGTGTACGTTTCATTCTTCTTTGGACCATGACCCTCTCAAGTGAGACCTTTTTAAAAATCTTTTTCTACATTCCCAGCATCTAGCAGAGAACCAAGCAGGTAGCAGATGCTCAAGAAATATGGGTTTTGAAGAGTAACTGCACTCTGCTACTCAAACATGCTGTGTCCTTTTCCTTCCTCTGTGCCTTTTTCGCAAATAGGAGCCCTGAAACACTTGTTCTGTGCATCCCTCTTACCTTTGTCCACTCTCCTCTCCCCTCCCCCTTATCCCACACACACACACACACACACACACACACACACACACATACACACAGGACAAGAATTCCCGATCCTTGCTTGGGCAGTCATAACAAGGAATTCTCACATCTGGGGCAAAGCAGATGTCAGACAGCATATGACCCCTCTAATATCAAGCAAACAAACCCAGTTGCTCACACATGAATCAGTACACTTTTGCCAAGCTGTTATTTATGTCCTTATTTTCATTGGAGAGACTCTTAGTTATCATATTGATAGAACATGGCTTCTTGCCCATAAACTCCACTAACACTCAATTCTCCCTTAACCTGAAATCAGTCTTTCCCCCCTAAGCCTCTAAACTGCTATGACCTCCTCCCTCCACATGACTGTCAATATCTACTTGGTCTACATTGTGACCTCGATCTCTGCACCTTCCACCCACGTCTCTATTTAGATCTATTGGAGTTATGCATCTCTTATATAAAAAGCCCGTGGCCGTCACGCCGTAACGCCGTCAGGACCAAACGAGCAGCCGCTCTAGCAGCGGGTGGGGCAGGCGCGAGCTACTCGCACACGTTTTCGTGTGCGCTGGGCCTCTGGTATGTAATAAAGAAGGGCTTCCCTGAGGCACCATTTGTGCTAAGCCTTGACGTTCCCTGGGTTTTCAACTGCAGGGTTTGGGCAACTCTGTCCTGAATTCCTGACTTCAAACTGCATCCTAGTCATCTTGACACCTCTGGCTCCCACTTGCTCCCCAATCTGATACTGCTGCTCTCCAGGTTACAGCTCTGTCCTCTGCCAGATTTCTCATGTTTTCCATCACTTACGTAACTAATTCCCTGCATTATAGTCTTACAGTGGTTTTTATTTCCTGACTGGATTTACAACTAATACAGAAATTGACAAACGACTAGGCAAAAAAAAAAAAAAAAAAAGCAAGCTAGGCATAAAAACAACCACCGCCATCTCACATTTATGAACGGCTCACTATATATCAGACACTCTCAAAGTAGTGCGTTTTTGACATAAACCCAATGGATTACCATAGCAACCCTGTGATGTATGTACCTTTGTTATCCCCCTTTTTAAGATGAGGAAAGTGAGGCTCAGAGAGGTGAAATAATCTGCTGTTCCAAAGACGGTGAGTAGTGGAACTGGGACTCAAATCCAGACAACCTGGCTCCAGAATGCACCCTCCCTCCAAAACATGAAGCCCGGCGCAGTGTTTCGAGCAGGCAGGCACTCTACAGGGTCAAGTGCAACCGAGAGGTCAGGTGAGATAAGGGCCGGGAGGCGTCGACTGGATTTAGCAATAGGGAAGTCACGAGGAGCCCGGAACAGGAAAGTCAGAGACCAGACAGCGTGAGGCTGGCCAGTGAGCCAGAGGTTAGGAAGTAGAGACAAGAGGAGAAAACCTTTCTTTCGGGAAGTCTGGCTCTGAAGAGGAGGCACAAATCAGAGAGGAGATGGAAGAGACGCGGAGCTTTCTTCACTCCTGCTTTGTTTTAGAAACGACAGCATCTTGAATGTTTGAATATTGACGGGATGGAGCCAGTTGACAGGGAGTCTGAAATCGTGAGGCAGGAGGACAACAGAGCAGGGTCTGGTCTCCCAGAGGCCAGAGGGGCAGCTATATAGTCCAAGATCCACTTAGAATCTCTTCTAGGGCAACAGGAGGCAGAAAGCAAGGATGGCTGCAGGTGTATTTTTGGGGAAGTTATTTTACTCTGGCTTCTATCTTTTCTGAGCTAGAGAACAAGGCCATTAGCAGAAGGAAGGGTGGGGTAGAGTGGTGAAGGGTGTGAGGAGCAGAGAAAAGCTTGAGATCAGCCACGGTGCTGAATGGGGACGTACTGTGGAAAGGCAGCAGTCCCCAGCCAGAGGCCCCAAGTGTAGCTGGGATTTGTGGTTTTACATGGGCAGGAATTCTCAAGGTATCTTCAGCCCGAAGTGTAGGCAAAGGACCCGGACAAATGGGATGGCCCAGATTAGGTGTAAGAGAAGGAAAGCAAAGAAACTGAGTAAAAGACAGTGGCAGGAGCAACTGACCCGATGAGCCAGGGGCTATACAGGAGGTAGGCGAACGCAGGCGGACAGAGAACAGGTATAGTCAGTTATTACTGACTGAGGAGAGAGTAAGGTGAGAAAAGATGGCATTTGATAGCATTATCTCTGAGCAGGAACAGTTTTGATGTTGGAGTACAAGGGTGCGGCCATGGGAGAGGGCAGCTGATTTCAAAAAAAGAAGTGAAGGTGACTGGAAATCGTGTAAAAAAAAAACCATGCCCACTAAAATAATTTTTTTTTTTAATCCTGAGAATTTTGGATAGAGTTCCGTGAGGTGAGGGCATGATTTGAGAAGACGGTGAGTTGAGGAGGGAGAGGTCTAAAGAGTTTAACAAACAGGAGTGGGAAGAAAAAGGTAGTGGAAGGTCTGCAGTGGACATTGGTTGTTCCTGCTTGTCCAATATCCATCGGTCCTATTTCTAATAACAGCACCTTCACTTTGCTTTTGAGGCCACATTTTTCCTCCTCAGGCCCCGAGAGGACTTCCAAAATATTCATGATATTCTATAGTTTAACCTGGAGCATAGGAACATGAGTGTTCATGTTATTATTTTTTAAGCCATATATTAATAGATACATTTTATTCTTTAGATTAAAGAGGTGCATTTTATATACTTTGGATATAGATTTCACAGTTCAAACGAACATACTAAAACTTCTTTTCTCCACGCTCTGAAGGGTCAGGTCTGAGCCAGCCGAGTTACAAAGATTGGCTTCGGCGCGTGACCCAGTTTGGGTCCATGAGACACCAAGCCAAGCGTTCGCTGGAACCGTCAGGAAAGAGGTGCTCACTTTCTGCCTAGCCGTGAAGCTTGTTTGTATAACATATCCCTTCCCTAAGGATAAAGCTAACACAGAAGAACGCGGAGACAACAGGAAGGTGGCAGATCCCGGACATCACCTGAACACCTAGTTCCAGCCATCCCTGAAGCCAGACACCTGGGGCTCTTTGACAACACGAGCCAATGGGCCTTAGGTGTATGGCATTTTAATTAAAAAGAAACCTAACCCAGTAGTCTATCAAATAAAGGGATATTCTCAATTCAACAGCCTGTATGATCCTTTTCAACACATAAGCCAAGCCATGCCCTCCTCCTGCTCAAGACCCTGCAATGTCTCTCAAAGTAAAGCCTCGGGGTGGCTTACCAGGCCCTACACAGTCTGCCCCCATCGCACCGTACCGTACCGTCAGCCTGTGACTTTCCATTGCTCACTCTGCCCTAGACACACCAGGCCTCTGGGCTATATGACACCCCGAAAGTGTGCCTTCGGGCCCCTGCTTTGGCTTTTCCCTCCACCTCGACACTCCCCCAGACATCCACTCACAAACTGCCTCACTTTTTTCACGTCTCTGCTCCAATCTCCGGTTCTCAATAAGGCCTACCTGCATCCCTACCCCCACGGCCAGTGACCCTGAACACTCTCCTCCCTGCCCGCTGCTTCTTCCTTCCACAGCACTTATTACACGATACAGCGAACGTACCCAACGAGGGCGAGAGGCAACTGGTTGATTCATCTCAAGTTCCTAGAACAGCGTCTGACTCTTAGCAGGCCCTCACATATTTACTGAGTGAACAAATAAAAAGGCATGAGTCTCCAAGGGGCAGAACTGGGCTCGTGGAGAGAAAGGACACCAAGTTTTACCTCCTAAACATGATGTGCGTGGAGTACGGGAGGAAGACACCTCCATTTCAAAGACTTCGGGGGAAGCAGGGACCTAAGAAGGCTGGAAGAGTTCGGTAAAGAGGTTGAGGATGTGGGCAGGGGTGTTCACCACCATTGGGGCTTAAGAGGGGTTGATGTGAAGTTTGGGGATGCACATGGGAACTGGAGACCGAGTCAGGGGAGAAGCAGCCCAGAGCGGTTTGCAGGTGAAAGTTAAAAAAAAAAAAAAAGAAGAAAAGAAAAGAAAGAAAGAGAGAGTGCCAGCGCACGAGATGGACCAGTGGTTTGCTAACATTTTAGCTGTTAGAAGGATGTAGTGATAGAAGGCCTGTTGAGCTAAGCTAGCTTTAAAAGACTTAGCCTTAGCAATTCTTGGTAGAAAGGGTCCCTCCTGTTACTCCATGGCTTGAAAGATTTTAGATTTGTGGGTGGAGAGGCCATGGTCATACCCCAGGGGCCATTCAGACCTGCCTGCTGGACCGGGACACACGGCATCCCTGCTCCTGGCACCATCCTGGGCCCACAGAAACCAATCCCCTCACGCAATGTCATAACCCTGCACTGTACGCAGCCTGCCCAATCCTCATTCTCCAAGCCCAGCGCTGACTCTGAAGCAGGCATCCAGGATCACAGCCCTCATATCCAAAGAGCCGAGAGAACAGGCTTCTTTTTTTCTTGCTTATTTATCTTCACCCGATGATATTTTTTCATTGATTTTTAGAGAGAGTGGAAGGGAGGCGGAGAGACGGAGAGAGAAAGATCAACATGAGAAAGACATACCCATTGGTTGCCTTCTTTATGCACCCCGACCAGGGCCAGGAACCCAGTTGCGTGCCCTCGACCGGAATGGAACCCAGGACCCTTCGATCCGCATGCCAGCGCTCTATCTCACTGAGCCAAACCGGCTAGGGCAGAATAGACTTCTTTTTTAAAGACAAAGCGGAGCACTCAGTGTTCCTACCTGCCCTGCATGCTGCCCAAGCAAGAAAAAGCAGGGCAAAGGGAAGCAAGCCTGCCTTCCACTGGTCCTGATTCACCTTTGATGCTTGTCAACTTCCCTCTGCAGAAATGTCTCCAGAGTTATGAAAACATATGTGCACATGCCAAGATTCAAGGAAAATGTTACTCCCAGAGAAACAAACCATATTGCTTAGCCTCTAAGGAAAAGTGAGTTACTATACATCAGACCCTTGGGAATGATGTCATTTTGGTGTTCCTTACAATTCTAAGGAAACTTATTAAGTATTCGATAATTATCCCTGGCCATTGTTCTCAGTGGTTAGAGTGTCGGCCAGGGTCTCAGGTTCAATTCCTGGTAAAAGGCACGTGCCTGGGTTGCAGGTTTGATCCCTGGCCCTATCGATGTGTTTCCTCTCTCTCTCACTCCCGCCCTCTCCCCCCTCTACTCTTTCTTAAAAAAATCAATGGAGCCAGGCTAGTGTGGCTCAGTTGGTTGAGCATCATCCCATGCACCAAGACGTCATTAGTTTGATTTCTAGTAAGGGCACATGGGTTGTGGCTCAATCCCCATGGGAGCATGCAATTGATGCTTCTCTCTGATGTTTTTCTCTCTCCCTTTTTCTCTCTAAAAATCAATTAAAAAAAAATTTTTTTTTAAGAATCAATGGAAAAAATATCCTGGGGTAAAGAGCAACCAAAAAAAAATCAATAATTAATAATAAGGCCTTCAAGACTGTCTCTCCCATATAACTGTCTTCGTAAAAGCAGCCAGCATAAATTGAACTTGATCCTGACCTCCTGTCCATCAACAAGATCTTGGTTGTACAGGGCATATGTCCTCCCAGTACTTAGTAGTAAAATGCCCACACCTCTGGGTCAGGTGTCCTCCAAGAGTGGACCATTAAGCAAGTATTTAAAATAGCCATCTGGAGTAGCCATCAGCCAAGATGGCCTCTAAGACCCCTAACTTAATGTTGCCCCTCAGTTCTGTGACTTTAAGTGAAACTACATATAATGAAGCCATTGCTAATTATATAAACGACAGTGCCTATATTCATTCATACCCTCTTCCCACAGAATGTGGCAGAGGCCTGTATGTCACTTCCAGGATTAGCTTATACAAGATTGGGGATTGAGTCTTGGGCTCTCTCGCTTGCTGGAATCACTTGCTGGAAGAGACCAGTTGCTATGCCCAATGGATGTTCACTCCCCATTTCAGCCTTCAGATGACACAACACTCGTCAACAGCTTGGTGGGAACCTCATGAGAGACCTGAGTCAGAACCACCCAGCTACACTGCTCCCTGATTTTTGGCCCACAAGAACTATTTTCAGGTGCTAAATTTTGGGGTAATTCATTACACAGCAATAGATACATTAATTCGCAATCCTACATGGACCCGAGATGGAAATCAAAAGATGTAACCTCAGTTCCTAAACAACATACAAATAGGACAATTACTCTTTCCATGAGAAAGCAACAAATGATTCTGTCATTTCAACCATTTCTATTGAGTGGTAAATACGAGGAAGGTATTTCCAACCTACATAAGCCTTCGTATAGTTTATAATCTATAAAATAAAGAAAGACAAAGAGCCATTCACACACACCTCAAGTTGCTCAATCCACTGGCTTCATGAGCTTTTTAAGTCTTCTTGCTCCCAATGCTTTCTCCCTGACTCCTCGCTCTTTGCTTTTGCAAACCCTCTCAGGAAGGTATGTCAAACACCCGCCCTGGATATTCTGAGTGCTCAGTGCAGGCATGCTCCTTTTAATTGTACCACATGCCCTCCGGTCTAACGGGGAAAGAAAAGTTAGGTCCCTAATGTCACTTAGTAGTAGAACAAGAAGGAATCCATTTCATATTTTACTTAGGAGGAGGAAATCCTGGTCACAAGCGTTGAGAACAATTCTAATTTCTGCAACTAGTAATACATGTCAACCTAAAACGCTGGTACAATCGCGGCTCCAGCCCTGGTCACAGCTGCAATGGCGACGGGGGAGCGGGACTGCGGCCCCTCACCCGCCGCTCCATTCTGCTGTCTCTCGAAGCAGCGGGAGGGCTGCGCTGCTCAGAGAAAAATCAGGAGCCTCTCTCTGCACAAAGAAGGTCAAAGGGCGGGCTTTCTTTCCCTCGACCACAAAACCAGCGTCTGCCAAACCTAAATAGTGTGGGAGGCCTTCAGAGGTGAAGGGAGCCCAGACAGAAAACCACAGCTGGGTCTCCTCCCGCCGCTGGGGTCTGAGTCAGGTGACTTCGCAGGGCACACAACAAACCTAAACAAAGATCCTGCCCACATGACAGGCGGGGGGAGAGGATGGGCGCAGAGAGCGAAGCTGCCCGGACCTGCTGCAGAAAACCATTAGCTCGTACCTCTTGGCAGCCCCAGCCAGCCGGGGGGGACCTCCAAGTTACTTTGCAGCTCAGCCTTCGGGGATGCACCGGGAGGAACTCGGGACCCCATCCCAGGGCACAGGCGCCGAGTCCTGCCCGCAAGCCTCCGGGCCCTACCGGCAGGCGGGACCCCTCCCACCAGCCCTCACCAGCCTGGCAAGCCCGTGCCCTCCGCCCGCTTCCCCCGCAGCTGCGACCCCCACGGGGGCGGCGGAGAGGAAACGCCTTTTCCAAAGGACAGGCTCTGGGGGGCGAGGGACCGGCCGTGCCCCTTTGCCTCCCGCCCCCAGGGAGGGGGCACCAGGGTGGGCGCGGCCCGATGCCCAGGGGAGCTGGTGCCCACCACCCCCTCTGGGAGAGCCACGACCCTCCCGATCCCCCGCTCAGCGCGCCCCACCTTGTCGCCGAAGCTGCGGGCCGTCAGCAGGTCCGGGCTGGGCGTGCTGTCGCCGCCCACGGCCTCCTCGCTGCTGGAGCCGGCCAGCGGGTGCGGCATGTCGCGCAGGGAGTGGGGCCCCGTGGACGGCAGGGCCTTGGGGAGCCCGCCCGACATGGCGAGCAGCGCCCGGGACGCGCGGCGGAGGCCCCGCTCGGCTGCAGCTCTGACACAGGCCCTGCACCCGCCGCCGCCGCCGCCGCCTCTCCGCCGCGGGGCTGGGCCGGGCCGGGCCGGCTGCTCCGCGCTGCGCGCCCCCGCTCCGCGCCGAGCCCCGCGGCCGCTCGCACCTTGGCCGCTGGCGGCCGGCCAGCTCCGCCACGCCGCCCAGCCCGCCCGCGCCCCGCCCCGCGGCGCCGGGCCACCCACCCGGGAAGGAGGGGAGGGAACACGGGGAACCGGAGGAGGGAGGACGGGAGGCGGCAGCTCCGCCCCGCAGGAAGTGCGCCCGGAGCCCGCGGCCTCGGCCCTCCTGGCCTCCAAGCTGGCCTCCGAGAGCCCGGCGCGTGGAGGCTGCGCGCTGTGCCCGGCGCGGGTGTTTAACGGAAATCGGGGCTGGAAGAGACGTTGGAGGGGCCTGTTCCATTCCACCCGCGTTTACTGGTGCGCCCACGGGCAGCCAGGCTTGGAGATGGGGGTTTTGGAGCACGCACGTGGGTCGGGGTCTTCTGGCCTTTAACCCAAAATGGAAGGAATTAGGAGCCACAGTAGGAATGGCATAAAGGACTATTATTAGGCTCTAAGGAGAGAACAAACAATTGAAGGAGATGATCTAGGGTTTCTTCAAATACACGCTGAGACCCCCGTGCCATCTTGCGTCTGCAGCTAAGCTGGGTTTATGTAAGTTTAAACCTCATGAGTGAGCATCTGTAAGAGAGGGAGTGCTTTTAAACTCACACCTTGACTGAACTGAAGCTTTTTGAAAGAACAGTGAGATTTAAGCTCCTATTCATGCTTTTGTGCTTTCTTCCAGGCCTTTGGCTGAGCTGGATCCTCAGCTTCCTTTGCTTGCAGAGTGGAGATAGGCAGGCATCGCTTCAGCCACGTGGGGTGGAAGTTCACTTCCTTTCCCACCTTACCTGCCTCTGCAGCGTTTGCTCTTAGGCCAAGTCAGTAAGGCTATCAGTCCAGGCCAGAAGGAATCAATACGAACAATGTAACAGGTAGGGTGGCTTATTGTGAGGGAGCCCATTTTTCCCATCTGTTCCCAAACTATAGGTTTGTCCCGTTTCACCACAAATCTTGAAGCTGGGATTCACTGTGGTCTACACCACACTTTAATCTAGAAACAAGTGATGTTTCGGCAGGAGGAGAATGCAGAAAGTTGAAGCTGACCCAAAATATCACTCACAGACTCACTGAGCTTCAAAGACCTTCCTTCTTCTTCCCAGTGTGATTCACTGGGCCTTAGTCTTCAATTACCATCTTTTGTGGGCAGACTAGGGCTCAGAGGGCACTGGGGACAATTGTAAGTGCTGCATCTTCACAGGAATGCCAATGTCTGGTCCTCTTGGAACTGGGTAAAATTAACACTGTATATTCAACAGCATCTTGACAACTATTACAGGCCCTATTCACAGTTCTTCTGATTGGCATTAAAATGAACAGTACGAATATAACTAGAAATGAGTGTTCTATAGGTGTATAGCATAGGGATTTCTCATTGAATGGCGATATTTATTTTAGCAACCAGGCTGCCATACCATAGTGGGAATTTTATTAAGACTCCACACAACTTTCTCTTTGAGGACACCAAGGAAGAGTAAAACATGATCGACATTAGAATTCCTGAGCAAGTTGCCTAACCTTAATGAACCTGTTTTCTAAACTAAAGGGAGGAGCACAGGGAGCAAGGTAGTGTTGTGAGAATGAAATCCTATTCCTAGCCAAATACTGGTGCGGCCCTAACCAATTTGGCTCAGTGGATAGAGCGTCAGCCCACAGACTGAAGGGTCCCAGGTTCAATTCCGGTCAAAGGCATGTACCTTGGTTTCAGGCACATCCCCAGTCGGGGGTGTGCAGGAGGCAGCTGATCAACGTTTCTCTCTCATGATGTTTCTGACTCTCTAATCCCTCTCCCTCTCTGTAAAAAACATAAATAAAATATATATATTTTAAAATATTGGTGTGGCATTGAGCTCCCTTCTTTTCCCTCCCTGTCAAGTTTTCTCTGCTACTCTTATGAAGTGAAAATCCCAACGTTTTCATAATTAAACATGCTGCACTCTAAACTCCTCTATTTGCTCAGTTGGGGTCAGAGTACCATTTTCTATGTTCCCATCCCGCCAAAAAAAACCCCTCTAAAACCAAACAAAAACATAAAACCAGAGTTCCTGAAAGGCTGGATTCAAAATTGAAACAGTTTATTTATTTATTTTTCAATTTCCTGGTTGGTCAGTGGCATCTGGCCACAATGACCCAGTGGGTAGTCATCAAAACTAAAGAAAGTGAACTTTGGTGGAAAACATTTTGGTAAAAGTTTCCACCATTCATTTTTAGCCCAGGACTGCCTATTCGTATTCACCATTTCCTGTTTTATTGCAGTGTTCCTTGTGGTGGAAAACTGACAGTGAAATAATATTAAGTGTCCCAAAGTAGATGACTATGCTTTTACTAAAGGTTCTCAAAGCAACTTGGTGCCAAGGAGGAAATAGAAGTTTTTATGAGATTTTATTTTATTTCTTATTGATTGGTTTTGAGAGACAGAGAGGAAGGGGGAGAGAGAAACATCAATTTGTTGCTCCTCCCATTTATGCCTTCATTGGTTGATTCTTTCAGGCCCTGACCAGGATCGACCCCACAGCCTTGGTGCATCTGGATGAGCTACTTGGCCAGGGCTTGAAAATTTTATATATCAGAACAGAAAATGATTGCGTTTGGTGGGATTTGTGGAGGGCTGAGCTCTGAGGAAGAACAACTAGATATGTGTGTTTGGGGGCGCAGGGGAGATGCCACCAGAACCCAAGAACTGAGCCTGGGGCCTTCCCGCATCCATAGGGAATCCTAGGCATTTAGGCTTGCGCCTTGCAGGGCCCAGGGCCTTGGGCTTCAGAATGGGCACGCTTGCCAAGCTGGAATCCTGAAAAATCTCACTAGCAAGTCTGCGAGGACTTTACATGAGCACCCAGACCTCAGAAACAAAGCAGAGCCACAACAGAGCATTCTCTTTCTCTCCCCGGTACAGCATGTGCTTAGGCTGTATTCGTGTTTGTGTTAGCTGCTCACCCTCTTCTGGTTTTTAATACAATCATGGCTTTATGCTACATGGCATCCCAAGCCCTGCCTCCAAATAACACCAGCACTTGTGAAGTGGATGGCTGATGAGGACAAAGGAGGTTTTCAGAGAGCATTCAGAAGTGACATGGACAAAGCCACAGAGGGCTGGCTCAAACGAGAGGGACAACTGAGAAGGCGCTGTCACCAACAGAGGCAAAATTGTGTGATTTAATCCAGCCAGTGGCATCCCAGGAAAAAGCAAAAGCCAGCAGGTCCACTTGAGGCTAGGATCTGAAGAGTTTTGCAAACAAGAAATTGGACTTGCCCCAGAACCAGCAGAGATGCTTATGGGTAAATGATAGGACATTTACCTTTCTATATTGAAGTGCCTGGCCCCCTCAAAAACGGAGGCCCATTGCAGTGGGTAATGCAGCACAGATAATAGGCTCGGTGCCCAAGGACCACCTACCTGTGAGTTTGTTCACACACCAACTTCTAGACCCCACCTAAGCGATTCTGACTCTGGGGTGGGGCTGAAATCTAAGTATTTTATTAACAACTGGTGCTCATGTTGATGCTGGTCTATAGGCTGCACTTTGACAGACACTGCTCTTAAAGCTCCACCCATTTCTCTAACCCAGAAGTTGACATTCCAAGCCTCCTTTTGTATACAGTATGTTAAGTGCTTACTTTGGAGAAATTTCTTGTTTCCTGAAAAGTGCTTAAAACACAAATTTCTCTTACAAAATGCTATGGCAGCGAACTTTACCCTATACTTCAATGGTTATTTTTATTGAGGATCTACCAGATGCTTCAAGTACAGAGGGGCTCAGATGGACTAAATTATCTGCTGACATTCATTTTTCAGTGCTGGTTCTGAGGTGCCTCATGATGGAGTGAATATTTTCCAGAGCTCCAGAAACTTCTTTTGGCTGGCCATGTGGGCTCCTAGTAACAAGGGCCTCATCTGGCCATAGAATTGCAATTCACCCCCATCACAAGGGACCCCTGCTACCTGGCTTTCTTCACAAGCAGGCTCTGGAGTGTGGGGGTGTGCATGTGTCCTTTTGTGTGGCTACCCAGCAAGGGCTGGACTGGAGAAAATCCTGCACTGACAAGCCCTGGCACTGAACCTTATTAACCGTGAATTTTTAGGTAAGATAGAAACACCTATTTATTGGCTATGTGCTCCAAGACAGTGTTTGGGTCCATTACTAGGAATGATTTTTAAAGGGCATCTAGAAGAGGAACATTCAGATATCATATGACCCAGCAGTTTCATTCCCAGACCACAACAGAAATGCATGTGTATATTCATCAAAAGATGGGCTCAAGAATCTCCACATCAGGACTCTTTATACGTTTCCATAATCAGGCATCTAGTGCACAACCCTAACTTCATAAATGAGGAAGCTGAGGCCCAGAGATATTAAGTAACTTGTTCAAGGCCAACCAGCGAGTGCTATTGCTAGTGCACCCTTCCGAGTGGATGCACAGTGTCCATGTGTGGGTTTGGGGAATACTAGTTTAGATAAAGCCAAAAGGTAAAGGAGTGAAGAAAGAAAGAGGCCCAGCTGGAGTGGTTCAATTTGTTGAGTGTCGCCTGTGCAACAGTTGGGGTGCGTAAGGAAGGCAACCGATCTGTTTCTATCTCAGATCAATGTTTCGGTCTCCATTCCCCTCTAAGCTTGGAGAGGTGAGGATTTAAAATGGAAAAAGAGAGAGCTCAGCAACTTTTATTTGCCGACCAGTCATCTGCCCCTTTTCACTGTTGTCCTGTCTCTTCCTCCCTCTCCCTACAAATGCAGTTTTGTGAGGTTCTGATGCCTGGAGCTGCTACAGCCATCTTGTGGCCAAGAGTGGAGATATACCCGATACCCTGATGATAGCGGAGTGGATGAGAGTCTGTGTTCTGAGGGCCTCAGTGAGCCTCTGCACCTAACCCCAGATGTCTTAAGCAAACCATAAACACCACTGTGGTCTCAGACAGTTTAATTGGGATCCCTGTAACAGGCAGCTGAATTCATCCTTAGAGATTCAGAAGATGAGGAATATAAGCAGGCAGGAGAGAGGCTAAGAAGCGAGCTTCCCTTTGTGGGCAGTAGTGTTCTCAGCAGCAGAACCATCCTTCTATCACATGCATTCTCAAAAGGGGAAATTGATTCTCGGGGTGAGGGTGGGGCAAAACACTCAGATATTACAATGGCTTGTGGCCCTCCAAAGTTACCTGCCAAAATCTTATGTCTTAGTATTTACTTTTTCTCATTAGGAAAATGTAAACCTAAATCAACTTTTCCCCAGTGCGAAACACTGCTCTCTAAGATGCAGAAAAACTATAAGAAGAGGAACAGAGCTCCTGCCCCTGAATTCCACCAGCTCTTCCCACACCTTTGCCCCAGGTTGCACCACTGTGGCAGCTCCAGCCAAGCCTGCTCTGCCAGCCCCTCCTGCGCTTTGTAAACCAGGTGACCTGTGCTACACTGCCCACAGGCTCGTCCTAGTCACACAGAGGTAGTGAGGCTCAGGCACAAGGCCTTGACCTTGTATAACCTGTGGGCAGTGTAGCAAGATGGTGCTGGCGCCACAGCAAGAAAAGTATTCTCAGTCCCCATGTTATAGATCCAGGTGAGGTGACTTGCTAAAGGTAGGGCTTCCCCCAACCCCGGCTGCCTGAGGTAATGAATTATGCTGAAGCTTCAGGATTCTCTGATTGGTTTTCTGTGGCCCCGCTCAGGCCTCTTATGATATGGCAGGCAGCACACTGTCACCACCACTCATGAAGAAAATGGGAGATTTAGGAAGCTGCACTTGCTACACACCCATTGATCTGATTCTCTCTGCTTGTGAGAATAGTAGCCTTTGGGCTTAGGCCCAAAACACCCCGGAAACTTCTAGAAGTTTTAGTTGTTGGAATGCTCATTTTCTACAAAATCGAACTCAGTCCTCTACAAGACTTCTTAAACCATGCTGTTCTGCACTAGAATGAAGGTTCATTCAACTCCAAATTTCTAGTGCTCATGGTGTTTCTTGGCTCCTCCAGGTCAATATCCCTCCTTATATGGTTGTTAGTCTCATTCACCGGCTTCTTGTCATCAAGCAGGGCAGACCCAAGTTCTTCCTAAGAAAAGCCACACATCTAGTCCCTTGGAGTGGGATCTTAGCAAGTGATTGATGATACAAGTAATTTAACTCTGAATGAGAGCGGAGTTCTAGGTTCACCGTGGCCACTGGGTTTCTGTCCAGCCTCAGAATTACGTTCTGCTCCGTTGACGTGGTTCCATCCATTAGCCCCAGTGCTACCTAGAACCCTGTGGAGTGTTGAAACACTGGTACATGGCCAGTACTGTCTGGGGATCAAGAAACTGAAGAGGACACCAAAAACTAAAGCATGTCCCTGCTCTCTTTACAAAATGGAACATATGCTACAAAATCATAGTGTGTGTAATTAATAAAAGAGAATACTGTCTCTTTAAAGCTACTCTTGTCTGGACAGCTCCTGTATTTTTATTAAAGTAGAGATATTGCTGCTGATGGCATCCCATCACATGGATAAGAGAAGCTACACACTGACCACTCCTTCCAAATGAGACCCAGGGTGGGGCCTTTGGCTAGTTGGGCAGTGAAAGGCAGTGGAAAGAATATCTCTCATCTACCAGTACAGCTTCAGATGATACAGAAATCAAGAGATAGTGCAGTTGGTCAGGTAGCTCAGTTGGTTAGACTGTTGTCCCAATATGACAAGGCTTCGGGTTCAATTCGTGGTCAGGGCACATACAAGAATCAACCAATGAATGCATAGATAAGTATTGTAGAACAAATTAAGGTTTCTCTCCGTTCCTCTCTCTCTCTCTCTCTCTCTCTCTCTCTCTCTCTCTCTCTCTCTCTCTCTAAAATCCTATACAATAAAGGGCTAATATGCAAATCAACCGAACAGCGAAACAACTGGTCACTATGATGCACACTGATTACCAGGGGGCAGACACTCAACACAGGAGCTTCCCCCTGATGGTCAGTGCACTCCCACAGGGGGAACGCTGCTCAGCCAGAATCAGGGCTCACAGCTGGCAAGCACAGCAATGGTGATTGGAGCCTTCCCCACCTTCACACAGTGCTAAAAATGTTCCTGGGGAAGGGGGAAGTTGGCCTAAACCATCAATTGGACATCCCCTGAGGGCTCCCGGACTATGAGAGGTCGCAGGCTGGGCTGCAGGATACCCCCCCCCCCCCTTTCAGTGCACAAATTTCGTGCCCTGGGCCACTAGTCAATAATAAACACACAAATAAATAGAAATTGTGCAGAGTTGAGTGGGGAGCCAAGATTTAAAAATAAAAAATTTAAAAACAAAACAAAACAGGGTAAAGGATCTGAATTGGTCACTAAAGCAAGGGGAGGGTGGTCAAAGCAAGTGTCAATGGTGAAGAAAAGAGCCAGGGTTCAAGAACCAGGACAACATGTCCAGCAAAGAAGCCTTCTGGTGATCCTGAGCAGTGTCTTGAGGCAGGGGAGGATCGGGAATGCCATTGTGAACCAGTGTGCTTGCTGGGGTGGATGCATGGAATGGTCAGGACAGTCAGAATCTGCTGTTCTAGAAGGCTTCTCTGAGCTTGCTGGGAGGATTTGGACAGGGGAAATGACTTTTCAGAATTCCTCTCTGACCCACCTACATAATTTGTTCAAAGTAAGCAACTCATTGTCAGAAGACAGGATGCTTTCTTGGCCTAGATATGCTCCCTCAGGAAGAATGCGGCCAGCAAAAGGATCTTCCCCTCCCTCTTAATTTAAACTTTTTATTTTAGAATGCTTTTAGGTTTACTGAAAAGTTGCAAAGATAGTACAGTGTCCTCATATGCTCCTCACCCAGAGTTAACACCCTAGATCATTATGGTACAGTTGTCACAACTAAGGAGCAACACTGGGACATTACTATTAACATCCACACTATATAATGCAGCAATAAAAAATGAATTAGAGCTCTATGTGTCGGGATGTCTATGATAAATTAAAAAGGCAAGTGCAAAAAAAAAGATTTAAAAAATAAAATAAAAAGGCAAGTGCTGAAGTAATATATATACTGGGATTATTGTATATGAGTGAATGTATATTAATATATATATACTAATATGTGTTTACATGAGAACAGAAAACACATGATAGGATATGACCAGGCTGTTAAGGGTCTTAACTTGGGGTGAGGGGCCAGCAGGGCAGCCAGGGATCAGATTACCATTTTCTTTCTATAACTTCATAATGTTTACTTTCACACATTACAATGAGCATTTATTTCTTTTGTAATTCAAAAATTCTAATAAGAAAAATTTTTTAAATCAAAACATGAAACATCTGAGTTAAACATTTACAATGCCCCTACTTCTTTTCCAAAACTAAGCAATATTACTTGTGTCAGTCTACCTCTTGCTTGTCTTTTTTTCACTCCTAAATTGATATAACTATAAAAAGAACAATAAGAAATCCCTTTTATACCCCAATTAAAAGTGCATAGCATTAAAAACAAACAAACAAAAAACTCTTATGACAGGTATGGCTTTCTATTTCAAATTAAAAGCATACACTACTCAACAGCACCACGGACACCGCCAGGCTCAGTCCTAGGCTTCCACCTTATAACCCTCTCTTCTACTGACAGATATGTTTCTCTGTGTCCTACCTCACCTTCATCAGATGTGAGAGGTGTTAACAAGCAAGGCTGAATTCATGTCAAACAATTTGAGGTGAACTGCAGAATTATTTCCCATTTTTAAAAAATTTCAATTTTACTTATTAGTATTTTTCCCGCTTCAGAATTATGTCTCTCTCTAATATACTCTGGTTTCTCTTCAGATCGCATAAATCTTTCGCCTTTTACAGAATTATGTCTCTTTGCTATTAACTTTATACATAATGTTTTTAACTGGAGCTGGTATATCCTCAGCATCTTTACTTTGAAGATGATCTTAAAAGTTTTCTTAATATTCTGACTACATTCTGAATATAAAATATAACAGCAAATGATGAGTCATCTGGGTAACACTATTTAATTGACTAATGAAATAGGTGTTAGTGCCCATATTTATATTTAAGATTTTAAAAAACACACAAATATTTTGACTTTAATTTTCTTATGCTCCTGATGAAAGTACAGCAACAGGCTTAGCACAGATAAATGTACACCTAGTCAGGCCCATCTGAGCATCTGTGGGATGCAGCAAGACTCCATTTGCTCACATTCCATCTGTCTAAATATTTGAAAGTTATAAATCAAGCTAACAAATGTGTGTAAAGCTACGCCTTTGAAATGACTGAAAGTTGGCTAAATATCAAAGATACCTTATTTATTATGTTTCATGTCTAGGTGGTCTGTTGATATTTGATATGAGTAATAAAATCAATACATAAACAGTTTATAAAATGTCTTTTTCTTGTTTTTACAGGAGCAAAATAATATTTCCATTATTATTTTATAAAATAAAAGCCTAATATGCTAAGTGTCTGGTTGTCTGGTCATCCATTCAACCGATCAAAGTATAATATGATAATGATATGGTAAGGCCACTCAACCATTCGCTATGACATGCACTGACCACCAAGGGGCAGACACTCTGACTGGTAGTTAGCTTGCTGCTGGGGTCCAGCTGATTGAGACTGAGTGAGATGGGCTGGACATGACCTGGAACCCTTCTATGGTCCCTCCGGGACTGGCCAACCTCTCGTGTCCCTCCTCGGCCCCGATTGTGCACTAGTGGGGTCCCTCAGCTTGGCCTGCACCCTCTCACAATCGGGGACCATCAACCAGGTTCGATTAAGGTCAAGGGCACATACCTCCATTGCAGGCTTGATCTCCAGCCCTAGTCAGGGCAGGTGCAGGGGAATAACCAATCGATGTGTCTCTTTCATATTAATGTTTCTCTCTCTCTTTCGCTTCCTCTCCCTTCCACTCTCTCTTAAAATCAAGGGGAAAATATCCTCGGGTGGTTAATAACAACAATAGAACCACATTGAAATGGTGATGCATATGATAAATCATTATCTCAGAATATTCATTTATATTTTAACTTTACCCTAAATTATAACTTAGAAGGCAATTTTTACCATCCCTTAAAGTAGTATCTAGAGTCATACAGCAAATAATCTGTCTTGCTTCACTCATGTGTTAAGAAACAACAGACCCCAAATAGAATCACTGTTGCTAAGCCCACATCTCTGAAGCAAAACTCAATTCCTAACTTAATATCAGTTTTGACCTTCCTTATGAATATAATCTGAATCGGTCAGTCCAAAATTTCCTGTTCAGCACCCATGAGGTAACCACCTACTGGATCCTTTTTGTCCCCCCAAAAGAAGGTGACCTTACCTGAAATAATCCTTTTCTTCCTTGTTCCCCTCTCCTCCTGCCTTTAAAAACCTTTCCTTTCCTGCAGCTGTTTGGTGCTCCTTTCTGTTTGCTAAATAGAATGCTGCCAGATTCACGAATGGTTGAATAAAGCCAATATAATCTTTACATTTACTCAATTGAATTTTTGTTGTTTAACACACGGTACCTATCAACCAACATACAAAAGGAATATAAGAATATCAATTCCTTAACATTGCAGAAATGTTCGTCAGCCAAAAGCACAACTGTTGTGGATACTGTAATAATTTAATAGCAACTCCAGAATCACAAATGATAGAAAAAAAAAAAAGCCAAAGAATGGACATTCAGCACTAGCCAGAATTAATTATTGCTTTGTAAGAGTTTATTGAATTCATCTAATCTCAGAGGTATCTGGAAGTTGATAATTTGTTTTTTTTCTCACCTATTCCCTGTACCAAAAAAATGTCTCTATTTCTGACCTTGTGATATCATAGAAAAAATATACATTGGTCTTTGTCCCGCTCCCCTCCCACCCCCATTCCTGGCACAGAGCTCCTGAAACTCTTGTAAATTCCTAAGTAAAAGTAGAAGAATTCTTTTGTTCTAGTGTTTGATCTTTGGCTTTTGAACTTTTAAACTTTTCTGTAACTCTCCAATCCTGTGTTAGGCATGATACAGACCATCATCAGTGCAGTATTCATGGATGGGCCTGGATTCCAGTCCAATGTAAGGCCTCCTCAAAGAAAACCTCTATGTGCCCTCACTGCCTCTGGATGACCACCCAAAATTCATCATCTTAATGATCCATAAGGCAGAAATCATCACAATGAACCGGTCAAATAGCTAAGATTGCAGGGCTCCTTTCTCTCTTGTGATACAGTAATATTATAAAAATGCATACTTCTTCTTTGTTCTGTGGAACACTTCTGGGTTTCCTCGAGCTGTGTATACAGCTTGCCAACTCTAAGACCCCTGAATAAATCTTTGTCGTTTTTACTTGTAGCCAAAGCCTCCCGATTCTTTCTTGTTATGTTCGACAGGAGGCACCCCTTTACCTCCCTCCACGGGGAAAGAGGCAGAGTGACTTCGTGCTTTGGTGTCTGGGCCACACGGACTGGGTTTGCAAACTGTGGCTAAGACCGGACTCCACACTGGGTCTGAATCTGCACCTGCTGCAGGTGATTAGGGCAGGAGGGCGGAGCTCTTATAAAAGGGATTAGTGCCTTTATAAAAGAAAGAGCCATCTATGAACCAGGAAGTGCATCCTCAATGTCTCGCTGGCACCTTGATCTTGGACTTCCCAGCCTCCAGAACTGTGATAAATAAAATGCTGTTGTATATAAGATGCTCAGTCTGTTATAGCAGCCTGAATGGACTAAAACAGTCCCCAAAGATCCCACCTCCGTTATTCGCAGCTTTGCAGTCCCCTTTCACACTGTATCAAGGTTGGTCTGTGTGATCAACAGTATATGGCAGAAGCAATGTCACTTCCACATTCAGGCTATAAAAGACACTGTGACTTCTACCTTTTATGGGCACTCTCTTTAATTCTTACATTACTTGCTCTGGCTGTGAGTTGCCACATCATGAGCAACCCTATGGAAAGGCCTGTGTGATGAGGGATTGAAACCTCCTGCCATTAGCCACGTGAGTGAGTTTTACAAGCAGATCCTTCCATCTAGCTGAGCTTCCCAACGACCATATAGCTCCAGGTGGCATCTTGACTGCAATCTCAGAAAAGATCCCAAGCTAAAGATCCCACTGCCTAGATTCCAGTCCCTCAGAAACGGTAAGAAAATATGTATTTGTTGTTTTAAACCAAGAACTTTGGGAATAATTTATTATAAGCAATAGGCAACTAATTCTGTAATTGTCTCAAATTTCTACACACTTAATTTTAAAAAATTGATTTTTAGACAGAGAGGAAGGGAGAGAGAGAAACATTGATGTGAGAGAAACATCTGTTGATTGCCTCCTGTAGGCGCCCCAACTGGGGACCAAACCCGAAACCTGGGTATGTGCCCTGACCAGGATTCAAACCCACAATCTTTTGGTGTAGATGGATGTTCCAACCAACTGAGCCACCTGGCCAGGGCTCTCCACACTTGATTTTAAAGGCTATCTAGCCTAATGCATTTCCTATAAACATTTTATCACAGAATAGCAAAAGAGGATTAGGGTGGCTTCAATTGGAAACTGAGGACTCTTATCAACTCTGTTTTGATACTGAAAGTCTGTAATAAACACAATGGCTCAGGATGAAGTAATTCACACACTGCTACCTCCTCAAGTTTCCTTATCATTTAACAGAGCCATAGGACTGTAACATTCATTCCTTTATCCTGGACTTGCCCCTGGTAGATACGGAGGTGCTAAGACCTACTGGCCAACTACCAAGATATCCAGTAAAACACAGATCTTTCATAGTTGCTGCTGTCACCACAATCTATCCTCAGAATTCTTTCCATTTTGTAAAACTGAAACTTTATAACTATTAAATAATTCTCCACTTTTCTCTTCCCCCCTGCCCCTGGCAATCACCAATCTGATTTCTGTCCCTATGATTATGACAACTCTAAGTACTTCCTGTGAATGGAATCACACAGTAAATAGAGTTCCTGAATCCAATTCCAAAGCATCAGATTCTACAGGTTAAGGGGTCAGTCCTATAAGACTTCTATTCCCCAACACACACACTTCAGATGCCAGACACAAGCTCCGGTTACCTGTGCTTCTGACTGACTGGCCACAGATTGAAGGTTCCAAAGACCCCTACTTAGGTTCAATTAATTGGCTAGTATGGCTCACAGAGCTCAGGAAAAAAATCTGTTTACTCACTAGATTACTGATGTATTACAAAGGATATTAAAGGATATGCATCAGCAGCCAGATGAAGAGATACATAGGGAGAGGTCCCAAACAAATGAGCTTCTGTTCTCATGGAACTTGGGGCCCGCACCGGGCACATGGGAGCCTTCTGGCTCCCCAACTTGGAAGTTCTCCCAACATGCTCTTTAGGTTTTTATAAAGGCTTCATTATATAAGCATGATTGATTAAATCATTGGCCGTTGGTGACTGAATTCAATCTCCAGCTCCTTGCCCCATCCCAAGAAGTCTGGGGTGGGACTGAACACTCCCAACCTTGGTTGGATCCCCTGGCAAACAGCCCCCACCTGTAGGTGCTTTCCAAAGGCCACTCTATGAACAAAACAAAAGACACCTTTATCACTCTCAATGCTTGGGAAACACCCAAGGTTTCTAGAGCTGCGAGCTCAGTATTTGTCTTTTTGTGACTAGCTTATGTCACTTAGCATAATGCCCTCAAGGTTCATGTGTGCTATAACATATCAGAATGCACTTTTTTAAGGCTGAGTAGTATTTTATTGTGTGTGTGTGTGTGTGTGTGTGTGTGTGTGTGTGTGTATATATATATATATATATATATGCCGCATTTTGTTTATCCATTCATCTGAACACTTAGGTTGCTTCCACCTCTTGGGTGTTATGAATGGTGCTGCTATGAATATGGGTGTGCAACTATCTCTTCAAGGCCCTGCTTTCAATTCTTTTGGGTATATACCCAGGAATGAAATTGCTGGATCATATAGTAATTCTATTTTTAATTTTTGGAGTAACTGTCATACTATTCCACAGCAGCTGTACCATTCCCACCAACAGTGCACAAGGGTTTCATTTTCAACACTTGTTATTTTCTGTGTTGTCTTTTTTTAAATAGTAACCATCTCATGGTTGTGAAGTGGTTCCTCATTTATTTTTATTTCCCTTTTACAGATGTCAGAAGCACCAAAAAGTTAAACAAGGACTCAACATTTAAATACCAGAGCTGGAATGTGAACTCCAGGAAACTGACCTACTATTAACCAATATGTTAAAATTCTTGTGAGGCAGAAATTACAAAAATCTCTCAAGAAGAAGACAGAGGGGTTCAAGGACTAATACCCACCAGTAAAGGGCAAAATGATTAACAGCAAGTTAACTGATCTTTCTCCTTGTAATAGCCTCCCAACCCTGGGAGGATGAACTTGCCGGGCGGGAAGTTGCAAAATGCTGTTCTGGAGGTAGAGCCTTTCCTCCTTAAATAAGCTTTGTTTAGAAGGTCCATTTGGAACTTTTTTGGGAGGTTTCTTATGCCCTGGTTTCTGTTTGTCTACTCAGGCAACCTAACTCCAAAAGGTTCTCCTACGGTTCTATCAGCATATACGGTATATCTTGATCATCTTTTTAGTCACGCCAGGAATAAAAGATGCTTTCAACTGAAAAGGGCTCCTGGCCAGCCACCAAATCGCTATGTTACACTATATCTAGATTAGTCAGCAAGAGCTGGTCTCAAAGGAATTTCTTCCCCCAGAGGAGAAGTTAGGTGTGAGATTTAAGAACCAGTTTGGCTCAGTGGATAGAGCGACGGCCTGCGGACTGAAAGGTCCCAGGTTTGATTCTGGTCAAGGGCATGTACCTTGGTTGTGGGCACATCCCCAGTGTGTGTGTGTGGGGGGGGGAGGGGCGGGGGGCGTGCAGGAGGCAGCGGATAGATGTTTCTCTCTCATGGATGATTCTAACTCTCTATCCCTCTCCCTTCATCTCTGTAAAAATCAATAAAAATAAAAAAGAACCTGGGCCTTAGTATCTGGCTGACCCGTTAGTCTCTTGAAGCTGCTGGCTGCTTAGCATGGAATAAGTAACTCAACATTTCTCAGCCTCATGCAGACCAGGGATGACAAGCCTGGAGCTGACGCGCAGGAAGCACCTAGCACGCTCCCGGCACTCGATAAATGCTTGGTAGTCTTACTGCTTTAGTCACGGGTCCATGCACAGCAAAACAGCGCATCATAAACATTCACTGCTGAGAAAACATCCATTATGAAGAACATATGTTCAGATTCTAGAAGAGATGCATATCGGATTAACGGCCACAGACCAGGCGGCGCACCTCCATAGAAGGTTAGCTTTTATTGTAAACGTGGAAATCCCACGAGGGGTTCTGAGAGGTGGCTCGGCCATTTCTCAGACACAGATGACTGAACAGTACTGAAAACTTCTCCGTGGCTAATTCTTTTCTTATGTGTACCATTACACAAACTATAAAAGAGAAATATTCCTGGGATTTGTGTGTGTGAACGTGCAACCGAGATGGGAGCTAGAGTTCGAAAGCGAACCCAGCCTAGGAAGACACGCCTTCTTAGACTCAGTCCCAAGCTAAGAGGATTCCCGCCGGCTCGGCGGCGGCTCTTCTCCGGCCAGCGACCTGGACAACGAGAGGGGCCGCTGGAAGGTGCTAGGGACCCGGTCGGCCTCCGCCCCGCCCCTGCCTCGCTGAGCCGGCCGCTAGGTCACTGCGTTCCGCCCCTCTCGGCCCGGGGCCGCTGAAGCGCAGCCTGCATCTCCCATGAACCTCTTCGGCTGTCAGTTTTCGGAAGAAAAGTGACATCTGCGCCGAGGCGGCAGTTAGAGCACCAATCGGCGTGGCCAGCGGCTGTTGGGCCCGGGAGGGGGCGGGACTTCCGCTCCCTCGGGTGACGTCACCAGGAGGCGGAAGTGCAGCGGGGGCGGGAAGGTTGTAGAGCTGCACGCCGCGCTGGGTTTGCCGGTGTTTAAGTGGTCGCGCCCCCTTGGAGAGCGGGATCCCACGGGCGAGGCGGTCCCCGGCGCCCTCGCGTCCCCGGTAAGTAGGGCCGCCCGGCGGCTACGGGGGAGGGAGGTGTATGGCTCCGATGCTGACTTGCTGTCGTTGTCTCTGATGCCACTGGGCAGTGGCCTCTCGGCTTCCCTCGCCTTCCAAAGTGCTCATCCCTCCTCTCCTTGGTTTCCGCCACTGTCCCCGCCCAGCCTGCCTTCCAAGACTGCAGGCAGGGACCCTTCTGCGGTGCTGGTCCAGCCCCGTCACCTCCCTGATTGACGTTTCCCTTCTGCAGATGTGCCTTCCTAACGGGGTTTCGCTAGCTCTGCGCACCAGCCGCGGAGACACCTAACCATGTTCTGTTCCAAACCGACTTGTGTGTGCCAGCGCTTGTACTTTCCCGGGCTCCCGGAAGGCATCCTCTTCATGCCGACAGAACCAGTCGCTCTCTGCTTCCTGAGCAGTGTTGACGCCTTTTAAAGAGCGCGTTTGTTAACCTTTTTTTTTTTTTTTTTTAGCATGATTTCTTGAATGAGACTATCTTTTCCCTCCGATTGTGTGTTCCTAGAGGGCAGGAGTAGGATGTCGCTTATTTTTGAGATCTCCTTTTTAGCTTTCAGTGCATACAATTGTTGCTGGCTACATTTTGTAGTAAGTGAAACGGGAGGCACCGTAGATGAGTGAATTTTCTTCCTTCTATTGTGACTGTATTGATGTTATCAAGTGATTGATACATTTGGTGATACTTGGTAAACAACCTGATGACATATTAAAGACAGCAATGCTTAATGTTGACATCAACATCTGCAAGAAGAGAGATTGAACCTTCACGCTCTAATTGAAAACTTGAGCTTGCAGAGTCTGTGTGCTTTTCAGATTTATGTTTCTGAAGGGATGAAGATAATGGCAAACGTTTCATTGTAGGAAGGCTAGCTGCTCCCGACACCTTTTCCTTTGTTATTAAAGTATGGTGCATTTTGTATGCATGTATACATTTTTTACAGGTGATTGCAAAGTGCTGACCAGTTGCCACTGAACATAGTTGAAACAAAATAGGAAGATGGCAGCAAACCCTTCAGGACAAGGTAATGCATGCTGGAACTTATTTTATTACTAGGAAATTTCCCCCCACGAGTAAACATATTTTAATAGAAATGTAATAGAAACTTAAACTTTTAATAGAAATTTAAACTTAATAGAAACTTTGGCATAGGGCAGTTACTGTAGCCAGAATAAAAAATAAACAGCAAAGTAAAACCCCATATTTAAAGCAAGTCCAACATTGTATCAGGTATATAATATCCTTAATAGATATTAATCATATCTTTTAATCTGTGCTAAGATTATTTATATTGTAAACCTTAGGTCCTCCTCTAACATCTGTTTTCTTGCTCTTTACTTGAAATCAGAACCACTTTTAAAGAAGTTATATTGTCACCAGGCTATATCCATACCTTTATCTTTATTTGCTCTAAAATTTTTATTACACATTTCACCTATATTAAGCTAGCTCTCTAAGGCAAATCAAGTTAGACACATCCTAAAGAAGTTTTTATTTAAAGTATTAAATCTTACTGTGTAAGTAGTTTCCTGCTTCAAAAACTCAAAGCAAACTTCTATTTCTTTTCCATATCAAGTTTAAATTCCTATTTGACCCACTATATTTTTTTTGTTACTCATCTTTGGTATGACCTGTTCCAATTTTTTTAAATCTTAGTTTTGTCTCTTTTTTTTTTTTTTTACTGATTTCAGAGAGGGAGAGAAACATAAATGATGAGAGAGAATCACTGACCAGCTGCCTCCTGCATGCCCCCACTGTGTATTTAGTTTGCAACCGGGGCCTGTGCCCTTGACTGGAACCGAACCTGGGACCCTTCAGGCTGCAGGCCCATGCTCTGTCCACTGAGCAACCCGGGCTAGGGCAGTTTTGTGTTATCTTAGTCTTCATATAAATGGAATCGTAAAGTGTGCACTTGTTTGTTTCTAGCTTCTTTCACTGTGTGAGATGTACCCATGTGGTGCTTTTTATTTCGGAGTTCCATTGTATTAATTTATCACAATTCATTGAATCATTCTCCTGTTTGGAAGCATTGGTGTTTTCTGAGTTTTGGCCATTATGAATAAACAACTTTGAGTATTTGCTGTAAGCCTTTTTGCAGATATTTGGATAAATATCTAGGAATGGAGCCGCTCAGTGTATAGTCAACTTTATAAAAAATGGGCAAACGTTTTCCCAAAGTGCTTGTACCATTTGCATTCACTCCAGCCAAGTGTGAGAATTCTGGTTGCTCCACGTATATAGCCCCGGCTGTTGATCTTTTCTGGGGGAGCCATTTGGGGTGTGAAGTGTCATGTCATTGTAGTAGGAACTTGCATTTCCTCTATGACCAATGTGGAGCACTTGTTCACGTACTTATTGGCCTTTGAAAATCCTCGTTGTGAAGTGTTTGTTCATGTCTTCTGTTCTTTTTAAAAGCTGGGTTATTTTTATTTTGAAGTTCTTTAAAAGTCTGGATACTAGTCCTTTGTCGTTGCTAACTGCATTATCTGGATCATCTTGGAGTTGGTTTCTGTTGACTGAACTTTTTTTTAGTATAGGTCACAGTTTACTTTTTCTTACTCTACTGAGTGATTTGTAATTGGATACAGGATATTCTAATAATTGTAGAGCTCCTGGGTTCTGTTGTATTCCCCTCAGATGGCTTGGTTCAACTCTTATTCCAGATTGTCTCCCTTAGATTTCAGCTGCTGCTTTATTGCTGGGCTCCCTGGGCTCTCCGCAGATGTGTGCAGTTTACTTAAAGCAAAAACTGTGGGTGGGTTTCATAGGCATGTTTTGGGCTTTACTTCTTCCTGCCTTTCCCTCTTAAGTCCCTCCCCTAATATTTGGCAGCCCCGAACTCTGTCCTCTGATGCCTCAAATCCAGCTGTTTGTGGATTGAGGAGTGCTCCGGGCAAAGGCCACAGATTCCCAAATCTCACCAGTTTCACTTTCTGCCCAATTTTGGTCAGTTCCTCATGCCTTCAAATAATAGGGTTGCTGTAACCAAACTGCTCTGCCATTCCTGGAAGTTGGAAGCCCACTGAATCTATTTTAGTATATTAGTTGGATTTTGGGTAAACTAAAGGTTACATGAGTTTTATAAAAGTGTAGTAAAACGCTAGTTGCAGTCATAGCTTCACCCAGCTGTAACCAGCTAAGACTGTTCTGTTCTCGCAAATCACAGGTCGGTATTCCCTATGGTCTTTGACCTCTTCTTTTCCAAGTTATAAGGACTCACATTGAAAATAATTGGCCGGGACCGGTTTGGCTCAGTGGATAGAGCGTCGGCCTGCGGACTGAAAGGTCCCGGGTTCGATTCCAGGCAAGGGCATGTACCTTGGTTGCGGGCACATCCCCAGTGGGGGTGTGCAAGAGGCAGCTGATCGGTGATTCTCTTTCATCGATGTTTCTAACTCTCTCTCTCTTCCTCTCTGTGAAAAATCAATAAAATATATTTAAAAAAGAAAAAAGAAAGTAATTGAAATTCAACAAAAATGAAAGCTAACAGAAGTCTAATTTGAAAAGAAAATATGCTAATAATCACGTAATGCAGCCCTAATGAAAATAAAATTTTAAATTATCTCTATTCTAGGAACACAAATGCACGAGATTTACAATTCGCTGGTTACTCATTTTTTAGCAGTTGTAATAAAACACAATCATTTTTAGTGCAGCCTTTGATTGATCCATAGTCAAATCCTCTATGAAACACAGTCACCACCACTTTGGCTTTTGTTACTGTTTTGTCAGCGATTTTGTTGGCGTCATGGAACTGCTGCTACCAGCCACCAGCAGAGGGAGTCCACGTCATGTTCTCAGACTCCCAGACTCTCGATGAAAATATTAAACTCTTTATTTATTTGGATCTATTACATTTTACTTTATTAAATATTTCTGCACTGTTTATGAGTATGGGGACTACTTATTATGGGGATTGAATGTCAAGTGCCATAATTATAGTGATAACTGAAAGAACAATGACTAAACAATTATTTTTCTTTTTTCTTTTTTAAAATATATTTTATTGATTTTTTACAGAGAGGAAGGGAGAGAGATAGAGAACCAGAAACATCAATGAGAGAGAAACAGCGACCAGCCGCCTCCTGCACACCCCCCACCGGGGATGTGCCCGCAACCAATGTACATGCCCTTGACCGGAATCGAACCTGGGACCTTTCAGTCCACAGACCGATGCTCTACCACTGAGCCAAACCGGTTTCAGCATGACTAAACAATTCTTGACCCATACATTATAGTATGTTAATGTCTCTGGTGTAAGGGACAGAATCCCATTGTGCCCACTAACCCCTCTTTCAGATCTAGCCTTCTATCATATTGTACTAGTATCAGATCTTACTGAATTTCATAAGCTCTTGGCAGACAGTTACTGATGTCTCATATTCTTCTTAGCATCCACTGTAGTGTGGAACATTATTCTTAGGTTGAAGTAACATTTTGAGAATTTTAATATATAAAGGCAGATCCTCAGACTGGCTTTGTCCAAGGTACCATTCTTGTGTAAAGAGTCTTTCATTATTGGTCTTACTGTATCAAGGTTCTGTGATCATGTGGTGGTAGTTGGATTGGTCTAACCTGAGAATCCTGGTGAAATACTGAGTAAAGAATGTGAATTCTTCTCTTTGATTATTTTATAATGATCTCAAAATGCTTGTAGAAGTATCTATAGACCCTGCAGATCAGTGGAAACTGTTGACGAGGGGCCAGTCTGTTGCTCTGAGCTGTGAGTTTAGGGTGCTCTGTAGGAAATGGGTGGCTTCACTCCTGGGAGGTTGTCTTGGTTGACCTCTGACCCAAGTAGAAGTCTTCCTAAGCCACCTATGGTCCAGAAGACAGCAAGTTCACCTTCTGGCTTGTGCTGAGTATTCTATTTTTGAATTTAGAGTTTGTTCCGGTGCATAATTTGGTTTTCTGGAACATTTTAGCTTAGCTTGAGTTCCCTGTATCTACCCCTTCCTCCTGAACCTAAACGAAAAAGTACACAGCTATGCTTTATAAACAGATATATACTTACTAGTATTATAGAAACAAAACACCTAAATGTTAACACTAACTTAATTATTAACATAGTAACTATTATTTCAACCCTCTCTTCACAACTGTTTATTGATGTACTTTAACTTGCCTTTTGTGAATTCATGGCTCATAGATTTGATTTGTTCCATCTAGCTATATTTATTATTCTCTTTAATGTTCCGATTGTGTCAGCCTGGCTAATCTCAAACTAGCTTCTTTCTTCTTTGAGCATATCCTGATAAAAATAAAACACTTCTTGCTTTCTGACAAGATATTCCAGGTCCACTTAATTATTTTCCTTCCCTCTGACATGGAACTAGTACTTCCCAAGAACCCTGGTTCCTTTTAATGGAGGATAGTATAAAATATTTTCTTGTGAACAAATTAATCTTTAGGGAATTTATATTTCTCTAAACAGCATTTCAGTTCTTTCCAATGTGGTAACTTATTTTGCTCATCATATAATTTAAACACTCTTGGATTTTTTACTTTCCTTTTCAAAAATTTTCTATTTTATATTTATAGTACCTCTAAATCTAAAAAGATGTAACTATATAATTTGTTTCTAAAAATACAACAGGCTCTTCTGAAAAAAAGGGGGGGGGGAAACTTGTACTATAGTTGAAAATATAGCTGGTGGTGTAACTTGCTTTAAATATATGCAGCTTCATATAGATATACATGGGAGAGTACCAGTTTCCCCCCTTTTTTTTTTTTGAAAAAAAGCTGATTTGAGAGAGAAACATTGATCAGATGCCTCCTGCATGGCCCCCATCAGGGATTAAGCCTGAAACCGGGGCTTGTGTCCTGAACTGGCAGCCTCTTGGGACGATGCCCAACCAACTGAGCCACTCTAGCTAGGCCCCACTTTTCTTTCCATTGAAAGCATTCTCACTTTACAAAGAACTCACTTTAGAATTCCCTTAAAGAACACATTCCAGTATATACCTATTCCTCCATAAATACCTTAGCTTAATTTGTATTACATCATTTTTAGGGAAGTTTTTAGTGTATAAAATCAATAATACTCATATTCTGAATTTCCCATCGAATATATTATCACATCATTTATACACATTTATTTGTTTATTTGGATAACAGGCCAACCATGAGGTAGTAAATAGATATACCATAGCCGTTCTTAGTGAACTAAGAACACTTACAGAGAAACTCTATTAATTTAGAAATTATATATTAATTTTGAGCCTATAGTTACTAATTTTCACACCTGATTTCCATGGTGTTAACTCTAGCAACCTGTGCTCTGACTGTGAAACATGCATGGATTTCTTTAAGGAGGCTATTCTTTCTTAACCAGGCCAAGAAAGACATGTGTTTTTTTTTATGAGAAGTTGGTGAATTATATGCAGTTGTTGTTTTTGTAAGTAAAAAATGATCAGATATAGGCAGTTTAATAAATTTAACTTAATACATAAATTCAAAGTTCTCTTATAGTGGTTATTATGTTTATGTAATATTCCTAGTTGTATAAAGATAAGTTGATATTTATGGTTTGTGATGGTCAGCCTTATTAGAGGTCTAAATTTGTAAGTAGTTATTTAACTGTTAAAAATATTATTTTTGGCCTTTATTTGTATAGCACCTTCTTTTTATTTTTTATTTTTATTTTAATTTTAAAAATATATTTTATTGAGTTTTTACAGAGAGGAAGAGAGAGAGATAGAGAGCCAGAAACATCGATGAGAGAGAAACATTGATCAGCTGCCTCTTGCACACCCCTTCTGGGGATGTGCCCACAACCAAGGTACATGCCCTTGACCGGAATCAAACCCGGGACCTTTCAGTCCGCAGGCCGACGCTCTGTCCACTGAGCCAAACTGGTTTCGGCAGCACCTTTTTAAAACCCCTTTGGCAGATTTCCTTGGCAATCAGTTGCTTTGGTATTAAAGTAAAGGTCTAAAGCTGTGGTTTGTAAACTGCAGTAGCTCCCCCTTATTCATGAGGAGAGTATTCCAAGACCCCCTGGGTACCGGAAACCTCAGATTGTACTGCGCCCTATGTATAGTATGTCTTTCCTATGCATAATACCTATGAGAAAGCTTAATTTCTACATTAGGCCTAGTAACAAATTAACAACCACAACTAATGATAAAATAGAATAGTTATAACAATACACTGTAATAAAAGTTATGTGGATGTGGTCTCTCTGAATATATCTTACTGTACTGTACGTGCAGCACGGATACACTGGACAAAGGAGTGATTCACATCCCTCGCAGGATGGAGTGGATGGCACGAGATTCAGCTGAAAATGCTGCAAACTCAGAGTATATATTTTGTCTGTACATGTTGGAATTGAATTCAGATTTCTAAAACATTGTTTGTTACTGCTTCTGGGCCAAGATCTTTTGTAAGATCAAGCCCATCGTTAAGTATCGTTAAGTATCGTTAAAGAACATACTCTTTTGTACCCTGTCAATTATGCTCCATTTCTTTCTCAGAATTGCTTTCTAATCAGCTGCAATTCTTTGACTTATTCCTTGAAAGATTGTGTCATTTCTGAATGAAAGCAGTTGAGAAAAAGAAACATTGTTTTGATCTAAGTATGTCTAATGCTTTATTCTTCCATGAAAGAGACTTTCATAAAGAGGCCTAAAAGTGAGAACTAAGAAAATCTCCACTCCCAGAGGTTGACTGCGCAGGATAGAGGTTAGTCCATGCAGTATTGGGGCCTCAGAGATTTTGTTAAAAAACAAATGTTGTTTCCTATTCCTGATCAAAATTCTTTAGAATTGAGTCTTAAAAGTCCTTGGTCAGCATTATGCTTTGCATATGTCCATGTATTAAGCTGTTACAGTTGCTGGGAAATAGCAGTAGGGGAACAATAACTGTCTAAAGACACTACTTATTAGTGAGTTCATTATCATGTTAGAGAAGAGAATTTTGCTGCCTGGGTTTCTGGGTGGCCTAAAATAGCTCTAAAATGTTTTTTTCTTTCTCTTTTTCTTCTCCAAACTTTCTTCTTTTTTTTTTAGGTTTTCAAAACAAAAATAGAGTTGCAATCTTGGCAGAATTGGACAAAGAGAAAAGAAAATTACTAATGCAGAACCAATCTTCAACAAATCATCCTGGAGCTAGGTACCGAAGAATAATGTGATTTTTAAGTTCAGTGATTTAAAAGATATCTTGGACAAAATAATTAAAGTTGGTTGGCAATGGTTTTTTTTAATATTGGAATTTACATTATATTTTGTTTCCTAGCTAGATTTGAAAAAAAAAATATTTAATTGATTCTATTTTAAATATTTTAATTCTAATTAGAATATTTAATTTTCCCTACAGCCTATTTTTATGAAAAGGGATTTTATATAAGTTTCGTTTATAACTTAAATTATTCCAGTGTCCCACTTTTTAAAAAATATATTTTTATTGATTTCAGAGAGGAAGGGAGAGGGAGGGAAAGATAGAAACATCAATGATGAGAGAGAATCATTGATCAGCTGCCCCCTGCACGCCCCACTCTAGGGATCAAGCCTGCAACCCAGGCATGTACCCCAATTGGGAATTAAACCATGACCTCCTGGTTCATGGGTAGATGCTCAAACACTGAGCTATGCTGGTTGGACTCCAGTGTCCCACTTTTTTAAGCATTCTGCAAAGTAGGTAAATTTAGATAGCTTAATGCCCTTGATTCAGTTTGTGCCATCTTAAATCTCTTCCCTCAGAGTATCCCATCCAGCCACTGCCCTAACTGTCCCATCTTTTCTAGCCAGACCTCTTATAGAGTTGTTTACACTCACCTCTCCTTTCTTACTTATTTACACCTCAACCCACTACCAGGTGTCTCCTTCCCACTTCCTAGAATGGGTTTGAGCCTAATTCACTTGTAACCACCTTGTGGCTAAAGCTGCTAGACCAAAGTCCTTTTCTAGTTAGAGACCTTAGCATTATTTGACCCCACTGATCACTCTCTCCTTCTTAAAAATACTCTTTGGTTGGCTTCCATTCACTCACTGTTATACTACCTTGCCTTCTTTTGCAGACATTTCTCCACTGCCTGCGTCTTGAATGTTGATGTTCCTCAGGGTTCTGTTCTAGGCCGTTTCTCAGTCTACATCTTTTCACCAGACAGTTGCATCCACTTCCACAGCCTGTTAATTATGTGCAGATAACTTGGACACATTTGCATTTTTAGCCTAGTCCTTTCTCCTCCTGACCATCTCCATTTTGATGTCCTTTGGCATTTTAAGCTAGTAGTCCCCAAACTGAACTCATCTTCCCTTCCTTTAACTGACCACTAAATATTCTTGTGTGTTTTGTCTCAGTGAGAGGTACAGATCTACTAGTTACCAAAGTCAGAAATTCGAATTTTAATTGTTTATCATTTAATTACTGTTTCCAAGCATTTACCATTCTCTTAGGTTTACACTTGGAAATGTGTATCTGGAAATTAACAAAAAACCAACAGTTTCCATACACAGTAGGATACATGTTAATGGGGAATGTGAAGATCAGATGGTTCAGAGCAGATTAATGCGGTGGCACAACTGTGTCAGCAGTGATCCAGCTTCCTCTCATCTTTCCTTTCTCCATGAGTCAGCAGCTCCTTAGGGTCAAAATGTGACTGCGATTTCCTAGACCTCCCCTCTACACCAAGCCACCTGGAGAGGCAAAGGCCAGGAGATTCCTACCCCATGTTTCTTTTGTAAGAGTGAGGAATATATTCTCAGGAGCCTTCCAACAGACTACCCATCAAATCTAGTTGCTCAAAATGGTGTATCTTTCTCTTGCCTAAGCCAGAAACCAGCAAAGGGGATGGCATTGTCTTACACCAAAGTTCTCCCCTGAGGGATGAGCATGGCCTGCCTGGAAGCATGAAATCACTGATAATTGAAATAAGTTCGGTTTCATTAGCAAGAAGAGAAACAGCTGTTGAGGAGGGGACCAGGGGACCGGCGCTGTCTGCCATTGCAGTGTTCTTTCTGAATTGCCGTGTGGCGCTTCTGATCACATCGCTCCTTTTTGGAAGTCTCCCTGTACTGCTGGGATAAGGTCTACATTTCTTCATTTCTCTCACAAAGCTCTTCATGTCCTGGCACCTACCTTCCCCTCCAGCCCCATTTTTTGCCAACCTTCTTGACCCTTCCCCAACCCCGACCTCCAGTCCTACCAAACTGAGTTCTTAAAACACGTCAAGCCCTGCTGCTCTGGGTCCTTTCCCAGGCCATACCTTCTGCTCAGAACATTCAAGTCTTCAGTTTTCATCATAAATGTAACCTATGGTAGATTGGAATACCTCAAATCCGTTTGAAAGTAAGGGACCATAATTCATCAATAAAAAGGACATAATTTGAAGTCCTACTAAATAACAGGCTTCCTTTGTTTATATTAATGTAGACAGTGAAAGAAGGAAAGCATATTCTGGAAGGTCTTTTTCTATCCTAATATATGATGTAATGAAAAAATGTGATTCACAAGTAAGGAAACCTGTATGTGAAACAGCCCCATAACTAAGATTCCTGTTTCAGCATCGCACTTTCGAGACCCGCTCTTAATAAGGACTTCCGGGACCACGCTGAGCAGCAGCATATCGCCGCCCAACAGAAGGCAGCGTTGCAGGTGAGCAAAGTGCAACTGACATTCTTGTCCCTGGACAGTCCTGGGCCTTGGAAGCCAGCACAATTCCTGTTTTGTATTTCAGTGGAGCAATATCAATAAAAATGTTCCACACATAATTGCAGTGGTTTGCTGATGTTCAATGGTGCCCAGAGGATTTGAAGGACCAAAACAGCAGTAATGAAAATATCTTTTATGGTGTCGACTCGGTCACGATTGATTCTGTGCTGTACCTGGCAAGGGACTGCTTGCACACGAGAGTTTAGGGTATTTGGGTGGACAAAATGATCTTAAAAGCTGAACTGGCTAGTATATTCATATTTTTTTAAAATAAGAACTTTTGATGGTCTTTCTGGTTTATTTTTGTGTGAGTTCTTTTTGTAATGTCTGCATGGCTGTGTTACAGGAAATGTTTAAAGCATCCTCTTACTATAGGAAAATAATAATCCATCAGTTAAAAAAAATATTTTCTTCATAGTAATAAACAGTTTCACTACTGCTCTGATCTTCGATAATTTAAGATTCCCAGAGACATCATTATATGTGCTTTTAAACCTCAGAATTTCAGAACTGGAAGCAACATTAGAGATCATCTCACTTTTTTTATTGTTAATCCTCACCCGAGGATATTTTTCCATTGATTTTTAAAGAGTGCAAGGGAAGGAGAGAGACAGAGAGAGAAACATCTATGTGAGGGAGACACCTTGGTTGGTTGCCTCCCACACATGCCCTGACCGGGGCCAGTGATCAAGCCTGCACCTGAGGTATGTGCCCTTGACTGGAATCGAACCCGAGACCCTTCAGTCCACAGCCACAGTGCTCTCTCCACTGAGCTAAACAGGAGATCTACTAGTTACCAAAGTAGTGGTTCATGGGTAGACGCTCAGTGAACCACTTTAGACGGGGAGATAATCTCACTTTAGACGACATAAAAGCAGTCCTTTCTTTAGTGACACTGGAAGTCACCGGTGGTTTTCTGTTATTTATATTCCAGCATTCATCTGCCTTTTTCCCCTCCTTCCAACTACTGCCCTTCTTTCTCGAGCTCCTGCTTTGTTGATCAAAAGCAGAGTACTTTGGGACCATTTTTACTAATTTCTCTCCATTTCAAGGAACAAAGTATGTCATTTGTGCTTTTGACTCATTTATTGACTGAAAAGAATCATTGGGGAGAAAGTATGTATGATAGATGAGTACCTGGTGCAACTTGTTAATATGAATTCTTTATTATTGCCCATCTCCTGGGTATTTTAACAAAATTAGCATAGGCACTGATGGTTAAAATAAATTTGGTCTCAAAAAAAGAAAAAGAAAAAAAAATTGATCTCAAGCACTCAGAAAAGATAATTAATTTTAATGCCTTGGCTGAAGAATTATGACTCTTAATAGCTTACTTGCCTTTTTTTAAAACTCTTTCCCAGCATGCACATGCCCATTCATCTGGATACTTCATAACTCAAGACTCCGCATTTGGAAATCTTATTCTTCCTGTTTTACCTCGCCTGGACCCAGAATGAAGAAATTATTTGTAATGACATTGACTTTGTAATATCAAACGCCAAAGCTACTATCGTTCAGTGCTATACAAGCTGTGACTTTCAGAATCGGTGGACTTATATTTTTTACTTCCTTAAAAGAAAGGTATGTGTAAGTGAAAGAAAAAAAAAAAAAAAGGTAACCAGGATGATGAGAGCTTTGGAAGCTGTATTATCTGAGGACTGATTATGCTACTGTGACTGTAACTTATTTGTAATGCAGTTTGATTTTAAGGCTAAATCAGACTCGCAATTAGATGGTCACATAAACTTACTCCCCACCCCCAAGCTCCCAAATAGTTGGATTGAGTCCATCATGTCCACAAGAGACTTTTAAAAGCCATTTATAGTAAAGAAATGAGGGTGCTTTTTAAAATGTGAACCAAAAGGTTTAAATAAGTTACATTCATATTTGCTGTGTATAGAATTGGTATCAGTGTACCTTTTGAGTTTATAGTCAACATATCATCCTGAAATATTCTTTAACTCATAACTGGTTTCCTTTCAATTTTAAAAGAAAATCCAAGATTAAGTTACTAAGTGAAACATCACTTATAAACCTATGCCACTATAAATTAGGTGACCCAATACTATTAAAAATAAATGTATGAAATGTGGTGGTTTTAAATCTTATACATGCTCTTATTTAGTGTTCCTACAGTGGTGTACCTGCATGGTTTTATTGTCCGTTTTTGTTATAATTAGAAGCGTGTGCCAGCTGGGCCTCTTTTTAATTCCTTCAAAGGGAATGGCGTTGGGTTTTCAATATGACACATCTTTAACGGAATCTGGAGTGCTTGTTTAAATATACATTCCCTACAGCCTTACTCTAGTCCTACAGAATCAGAAATCTCTTAATTCAAAATAAAGTCTGAAAACCATGGGCTGGAGAATTCAGTTTTCATGATATATGTTTATAAATTCATAGATTTGTAGGTCTCTGAAACTTAGAGATCATTTAGCTAAACTCTCCATTATTTTTTACTTCTAACAGGACTCAAATTATTTTATCCTATATCAGAGGTTCAGTATTTCATACACTGTTTATAACAGACCTCATCTTGGCCTTGAGTCCCCATCCTCTCTAGTAGTAGGATAAAATTTAAACTTAAATTTCCAGCCTGGGCCAATATTTAATCCAAGTTCATCTCCCTTTTCAAAAAGTTTCTTCTCATTCCCTAAACATTTGCACCAACCATATAGCCCCATCTTGCCCAAACTAATTAAAGCAGAAGTGGGCAGAAGGCTTGGCTGTGCTGTTTAGATGCTTTCTCTTGAAAATCTGAATTGGTTTTCTTCATTTGGGTGAGTTGGCAGCTGTCCCCATTGTAACGGTCACCATTGCGGCAAAGGTGCCCGTACATACGCCTGCTGCTGAGCTCCCTGGGGGCCTGGGCTCCTGATCTGTCTCAGGTCTCGCCAGCTTCCTTGAGGGGTCCTCACTTTTTTGAATGTGACTACGTATCTGTTCTTTGTAATACACAACCTATATCCATGTTTCTAAATCTATCTACTTGATACTAGGGAGATAGGAAATTTGGATTGTAGTTTTTATACCATCAAAGCCTCTACCTAATGTGTGACTTTTATAACTTAGGTTAAAGAGACCCTTTTTAGTGTCCTAGCCTTCTAAATAGATGTTGCTTAAATCATGCACTCCTGGCTAGTAAACACTTTCCCCCTGCTCCCTTAAATCATTTTCAAATTCAACTCAATTCCATATGTTTTGATTAATATCTAGTCTGTAAAACACTGTGCTTCGTGGTGGGGAGGAGTGGGTGATGAGTGATACCTGCTCTTAAAGACTTGACAGTGGCAGAGCCTACTCTGGTGCAGCAGTAATGCTAACGGAAGTCAGAATGCAGTGAGTGACAAGAGAGAGCATCCTGGAGCCTGCAGCATTCTAGATAGACCTAGAAGTACTGGCGTGATTTTACCTGGCAAGGCAAGGAAGAGCTGCTCCAGGTCAAGATTTCATAATCAGAGGAGCAGGAATGAAGGCACTTGCAAGGACTATAGAGGACGCGGGAAAGGGCAGCAGTGGACTTCGTCCGAAGCCCTGAGATGAAGTTTCATTATTGCTTCCCTTGGATTATGGGTGAATTTGCCTCACTTGCCTAATCACTCTTTTACATGTCACTTCTTCTGCAATATAGGAAGAGAACACACTTTGTCTACTTCATTAGAGTGACAGGATGTAGTAATAGGAGGTTTTGTTCCTTGAATCTTGTTGCTGTGTGTTTGTGTATGTGTCTTATGGTGTTGATTGTATGATCCATCAGTAGATAAGATCTCTGAAGGCAAGAGTTTTTGTTTCTCTCCCTCTTTGTTTACTACTGTATTGTGCTTAGAATGGCATTTGGCAGATAGTAGACTGTCAGTACCTACTTATTGAAGGGAGAAAGGAAGGACAGACTATATATGACCTCGGTGGTGATGTAAAGGGTATTGTGTATGGTTTTTTTTTTTACTGTGTGTCATGGTAATAACATTTTGAAAGCCACTGCTACATAATACAGATGATAGTGCTTTGTATGATTCTGGAATAAAAACTGAAATGACACAATTTCAAAGGCAGATATTTTTTTCCTGAACCATCTATAAGCTGTTTCATTAAGTTGTCTCAGTTCTTTGCTTCACTTTAGCAACAGAATCTCTCAGTCATCTACTCAGCATTCATTCTTCCTTTGCCCCCTCCCCAGTACAACCAACATGCTTCAGGGGAAGCTGACCGCCCAGCAACAGGAGTGGGCCTTACATGCTCCTGACCAGTCGGAATTCATTTCCTTTTGCCACAGCCGGTCAGCACATGGTATCTCACAGACATCAGGAGCTGGTTCAGCATTGCACGTGTTTCCCACATTCAACCCAAATGAGACTCCAGGAAAGGATTGTTGGATTTATGTAAAATGTTCTCACATTTCTGAGAACACTACCCAAAAGGTTTCTTTCTCTCTAGATCTGTAAAGGAAGTGCATGTGTATATTTATGCTGCTCCGCTTACCATGGGGTTACATGCCAATAAACCCATCGTAAGTTGAAAATTTTAAGTAGAAAATACATTTAATATAGCCAACCTACAAAATAGCATACCTTAGTCCAGCCTACCTTGAACATGCTGAGACCACAACGTTTAAAACACGCTGATAATACAGTGCACTGCCGAGTACTGTTCCTTTGCCCTCATGATCATGTGCCTGACTGGAACTGACTCCCTATGACCGTCATGCTGCAAGGAAGCCCAGGCTGAGCACGTGGAGAGGCCATACGGTGGAGCACTGAGGTGCCAGACATGTGAGTGAAGCCACTTTGGACCTTCTTAGCCCAGCCACCAGCTGAATGCAGCCAAGCGAGTGACCCCAATAGATGCCATCCGGAGCAGAATTGCCCAGCTGAGCAGAATTTCCACAGGATTGTAAGAAATAATAAATTGTTGCTGTTTTAAAGCTCTACATCTGGAGTAGTTCAAAATGCAGCAAAAAATAATGGGAACACTCTTAATCTCCGAACTCCCAAATGCATTGCCAACATGGCATCTCTACTTGGAGCGTCCAAAATCGGACTCTTGATCTCTCACCCTCGCAGCATTTCCCACCCAGTAAAAGGCTACTTGCACAGCTGTAAACACAGGAGTCATTCTAGTCACCTTTCTCACACTCCTCTTTCAGTCTATCAGCTCCATAATCCCATGAATTCTCACCAGTTCCTCTGCCATCATTTTGCTCCAAGCCACTATACTGCAGTAGCCATACTGGTCTTCCTTTTCCTCATTTGTCCCCTGCCCTTCAAAGTTGATAATATTCAATACAGCAGCCAGAGTGATACTTTAAGAATGTAAGACACATGGCCCTGGCTGCTGAGGCTCCGTTGGTTGAGCGTCATCCCATGCACAAAAGGTCACCAGTTTGATTCCTGGTCAGGGCCCATGCCTGGGTTGCTGGCTTGATCCCCAGTAAGGAGTGAGCAGGAGGCAGTTGATCAATGAATCTCTCTCATCAATGATGTTTCTACCTCCCTGAAATCAATAAAAAAAAAATATTTTTCTTTAAAAAAGGAATTGAACTGCGAACCCCTCACATGCTTCTCCAGTGCCATCTTTTGGAACTCTTCTTGAGGCCACAGCTGTTCCTACCATCAGGGAGATCGGAGCCTTGCAATGTTGTAGCAACTACAGTGAAGCTGGCAGTTATAGTTCTGTTAAGAAAACAGGAGTGGATGCCAGCCCCTCATTCTCATTATGGAGCTATTAATTCAAGTTCTCTTAGGAAAGCATCCAACAGTGAAAATACAGGCTCTGAGCAGCAACAAGCAGGAGCTCAGCCCTCCAACCAGGGACACACAGATTTTTAGGGAACTGAGTTCTCCCAGGTTAGCCACTTTGTGAGACAGATGCCAAGCTGCTCCCTTTGATCCGCTAGGCTCCTAAGGGAATGAGAGGGCCTGCAGGTGCCAGTGGTTGGCCTGTAGGCTCTTCAACATTGCTGACTTCTCAGGCTGCAGAATCCAAGAGGACTGGCTGCTCCTTTGAGAAGGAGTGCCCATGTACAGCATGCCAGAAGAGAACTAAAGAATGAGTAAGACTTACAAAAGGAAGGGGTCGTGGTGAGGAGCAGGTGGAAGGAAGAGGGCACCCCAAGCAGAGAGGGAAGGGGTGGTATAACAGTAGGCGCCAGCAATCCACACAGAGGGTTTGGAGCCGTTAAAGAGGAAATGATAGAATGAGGCTGTACTTAGTGAGATTTTCCTAGGAAGCAGTGGAGGATGGGCTGGTGGAGGCAAGGCGACCACTCAGGTTGCTGTGAAGTGATTGTAGGGCCAAATGATAGGGGCTGATCACGTTGGTGCAGTGAAAAGATTCAAGGATATTAAGGTAGAATTATCAGATAATGGAAGCTGATTGTGAAGGATGAAAGAGGAACAGGGAGAGCCAGGTGGGAGGTCCTAGAATAACTGTCAGGTTTCTGGCTTGAGCAACCAAGTGAATACAGGTGCCGTTTCCTTAGGAAGAAATAAGGGTGGGGACCTGGGGTTGAAGAGCCTTTCTCCACTGGGTTTGCACTGGAGACGTAAGCCCTGATGCTGTAAGGCCGCCATTGTCTGGAATAACTAACATCTCTCCCCTGCACCTAGAATGGTGGTGATAGTTCTGTCCTAAGAGGAATTGAGGAAAATAGGCACTTGAGTCATTTCCTGCGTTGTATGGTTCAGGTAAAGACCCCCAGTGGAGAAAGGTTAAATGTGGGTGTGCCTATGCTAAGGCCATGGGAGGGGGTGAAACTGCCTTGAGAAGACGAATACAATTGAAACTATAAATGAGAGAATCAATGGATGAGGAGCCCAAGAAAGAGAATCTAGAGATGCAATGGGAAAAGCAGGAGTCAGGGACACCTTACATTCTCATGGAAGTAAAAGAGATCATTTAAAAAAAAAAAAAAGAGAGAGAATGGGTAGCCCTAACTGGTTTGGCTCAGTGGATAGAGTGTTGGCCTGCGGACTCAAGGGTCCCAGATTTGATTCTGGTCAAGGGCATGTACCTTGGTTTTGGGCACTTCCCCAGTAGGGGGTGTGCAGGAGGCAGCTGATAAATGTTTCTAATTCTCTATCCCTCTTCCTTCCTCTCTGTAAAAAGTCAATAAAATATATAATAAAATAAAATAAAAAAGAGAATGGGTTAACGCCGTTTTCCCTGTGGTTATTGTGCCACTGGGGATGCTAGAGGTGATTATTGGAACAACTTTTTAGTTTTAATAGTTACATATTTATATCTATTTATTCAAGTAATACAGCATCTGTACAGGAATAGAAGCAACCACAGCCAAGAGTTATTTTTTGACAGTTACTATTTGTCAGCCATTGTTCTACATGCTTTATATGTATTGACATCTTACCCAATTCTCACACACAACCCTACAAGGTAGACACTGTTATCCTCCATTCAATGATGAAGAAATTGAGGTACAGAGATATCAAATAATTTGCCCAAGGTCATAGAACTAGTAAGAGGCAGAGCTGGAATTTGAACCCAAGTGGTTTGTTTCAAGGAATCCTGCTTTTTTTTAAGTATTTATTTTTTTGCTTTAACATAAATGTAAGTTTAAAAAAAGAATAAAGACTAGGAGAAGTAGACTCAGCTTTCACAAAAATTGTGGAGGAGGCATAAGGATGACTGACACTTGGGAAAGAATGCCCTGGCTGGGGAGTTCCATTGAGAATGAGAGCAGAGAAACATGACAGTGGGGTATCCATAGTCTACACATGCCTGAGAAGGTAGGGCAAAAAAGAACATCTGGATCATACCGTTCTCTGCCTAGGGGAAGGCTAAACTGTATTCTTTCAAATCTGGGCCACTATCATAGGGACAGACAACAAATACTGTACTAATTATTAACTAGCAAAATGTCTTTGTTCTTGTGGGGGTTAGAGTCTTTATTCATGTCCTCAAAGACTCACTGGGTTCTTTAAATTTGACCAAATGCTTCAACATTATTACCATCCTTAATTGTATTAGAAAAGTGCTAAATTACCCTCCATGATTGCATTTTGAACATTTCAACAGCTGAGCACACTGTAAATACTCCAGCAGGAATTTTTATTTCTCATCCTCATTTCTTTGGGATCCCATGAGAAATACAAGAATCTTGTTTATTGCTGAAATATATCTTGTTTAGTGTCTTTCATGCCCGTCCCTGGTGTGTTCCCAGCAAAACTAGTCATAAAAATGCTCCCAAGTAAAGAAAGAAAATAAAACAGGGAAACTGAAAGGAAGAGAAGGAAAAGGAAATGTCTTGGGAAAGATGGGTGTGCCTTCTGGGGCTCCAGGTCTTAATCTGGGAGAAGGCAATTAGAAAAAGATGGAATAGACTGAAACCACCCAAAAAGTACTGGTGATAAGAGACCCCCTCAAGCACTTGGAAATGATGGCTTGACACCTCAGTGAGTGTGGGCAGGCACCAGGCCATTGGTGCATCTACCTTCCAGCATCCCTGGCTGGTGATCGCCTGGAGGTCTTCTCCTCTCAAGGTTTCCGTAGCACTCAGTTTCTGTCCTCAAGGCCTACAAGACTGCGTGCTAGCCAGGCCCTCGGACTTCCTGGCTCAGAGCTCCAGTCTTACAGTACTTTGGGCTGTACTGGGTCACAGCTCAGCCTGTATGTCGTAAATCCACCATGAAGGTTTTCACAGGTCTACTTTCTGAATTAAAGGGAGAGAACAAAATGTGTTCCCATCTGATAGGTACAAAAGAAGTCATGTTAACGGTAATAATTCAAATTTCCCTAGTTCTTGCCATTACTGCTATAACCCAGCATTCTCACCTGAGAATCTGGGGCGGCGAGGGGGGAGGGGGAAAGAGATGTCTCAACTGTGTTCATCAGGGTCAATACTCTCATCTCACCTCAGGTCTTTCCTTTCAGCATGAAGATTCTGAGATCTATGAAACTGGTGAGGAGAGTTATGGAATCTTTACAATGGGAGCGTGTGTGTGTGTGTGTGTATTTAAACTCTGCCCCAGAAAATTTCAAACATATGCAAAAGAACAGAATAGTATAACAAACTCCCATGTGTCCATTGCATTGCTTTAACAGTTATCTACTCAATATCCATTTGTATGTACATCTACAGCTGTACTACTCTCTCCCTCTGGATTATTTTGAAGCAAATTCCTAAATGTTTTAAAATATATCTTAGAAAGACAACTCTTAAAAATCTAGTGCAAGAGTTTTTAAGTCTGGCTATATGTATATAAGATGTTTCATGCATATATGCATTTTCCTGAGAAATTGGTCCATAGCTTTCATCAATTTTTTAACTGGTTCGGGAGTCTAAAATTTCTAAAAATTACTGCTCTAACTAGAACAATGAGAATAGAGGAGTCAATTTGCCTGAAGGTCAGTAACTGTCAATAAAATTGTCACCACCATTCTCATTTGAAAGTATTTCTCAGAAATTTCTTAGGAATGGTTTTAGCTGTTGTAAATATAGAGCAGTAAACTACTACTTTAAAAGCTTTTAGGATTAATCTCTGCAAAAGTGGAAAAGAATAAATTAAAAGAGCAGGAAAACATGAATTAGTGTCATGTACCCAATAGTCCATATACTATCAGTAAGTGGACTGATTTCCAAATGGGCTCTCAGCTTGCCCAGTGACTACATCCAAGTCAGAAACCTGGATGGAGAGTCAGTCAGAACTATTTCACCCAGAGCATTAGCTCAGAAACATTGAGAATATGGGGCATGGCTGGTGTGGATCAGTGGGTGAGCCAAGAACCAAGATCCATGAACCAAGAGGTCAGTGGTTCGATTCCCCCATCAGGGCACATGCCAGAGTTGCAGGACCATTCCCAGCAGGGGCGTGCAGGAGGCAGACGATGTTGAAGCATCAGTGTTTCTATCTCCCTCCCTTCCTGTCTCTCTAAAAATCAATTTTAAAACATACTAAAAAAAAAAAAGGAATTACGGGTAAAGAACTGCTCAAGATGTCCTAACAGTTTCCAAATTACAAAGGAAAACACTACTTCCAGGAATGTGATACGAAAACAACAAACACTCAGAAACCATGCATACTGGCTGGTGAAGTTAAACTAAGTTATTTTAATAAAACAGACATAAAATATACATTAACATTTTTTTTATTTTAAAAAATCTGAGTTAAACAGCTGCAATATACATAACCAAACCAAACAATAACAACAACTTAAAAACCTCCAGAACCTTGCAAATTGTTAACAGACTCGACTAGACTACCAACTAGGAGCTGGATTAGAGGAACAAGAAAATCCCTTCCGACTCGGACACTGTGACAGGAAACAGACGCCACACGTGCTCGCCCGCTTGTGTGCTCCAGGGCCCCATGCATGTGTGTGCCGGTGCAGGCCTCACCGGGAAGAAAGAAAAAGCTGAAAATGGTTCAATAAAATCATTCAAGTAACTGACCATTTCCTGTATCGTTTAAAATGATGTTTCCAGTGTTAAGAAATTAGGAGTACCCTCTTCTATATTAAAAAACAAACCGAAACAAAACTCAAGCACACGCACCACAAAACATATCCAGAACAGTACAAACAGTCGGACAGTTTTGTGGCTCTCATTGGGAACATACAGCCACACAGAAAAATATTAAGTACAAGCCGTGTGTTTTTTATTTGAGGAGTTGAAATGAACAGACTTTAGTCAGTCGCAGCCAGGCAGGGGGAGACCCTGGGAAAGGCTGCCCTTGGACTCTGTCCATCGGGAGGAGTCTGCTGCACTGCTGCAGGACAAGCCCTGCCAAAGCAACTGGTTACTACCCTGTTTCCCCAAAAAGAAGACAGTGTATTATATTAATTTTTTCTCCCAAAGTTGTGCTAGGTCTTATTTTCGAGGGGATGTCTTATTTTCAGGGTAGCTAGAAACTGTTGAGCAACCCAGATTTCAATAAAAGCACAATGATGCATGCTGGGTTAAGCATAATAAACATGGTTTACTTTATTTAAGTAGTAGCATGTGGTCAGTGTTAGCCTAAACCGAAAAATAATCAACATCCTGTTGCCTGAAGATAGCAAAATAATTTTAGGAAGTTGTGAAACATGAAAATTCAAGAAAACTGTTATTCCTACAGAAAGCATTTCAGTCTAGTGAGAAGCACTCACTTAGAAGATTCACACCATGACCTTGAGGAATTAGGAATTTTGCTTTCTAGTTTTGCCCCTTCCTACTGATAGGGTTTTGCAGAATTGCAGGAGGGTGGCATTCGCTGTGGGGATGATCCATTCCAATGAGCCCACTTTCTTCTAAGATGGCTCCCAGTCATCTTGTCACTACAAGAGGCTCCAGCTTCCTCGAGGGGAAGATTCTCCAGATTCTCCCTAAGAACACGCTGAGAGAGTGGAGTGGTGCTTGATACTTTTATTAAGGCTGAATCAAAATCAAAATCAAGGTGACAGTATCCCACATTTCTTCAAACACCGTTTAACCAGTCAGGATGAGGAACACAGCCTACATATAATCCAAGCCAGGCAGGAAAATGCTACAAGACCAAGGAGACCCCTTCTTTCACAACTTTGGTTAACTTTGCAGACACACTAAACATGGAAAACCTGTCTTATAAAAAGCCCCTTAACATTTCTCCATTCTTAGTTTTGCTCATTATCTGAAGTATCAGGGTGTGGCTGTGTTGGAGGTAGAATTGATGGGCATAAATGCGACCAGATTACAAGGTTTGGTTGCTTCTTCAAGTTCAACAGTTTGAAGGAGAGAATCTCCAGAATGGAAGAAATAAGCGGTAAATACAGATCAGTTGAATAATAATAGTTATCACTATTATCAAAAGCTGTAACTGAATTACCTAATATTTATTGCATGCTTACTATGTGCCTAGGGCTGTGCTAAACGCTATTTCATTGACTTATACTCTTCAAGCTGACGCCCTATTATCTCTGGCAGAATAAACTTCCCAGGGGAGACACAATGGATTCTGGGACGAGGTGCTGAGGAAGCAGGGCTCATTTTGGAGCAGATGCAGAGGTGCGGAGGGCGAGAGCTCACCCAAGGGACTCTGTAGGTCTCTTGTCACACCCACAGCACCACCATCCCTGACATAGAGCCAGAGGTGAACTTGCAAATTCCTGATATTCATTCCCACTTTTGAGCAACAACAAACACACAAAAACAAATAAAGGCGGGAGGGGGGGAAGAGAAACACTCTTAACTTCCCCCACTTCCTTCTCTTGGGATTCCCCTTGTTCCTGGCTCAGGAGGAAAGCAGAAAATCATGGCATCCCCAGTGGGTATGGTGTAGAGAGGGCTGGAAAGAGAACCACCGTCTTAGAACTAGCCACCCTGCCCCCTTCAGGTCCCCTGAAGACAGGCGCAGTCTTATGCAGGTGGATAGGTGCTTTACCATTTTAGGTTTCCTAGCCGTTACCACATATAGATGTAAAGTGTGTTTGTGCATACAGTCACCTCTCCACGCCGTTACCAAGCAGACAAAGCACTCGGTACAACAGGTGGCACAGAACAGCACTTGATAAATGCGTTTTCTTTCTCACTCCTATTCCCCAGGGAGGCGCGTCATATCCCAAACGGCATCCAAGATGCTCAGGCAATTCTTTCATTCCATCGGCTATCACTGATGATTCCACCTCCTGATTTTTTTTTTTATAATCACACCCTTCAGAACTCTGGGGATTTACATGACACCAAATGGGTAATAAGCAACAAATCTGAGGCGGAGATGGCTATTCAGGTGATGAAAAGCCACGGTCAACAGAAAGATTTCAACCTCTGGATCAGTTATTGCTACTTCTGGGAACGTAAAACCTGAAAAGGTCCAGTGATTCTAATGGCAATTTCTTCTTGAATCTATTTAAAATACAAATGGAGATTTTACTTAATGAGGCTGCAGGCGCTGACCAATAATTCACATGGGTTCTATGTTAAAATGCAGAACTGACAAGAAAAAAAGAAAGGACCATCTACTTTCCACAAACAAAATATCCTTTGGGTGCTTAGCAAATGAAAGGAAACTGTACCTGATGCTTCGTGTCTCTTTTTAATCAAAACCCTAAGATCACTATAAGAAAACCATACTAGAACAGCTTGTACTACCGCGTCATAACACTGAGGTTTAAACGTTACCTGCTATTCAGATTCAGATGGAGACATACAAAAATGAAACTGTATTCAGGAAAGAGCAACGAGTTAACAACATTACAAATGTGCAGGAACTAAAGCTGGAACAACGTGAACCGTTAAGGCAGCATTGGTTGTCTTCTCTGGGAAAGGAAGCATTACCTATTTCAGAGACCAATGAATGGTTTTTAAAAACAATTAATTAAACTAATGTTTAAAAAAAAAAAAAGGAATAGGGCTGATTTTAGGACTCCTGCTATTCCAACTTACACTGGAATTTTAATTTTGAATTAGAAAGCATCCACAAGGAACACAATGGTACAAAGCTATAGCAGTCTTACCCTCAGATACAAAATAGAGATCCCAGGAAATTATTATTATTAATTAGCACTCTTGGGGCCTCCTTTTCTACTTCTCATTTGGAGTCATTATTAGAAAATTCTGCTGATGTTTCCATCACAAGGGGTCAGGTTGGATGTTACCCGAGTGAAATGGTTTTAAACCAAAAACCTATCATCGAGCTTGGATTTTTACAACGAGGTCCTGACTGCTGCTGGGTTTGCGTACCTGGTCGGCTGCCTATAGCACTATGTCCCCCACAGGGGTGCCAACCAAAAATGGTGGTTATCTGCTGTGGCTGAAAAAGTCATACTTTGACCAAAATATTTCAAAGCACTTTAATGAACACGTTTCCCAATTTGTCCCCTTTGCAACTACCCTGTTTTCCCGAAAATAAGACAGTGTCTTATATTAATTTTTTCTCCCAAAGTTGCACTCGGTCTTATTTTCAGGGGATGTCTTATCTTTCCGTGCGCTAGGTCTTATTTTCGGGGGATGTCTTATTTTCGGGGAAACACGGTAGTTTGGTTGGGTTTTCCAGGCTCAGCCTCAAAATTACCTTTAGTTCTTTTACAGATCCAGGGCTGTGCGCTGACAGAACAACGGTATGACACACAGAACAGATTAAAGGATTAAAAAAAACCAAAACTCTAAAAAAGATTCAAATGAAAAGAGCTTTCACGTGGTGCTGAGAAACAGGACATAGGCACTTCTGCTTCAGGTTTTCACATTTTGATCACAGATCGCTTTTCCAAGCCACTTCTTTTCCTGGCGATGCCCTCACGGTGCAGGCCGCCTAGTGTACTGGAAACTTTGCTCCCATAAGCAGCTTCTGGCACATTCATCTTTTCCCGGGAAACTGCCTTCCCCGAGTGTGTCTCCACCACCTTCCACCAAGCAAGGCTGCTTAATCTGCAGAACTCGGTTACCCATCAGCACCCTCTAAAGCGGAGTGTCAAGTGCAATTTTTCTTCTGGAAACGGTGAATGTCTGCCTCCCTCTTTCTGCTTCCTTTTGTGAGTGTAATTCAACCAAGTGTATATAGTCTTCAAAACATTCCAAAGCTACTAGGCTACTGGGATTTTTGAAAAAAAAAAAAAAAAATCACTAAAGTTTTCTTCTTGTTTTTTTTTATAAGAAAATCTGTGCTAAAAAGGCACTAGAAAAAATGAACTTCCTTGCTCCTGTGTATGTAGCAATTACACGTTGTGTTAGATTCCCATAACTTAACAAAGGTGACACACATTTGGATGAAACATCCTAAGCATTCAGAAGCATCTACTTTCCGTGAAAAAGTCCAAAGTCAAAGAAAACAGCAGGTCACACTGACAAGAGGCCAGTCTGGCCATGAGGTCACGGTCGCCCCCGGCCGCCTGCCTCAGGGCCGTGGCCCGGGCCCGGGGCCGGCTCACTGGCAGCAGCTGTGGGAGCCGAGCCGCCTGGAGACCTGAGTGAAGGAGACGAAGGTGAAGTTCTCGCAGTTTTCCAGCTTGACCTTCTTGGCTAAGTTGGGAACAATTCCCCGGAGGGACCGGAGCCCCATCCTCTGCTCCTCGTACCACACGCTGCCCACGTCCACGGCCTCCTTCCTGGCGGTAAGGTAGAAGGGGGACCTGGCCTCCATCTGGGTGGGCGGCCGGTGGATGAACATGTACTTGTAGAGCAGGCAGTACGGGCACTGCTTGTGCCCCCGGGAATGCTCGTGGTAGATCTTCCCGTGGCATATGCGCGTGGAGGCGCTCCGGCTCTCTCGCTTGACGCTGTCCGTCCGGGCAAAGTAGGGCTGGTTCTGCGCGTCTTTGAGCAGCTCGATGTCACCGTACATCAGGTCTGCGTGCTCCTGCAGGGTCCGCATGTTCAGGTATTGGCTGTTGTACTTGACCACGGTGGACAGGAGAGTGATGGGGCTGTCGTCCCCGAGGCACCCCGCCTGCCACATCTCCTCCTCGTCGGAGAGGGAGAAGTAGATGATGTTGCGAGAACGGGCGCCTGACATCCCTGCCTTACTCAGGACCCACAGCTTCTCCTTGAGTTTCTTGGTGGACGAACTGAAGGTGCTACTGGTGATGGAGAAGCCCACGCCTGCGTTCTTCAGGATGCGGTCCAGGCCCCGGCGGATGGCGTGGAGCGAGGTGGCCAGGAAGTCCGAGCCGTCGCTCTTCTTCACGGTGACATAAAAGTTCTCAAGCAGCTCATTCAACTTCGCTGCAGGGATCTCAAATAAGACAAACACGGAGGTTACACATTTGAAGACACCACATAGCCAGATCCCTCCTTCCTGCTCCCAATCCTCATGAGGGGCGGTAGTGTAGACAAGACCTCTAAAGCGTGGGTGCATGATATAGTGGAAAGAACAGTGGACTTCAAGCTCTAGGTTCCATACTTGGCTCCATTTTACCTCTTTAAACCTCAGTGTTCCAAGCTGTAAAATGGGACGTGATAATCAACACCTCCTCAAAGGATTACTACAATGCTTAAAGAAGTGGACTTGAAAGGGTTTATAAATAGTAATGAACATACACACACACACACACACACACACACACACACACACACACATGATATCATTACTATTGGCCTTTATAACTTTCACTATTCCTCTCTGGAAAGTCCTTTCTTCTCTTTTCTAGAAAATCCCTTTCTTCCCACCCCTTCAAAAATATTCAACCATTCAGGGTGGGTGGGTGGGAAGAGATCAACCAAAGAACTTGTATGCATACATGCATAACCCATGGACACAGACAATAGAGGGATGGCAGCCTGGGGTAGGGGCAGCCTACAAGGGGTCAATGGGAGAGAAAGAGGACATATGTAATACTTTAAAAAATAAAGATTAAAAAAACAAAACTCCACTAACTTCTTGTTAATAGATGCATTGGAGATTTAATAATTCATTTTTACAATCAAAGTAACATGTTAATATTGTTTTTTAAAAAATGCAACCATCCTCTCTAAAGAATTCCTGAACTAAACTTATTGAACTCTGAATCATTCCAACATTAATTTCCTTAATATCTGCACATAATATTTGGTACTGCTGGCCCCCAACAGAGTGCTGTAGGGAGAGACGACTGATATGACCAGTTGGCAGAGCAGGTTAATAATCTTTGAATTGTCACTTGAATTTATCAGGATAGGTTTGGAAGTGTCTCTGGATCAATGATGCATAGGTTTTAGATATCAATATTTGTTCCACAGATAAGAAAAATGTATTTGGTTTACATCTGATGACTTCAGGTGTTGGCAAGAGACCAACTCTCATTATCAACAGAAAAACAAACAAACAAAAAACAAAACCAAAAACCCAAAGGAAGGTTTCTGATTGGCCCATTCTTGATCCAATAATTGACCAAAAAATGGGCCACAGTACTAACATGATGGCTTCTGCAATAACCATGGGAATTATAGGAGAGAAATGGCTCCTAAATAAGAAGTTTGAGCAGAAAATCTTACTTATTACCCTAGTGCTTAAAAACAAAACAAATTCTGACAGCTTACTGTTGCCCTTACGATAAATTCCAAACTGTTTACCTTGTCTGCAAGTCTTCACAATCTGGCTCCACTCTGTGGTAGATTCTTTGTAAAAACAGCCACAACAATTCCTCCCCTCCCTATTCCTATACCCTTTGGCTACATGACTTTACTGTTCCTCCCATCAAGAGGTAGGATCTATTTTCCCACCCTCGGAACCTGGGCTGGCTGTGACTAATTCTGATCAATAACATATAACATATGACAATGTGTGAATTTTAAGCTGAGGCCTCAAGAGATTCTGCTTTTATCTGTTTTTGTCTTACAGTTTCTTAACAAGGTCTGCTTTCATTATCTTAGTACGATGTTGCCTTATGAGAAAGCCCTGTTAGACCACAAGAACATGTGAAGTAGAGACAAGCTGTCTGTCTTCTAATATCACATGACTGTATCCACATGTGTACCCCAACTGAACCCAGTAGAAGAACCACCCAGCACAACCTGTAGAAAGAATCATGAGCAAGTAAAATGGATGCGGTGTGATACCACTGAGTTGTGGGGTGGTCTGTTATGCAGCGATAGGTAGCTGGTACACACTGTATTTCTCTAGCCCCCTCATCTGTTCTCTTGGTGCTCTATTTCTAGCCTCCGCGAACTTTGTGTCATTGATAGAAACCACAACGCCCTTTCCTGCATCTATTTCTTTGCACGTGCTACCTCCTCTGCCTAGAATGTTTTTTTTTCTACTAACTTTCTCTATTTGGAAAAATTCCAATGCATCATTTCAGATCTAGCTCAAATTCTGCTGTCTAGATAAAGGCTTCTCCAGCTTCCCTAAGCAAAGTTACTCTCTCACCTGGGATACCATGGCAGTTAAATTTTATTACGGATCTCTCCACGTTGCACAGACTTTTATCTATTTATATGTCTTTGTTTCAAAATGGACTGAAAGTCCACTGCATCTGCCCTAACTGGTTTGGCTCAGTGGATAGTGTGTTGGCCTGTGAATTCAAGGGACCCAGGTTCAATTCCAGTCAAGGGCATGAACCTTGGTTGTGGGCATATACCCAGTAGGGAATGTGCAGAAGGCAGCTGATTAATGTTTCTCTCTCATTAATGTTTCTAATTCTCTATACCTCGCCCTTCCTCTCTGTAAAAATATCAATAAAATATATATATTTTAAAAGTCCACTGCATCTTATACATGACTGGGTCTTCATTACATACTGGAAGGCCTGAACCATATCATTGATGCCCAAGGTACTGATAAACATGGGTTAAATCAATGAATTAACCTTGGAGTCAGGAGAACCAAGGTGACTTACAATGCAGAACATTTTCCTGGCTAACACAGAATACCACAAGTTTCTTTCTTTTTTACAATTCTTTATTGATTACATGTGTGTCCTTATCTTCTACTTCTCCTCACTCATGCCCTCACCCCCCTAGTGTCTGTGTCCATTGCTTATGCTTATATGCATGCATACAATCCTTTGAATAACACGTTTCAAAGTAAAATCATAGCAAAATCAATTCTTGAAGAAATGTCAGATCACAAAATTTGTTATTTGCACACAAGAAACCATTCATTCTGGCCTGTGTTGGCTGCCTCCTTAGTTTTCTTGGACTGAGTTTTTTTGTTTGTTTGTTTTGTTTGTTTGTTTGTTTTTCCATTTTATAAAGAATTGTGACTTTTATTTTTTTATTTTTTGAATAAATTTTTATTGTTCATATTATTATAAATGTTCCTTACCCCCTCCCTCTATTGCTCTCCTCCACCAGGTTCCCATCCCACCCTCTGCCCTTTCCCCACCTCCCATTGTCCTCATCCATAGGTGCACAGTTTATGTTCAGTCTCTTCCCACATCCCCCTCTCCTCTTTTCCCCAAGAATCGTCAGTTCACTACCCTTACATACCTCTGATTCTATTATATTTACCAGTTAATATTGTTCATCAGATTTTTTTTAATTTCCTTGGTTTTTAGATTCACTTGTTGATAGTTACGTAGTTGTTCATAATTTTTATCTTTATTTACTTTCTCTTCTGAAAGAACCCCCTTCAGCAATTCATATAATTCTGGTTTGGTGGTAATGAACTCCTTTAGCTTTTTTTTATTAGTGAAGCTCTTTATCTGGCCTTCGATTCTGAGTGATAGCTTTGCTGGGTAGATTATCTTTGGCTGTAGGTTCTTACTATTCATCACCTTGAATATTTCTTGCCATTCCCGTCTGGCCTGCATGGTTTCTGTTGAGAAATCAGCTGACAATCGTATAGGTGCTCCTTTATAGGTAACTATCTGCTTTGCTCTTGTTGCTTTTAATATTCTCTCTTTGTCTTTTGCTCTTGGCATTTTAATGATGATTTATCTTGGTGTGGTCCTCTTTGGATTCCTTTTGTTTGGAGTTCTGTGCGCTTCCTGGACTTGTAAGTCTAATTCTTTGACCAGGTGGGGGAAGTTTTCTGTCACTATTTCTTTCAGTATGTTTTCGATATCTTGCTCTCTCTCATCTTCTGGGACCCCCATAATTCTGATGTTGGTTTGCTTACAGTTGTCCCAGAGGTTTCTTACATTATCTTCAATTTTCTAGATTCTCTTGTCTTCTTGCTTCTGCGGAGAAGTGTCTTCTGGCTCTTTATGTTCCAAATCTTTGACTTGATTCTTGTGATCTTCCATTCTGTTTTTAGGACTCTGCATAATATTTTTTATTTCAGACAATGTATTCTTTATTTCTTGTTGATCCCTTATCATTTCTCGTTGATTCCTTATTAATTCTAGTTGATCCCTTTTCATACCTTCATAGATCTTATCGACCTTTTCTAGGAAATTCTTGACAAACCTTATAAGCGTAGATTTGAACTCTATATCCAGTCATTTTTTGTCCTCCATTTCTTTCGTTTGTGATCTATTTCGTTGTTGCATTTTTGCAGCTTCCCTGCTGGGGTGGAGTTTCAGGGTGGAGCCAACAGCCTTGGCTTCCGTCAGCCCCGCCCTATGCGGCTCCTGAGTCTCAGGGTCCTTCAGTACTCGCTGCAAGCACCTCTGAGAGAAAGGTGCCCTCAATTTTCGCCTGCTACCCAACAGTCTAGGCTCTCCCACAATGCGCCCGGAACTGGGGTTCAGTTCAGTTGGAAGTGAGATTGGAGGTGGTGTTCAGAGCAGTCTGGAGCCCCAGTCTCCTTCCCACCAGGGCAATCCCGTGGCACAGCCAACTGTCCCTTCTCTGCGCGCAATGTGCGCGCCTCTAGGACCTCCTTTTGCTGCTCCCCCGGGGTTCTGCCTTACAGCCCAGCTCCCTATGGATGAGCCTGGGTCCCCGGGGTCTGGCCTAGAACTGGGGTTCAGAGCAGTCGGAACTGGGGCCCAGCACAGTCGGAGCTTTTATCTCCTTCCCGCTAGGGAACACCAGCCAGGCAATCAGCTGCCCCTTCTCTCCGGCTCCGTCCTCTCAGAGTGCACCATGTGTCTCCGTACCTCAGGCTTTTACAGCTCCTCCACTCTTCCTTCTGGTTTTCTCCTTGCTTCTCGTAGAATTTCCAGTCAGTCGACTTTCCTGTAGTTCTGGGTAATGTCCATTTTATATTTTAGTTGTATTTTATTGAAATTGTTGTGTGTGGCTGCGGTTAGGTGTTTACCTGTGCAGCCATCTTGGATTCTCCTTGGACTGAGTTTTGGTTGGGGATTATTCCACCAGATTACCAAGGTCTTCAATTTGTTATAAAGACATTGCAAAAAATTACTTCCCTTATTAGCCACTGTGAATAGATTTACCATCTCAAAATTCACCTTGGATTATAAATTTGGCTCCCTTGATGAAAAAATGAAAAACAAAAAGAGCTCAGTCCTGGGGCTGATGGTTTCAGATGGGGAAGAAAAAAAAACACCACAAAACCTGACATGTTAGGCAAATTCCAAAATCCTGCAACTACACAGCAAACCTTGAAACCTGACAGAGTTATAAGACAAGTAAAAAGTAAGAGTTAATTTTAGGAGAGTGCTTCAAACTTTCTTTTGTGATAATCTTGTCTAAAGGGGAAGAAGTGGAGAAATGCCTATGAACTACATCATTAATGGTAAACAAAATGACTTTGCTTTTGCAGTTACCAAATTTTACTTTGTTCAGAAAGGTAAGTACAGAGCGTCAGGTGCTCTATTTCCTGAGTGAGTTTATGGAATACAGAAATCAATGACATAGCAACCTTGAAGGAGATGGATCAGTAAGGATTGGGTCACACCTATATTTAAAAAATACTAAATTAAATACTCACAGTAGATCAAAGAATGATCACAGAATGAGAATGTATTGAATATATTCTATTTATATAGATGAGATGTTGAAATCTCATTAGATTCCTTGCTTTCTTTCTTTTTAAATATATTTTATTTATTTTTTACAGAGAGGAAGGAAGAGGGAGAGAGAGTCAGAAACATTGATGAGAAAGAAACATCGATCAGCTGCCTCCTGCACACCCCCACTGGGTACCGTATTTTTCGGACCATAAGACGCACTTTTTTCCCCCAGAAGTGGGGGGAAAAAGTCCCTGCGTCTTATGGTCCAAATATAGCCTACACATATACTTTTAAAAAAAAGTTTTTTTACTTGCCCGGCTCTGTGTGGTCTCTGTGTGCTTGCCTGGCTCTAAAATGGTTCTAAATGCTGCTGTTTACTTTACAGGGTTGATTACATGTGTTTATGACTGTGATGTTGGGTTTTAATGCACATAAAATATTTTAGGACACTATTTGTTTCAGAATCTTTTTTTCTTCATTTCCCTTCTCTAAAAACTGGTGCGTCTTATGGTTCAGTGCGTCTTATGGTCCAAAAAATACGGTACATGCCCTTAACTAGAATTGAACCTGGGACCCTTGAGTCTGCAGGCCAATGCTCTATCCACTGAGCCAAATCGGTTAGGGCTTGCTTTCTTTATTAAACAAACAAGTTTGAGACTCACCAGCTGCCAAACCATGATCAACAGGCGTTACCTACTTTGTCTGCTGCCAGTTACATCTATCTTTAAGACACATCTAGAATAAAAATATCTTGCATTGAGACCAAGAAAGTGAGATTAAAAAATATGGGCTAGGGATGCCTCAGTTCTTTCTTTTAACTAAATATTGGATAAATTCTCTAAGATATTGACCTCTTTCTTAAGCATTAATTATTAAAAATATTTCAGTGACCCATGTGAGTAGATTACAGAGGATTGAAATATATCATCTTCTTCACCCATATTCTTCCAGACAACACAGAGGGAATGAAGAAGCACTAGTACCTAGAGAAGTGGTGGCAGCTGCACTCTACTGAACGTTTTCATCACCTGGGATGTATATATTATCTAAGCCATGGAGGGTATGGAGAAATGAAACTCTTTTCATGGATTCCTGAATGGAAATAGAAAGTTACCCAGCAATAGACAACTGTCTTCATAATCACCTCACTGACCTCTGGTCTAGAAAAGTTAAGGTTAGTGAGGATGAAGAACCGGTAATAGGGATCTCTGAGAATTTAAAGGTGAAAGTTACATTTTATTTATTTATTTATTTATTTATTTAATTTTCATAATACATATGTGTGGTATGTGTTTTCAATCTTAAACATTTAGAAATGTAAAATTCAGTGGCATTAAGTACACTGACAATGTTGTATAACCATCACCACTATTCATTTCCAGACCATTTATTTATTACAATTAGACACTGTTACATTATCATTAAACAATAACCCCACTTCTCCTCCTCCTTCCAGCCCCTGGTAGTCTCCATTCTACTTTCTGTCTCTATGAACTTACCTATTCCAGGCGCCTTACATAAATGGAATCATACATATTTGTCCTTTTGTGTCTGACTTATTTCACTTAGCGTAACATTTTCAAGGTTCATCCACATTGTAGCATGTATTAGTACTCCACTTCTTTTTACTGCTAAATAAAATTCCATTGTACGGATATGCCACATTTTGTTTATTCATTCACCTGACTTTTGGGTTGTTTCTACATTTTGACTATTGTAAATAATGCTATAATGAATATTTGTGTACAATTTTTTGTATAATATATGTTTTTCATATTTTGGGTATTTGCCTGGGAGTGGAATTGCTGGATGACAGAGTAACTATATATTTAACTTTTGGGGAACTTTGAGACTGTTTCCAAAGAGGCTGCATTATTTTACATTCCAACCAGAAGCATAAGAAGATTCAGTTTCTCTACATCCTCATCAACACACGTTAGCATGTGTTGCGTCTTTTTAAAATTCATTCCTTCCTTTCTATTGGATGTGAAGTGGAATCTCATGTGCTCTGACTTGCATTTATTTCCTTGAGCTCTAATGAAGCTGAGCATCTTTTCACGTGCTTACACGTCGTTTGCTTATCTTCTTTACAATAACTGTTCAATGCCCTTGTCTGCTAATTCTAAAATCCATGTCTGTATTTTGGTTGTTTCAGGCAGGCGGATAAATCTGGCTCTTCAAATTGGCTAGAAGTGAAAGACTGAACTGATTTTTCTCCCGGGTATGGGTTACATGTTCCCACTTCTTCCTATGAGTGGTAATGTTTGATTGGATGCTAGAAATTGTTGAATTCTGGGTTTGCCATACGTGTCAATGGATGTTGGGACTTCTTTCTAGTATCCTCATGTCCTTGGCCTCCCCAAACCCTGATTTCTGTCTCCTCTCAACTCAACAAGATTTATTCCCAGGCTCTGCTTGGGTTTCCCTGCCTTTATTGCAGCTCAGAAACTGCCTCCAGGAAGAAAGCCTGAGACCTGGTAGCGCTCCTCTCATTTGTTACCTTTCTCTTAGGGATCAAGTCCTGTGCCACCTGTCATGTCTGAAAATGGCTGTTTCATGCACTGTGCCCAGTTTTTCTAATTGTCGCAGCAGGAAGATAAATCTAGATCTTTTCATTCCCTTCTGACTGCAAGTGGAAATTACCATTTGTTTTCAAATCTGCTCATTTTGATTAGTTTGTTATTGCTTGTACATTTCTATACAATATTTTCTATCCACAGTTGGAACCCACATATGCAGATTTCAACTCTGCAGGGGTCAGCACCCTAACCCCGATGTTGTTCAAAGGTCAACTGTTTTTGACCCTTGAGAATTACAGTAATTCTCTTCATTTCTGTAAACATTCATACATTCTTAGCCTACAGTCTATCACCTAAAATTCTGGAGGTCTAAATCTGCTGTTTGTTTTCCTTGAGTGGCTTGTGATTTTTTAAAAAAATGAGCACATATTTAGTTGGTTTTAATCTGCAAAAACAAACAAACCTGAGCATCTACTTTGAAGGAACATTTCCCTTCAAAGATGGTTTCCCCGTAACCCTGTGAGGAGCCAGGGCTGCTACTCACCTAGAACCTCTCAGCCCTTTTCAGGGTCCTCTCTTCAATGAAGGATTCTTCAGTTCACCTGCCTGTCTCTTCTCTTCCTTAATAATGTTGTCAACGTATGTGCTCAGGCAGAGCCCTGCCTTTCAGATGTGCTCACTGCTCACTGCTCCACCCTCAGCTGTCCCTTTTGTTGGCCGTGTGATGGGCCCTGTTTCTCTGCAGGTACAGCAGGAAGGGCCCCCCGCTGTGTCCAATGCACCAGGCTGTCATAAGCAGAAACCTGGATTTTCTATTCATCTCTTGTTGGTGCCCTACATCAGCGGTTGCTAACCTTTCAGACCTCAAGGACCAACATCACCCAAACTTGCCCTTCAATTATAACCTCTATTTGCAAGACCTTTAAGTCTACCCTTCTAGATTTAGCATTTCCCCCTGTTGGAAATCCCAGATTCCCAACTGCTTATTGGACATGTCCATCTGGACATCTGTCTGACGTACACTCAATAGATCCAAATAGAAATGCAACATCTTCGTCTTCTGTCTCTTCCTATCCAAGGATTTTTCCTTCCATTCACAAACTCCAAACATTTCAAGTTGGAAGAGATTTTCAGAACTCATTTTACCATTGGGGAAAAGAAAATAAGGGCCAAATATATGAACTATATTTTTGTTCACCACTTCCAATTAATTTCTCTACAGTAGCACTCTCATTATGTTCCTCCCCATTTAAAAACCTTCAATGGTTTCCCTTTTACCTAAACCTTGACACTTAAGACTCTTTGGGTGAGAGAATTCTCCCTATTACAATAGTCCCTTCCCCACGGCCCTTACAATAATCCTTCAAATAAAATCTCTCCTTTCCAACAGAAGCAAAACAGAACTTCAATGATTTCCCAATGGCCACAAGAGCGTAGCTAGAGTTATCAAAATCTGGCTTTATAGACCATTATTTCCATGTATGAAGCCTCTGGTACAGGCAAGTGAGTCTAATCCTCCAAATCTTACCCAGAAGACATCTGTTTTTATTCAATCCTATTGAAGTTCTACCTCTCCACCATTAATACAGCTCAACTACCAATGCTTTTACTAGTGTCATCATGTTGAAATGAATTTATCTAACTGATTTTTTTTTTTTGGGGGGGGGGAGGCATTTCTGATCTATACATTCATAGAACACTTATTAAATTCTGCTTTGTACTGCAGACATTTTTCATTCTATTTTATATTCTTTCAAAGTTTCTCCAGGCAGAAAGCAGCTGTTCTGTGTTTGCCACCATGCTCAGCACAGTGCCTGGCACGTGGAGGCTCAGGAAAGTTGGCCCAGAGAAGTAAACGTAAGCGTTCCTTACCTTGGTGATGTCCGTGTGGTCTTTGAGCCCATTGGTCATGCACCAGTAGCGCCACACATTCAGGGCATACCGAGTGGCTTTGGTAGTATTTGGGCTTACTGCACTGGTGCACAGATCATTCAAGTCATCATTAATATTAAATACAGGAAATTTGTTGAGCTTAGTAGAATAGGCTAGAAACAGAAAAAACAAAAGGTATTAAAATAATTTGCCACTCCCTTCTTTAGAAAATTATGTCTGGGATCATGCTAAATAACAGAAAACTCCTAAGAGATGACACTTTCAAAATCTGAAATGTCTATCAAGTACACGTTTATTAGGATAAATATAATAAAGAATAATATTTCTAGCATGAAATCAATGCAGCAACCTTGCATTTAATCCCGTCAATTTTGCCATATATACTAATTGATGCACTAATGAAGGCATTCCAATAAATTAAAAAAAAGGGGGGGAGTGGGGGATGAATGCAGAGAAACAAAGAATTCTCTATCTAAAATTTTCACTGGAAAAACAACAGCATTTCTATTAACAACAACAGCAAAAATAAGCCAACTTCCTCTCTCCTTACCCTCAGCATATGAAGAGCTGTTATTTCCCTGTGCTATCTAGTCTCAAATGTCTTATGTGCCATCCTGGGCAGCCTTGAATTAAATAGTGATAGCATATTTCTTTAATTCTTCTCACAAATTAATAAAAAGAGAGAGGTCTGAAACTTTACTCATCAGCTAGCTTAGAATCAGAATTCAAGGTCAAGGGAGTGAAATATTAGGGGAAGGTAGAGGGATACTCCAGAGAAGCTCACATTGTTTCAGAAAAAAGGAGCAGAAAAAGTTGCAATTGCCAAATTGCTTTAGATGAAAACTGGTTTTCTTCCATGTAACCACCTAAGTATTGGTTGCCAAAGAGACAAGTCCATAACCATTAGTGGGCCCTTCCTCATACTTGGTGATCTACTAAAACCAGGATTAAACTGTTCAATTTGTGATCTTTGGCTAAAAACAAACAGATAAGGTAGACCACCTCAAAGTAAAAACAATGCCAGCTAGTACTTCATGTCTAATGGTTCTGACTTTCTCTACAATGCTTATATATTCATACAAGGAACTAAAGGCTCAGAAATAGCAAAATGAAAAGTTAACTCAACTAGCAAGGTGACCTGCAAATTGCCTAACTTGCCTCAACTTTCACGCCTCCCACTGAGGAACTCCTGGCCACCAGCCTCTGCCGTCCCAGCATCTGCCTACGCCCAGGAACTCACACCACACCTTCCCCACATGGAGCCAGAGACCTCTCCCATGGTCTTTGTACCAATCAAAAGTGTCCTTTTTACATTTCCAATCCAAGCTCAATTCTACGTACTTCCTTATTCTCTCCTTCAGTATGTCTCACATTTGCTTTATTCCAGTGCTAGAAAAGCTATCTGTAGCAACTGAGTCATGGAGTTATATTTCTCTCGTCATCCACATAAACTGAGATAACGTGTATTTTCTGGGACTCACTTGATATTAATGAAAGGATTCTAGTATAAAATGTATTATTATAATATCTAGCACTAACTCATTATTTACTATATGCCAAGAGTTACGTCAATTATCTGTAAGCTTTAAGTAACCTATGTTACAAATAAGGAAACGAAACCTCATACACTTAATAGCTTCATACATCACTCATACAATATTTACTGATACTCCTGAGCTGTCCCAAGTCATGGGGTTAGTAAGTGAGAGTCAGGGTTTGGACCTGGGTCCCGCTGACTCTATGCTCTGGAATCAGAAACTCCAGGGATAAAGTTCTTAGTGAAGAATGCAATTTAAATATTAGCCATGTATAAAAAGTACCGTATTTTTCGGACCATAAGACGCTCCGGACCATAAGATGCACCAGTTTTTAGAGAAGGGAAATGAAGAAAAAAAGATTCTGAAACAAATAGTGTCCTAAAATATTTTATGTGCATTAAAACCCAACATCACAGTCATAAATACATGTAATCAACCCTGTAAAGTAAACAGCAGCATTTAGAACCATTTTAGAGCCGGGCAAGCACACAGAGACCACACAGAGCCGGGCAAGTAAAAAAACTTTTTTTTTAAAGTATATGTGTAGCTATATTTGGACCATAAGACGCAGGGACTTTTCCCCCCCACTTCTGGGGGAAAAAAGTGCGTCTTATGGTCCAAAAAATACGGTATATGCTGCCCTTCCCCCCAAAATTTACTCAGATTAACCTTCGGCAAGAAAAACAAAGTCTGATTTATTTGGACAAACACTATGTAGATTTAAAAAAAAAATTTTTTTTTAAATATATTTTATTGATTTTGTACAGAGAGGAAGGGAGAGAGATAGAGAGCTAGAAACATCGATGAGAGTCATCGATCAGCTGCCTCTTGCACACCCCCTACTGAGGATATGCCCGCAACCAAGGTACATGCCCTTTACCGGAATCGAACCCGGGGCCCTTCAGTCCCCAAGCCAATGCTCTATCCACTGAGCCAAACCGGTTTCAGCTATGTAGATTTTTTTAAATACAACAAACAATGGCGTTCTTTGCAACACAGCCCAGTCCCCATCACTTCATTACAGCATTAGTATAGAAGAGACACTGTGAGATAGGATAATAAGTTTAATTATTGTTACATGACAACGTAATCTTAAATAATTTCATTTTAATCACAGGACAGACTGTACACTGAAAATGGAAACCTCTGTTCCTATGAAGTTTTCCCAATTGGCCCAATAATATTCTGATTGGGAAAGGATCCAATTTAGCATTGTATATTGTGTTTAGTTACGTCCAGTTTCTCGGACTTTTATTGGTTTCCTCGCCTGCTTGTGCTCTGACACCTGATGTGATCTGCCTCTCACACACACAGATGTTCTTTTCCGCTCACATATGGCTCCCTGCTCTGGGCCATGCCCCAAACATGGACACCTTTCTCCACTCACAGTCTGAGTGGGAAGCCCTTGCTCATGGGAGCCTTGGTCACACTTGCCCATGTGTGGAAGCCCTCCTCGCTTCAGCAAGGCTCTGACTTTCCCCAGAGGGTTTCTCCCCAATTCTCCCACTGCTGTGTGGATGCCCTGCTCACCCGGCTCAGGCTGCCACCGCACATACCTGGCTACCTCTCTGTGGGATGCTTTTCTCTCCCAATTCTATCTGTTACCACTTGCCAGATTGCCCTCCCTCTGAAGTCCAGTTCTTGCTTCCTGCACCTGGTCAGCTTCCTCATGGCGCCTATGTCCTATGCAGATGCCTTCCCCACCCTTTTCAGGCTTCACACCTCGCTCTAGGCCATGACAGCTCCTTCAATGCACACAGACTCCAGGACAAATGTCTACTTAGCTCTCCTCGCTAAAAGCTTTGAAACTGAATAGTTCATGAAAATAAAAAAGGGGAGGAAGAAGTTGTCTGTATAATGCCACTAAGAAAACTTTCCCAAAAGCCTTAAAAATGTATATACAAGCCCAATAAATGAAGAGTTATACCATGTACCTGGGTGGGAAGGCTTAATATTATAAAGTGTTTACTCTTTTCAAGTAATCTTCTATGCAATGTAATTATAATGAAAATCCTCCTTTTTGTTGCTACTTGTTGATTCGAAAGTTTATCTAGAAGCCTACATGCACAAGAAAATGGAGGCAATTTTGAAAAGAATAACTGGGAAGCCGGGGAGAAATCGATGGGGGGGGGGGGGGGAAGGAGACACATGTAATACATTAAACAATAAAGAATTTAAATAAAAAAATCAATAAATGTTCGTTAAATGAGTAAAATAAAATAAAAATGCAAGTCTATTCTAAGGTAAAAAAAAAAAAAAAAAGGAGGCAAGAACATACAATGGAGTCAAGATAGTCTCTTCAACAAATGGTGCTGGGAAAATTGGTCAGATACATACAAAAAAAATGAAACTAGACCATTAACTTACACCATACACACACACACACACACACTCACACACACACATGCACACACACAAACTAAAAATGGATAAAGGATTTAAATGTAAGATGGGAAAACACAAAAATCTTGACTCCATAGGCAGCAAAATAGCAGACATATGTCATAGCAATATCTTTACAGATACAGCTCAGAGGGCTATGGATACTAAAAAGAAAATAAACAAATGGGACTACATCAAAATAAAAAACTTCTGCACAGCAGAAGAAAAGAAACCATCAACAAAACAACAAGCCCAATGCATGAGAGAACATATTTGCCAGTACTATCTCAGGTAAGGATTTAATCTCCAAAATTTACAGAGAACTCATACAACTTAACAAAAGGAAGATAAACAATCCAATAAAAAAAAAAAAATAGCCCCTTTCCAAAGAGGACATACCAAAGGCTAAGAGACAGTTGAAAACACGATCAAAGTCACTAATCAAAATGCAAATCAAAACAGCGAGGTACCATCTCACACCTGTCAGAATGGCTATCATCAGCAAACAAGTGCTGGAGAGGATGTGAAGGAAAAGGAACCCTCGTGCACTGCTGGTGGGAATGCAGATGGGTGCAGCCACTGTGGAGAACAGTATGGAGATTTCTCAAAAAGTTAAAAACGGAACTCCCATTCGATCTTGTAATCCCACTTCTGGGAATATATCCAAAGAAACCAGAAACTCCAATCAGAAAGGTCACACATGAACCCATATGTTCATAGCAGCACAATTTACCATAGCTAAGATTTGGAAACAATGTGCCTATCAGCAGATGAGTGGATTAAAAAACCATGGTACATCTACATGCTGCTATAAAAAATAAGGATTTTTTGCCATTTGCAACATCATGGAAGGACCTGGAGAACATTATGCTAAGCAAAATAAGCCAGCTGGAGAAAGGAAAATATCACATGATCTCACTCATATGTGGGATATAGTGAACAACATAAACAAATGAACAAAAATATATCCAGAGACTAAGAAACACTAATCAGACTGTCCAACCACAGAGAGAAGGTGGGGGTGGGTGGTGGGGGAGAAGTTAAGAGATCAACCAAAGGACTTGTATGCATGCATATTAGCATAACCAATGGACACGGACACTGGGGTGGTGGGGGAACTTGAACTAGTATAGAAAAAAACTTGGAAGGATACACATCACATTGGTTAGTATACCTCTGTGGTTCTTCTAAGTTTTACAATATGAATATATATATTACTTTTTGCAAGTTATAAACATCTCTAGGACTTTGGAAATATATACATAGGAAAAATAAAATGTTCTTTTTAATGAAATAAAATGTTCTTTTTAATAAAAGAGGAATTCCTCTCTTAGAAATTTATCCTAAAGGCATATTCAGAAATATGTATAAAAAGTATACTCCCTGGTGTTCTTTAGGCATATTTAATAAAAGTGAAAGCTGGAAGCAAACTCAATCCAGCAAAAGCATTCTAAAATAGATTTTGGTACTACTATGCAATGGAAAACTATGTAGCTATATAATAATCACGTTCTTTTATAGTGGTACAAAACAGTAACCATAGTATGACTACAATTTTAATTCTCACCTGAGGATATGTTTTTCATTGATTCTAGAGAGAGAGGGAGAGAGAAACATCGATGTGGGAGAAACATTGATCAGATGCCTCCTGTATGCACCCCAACCAGGGGTAGAACCCTCAACCTGGATATGTGCCCTGATAGTGAATAGAACCAGCAACCCTTTGGTAATCAATTGAGCCACACCAGCCAGGGCAACCATAATTTTTAAAAGTATAATTGACCAACATGAGTTTGAACTGGGTGAATCCACAAATAAATGGATTATTTTCAATAAATACATATAGTGTGGTAAATGCACTTTCTCTTCTTTATGATTTCCTAAGTGACAGTTTCTTTTCTGTAGCTTACTTACTTGTAAGAACACAATATATAATACATGTTACATACACAATATGTGTTAATCGACTGTTTTTTATTTTTTTAAATATATTTTATTGATTTTTTTACAGAGAGGAAGGAAGAGAGATAGAGAGCTAGAAACGTCGATGAGAGAGAAACATCGACCAGCTGCCTCTTGCACACCCCCTACCAGGGATATGCCCACAACCAACGTACATGCCCTTGACCGGAATCGAACCTGGGACCTTTCAGTTCGCAGACCTACGCTCTACCACTGAGCCAAACCGGCTTTGGCTTAATCGACTGTTTATGTTATCAGTTGATTAACAGGAGGGTAGTAGTGGTTAAATTTTGAGGAGAATCAAAAGCTATATTCAGATTTTCAACTGCATGGAGAGTCAGCACTTCTAACCCCTTGTTGTTCAAAGGTCAAGTGGCATTCATACTTTAAAAATTCTGAAATAAAACACCAGTGTTAAAAATTGTTATTTATGGGTAATAAGATTCCTGTGACTAATTTCCTATTTTATTATATTTATTAATATTTGCTGAATTATTCATAATATTTATTTATTGCCTTAACATTTTAAAAACATTATCAATTTTAATTAAAAATACTTTAAAAACCCACAATAGTTTGGTCTTAAAATACTTGCCACCAAATTCAATGGTATAACCAACATTTTCAGATTATATATTTTAACCAACATTAAGTATGCTCAACATATTAGCCATTTTAGTCACTTGAAATCTTAGAAAAGATTATTCTGAATAATTAAATTTAAAATAAATAAATAAAACTTCAAAATAGAAAACATTTCCTGACTTGTAGGTTAAATATTACTCAACTTGAATTCTAATATTCTTTTCCTACCAGGGAAATAAAATTTGTCACATTTTAAATATATTAATTGTTTCTTAAAGTACTAGGAAAACATAAAAAATTAAATTACAACTATAAATATTTTAATTCTTTTATTGTCTAAAGTTTTACATGTCTTTTTCCCCCAATTGACTCCCTTTCTCCTGGGCAAGCCCACTGCCCCAGTGTCTGTGTCCATTGGTTATGCTAATATGCATGCGTACAAGTCCTTTGGTTGCTCTCTAACTGTACCTCCCACCCCGCCATTTGTCTCTGGATCTATTCTTGTTCATCAAATTATGTTGATCATTACTGGTAATCCTACATGAGATCATGTGATATTTATCTTTCTCTGACTGGCTTACTTCACTTAGCATAATGTTTTCCATGTCCATCCATGCTGTTGCAAATGGGAAAAGTTCCTTCTTTTTTATAGCAGCATAGTATTCCATTGTGTAGATGTACGACAGTTTTTTAATCCACTCATCTGCTGATGGGCACTTAGGTTGTTCCCAAATCTTAGCTTGTAAATTGTGCTGCTATGAACATAGGGGTACATATATCCTTTCTTATTGGTGTTTCTGGTTTCTTGGGATATAGTCCTAGAAGTGGAATTACTGTGTCAAATGGAAGTTCCATTTTTAATTTTTGGAAGAAACTCTATACTGTCTTCCACAGTGGCTGCACCAGTCTGCATTCCCACCAGCAGTTCCTTTTTTTTGCACGAGGGTTCCTTTTCTTTCATATCCTCACTAACACTTGTCGTTTGTTGATTTGTTGATAGCCATTCTGACAGGTGTGAGATGGTATCTCATTGTTGTTTTGATTTGCATCTCTTGGATGATTAGTGACTTTGAGCATGTTTTCATGTCTCTCGGCCTTCTGTAAGTCCTCTTCCGAAAAGTGTCTATTTAGGTCCCTGGCTCATTTTTTGATTGGATTGTTTATCTTCCTTTTGTTAAATTGTAAATTTTGGAGATTAAACTATCTGAAATACCATTGGCAAATACGTTCTCCCATGCAGTGGGCTTTCTTGTTTTGTTGATGGTTTCTTTTGCTGTGCAGCAGCTTTTTATTTTGATGTGGCCCTATTTGTTTATTTTCTCCTTAGCTTCCATTGCCCTAGGAGCCGTGTTATTAAAGATATTGCTATGACATGTCTGCTATTTTGCTACCTATGAAGTCTTGTAGGATTTTTATGGTTTCCCGTCTTACATTTAAGTCCTTTAGCCACTTTGAGTTTGTTTTTGTGTATGGTGTAAGTTGGTGATATATAAAGTAATTTTAATGTCATTAAAAATACTATCATTCAAAAGAAGTTATTTCTATATGTAATATTCAGCTTTCTGAGTAAAGACTTTGGTGGATTATTCATATATATGAAAGAACTATATCTGCATTTCTGTGAGAACATCATATTTTCTGGCCTTTTAATATTCTTTTCTCAATTAAATAATTTTAGTGACATAATCAAGAAATCTGAAGTTAGCAGTTATAATTTTGAATAACCATTCCTATTCTGTTCAAAGAACATTGTCAAATGTGCTAATTGCAACCAACAGCATATACAGAATTCTATCTGACCAAAGATTTCCCCCAAAGATGAGGAAGTTGGAAGCTGACATCTACTTAGCTTGGTGTGTAACTTTGCATAGTTGGCTGACAAAGATCCACAGAAAGAGAGAGAGTTTGAGTAGAAAGAACCTTTTACTCCAAAACAGGATTCGGGGCCTGGGGTTCCGGGAAGCATATGGTTAATTCAGCTGCAGATGCCTTCCTGAAGTGTCTTCCCTCCCCATGGGTTGTTTCTAAGCACTCACATATGGAAATGCTTCTCCTTCCACAATTTCTTCCTCCTCAGGGGTTAAAAACACTTGACATGGAATGCTTGGCTTACAGTGCATTGACTATCTGAGGCTAATGCATAGTGACCAGTTTTTCATAATTTGGTTTAACTTGTTTTTAAATGGTTATAGCTACAAAAGTCAGCCAGCATCGCAAAAAAAAAAACCCACACAAAAAACCATTAAGTGAATAAAGACTAGTCATACCCAAATACAGACAAAATACTATGATTAAAAACATGCTCTCATTATAGAGACATTAGCTGATTTTATTGGATTGTTTTTATTTCCATAAGTTTAGGCTGTACCGACAAATACTGAAAACAATAGAATATTACACTATTACATTAGAGGCAAACATTATACACACAATGGAATAAGTTACTGGAACATAAAACTAGAATTTTACTTAGCACACAAGTACACAGACAAATATGAAGCAAAAACAGTGAGCCGATAAAGATGAAAACATCTTAATGTAAAAGATCTGTGACCAGCAAAATAAAAATGAAACCGAGAGTATACACTTATTAATAAAAAAGTTCTATCATATTACAAATGCCAACTGGCTGAATATTAACCAAGAGTATCACAGTCACACATTTTAACATATTAACAGAAGTTTCTGTCCATTTCAATTCACCTTTCTCCTCTTTCTTTTACAAATTATAACTGTAGCAGCTTAAGATGATAATTTTTAAATATTAGCGTGAATAGGCACATGTGTGCTTTTTTTCATGTAATATCCGTTAAAAGCCAAGTGGCCAGAAAATACATAAAAAATGATAATCTATCAAAATAGGGCGGAAAATAAATGCATCTTCTAAGAATAGATCTACTGGTTCATGAAAATTTCCAAGTATATTAATTGAGTGGCTGTATTTCTAAACAGATGCCTGGACTTAAATTATACTAAATTGATGTCTACTTTTATCCCAATTAACATCTAAGTGGTAGAGTAAAAGGAATCTTAAAATCATTCTTATTAATTTGTAAGAAAGATGGAAGACCTTATTTAAATTGCATACAGCATTCATTCTACTAAACCACCAAAGTTCTTCATTTCAACAGATGAGTCATATAGAGTGATTCTGTTGAATCCAAAATGCTTCCAGTCATTCTCTCACCAGGTTCCAGCCTACAGGGTTAGTTACATCTTCAGATTATAAATGGAAGAGGTACAAGCTATTGCTCACCATGGGGCCAATTTATGCCTAATGTTAGCAGTAAAAAAAAAAAAAAAAAAAAAAAAAAAAAAGTTTAATCATGTGGAAACATAGCCCCATAAATTAGAAACTTAATAAATATGTATGTATTATTTAATTTAAAATTTGTCCTTGGCATAAGGGCCTCAGAACAGACATACAAAATGTACAGAAAACCCAAAGGGGGTAAATACATCCAAGAGTAGGATTCGAATAAATGTGCCCACTGCTATCTATTGTTAATCGTCAGGATATATATATATCATGCCGTGATCTTTGGTATCCAAAATATACAAGGAAATTTAAAAGCAAAGGTCCTGCCTGAACATCCCCAAGGCAGAAACCCAGAACTTCTTGAGGGCCGAACTTCTTTAGAATATGCATGATTAGATTTCCTTTTATGCTTTTACTACCTCCCGTGGAGGGCAAATGTTGAAAGCATATTCTGGAGAAAAGGCTCACTATTGCAATCTACCTTTCTTTTCCTTTAAGCAAATAATTTGTTGTTAAATTCTCAGAATTTAAATCAGCCATTTCAGCAGCAAAGTTTTCAAGCACAGCACTGGCTGTCAACATGTGTCTGATCGTCATACAAAAAGCCTCTGCACAGTCCAGGGGATTACCCCTTTGGTAAAGGAATCTTAGAATGACAAGCCACTGAGCAGACAGAATGACACAATGCACTGACAGGAATGTTGGCAGTTTCCCTCCAATTTTAAGAGTATAAACATTTAAAAAAAAAAAAGTATAATGATATCTCCTTGACTTTTGATAAGCAGTATAGTATAAATAGACCATTTGAAATATTTTTCTTTTTACTGTCAGTTTGTAAGGAATCGCTGATACAAAATGGAACTATTAGGAACCAACCAACGACAAGTAGGCATGAATGTGAGGCAACAAATATGTCAAATAAGTCCATGCAAATGCTGAATATAATAGTTAATATTTGGGAACTCTAAGGTTTCCACGTTCACTTATAAATAAAATTGAAAAAACAAATATTCTCATTAAATGCAATTCAAACAATAAGCTATGACTCCAAACAAAAATAATGTACACACTTTAGTTATTACATTGTTCAACCAAAAAATCCAGATCAAGAGAAATTGTCATTCTAAAGGATTGTCAATAGAATATTGTCAACCTGCTGGATTTCTATATTGTCATTCTATTGGATTTCTCGGTAAGAGGCTCAAGTATCAGAAAGAAAAGGTTTACGTTGGGGTGGGGGAGTACTGAGAAAGTTCAGAATTCTTGCTTTCTTTTTGCAAACATTTCCCCTTTCAAAGAGTCGGGGAGACTGTGGAAGAAAAGCTGACCTGGAGTTACACATACAAAACATTTTGAAGTTGGCACCACTTGACAACTACAATATTTCCTTCTGTTAGAGGCTCCTAAGTGCTGGCTCAAAATATTAAACAGCTAAGTACGTACGTTCACAAGTCACACACACAATGTCGACTGGTACAGCCTGTTAGCACAGGTTTTCAGATTAACTACAATAAGTGATAGCAGCAATGGTTAACAATTCTACATAAACACCACAAACACACATGTGAAAGAGCACCCTACTACAACATGCAAAATCTCAACAAAGACGGCACTGAATATTACACAATGCATAGAAATTGTAACGGTTTTTGGCAAGATTTTTTTTGTAACAAATATTTTTATAAAACAAAAATTATTTTGTTATAAATGCTATTTAAAAAGTTGTAATATAATGGACTGTAGTTATAAAAGTTCAGTTTGATAAAGTTACTCTGAGTGGATTAATACTAAAATGACCTACCTGCTACTTCATCCAGTATAAATAATCATTATAAATTAATTCTAGTGGAAGTATACTAAGGTATTTGATTTATAAAATATAAGAAGTAACAGAAAGTAAACAAGCATAAAAATCACTTAAATACAGTATGCACAATTACTGTTCAGATTCTATATTGCTGATGCCTTCCTAATTCTACCAACCACAAATAAATAAATTATGCCAAACATTTTCAAAGCTCTTTGAAATGAATGTATAATGGTAAAAAAAAAAAAAATGCTTATTCCAGTGTAATACAAAGAACATTAGAAGTCTTGCAAAATTCAACACTGCATTCAAAAGACATAATTTCATTGTACTTTTTTTTTTAACATCCCAGAATTTCATGTTTTTTCTTCAACTATGATTTAGTGAATATAATTAGTAAAATAGAAATTTGTAAATGTTTAAATTTATTCTTGAATTTCCTTTTAGAAGAGTAAGCAGGTTAATATGAGAATTTACAAATACTTTGTATTTTCTTCACCTTCCTGCTGTGAAGTTTCTTTCACAGTTCCCATTTCCCCCGCTTCCTACCTCTAAATAAATTAACCTCAGAAACATTCTAATTATGCTGGTAGAAATTTGATCATTTTGATTGAAGATATGTCCCAAAATTTCAAGATGATTTTTAAAACTTTTCATAGACTAAAAATGGCTATAGAAGACTGCCTTCCAAATCAGTAATATTGATGCTATATAGTTGGATATTCAAATGAATACTAAGTTTTTCTAAAAAGTTACTTTTTAGTTCATAATCGTTATAGATTATAATCATTATAGAAGTCTTGTTACTAAAAATTATGTTTCCCCTCCATAAATGAAAGCTAATTATAAATGGGATAGGCTAAGAGATGTTCATTAAAATACAAAGGTAAGTGATTTCATTTAGAGATTATCTCATCAAATTTCAAAAATGGCTAAAATTAAGATATAATACTACACAATGAAAAGTGAAAATACACATTAAAAAAAAGATTGTTTGAAAACTGGCAGCTTGAAGGTACTTCTAATATAAATCTTTAGTTTTGAAAACAAGGATGTCCTTTCTTAACTTAGCGAAAATATAGGGCTGTTTTTCTTCCCTAAACTCTATTTATGAACTGGAAGTCAGGATGCCTGGGTTCCCTTGGGATCCAGTTGCGGCTCTGTTCCCAGCCAGGTGTGTGCACCTGGGCATTCTGCTAATGTCTCTAGGGCTGTTTCCTGCTTCTGCAAAAGAAGAGGACTGGATTAATTTAGATGTTTCTAATACTCTGGCCTAATTAATTTTCTGATCAACTTAGTACTCTAATCAATACTCTTGAGTGTAATTCAACTAGTCCTGGTTTACATAGGAGCTCAATTTAAATGTATTAAAGTGCAACCTTTTTAAAAATAATCAGGTCTTTTCCTTAGCTTTGGCAGACCCAATTGGTCAATTTATAGGTAGGACCATAAGAAATGTTTATTATCTTTCTTTCCTCTGTTTAGAAGAGTGAAATCTGAGTTGTTGGCAATTTATCAACATCTTCTCTTCTTCTGTTTTTCTATCGTTAGAAATACACCATCAGGATGACATAAGCAGTGTATTTCTTCATCCCAGGTTATATTCTATGGCAAGGATCTCTTAAAATCATCCGAAGGTTCTACATATTCTACAAGAGCTACATATTCGTATCATCTCAGTCAGATCCTAGTGGGGAGAAGCAATGTTTGAATAACATGAATTAAGAAAAAGCACACAACACAATTGAAGATGTCTTAATTGAAGATTGGAAGTGGTGTGTTTCTTAATAAGTAACGATCTGTATCACACCATGTAGTGAATGTGCACAGATGTATCTTGCATATTTAAAAATACATTAAAATAATTAAGAACTTGTTAATTCGCTACAGCCTTGACCAGTGTGGCTCAGTTGGTTGGAGCACCATCTTGGGCATCAAAAGGTCTTAAGTTTCATTTCTGGTTGGGGAACATACCCAGGCTGCAGGTTCAATCCTCTGTCGGGCATGTACAGAAGGCAACAGATCAGTGCTTCTTTCTGACATCCATGTTCCTTCCTTGCTGAGATTTATAATTAAAAAACAAACAAAAAATACTTGCTACCACCTATTGTTTTTAATAGCCCATCACTCACATGAATATAGAAAAATGAATTAGGCAGTTATGTCATCCAAACTGACAGGTGGGCATGGCATATTTGTTAGACTCATGTGAGAGGGACTGGAAAATTTCTTATATGATATTACACTGACCTTAAAATGTAAACGTCGCAAATTAAGTTTTAGTGTCTTTATATGAACCATTGGATCACCTGCAAAGCAGAGTGCTCTACTGTAGTGAATACCTGCTGGATAGCTGCACTTTTGCTAAAGCACATAAACTATTTTGGCTGAAATGTCACAGTATGGATATAATTTTTTTAAAGTAACAGTAACAATAAAAATGGCACCTGGCAGTGTTATGTCCTCAGTATTATTTATACAAAAGCATAAAATGTAGAGGTAGTTGCAGATAATTTTTCATAATTTAACTCAGATTATGATGTGAATCTGAGTCATATTCAGACCAGCCCTATAGCCAAGATACTACTTCGGCTCTATGTCTATTAAGCCGTTCTTCTGAAAACAGTCTTCTAAACCTGCCACAAAATTCCTATTTGGTTTCAGTTATCAAAGCAAACATAAATTTTAAAAAAAACCCTGACATTCTCCATTTAACTGTGTTCTCCTAAATGCAAACACAATAGGATTAAACAAGAGAGAGATTTTAATATTAATACCTCAATCAACACAAATAGAAAATCGAAATTTCCTAGTTCTGTTTTCTCAGTGGATCCTGACCACCCCTTCTTCTCGTGACAAACTTACTTTGCTGTCTAAAACAGATCAAGAATTTTAAAAAAATATGTCAATGCAAAAATAAGATGTGCAATCACATTTTAACTGTTCTTTACAGAAAACATTTCCTTAAATATGAGGAGCACCCTATGTAAAAAATATCCATATTTTAAAAGTTATTTTACAGTAGGCTGTCCTGTTGTGTTTATGGTCCAGTTATAGAATAACTGTTTTGAAAAGGGAACTGGGAGAAAGAGACCCGAGGTTCAAAACGAACGGAAGAGGAGGGACCAGAGGACAGAGCATGCCTCCTGGAAAGGTAACTCAGCACTCCTAGAGGCTGGAAAGACACTGTGTCCCCATGTCTGACTCAAGTCACTGGAAACGAAGAGTTGGAACTAAAAAAGGTAAACGGAAAAACTCTAGAGTCCGGTGACAGACAGTACCATTTCCTTAGCAATCATCTAACTGACTTGTCTTGATCGCAACATAAAATGAAGCCAACTCACCTACCTTTCAAAGCTGTTGCAAGGATTAAGATAATAAACATACAAATAAATATGCTTCAGTTGAAATGTCTGAGGAAATATTTACCAAAAATGTTAACAGTGATTACTTTTGGCTAGCAGACTATACAGATAGATATAAAATGCATATCTGTATTTCCTAATTTTCATAGAATGAGTAACTATTCCTTGTGTAATGGATGCACACAAGTCACTTAGCACTGTGCTGGCACACAGGATGGATTAAAATGGGTGCCTATCAGCATTATTAATACAAAAAAATAAAGCAAGGTATCATCTGCCCTTCTTGTTTCTGGATGCCTCTCTGTGGAGGAAAAGAAGTTGATGACAGACTTCCCGCTCCTGAGCCCATGGAGAGGTCACAGTTTGGAGGAATGGGTGGACCTTCATGTGCTTGTGACTTGGCGCTGGAAAGAGCTGTCTAACCATGGGAAGCTCAGCAAAGCAAATCAAAACGAGATCTGTCCTGGTCATACAATAAATTAATGCATGAAATACCACCTATCTTCCCAGCTAACTGAATTAGAAGGTTGCCTCAAAGAACAAATACTCCCTAATAGCATTCCCAGATCCAACAAAGCAATTAAGATTTGGATGTTTTGTTTTGTTTTAATGTTAGTAATTATATAGGATAGAAACCTAGTTCAACTTTACTGTTTAAATTGATTTTGTTTTTGAAGTACCTAATTATTTACCACAGGCTTCAAGACTTAAAAATAAAGATCTTGGAAAAACTACCACAAAGAACTGTTTAACCAAAATTGTTATTATTATAATTGCAGGACATTGCAGATAAATGCATTTGTATTTACTGTAGAAGAAATTTTGCACATTTTCAAGAATGCTTTGAATTCAGCTAAATCTGCTACCTAAAATGAGTGTGGATATTCCTTTGATCTCAGCTACAGAGTACAGTAATTCCCTACGGAAAAAATAGTGAAGTTTAATGCTTATAAATAAATAATTCAAGAGGGATTTGAGCTTTGAAGAGAATAAGGGTGTTTTTTTTGTTGTTGTAGTTATCTTAACTAGGGCTTCTAGATCTTTAGTAAGACTTTCCCACTCTCTACCTTCTCTTATGCTTGATATACAATATAATACTTGGGAACGTTGTCAAAGCTTCGGTCATTTTAAATTGAGTCTAAACCTGATCATCAAATTTCATTTACACTGATTTCCTAGGGAACAAAAGGATCCTATCCAGGCTTAAGCATAACAGTAAAAATGAGCCATGTAACAGTCTTTTTTGCTGCAATATTAGATTTTGCATATTATTTTAAAATTATATATGTTCCAAAATGAATGGCACCTTTATTCCCTCCTTCTATTCCCCTTGCTCCCCCAAAGGAAAAAAATGTTAGCTAAGCTTCTAAGTTTTCATACATTGCAAAAAAACGAGGCACAGAAACTAAAATTCTAATTAAGCAAAAAATAAAAAAGTATATAAATAATTTAATGTTGAGTTTATTATCAACACTTTCATATTCTGCATCTGACGGAATGCAATTTTGTGTAAAGTTAGTGTTATCTCCTCCTGATTAATAGAGAATATTGAAAAATAAAAAAATAAAGTCATTTATTAAGGAGACTAACAATGAGCGGTGGGGGTGGGGAAGCAGGAGTTGAGGACACAAGCATCTAGGATGACTCCGTTTACTTTTCGACAGTTTTTTGAAAAACGTTCATTCCTTCTCTACTTTGTGTTGCCTGAGAACCACTATGGTTTTGTAAAGTTCTGTTAACAGTAATTACATGTAATCACCCACAGGTACATTTGTTTTGAGCCTATAAATACTATGTTAGTCATACTAAACTATCTCCCTTGCTTACTTGTAAAAAGAAAAATATATTATGTATTTTTATAAAGTTAACACTGAGGGCAGAGGAAAGGGGAGGAGAAGCAGTGTACAGTCACAGTTTCTCTGGTCCCAGTCACCACACCGGGGTCTAGCTCAGGCCACCTGGTCAAGCAGTGTCTGAGGAGGAGTCGTAGGAGGCCGAGACGATGAAATTGCTGCTGCTGGAGTGCCCGGCCACGGACTGGGCGGCCTGCTGGCTCAGATTGTTACAGATCAGCACCAGCTGGTTGCTCTGGGCCTCGGACAGGGTGCTGCAGCTCTGATACACGCTGAAGTTGGTTTTCCTGCCGGGGATGTTGCCCTTCTCACACATGGTCTTCACCATCTTGGCCAGCTTGTTCTTGCCGAGGGCCTGGCAGTTGTACCAATGCAGAGCCGCCAAGTTCACGACCGGCTTGATGGACAGGTAGAAAGGGGCATCCTCGTAGCGCATGGCCGGGGGCCGCCGCTGGGCATACTCCTTGTAGTCCTGGACGGGGCACGTCTGGGGGGCGTGCTGGGTGGCATACACGCGGGAGTCCGTGCCCCCTCTCTTGGTCTTGGCATTCAGGTCACCGCCGGTGTCCTGACCCATCCACTCTAAGTATTCCAGCCCCGTTTCTGTGACCCGCAGCCGGATGTCACCCCACTTCAAGGTCGATCCATGGAAGCCTGTGCAATGCCCGAAAGCCTTGGTGTTGTTGAGCCAGACGAGGTTGAGCAGACCCTCGGGGTTATAGCGGCTCAGCAGCCCTCTTTTCCGCAGGATGAGCTCATCGGCGAAGGTGAGCTTCATGGACTTGTGTGGCTTATTTCCCTTTCCTTTGCAGCGGAGTTCGATCTGCTTCTGCTTCAGGGCCTCCTGGGAACGCTTGAATTCCTTGTCCCTGGTGATACTGTAGCCGTACCTGTGTTCTTTTAGGTACCGTTCAAGCCCACACTGGTAGTTGGCCAAGCTGTTGGGCTCATATTCGGACCCGTCCTTCTGCCTGGCATCTACAAAGAAAGAGGCAAGGTAGGCATCCAACTCCTTGCAAGGGATGACATAGATCTCTCTTGTCTCCGAAGGGTACTTGGAGATGAGGAACTCGCGGAAATTGCGGAGCGCGGTCTGCGTGCTCCGGATGGTTTTCTCATTCTGCTCTCTGCTGAGCTCAGCTGCTCTTTCATCCTGGTCTGCAACAAATTGGGGAGGGGAGGGATAGAGAGGGTGTTGATGAGTTCAGACAATGCACTTTCTACTCTGAAATAAAGTTTCCTTTTATAATGAAAAGGGAAAGAAGGAATCAATTTTACAGTGATGGCTGATAAATGTTATTTATATACCTGTGGCATTGTAATAGCCAATTGCTATATTTACAAATGATGTGCTAGACAAAGGTATGGTGGCCCTTTACCATCAAAATGAGCATCTTGTATCATTAGCACATAGCTGAGTGCATGAAGGTTTGTGGAAAGAGTGAGATCAGAGGCTGCCTTTGTTTTAGGAAAAAATGTGCGACATTTAGGAAAACTTGAATTTGTAAGGTTGCTCAGCGAAAGGAAGTCTTTGGAATAACCACATACAACAGTAAAAAGAAATTTTCTAACAAATAAAATTTTATTCGCAAAACACACTCCTTTTTGTGTTACTGTACACATTTATAAACGATCATGTTATTTTAAAATGACAATCCTAAGGTATAATTGCCCAAATCCTCATAACTTTATAAAATGAAATAAATTAAAATTCACTAAACTAGCAAATGAGACTTTTTATAGGCACATTTTTGAGATATTTCCAAAATTCAAACATGCACAGTATATTTTATGCTTCACTGGACTGAGCTTTCAGTTATGTTAATTCCATTTGAAATTGTTTCTATATCAACAGTGAAGATGTGTACAAAAACATGTCTCTTCCCATCAAAGAAATGGAAGCCACAGGTTACATGTAACCTTTAGCATGCTGGCTTCCTTTACTGTTTGCATGTAAAGCCAAAGGCGCCAGCACATCTGTTTGTTTTGGCTACTTGTTCAAATATCTATCACAGCAGTCTTCGAACTTCAAATAAAGACTTTCTAAGAAAGAAACATTCACAGACAACTTTGGGGAATAAAATATCCAGTTCCTCAACTTTCCCATGGAATCCTTTCTAAAACGTGTCTGTCTGAAATAAAGGCTGTTTGCATATGCTGCTATCTCAAATCTACCATGGCACCTACTCTGGGGTGTAAAAGACTTAGCGAGGCCAAACACGATTTATAAATTGGTGATTAAATTCGCAATGTTTCTTGTCCTCTGTCTTATCCGTATCCTAATACAGTCTAACCATACCACGAGAAGCAGGGTAATGGGGCCTAAACTGTGCTCTGAATTCAGAACTTTTCAAAGGGGCTATTTTTAGGCCAGTGAGGTTGAATCTTTTAATCACATGAAATACTGATCCTATTTGCGGTCAATCTCCATTTTATGTAACATTCAATATTTTCTACATACTTTTTACAAAAATACTTGAATTAAACCTAACAATGAAAACCTTAGGGTGTCCATTTAAGAATGAGTGAGTGGTATTCAGTTTTTCAAAGTTCTTTTCAAGGGTATTCGAGTAAAAGAATTTAAGTCTGTTGAACGTAAGCATCATTAGTTGGTATCCTCTAAGTAGAAAGGATGAGAGACCTTGGTTCTTTGAATGAGTGGTCACTTATTTCTTGCTGTACCATCCACAAGAACCTTAATATTTATTAAACCTAACTCTAGGCTTTTCAAAAGGAGAAGCCATCCATAAAATCTAGTATAGGTATGTCCCCATTTTTGAAAGTCTGCATGATGCCACTTCACTTTTGCAAAAGATCTACATTAGTAGCACCTGGTTTTTACTAAGAAAAAGAAATCTGAAGAGGATTTTCGCAAAATAGCATTCAGTGTTGGTTTTGCAATGAGCTGTTACAGAAGCTGCACAAACTCCAAACAGGTAAGAGTTGCCCCACCAAGCTCCTTCCCTGGGACCCAGACCCAGCATCTCAGCATCCAGCCCCACAGCACTGAACTGTGTCTGAGAGCATCGGCGCTGTGTATCTCCATTTATTCTGTGCATCCGTTAGCAAGGTGTGTCCTAAGGTATAAGAAAAGCCAAGAGAGCTTGTAGGGTTGAAATGATGAGCATGAAACAAGGCATAAATTAAGATCTTCAATCGTGGTCAACGAAATAAGGACATATAAGTCAATGGTAAGTGTTGATTCACTCTATGTGCCATTTTGGTTTAAGACAATCTTTATTGGAATGCTCTATGGGAGAAACATGCACGCTGAAATGGGTCTGCAAAAACCCATAGGTCTGTGACCTGAAGGGGGACTCCATAAGGAGCCCCAACACTAGCTCAGGAACTCAAGGTTTTTACAAACCAATTTCCTGTACTTAGTTACATAGTCTTCATGACCCATAATCCAATTATTACCTCCCTTATTAGGAGATGGGATGGGAAAACATAATTAGAGCGGTATCTTGTGTTCTCACTTAATTTGAGATTATGTTAGATTTTTTTTTTTAGAATTATGTTAGATTTAAATTCAGATCCATTTGCTTCTATTGCTATAGCACTCAACAAAAAATAAACTCAGCATCACACTCCTTTTATGACTTTATGAAATACATCTGAAGCAATAAAACACATATCTCGATATTTAACTTATTATTTCCATTTAAGAGTATTTTGTCCTCTCACTCGATGCAGAAAACAAATGATATTCAAGTTCTCCTTATAAATCACTGAATGATAACTCCATCAGCTCATTAAATAAAATATATTTTAACTCTGGAAAGTAAAAGAAAAGGTAAAAAGAAATCTGGTGAGATTTACATTTATGAAGCTGCAGCTGGAATGAATATTTCATCCACATATGTGGGTACCCATGTTGCCTCCTAGCATTTCAAGAAGACCTGTGGGGTGTAGTTCAAGGGTAAGTTCCTGATGGTTCTATAGATTCCATCATAACTAGACGAGAAGACTATTACACATAAAACTAATTTTAAAAAAGACCATACACAGCTGTATAGTTAGGAATAGAGTTTGTGGCTCTAGAATCTAGATCTTATGGGAATTCAGAAAGAAAAAAGAGAGAAGTCAAATAGAGCTTGAGCAATGTATTAAGTAATGAGTACCATTAGGTTAATAGAATAGGAAGGCAGAACATTCCAGGAAGAAACTGCATGAGCAGAGGGAAAGAGATGGGAAGGAATCTGGCTTCTGCTCATGAAGACTGTAAAACCCCCGATCCTGGTTTGGGGGTGGGAGAAGGGCTGGAGCGGGGAATAAAGCTAGATCAGTAAAGCAACCACTGAGAGTTGTATATTGTCATTATAAATATAACACCAAAGAGAGGAGACTGAATAATTTTAGTGCAAAGAACCTCTAAATGCCATGAAAAAGCTGATTTTTTTTTTGGGGGGGGGGTGTCAGTACCCCAATTCTCTACCTTAGACATTCTTTATTCCCCTTATTCTGTTATTTTCTTCCACAAATCTGCTTCCATCTGACATACCTGACATGTTTATTTGATAGCCTGCTTAGCATATTGTCTCCCGAGTGGGCTGTGAGCTCCGTAGGAGCCAGGACTAAATTGCTTTATTCCCAAAGTACGGAAAAACACTCGAGAATGTAGCATTCATTAAAAATGTGTCTACTGAATTAACACAAAAGCTGACAGGAAAGTTATTGGAATAACTCTGTGTGTATAATTACACAATTCACTTTAGGCCATTTAGAAAGGACTGCATTTAGAAAGGATTAAACAAAAACCAGTGGCATAAAATCAAACTTTGGGACTCACAAACATAATCTCAGTCACTTTGCTAAGGCTCTTCTGAGAGCTGCCTGTGGTCAGGGCAGGTGATGTGGACATCTATAATAACAGTACAGAATGACTTATGAGGCCACTGGAACCTTTTTGCTGGGTAATTCCCCAGGAAATAAAGACTTATCGGCATTTGCACAAACTGCTCCAAGACAATATCTTTATCTTACTCTTAAGATGAGGAAAAAAATAATCCTATCTAATAAAAGAGTAATATGCAAATTGACCATCACTCCAACACACAAGATGGCCGCCACAAGATGGCCAGCAGGGGAGGGCAGTTAGGGGTGACCAGGCCAGCAAAGGAAGGAAGTTGGGGGCAACCGGGCCTGTAGGGAAGGGCAGTTGGGGGGGACCTAGGCTTGCAGGGGAGAGCAGTAAGGGGCAAACAGGCTGGCAGGAAAGCAGTTAGGCATCAATCAGGCTGTCAGGGGAGTGGTTAGGGAGTGATCAGGCTGGCAAGCAGAAACAGTTAGGGGCAATCATGAAGGCAAGCAGATGAGCATTTGGGAGCCAGCAGTCCTAGATTGTGAGAGGGATGTCCCAGATTGGAGAGGGTGCAGGCTGGGCTTAGGGACACACATCCTCATGCACGAATTTCGTGCACCAGGCCTCTTGTACTTTAATAAAAGTCCATACTAGAATTAATATATCCATAAAATTAAGGGATAGCTCCCTACTCCCAATCCCGACCTCCACCTTAAAAAGAGATTATACTGTCTGGCTGATGTGGCTCAGTGGCTGAGCACTGACCCATGAACCAGGAGGTCAGGGCACATGCTGGGTAGTGGGCTCCACCCTCAGGAGGGGGCCTGCAGGAGGCCACTGATCAATGATTCTCTCTCATCATCATTGATGTGTCTCTCTACCCTTCTCCCTTCCTCTCTCTGAAATCAATAAAAATATTTTTTGAACTATTAAAAAAACAAATAAAAAGAGATTATACTGACATTATGGTGTCATCTATTGGATAATTATTTCTTCCATACATATATTCATTTGAAAGATGTTTTCTTATGACTCTTTCTAGGTTCAAAGAAAATAATCTTGGTATTTAAAAACACACACACACACACACACAACAATCCTGGTTGGTCATCTCAGGAGCTGTGTTAGAAGCTTCAATTTTATTCGTCTGGCTCTTCCGCCATGCTGCCAGCGTGAGTGGGACAGCCCATGCTAGCGTGAAGATGGCTCTTTTGTTTACTGCATCGGACTCGGCTCCCTGGTGGTCCTTGGGGATCACGAATTCGTCTGGTATCCCCAGCCAGGACCATGAGGGACCCCGGTCCAGAGAGCCTGACTGGCCGCGGTAGGTGTGTGTTTGTCTGTGTTTTTGTGTGAGCGCTCTGGAGGGACTGCCCCTCCATCGGGGCTCTCACCTGGGTGTTTGCCGGCTGCTGCGTCAGCCAAGGTTTGAGCCCGGATTCGAATCTGTAATAAATTCTAGCTGGCTTAATCAAAAAAAAAAAAAAAATTTTTTTTATTCGTCTGGGGTTACAAAAATTGTATTTGCCAACATTCTTATTTCATTTTTTAGAACAGCGATAGTTCCTAACCCCTACAATTTACTGAAAAAAATAATGAGCTAGATTTACTTTAAAAGAGAAAAACAACTTGATATATAAACCTTATAACTACCATAAAACACACTTAGAAATCAGTGTCTTCTTTCTCCTTTAAACACACACCTCCTTGCACATTTTTATATTTTCTCCTAAACTTTAAAACACAGGCTACTTTCTAGGATTGTTCACGTCGCTAATTGAAGCCAGACTTGCATGCTATTATAGCTATCTGGCCAGTAAATTATTTTTATGCTCGATTAATCTTTTCCAACAGTGGGCATAAAACACATTTCCTACATAAACATTCAGGAGCATGAAAATTCAGAACAATAGTACCAGTTAGTGCAGTATGATTCTTGATGGTGGTTTTCACTGAAGCAGAAATCACTTAAATAAACATTAGTCATCTGCTCATTTCTCCTCATTGTATGTTATGTGACTCTAAAGCATCTGGAAAAATTTCACCTTAACAGAAATTTAGCAATCAAATAGAGCACGAAAATTACTAGTATTATTAAACAAATAAAGTACAGGAAAACCACCACCACTGCCGCCTTTCTCCATCCTGGCTGGTGTGGCTCAGTTGGTTGGGTTTCATCGTAGGCACCAAAAGGTTTCTGTTTGATTCCCGGTCAGGGCACATGCCTGGGTTGTGGGTTCAATCCCTGTGTAGGGGACGTGCAAGAAGCAGCCAACTGATGTTTATTTTTAATAAATTAAAAATAAACTCTTCTCCTCCCATGCATATTCTCTGTTACCTCTATCTATGAGCTTAATCAGGCCAAGGAGCTGTGTTAGAAGGTGGAGTAAGACACTGCATGGGTACAGGAGGTTAGACAATGGACCTTGCAGATCCTCACAAGGAATTAATTTATGGCCTAGAGTAGGGGTGTCGAACTCAATCAGAGAAGGGGCCAAAATCTAAAATCCAGCCTAAATCGCGGGCCGAATGGTTTACTGAACAGTCATAAACTGTCATTGTGATGGAAACGCAGCGGAGTGCAGTGATGACAGCACGGTGCGGGCCACATTGCAAGGCCTGGCGGGACGGATTTGGCCCGCGGGCCTTGTGTTTGACACATGTGGCCTAGAGGGTGCAGGAATGAGTCTGCTTTTTTTAAATTTTATTTATTTATTTATTTTATTTCAGAGAGAAGAGTCTGCATTTGAAAAAACACACATAAATGATTTCAGCCTAGCAGATTTGGCTCAGTGGATAGAGTCGGCTTGAGGACCGAAGGGTCCCGCCTGGGTTTGATGCCGGTCAAGGGCACATACCTCTGTAAGAGGCTCCTCTCTGGTCTGGGCCCTGGTCTGAACTCGTGCAGGATGCAACTAATTAATGTATTTCTCTCACATCGATATTACTCTCTGTTTTTCCCTCTCTCTAAAAATCAATGGAAAAATAACCTCAGGTGAAGATTGAAAACAACTGATTTCAGAGAGGAGGAAGAAAGGGAGGGAGGGAGGGAGTATGGCATACAATAGGAAAGCAAATCACTTAGCTCAGCACTGGGCACATAAAGCATCTAGTTCAACTCTTTAGACATCTCACTGCTTAGAGATATGTCCTAGCTGTGCCGGTGTGGCTCAGTGGTTGAGCAACGGCCTATGAACCAGGAGGTCATGGTTCAATTTCCTAGTCAGGGAATACGCCTGGTTTGTGGGCTTGATCTCCAGTGTGGGGCATGCAGGAGGCAGCCGATCAATGATTCTCATCATTGATGTTTCTCTCTCTCTCTCTCTCTCCCCCTTCCTCTCTGAAATAAATTTAAATATATGTAAAGAAATGTATTTCAACTCAGGAAATCAAAGTTTTTCCACTTAGTTCAACTGAGTCCCTCCTCTATTGATGCTTCAATGTGTAGCAAATATATGCTACGTCTTTCAATCTATGAAAGTCACCAATGTTAGGCATATCCTGCCACAGACATATATAATCAGCTGACATAATCAATCTATATCTAAAACAACTGTCAGGAGACCTTCCATTCCACATGACCTAGAATCCTGGGATTGGACAATCTTATTGTGTCACTGTAAGAAGAGACATAATGTGACTATATGAATTCAGTACAGGACTGAGGGTAAAATCATGCAATTCCCTCCTCTAAGAACACTGTGTTTTTTAAATGAAGTAAAGGAGGGGTTCTCCTCAATTGCAACCTTCCCTCAAAAAAGAGCTGTACATCCCAGGAGGGACTTAATGAGCCTTGTGGTCCATTCTGCCAGCCAGGGACAGCGGTAGCCTAGCCATATTTGCTTAGAAAGAGAGAATTCAAACAGGCTTCACACATAAAGGAGATGCTTCATTCAGGGACAACAAAAAAGGCAAAAAAAGGAGGCCAGATGACAGGAGTGAATAAAAGCTAGATGAAGCTTCTCAAATCTCAAACTTAATTTCAAGTCACAGGAAAGAAATTAAGCATTCCAAAGGCAAAAGAATAGAACAAGAGAGTAAATATTGTACTCCATTAATCACAATAAGAAGCACTTTCATCTTGGCCAAAATATATTTTAAATCAACCTTAGAATGTGGCTGCATTTTCAGTCTTAGCGGCATGAAACCCACATGACTGTAATTAATGTAATAAATCATGCTGTGGAATTTCCTACACAATCTGACAGTACTCATTGACACACTGCTTATTTGAGACTGCAGAGAGGTTTCGCCCCCACTTTTTTATTATACAGCCAGAGTCACTGAATCAAGAGTACCTTCTAGGATGTCTGAAATATCTGCTGCTGATATAATACATATTAATAAAATAGGTAGTGGGCTGCTGCCATCAGAATTTGATATACAAAACATCACATCCAATTTTTAAAAAGAAACTTGTTTTTTAATTCTCACTTTTCTGCTTAGGGCAGTTGTTTAAGATACATGGATTCATTATAGATGTGACGTTTACATTTTCCAGTTTCAGTCATGAGGCCATAGCATTACACATGTGTCTCACTCTCCAAATTAATTCTATGATTCCATTGCTACATAGCACAGGATACTGTTAAACAGCATTTTTCACTGGCCTATATGTGCTCTTTCATTGTTTTCCAACATCTAGATCCTTTAAGCAAAATTTTATTGAATAGTACATCATTTTCACTGGCCTATATGTGCTCTTTCATTGTTTTCCAACATCTAGATCCTTTAACAAAATTTTATTGAATAGTACATCATTTTCAAAAGTAAAAACTAATTTTGCCAGGACTGGTTTGGCTCAATGGAAGAGCGTCGGCTTGGGGACTGAAGGGCCCCGGGTTCGATTCCGGTCAAGGGCATGTACCTTGGTTGTGGGCATATCCCCAGTAGGGGGTGTGCAAGAGGCAGCTGATCGATGACTCTCATTGATGTTTCTAACTCTCTGTCTCTCTCCCTTCCTCTCTGTACAAAAATCAATAAAATATATTAAAAAAAAAAAAAAAGTAAAAACTAATTTTAAAAAGTAAAAATTAGCCCTGTTCAGTTCAGGAATTCAACAATAACCACAATTCATCTCAGCGAGTTTACATATCTTTAACTATGCTTTGCATAAATATCTTGTAATTTAGGAATGTCTGAAGTTTTAATAAACAGATGGTTGAAGGGTCACAAGAGGAAAATATATATTTCCCCTGATAAATTATTTTATTCATGTTATCATAAAAATACATGTTTAATATAAAATTTTTCCCCATATAAAGGCATAAAGAAGAAAGCAAAACTGCCTAAAAATCCATCATCCATAGATAGCCATTGGCTACATTTTGCTGTATAGTTGATTTAAAATTTTATTTTAAAATATAACTCTTTAATCACCACTAAACTTGTGGTGATTAAAGAGTTATATTTTAACTATACACTTCAGTTTTGGGATTTTTTTTTTCTTCTCTTCAAATTTGCTCTGTCTTATGTCCAAGAGGAAAATTATTGGTAACACAGTAATGCCTGGCTAAGTTACTATTTCTGACATATTCCTTTTGATCATCTAAAATTATAGATTTTAAGACTTGAATAAGAACTTGGCATTGGATTTATTATCTATTGGCAACACAGAAGTTCCTTTCTTGGCTCCTAACAATTCCCTATGTCCACTCTTTCTCCCATTCAAACTGCAGCCTGAGTTTTCCCAAAGGAAGCAGAGGAAATTTTTCTTTCTACAAAATTTCCTATGTGCATAGTTGTTTCAACATTCAACAGAAATATATTCAGCACTGCCAACCTGGCAGACACTGTTTTAGGCACACCTGTATAAGTCTCCTCAACTGTTGAACACTTCTATTCTCTCCTTGGGGGGAACAATGAGACAGTAACAGTAGGTGGAGATTGGGACTAGAAAAGGAAGAATAAAAACTGTAAGTTTTGGCAATCAAGTTTCTGAAGAAATAAAGAAAACTGAGGGACGTTTAAGTGTGAGGTGGGAGGACGCTGAAACATGTCAGACAGCGTCACCTTGGCAAGTGAGCCAACTGGTTAAGGCATGAACTTGGACACCAAACTGCCGGGGTCAGAATCTCAGCTCTCCCACACTATCACTGTCTGATCTCCAGCAAGGTCAACCATTTGAGCGATAGTTCTGTACCTGTAAAATGGAGTTAATTATAGTCCCAACTGCATAGGGCTGTGGGAACTCGGTTCCATAAGTAATTAAGTGAAATAATAAGCACTCTGCAAATACTGACTATTTTACTGCTGTCTGGCATGAAGCAATCAAAGGGCGCTAGCAGCACAGGGTCCTGCCCGCTGAAGGGCAGTTTGGAAGTAAAATAGTCGTCAGCATTTGTTAGCAGTTCATCAGTGTGTCAGTCAGAATGGAGTATCTGAGAAGCACTTTTCACGAGTTTGCCAAAATCCTGCAGCTCCGGTGATAGAACAAACCCAAGCACAGTCCGTGAATTTAAGAGATGAAATGCTCTTACCACAACAGAAATAGCTATAACAAACTTTCGATAAGAAACCATTTCTTCCCTTAAATAGAATTCAATGTTCACAACTGCATATCTTAATTAGTGAGAATCAAAATGTGAAGGCACCTCTTACTGAAAGTGCATAATATAGTAAAACACACAAAGGAATTATTAATCAACTTGAAACAAAAGATGTATAGCACATAAAGCCAAGGAAAACAGATAACATAAAAATGGAAATGCACAAAATTCTAATAAATTACCTCCTCCTTTTCTGAGTTGGGCTATTAATATTCATTAAATTCCACCCGAGAAGAAGTTGCATAATGGCTTGAAGGATGTTAACTCAGTGGATAATAAACCATTTTTTTTTTAAAAAAAGTTCACACTAAAATAAAAATTAAATTATCTTCCTTATATAGATTAGCTTTGTATTTATAAGTACATGCAAAACAGGAAAATAAAGCTTTTTTCTCCACAATAAAATGGCTGCTTTCCATTATACAGAATAATAATTTAGCAGCAATAACTGTAACTGTATAAAGGTGCAGAAGAAACCAACACCAGGTTTCTGTCCTGTGTTCTTAAATGTGAACAAACAATCAGACTAGGCATCAAGAGAAGTGGCAACTTTAAAGAGAAGGATAAAGATGAAGGAACAGGAAAGCCGAGGAAAAGATAATTCAAGGACAAAAGATGCATGCTTTTTTAATTCTCAAAGAGTTGAGGGATTAATTAATACATATAATCCTTTCAAAGGAACAATAAAGGAAAACTTTTTAAAAAATCACATTATAGGCAAATTTTAGCAATTTAAAGATTCAAAGTTTTTAAAAAATACTTTTTTTTATTGCTTTTTAGAGAGAGAGGAAGGGAGAGGGAGAAAGAGAAACATCTATGTGAGAGCAGAACATTGATCGGTTGCCTCCTGCAGGCCCCCTACTTGGGATAAAGTTTCAAAGTTTTCTTTCCACATATCCATTCTTGGGAAATTATTTGATGGACTCCAAAAAATGAGGGGAAAAATAGAGGAATACATAAAATCTTGGGAACAGTGGATACGACCCAGAGGAAACCTCAGGGTGGGAGGGTCACCTCAGGCTTACATTAAATTAATAGTTCAAATTGAAGCAGGAAGACGTAAGACCCAAAATGGTAATTTGGGGAGGACCACTCTGCTATTCTGTCAAGAAATGCCACAAAAAAATTTTGGAAAACATATATAAAAATACTAAAATCAGAACAGTAGCATGCTTCATTGAGTATAAGGTGCACTTCACATTTTAAACATCTCTGAAATTTGCCTCAAAATCCTTGGTGATTATAGTTTAATTGGTCAACTGCTTTTTTTTCTTTGTGGAACATAAAATAATAGTACGTCTTACAATCAATGACATTGCAGATACAATGAAATATAGTAACAGTAATAATAATGCCGGGACACACTTATTGAGGACCCTGCGCCAGAAATTGCTCTAAAACCCTTTACATGGATTAAGTCATTTATCCCCAGAGGCTGTGAAATTCATCAGGATGGAAAGAAATTCCATCTTAGAACACTAAAAGCTATGAACAATATTTACACTGTCTAAATAATATAAATGATGTTTTCAGCTTTTAATGTTCAGAGTCAACCTAAGGATAAAATAAGAAAAGACAGTTATAGCCACAAAAGAGAATGAAAATATTGACGATCGTGTGAAGAGAAGATGGTAAGAAAAAGGGAGGGAAGAATAGAAGAAAGGATAAGAAACACTAATATCTTCACCCTGAGGTTGAGAAAGCATATTTATTTTTCTTATTTTCAAATTTTCTATTGGTTGCTTGTATATTGTAATAGCATAAAATCAAAAATTTTTTCAAAGAGTAATGAAAATGAATTAAATCATCATTTATAATAAGGACACTGTAGTTATTTTTTAAATTGATAAATCAAGAAAAAAACAAAGAAAAGAATTTGTTTTAATTCTTCCACAATTTGTTTAGAATTGTGGAATTGAATGGAAAGGCTCAAAAGAGATTTCCTCTGAAGAGTAGGATTATGAGATGATGAGACTGAGGTGAGACTATTATTGTTTAGCAATATCATTTTATTGATTGCCACATACATGTATTACCTTGATGAAAATAAAGAAAATGGAAAAAAAGGCAGTAAATATTATTGTTTTTGTCTAAAAAAAAAAGCTACCCTATAGTTGTAAGGCAGCACTGAAAAATCAGCTTGATGGTGTATAACTCAAATCAATTAACCAACTAAGGTACATAAATCAGGTTTGCGTGATTGTAAATCTGAACACTGTTCTCATCTAAAATAAAGCTTAAAATCATCTTGTGGCCATAGAAGCATTGTTTATCACTTTTGCCAGGTTATAAAAATACTTCTTCTGGGTCTCACACACTCTTGGGAACACATGCCATTAGTTACATAAATGAGATCTAGCCTGAAAGCGGTTACAGCAGATCACCTGTACTCTGCCCATCCCTGCTGAGACCCAAGATGGTTAGGCAGCTCAGTCTGTGGGAAGGGAAACAGCGATGTGGGACACAGAGGCTGAGACCAACCTATCTGCCCTGAGTCATACATTATTTCATCTTTTCAGACCACAGGAATGAAGACCAAGGCTAGAAAATAAAAGTCAATGCCTCTTCAATTCTGAATTGCTTTCTGACTTCCGAGCAGTCCCAGTCAAACCCAATTTCACTGAAGGAAAATTACATTCTGAGGTTTATAGCTATTTGTTAGTCTGCTGTATTTCGATACATTTTTCATATTTGGAAATCTCAATTGTATTTAGGTGAGTTTCTAAACGTGTATAAATGAGAGTTTTTACTTCGTTTGTGTAATGGAAAAATGCCTTTATTTTTAAGAAATAAACATTTAATTAGGAAGACTTCCTTGTGAAATATTAAAACAAGTGACACTAAGAATGTGCAAGCATTGGAGAAAAAGCTGATAAAACTGATAATTTCTCAGAAAAGTATGCAATTGTACAACAGAGAGCAATTAGCTTGATTTTCTATTTTGCCCTTTAGAAAACTAGCAAACATCTTATTTTTAATTCTTATATAGGTCACTAGTTGTTTGCAAAAACAAGCAATATTATAATTTAAATATAACGAGGCTCCTGTTATTTTTAGCTGAGTAAAAGTTGTTTCAAATAAATTATGATGTAGAATGGGCTGCCTGTAGCCTCTGCATATTTAATTTTCAGCTAAGAAAGACTTGCCTTTCATTTATCATACTGGCTTAATTATTCATTTAACCACTTTCAGTCATATATCATCCTTGAAACAGCCTTAATAAATGTATTATCTAAAGGCAATCAATTTAGTCTTACAAAGTCATTCACAGTTGAATAGCATCTTGGCACCAGTTTTGTGGGTTGTTTTTTTTTTAGTTTTTTTATGTTGTTGTTTTAATCAGGGATGTTTTGAAAGGGCAAGCATTAGGATGTCTCTCTCTCATTAGAGTAGGCAGTATGAAAACAAGAACAATGTTTTGCCCTTATGTTGCTTTACTCTGATAGCCAGCTTGAGCTTGGCAATTTCTAGTCTTCTAATCGGTGTTTGTTGAATGAAAGGGTGACTGATTGGTCATGACTGTTTCGTCCTACACACAGAGAAGGGTGACTTCACTGTAGATATCTGTGGCCTGAAGACCTTTCAGTGTTGCCTACAACAGCGATGTGCTTTTTGACAGAGAATACATGGTGGCAACAGAGATCCCATGAGGCCAAATACTCAAAGGTCATCCAGGTCTGTATTCTCTAACTCTGGAATCAACCTGTCTCCTCCCCTTCAATGCCTCTATTGTCACCTCATTTGAGCACTTACTGCCATCTCCCATTTGTTTATTTGTTTAATTTTTTGGTCATCCTCACCAGAGGATATTTTTCCAATGTCTTTTTGGTAGAGAAGGAAAGACAGAGAGAAATATCGATGTGAGAGAAACACATGGATTGGTTGCCTCCTGCATGAGCCCCAACCAAGGCCCAGGCTGGGGAGGAGCCTGCAACCAAGGTATGTGCCCTTAATCAGAATTGAACCTGGGAACCTTTTGGCCCACAGGCCAATGCTCTATCCATTGAGCCAAACTGGCAAGGGCATCTCCCATCTAGATTACAGTAATACCCTGTAAAATGGCTCTTGTATACCAGTCTCTACTTTCCCACTGCTCTCAGTGTGATCTTCTAAGATAACAAACTGTGTTCCTTGGCTCCCTCCCAGGGCATTTTGACATCACACATGCAGCCTTTCACAAATGGCTCCAGCCTGACTTTCCAGCCACTCTCCTGAATCCTTTGAAATCTACTCAAAGCCTCGATTCCCTAAGTAGTCTGCACTAGTTCATGCCTAATGTCTTTGTCCCATAAGACAGCTGCTCCTTACTATGTTTCACTGCATTTTATAGACTTTCTATACACTTGGAGTTGGGATTGTTGGTTTGCCTGCCTCCTTTACTCAACAATGCATTCCGGGAGCGGGAAATTTGACATTCATCTTGTATTTTCATTAGCCTTATCATATAGATGATCCTAAAAAATATTTGATAAGTTGAAGTGCAAGGCGATATGTCCAGATGCACAGTAGAAGAAGAGACCAAGACACATCTCTCACTATTCCTGGTACAATAAATCCTTTTAAAAAGTATTCTCAGGGAAAAAAGATGATCTTTTTAGGGTATACTCTAAAAAGTCTAGCAGGCTAAACTTTGGAAAAGTAATAGGCATGACCTGAAAATGCAAGGGGAAGGGGACACCATCCAAGTTTAAAGCTATTCCCACACCAAGACAAGCAGAGGTAGGGACCATGCTACTGAGCAGGGACGCCATCCCTCTCAGTTAAAAGTAGGAGACAAAGTCTCTTCTGACTGTGACTCCAAGTAAATCACCTAGTTATCCTATGCCTCATTTCCCATCAAGAAAACAAAAAAACAACTTTTCTTCATGGAATTCAGGTAATGTTGATCCTGGAAATAAAAGTGTTAGGTACATAATAGAGGACATTTTGTTACTGTGATTTTTATTTTATTTTATTTGTTCCAGCAGAAGAATTTAATAAAATCCTGCATGACAGCATCCCATTATAGTCATAGGAGGAAAGCTATAGCATTGAACTTTAGAAGAATAATTCTTAGATCTTTTGTCCATAAACAAGTATACTAGAAGACATATTAAAATTTTACTTTCTTACCAAAATATCCCTCTATATTCAATAACAACAATAACAATGTCAAAATACCCTCTTCATTCCACAATCAATTTTATTTATGATGCACAGTCAATATTTAAAGGTAATCACACTAATGAGCATGGACATGTTCTCAGAAACAAGATGGAATTACAACTGAAATGCAGAAAGCTTCCTCAATAATCAATGGAAAACTCGCAGGAGAGAACCCTAATACTCAAGGGTGGACCGCAAAGAGACTGGTAGGAGGGGCAGAGGCACGAAAGGGCTGGCTGGACACCCACAGACAGCAACTGAAGTCCAAGAGAGAGAGCTCAGCTGTGGGGAGAGGTGCCACTGAGAACTCTGAGATCTAATCTTGAAGCTGGGATAGCACCAAACATATGAAAAGGAATGGGATACTGTCTGCCAGGGAGTGGCAGCTGAAAGTTCAGGAAGGGCCACTGTACAAAAATTCCCTGTAGAGCCACCTTCCTTGTGCTCTGGCAGGAGGGTGAAGTGGACTGGGGCTGTGAGAGATCCCAGGACTGGGGACTTAGGGAATAGAGCTCAGAAGGCAGACACCCTGAGTTTCCTGGGATGAATCATACTTTTTCATATAGACAGCTGCCTTGACTGGGGGAAGACAGTTGACACACCGTACTGGAAAATACCTTGCCCTGAGGCCACTTAAAAGATTAAAAGTAACAATTAGCCTCCAGGCAGAAGCAACTGCCCCACCCTGATGGGGGGAAAAAACTCTCACCATACCTGAAGACTACTGCCTGGGGGCAATTCAAGTCAGAGTCTCTGAAGGATTTGAGTCTTTGCCTGATCCAATTAGTCAGAAACAGCCTTTAACAATGTCCTGCACTAGAGATTGTGAGGTACAGAGTATCTACCTAAAACATAGTCACAAACCCTAACAGACAACCAAAATGAGGAAACAAAGAAACAACCCCCAAATAAAAGTCGTAGTGAATTCTCCAGAAGAAGAGATAAATGAAGCAGAGATAAGAAATTTATGTGAAACACAGTTCAGAGTAATGATGTTAAAAATGTTCAACAGTATGAAAAAAGATATCCCATATATTAAGGAGGTAATATGCAAACTGACCATCGCATCCTCACAAGATGGCTGGCCTATGACCAGATTGGCAGGGGGGTTATTGGGTCGATGACCAAATGACTGAACAAGCAGGCTGTGTGGAACAACCAGGCTGGCGGCGGGATTAGTGAGGGCTGACCAAATGACTGAACAGCAGGCTGCATGGGGCAACCCAGCACCAGAGGGGGAGGAAGGGAGCATGATGGGTAACCAGGCCAGCAGTCATACATATCCCGAAGGTCCCGAATTGGAGAGGGTGCAGGCTGGGCTGAGGTTACCCCAACTCTGGGCAAGAATCTCATGCACCAAGCCTCTAGCAATTACTATAAAAAAGAACAGCCTGAGATAAAGAATGACATAATACAAAATAAAGAACACATTGGAAGGAATACATAGCAGATTAGGGAAAGCTGAGGATCAAATTGAATTAGAAGACAGAATTGAAAATATAAGTCAATCAGAGAACCAAAAAGAAAAAAACAATTAAAAAACAGGAAGACAGCTTAAGGGAGCTGTGGGGCAATGTGAAATGTAACATATTAGAATAGCAGGTGTGCCAGAAGAGGCAGAAAGGAACAGAGGAGGTGTTAGAAAAATTCCCTAGCCTGGTAAAGGAAAAAGTCACACAAGTTCAGGAGGCACAGAGAAATCGAAACAAGAAGAACCCAAACAGACTCAAGCCCAGACACATCATAATTAAAATGCCAAAAATTAAAGACAAAGAGAGAATCTTAAAGGCAGCAAGAGAAAAGAAAATGTTACCTACAAAGGAGTTCCCATAAAGGCTGACATCTGATTTCACATCAGAAACTCTATAGGCCAGAAGAGAATAGCATGAAGTACTCAAGATAATGAAAAGCAAGGATCGGAGACCAAGATTACTATATCCAGTAAGGCTATCATTCAAAATAGACAGTCAAATAAAGAGCTTCCCAGACAAAACAAAAGGCTAAAGGAGTTCATCACCACCAAGCCAGCATTATAAGAAATGCTAAAGGGATTGCTGTAAGGGATTGCTGAGAAGAAGAAACCGAGAGAGAAACTTAGCCATATAGAATTACAATTGCTATAAATAAGTATCTCTCAATAATAACCCTAAATGTAAATGGATAAAATAATCCAATCAAAAGGTGTAGGGTAGCTGAATAGATACAAAAACATGACCCAACTATATGCTGTCTACAAGAGACCTACCTCAAAACAAAAGACACACACAGGATGAAAGTGAAGGGGTGGAAAAATTTTTTCCAAGCAAATGGAAAAGAAAAGAAAAGCTGTAGTAGCAATACTCATATCTGACAAAATAGACTTTAAAAGCATCATGCTAAGTGAAATAAGCAAGTTGGAGAAAGATAAATATCATATGATCTGTCATTTGTGGAATATAATGAACATCATAAACTGATGAACAAAAATAAAGCCAGAGGGGAAAATATTCTAGATTATAATAGAAGTAATCCTGTTATTTTCAGATTTTTAATATTTCCTACAATTTCTGTGCTAATATACTATGTTAGTAGTTTTGGTAATATTTTATACTTAAAATTCTTTTATTCTTAAAATATTAATGTTCATTGCATGTAATATTATTATATGTAAGATCATTTTTCTTGAATAATTGGTGTCTATTGCATGTAACATTATCATATTTAAAATCATTTTTCTTGAGATAGTAATGTTTATTGCATGTAACATTATTATATTTAAAAGTTTTTCTTGAAATACTAAGGTTCATTGCATATAACATTATATTTAAAATCGTTTTTTAAAATAAAAATAAGCTGAAAAAAATAAGTGATCACATTTAAAATATACAGAAAAGCATACAGAATATTAAAGTATGAAAGCTTTTTAAAAATTTAATCCCATGTCAACCCTATAACATAGATATATTATTTTCTTCATTTTACTCGTGATAAAGCTAAGCTACAGAGAGGTTAAATAGCTTGCCAAAGTTACCCACAAAACGAGTAGCAGAGCTGGAATATGAACCCAGGCAATCTGTGTCTGGATTTCCATAATTAAGCCCTGTGCTTACATTGCCTCTTGTATAACACAAATTCATGTTCCTGTCATTCAGATTTAACACATTACTATTTTGTCATATTTCTTTTACATGTTTTTAAAAGAAAATGTTATCGCCCAGCCAGTACTGCTCAGTGGTTGAGCATTGACCTGTGAACTAAGAAGTCCCTGGTCTGATTCCTGGTTGCAGGCTCTATCCCCAGTAGGGGGCGTGCAGGAGGCGGCCAATCAATATCTCTCATCAATATTTCTCTCTCTCTACACCCTCTCCCTTCCTCTCTAAAATAAATAAATAAATAAATAAATAAATAAATAAATAAATAAAACATTTTAAAAAGAAAATGTTACAGATACAGTTCAAGTTTCCTGTGCACTCATTCTTATACCACCTCCTCCCAAGGGTAAGCACTATCACGTATCTGGAGAATTGCTTTACACGCTGTGTTTCATAATTAATTATGTGTTTTGTGTGTGTGTGTGCGTGTGTGTGTAACACACAGCAATATCTAATAATTTTTTTAAAAGATATGTTTTAAATATTATCCTGCAACTTTGTTTTCAAGATTTATATACATTAATAAATGCATATATTCCACTGAAAACGACATTACAATATCTACAGATAGAGATTTGAGAAGATATCACAAAGTTGCAAGATACACAATATTGCATTTTTCTTTTTGAGTACATCTCTTGAAATTGAATTCCCAGGTTGAATAATATGCACATCTTTAACTTTATTAGAAATTGTTAACTGCTCTCCAAAGTGATTGTTCCAATTCATATGCCCACCCGCATGTCCTTATTTTCCAATACTTTCAACACTTAGGATAGTTAAAATTAATAAGTTTTGCCTTTCTGTCGGTTCCTCACTGTTGTTTTAATTTGCATCCCCCCGATTACAATTGAGGTTGAGCCTTTCTCATATATTTATTAACTATATAGGTTTCATCTTATTAGAAATGCTTCTTTACACTGGGACCGGTTTGGCTCAGTGGATAGAGCGTTGGCCTGCGGACTGAAAGGTCCCGGGTTTGATTCCGGGCAAGGGCATGTACCTTGGTTGCGGGCACATCCCCAGTAGGGGGTGTGCAAGAGGCAACTGATCGATGATTCTCTCTCATCGATGTTTCTAACACTTTATCCCTCTCTCCTCTTCTCTGTGAAAAATCAATAAAATATATATTTTTTAAATGCTTCTTTATTTCCCTGCTGGATTATTTGACATTTTTCTTACTGATTTGTGGCAATTCTTTATATATTCTGTATTAGAATATTTTTGGTTATGAACTTGAAATAATCTCACAAACTTTTGCTTGTCTTTTAAGTTTGTTTATGATACCCGTTTCAGCTGGAATTTTTTAAGACTGTCAGCATTTTCAATTTTTTCTTTCATGGTTTGTGCTTTTTGTGTCATGTTTTAAAAAACTCATTCTGACACCAAAGCCATTTTGCAAGATTTCCATCACACGTTTTAAGTTTTATATATCCACATTTAGATCTTCTGATGGGATTTATTTCATGTCTGATGTGAGCTAAGGAACTAATTCGATTTTGTTCCACATGGGTGACCAACTGTCCAAAACTACTCATTGACTGGTCCATCCCTTTTCCTGATTTATGAAGACATCTCTTTCACACAAAGATCCCAGATAGGCATAGGCATGTTTCTGGGTTATCAGCCCGTTCTGTTCCTATTAGTCTAGCTTTGTCTCAGACCATTCCATTTAAATTACTACAGTTCTATAATAAGGTGTGTATAAGTTACATAGCTTATGTTATATAAGTTATAATGGGTTTTCATTTTTTGTAAAACTGCCTTTGTAAAAGCCTAAATACTTTGAAAATACATGACAATAGGGTAAATTCTTTTTATTTAATTTTTTAGTGAATTCTTTTTCAACAGAATGACTGCATTTAGCCACATATTCCCTTTCCACATCTCTCCCCCAGAGTAGAAAACAGGGTGAAAATTGCTCATTTTAAAGCTGTTTTCTGAGAACTGCATTGCAGGAAGGAAGGAAGGGAGTGCTCAGAGATCAGGGGTGGGAGATGACCATCCTAGATCCTTACATGCATCATGGCTACTGGCTTTCTACTATACCTGGTAAAACCTAACAGAACCCCACCACCACTCTGATTGAGGAGGAAGGGCTTTGCAATACTTAGGGGCTCAAGTAGGAGGGTCAATACTGGCAATCTTCAAGTCGAGAAACAATGGGGCCTTGTGATGCTCAGCAGAGGGGTGGAAGGAAGCCGGGAAAGGCTATGGAAAGGGGTGCTGACAGTATGGATCTGAAAAGGTTCACAGTGTTCAGCAACTTATTAGAGGTCTGTAACTTCATCCAGGTTTACACGTACTCTCTCTTCCATGGACCTGCAGTCCCATATCTTACCGGGGGAGAGGGCTGATTTCTTCACTGCCATTCAGGCGAGTGAGGAATGAAACAAGGTTATTGCTTTTAGCAGATGTGGCTAACATTAAGCAGTAAGACCCAGAAACTCCCAGGATCTGGCACATAATTTTCCCCTAAGATACATTCTCGTCATCAATTATTTATCAACACAATGGCCACATGTGTACTCCGTGGAAGACCCAGGGATTGAAGAGGAGAGTGCTGTGTAGTTCCATTAAGGCTTCCAGTTCCATTAAAGCCTCCTCGGTATTAACATAGACATGAATAACTTAGGTAAGCATCTAGTCCATTAACTTTCTCCTAGGAGGCCTAAAGAAATAAAGCTCACTCCCTTTCACCAGACTTTACCAAACTCCCCACATTTACCACCACTCCCGATGGCAAGGCAAGGAAATTATGCAAGGAGAAAATGAAATGGAAGGTGAAGAAAAAGAAAAGAAATGAAACATATGAGACAATATAAAATGTCAATGTCCGGATTCCTAATATCCTCCTGACTTGGGCTCCCTCCCGGTGATTTTGCTGTTGAATCCCTCTTAGCAATATAGTATCATTCCACAAGGGATGGAATTGAAAAAAATGGTAAAGAAATAAAATAGATCAGTTCAGGAAATAGTATCATGTGAATTGGCATGGAAAAAAAAGGTGTACCTACGGGAAAACTAATAATTCAAAACTGACTCTAAATAAATGTTCAAGATGGGATTTCTCCTATTTCCCATTATGCCCTTAAAGCCCTGCTCCAAAAGCAAAGGCTTAACAAGTACCTCCTTCCATTCTAGGTTCAGAGAATATGTTACAAGGAGCTGTCCTCTCAAAGGACAAATTTCAGTGGAAACTCCCACTGGGAAAAGAGGGATGGGTTTAATGTGAGAAGAAGCTCTGTCTACCATCCCATGGGTCGCCGTCACAATTTGTACAGCAAGATGGCACACGATAAGGGGCATCATGGAACCAGTGACTTTTTACCACGGGGATGTCATATGTTTTAGATGAAAATACAAACCTAGTGGCAAAAAGAAAATTATTTTCTTTTTCACGCAACACTTAGGAGAGGTTAATATCTTTTCTAGGTTTCCAGGTGGTATTCCTCCAGATTCTTTGTTTAAACCAATGGAAGTCCAGTCTAGCTGGCTTTCGGCAGAGAGGTAATTTAATGAAGGCCACACACACACAGCATTTCCTGGATCGCCACTAAGTCAGGCTTGGAGCTGTCTATAAACCATGCATGCCCTGACAGATGTGCCCTGGTGGAGACAACCCAGCTATCAACACTCCAGCGTGGGCCTCAAACAAGGGAACTGCTGCTGGAATGCTGCTCCCACTGCCTCTACAGACTGACTGGATTGGCCAGAACAGCCTCTTCCAGGTCCTTCTGCTTAGCCTGATGTGCCTAAGGTCACAGGACAGCCCTCACTGAAATATGAGCTTGGAAAGCAAGTTCCTGGCTCCTCCAAAGGGGAAGTACAGATGCACAAAGGTGGGAATTCTCAGACACAGGACAGGTTCGAATTTACGGGGCACCCAGATGAAATAACCATGTGCCCCAGAGTGTGGACCCTGCATTCCCTGGAGGGCTGCTTCTCAACTCATGATGTAATAGAGATTTAAATTTATGATAGACGTCTAGATTAAAAACCTCAAAAATTAACAGAATCTAAGCTGATGGGAGACAGCCAAGAATTCTTCTAATGATGTGCGTCTTCTTTACTCATTACAATTTGCTAATATTTGGGTTGAGCAGTATGATAGCACTGATGTGAAAAATGTTTATCCACAACCTGGTTAAAATATTGTAACTTTGTGAGGTTAGCTCTGAACAAAAGCAAGAATGATTTTCCAATAAGGGAAATGAATTTAAATGGCATCTGAGAAACTAAACAAAGTGGGACAATTTATCTTTGTTTCTGACTGACTCAAAATATTTATTTAAAAAATATTATTCAATGACACATGGCATTCCTACAGTGACTTTAATAAAGACTCAAGCCTATACAACATCCACTTTAAAAGCACCTGATTCTGCTCTCCAGAAAGATCCCTCTTGCTGTTTGCAGTAATGATTCAGGAAATCACTAATCTGCTTTCTGTCTCTATAGACTTACCTTTTCTGAACATTTCATTTAGATGGAATCATATAATATGTGGCTTTTTAAAGTCTGGCTTCTTTCACTCAATATAATGTTTTCAGGATTCCACCACATTGTAACATGTAGCCTTTGCTCCTTTATATTGCTAAACAGTAGTCCATGGCATAGATATATCTTTTTGTTTATCCATTCACCAGCTGACATATTTGGATTGTTTCCATTTTTTTACTATTATAAGCACGGCTGCTAAGAAAATAAACATTTTTGTGAAGACAGACACAAACACACACTCACACACACATACACACACACTAAAAATACCTGTTTCTGCTTTCAGCTAGTTCTTTTTGAACCTCTCCTCCTTGCTTAGTTCCACGTAATGCTTTATATATTAACCTTGTAAGGCCCATCTGTACATATTTTTAAAAAATATTTATTTATTTATTTCAGAGAGGAATAGAGAGGGAGAGATAGAAGCATCAATGATGAGAGTGAATCATTGATTGGATGCCTCCTGTACGCCCCCTACTGGAGATCGAGCCCACAACACAGGCATGTGTGCTTGACCAGAATCAAACCCAGAACCTTTCAGTCCATAGGCCAACACTCTATCCATTGAGCCAAACCAGCTAGGGCCATCTGTACATATTTATTCACACGTTTGGATGCGCTGGATTCTAATTTTTTTTTTTTTAAACACACTATATTTAGAATGAAGACTATTTATAAATAAATATACAAAAACAAATAAATAAAACATTTATAGTACAACTATTTACTATAAATATACAAAAACAAATAAGTAAAACTTTTATAGCACAAAGAATAATTTGGGCTTTGTGGAACAAGATAAATTTTAAGTTGACTTTCTACTTCTTTTCTAATAGAAAAATGCCAGATATTTATCTGTCCCATTGATGTTTCCAATCCAAACAGTGTTTCTCTAAAGCTAATAACATCTTAGCAATATAATATCCTTCCGCAGAACAATGGATCAAACTATCAGGATCATTCCTTAAAAATTCCCATCACGTTCTTCATACTGTTTTTTCTTGAAGGTTCAATTCCAAGCTAAACTAACCTTTCCTTTGAGAGTAAAGCCAAATCATAGTTTATGATTATATATGTTATGTGCTATCCTTGGCCCTGTTTGCCTTTTATAGCTCTCATAAGATTACATTTTCTTGGTTGTTGTTTTTTCCCCTCTCAATTTCATAGTTTTGGGATACTGATCCACTCTGTAAAATATAATTCTACTCTCCAATATAAATTGAGAACTCAGAAAATTCTATCAGGCTAAGCCTCCTATTTTACAAAAAGAAAAATAAAAAGAAAAGAAAAAAGGAAAAAGAAAAGGTGGTGGTGGTGAGAAACAAATAAATCAGACCCACAACTATTTAAGTGAAAAAATATTACTTATATGCTATATTTATTAAGAGTCAGATTTCCTAGTAGTAAGACTTTCTCAACCTAATAAAGATAACACTGTGTCTAATGATATGAGGATTAGCAAAAAACCATATTGTTAATAAATGGTTGAAGTAAAATAAACAAAAAGAAGGGAGGGACGAAGGAAGAGACAACTCATGAAATTGGAAGAAAATATTTACAAATCATCTATCTGATGAGGGACTTATAATCAGAATGTATAAGCAGCTCTTTCAACTCAACAATAAAAGGACAGTCTAGTTAGAAAATGGTTAAAGAATCTGAATATCTCAAAAGATATACAAATGGCCAATAACTACATGAAAAAAAGTTCAACAGCACTAGCCAGGAGGGCAGCACAAAGCAAAACCACAATGTGATACTACTTAAATAGAACAACTATATTTTTAACATAGAAAATAACCAGTATTGGGGAACATGTGGAGAAACAGGAACCTTTTAGACTGCTGGTGAGACGGTAAAATGGTGGAGTCGCTCTGGGAAACATTTTGGCAGCTCCTCAGAAACGCAGAGTTACCACATAACCCAGCAATTCCACTTCTAGGTAGTTGCCCAAGTGAGATGAAAATATATGTCCACACAAAATCTTGTACACAAATGTTATTAATAGCATTATCCACAATAGCCAAAAAATGGAAACAACCTAAATGCCCATCAACTAATAAAGTAAAGAAAACATGGTATCATCCACACAATGAAATACTATTTGGCAATAAAAAGAAAATAAATGCTGACATTCACTACAACATAGATTAATCTTTTTAAAAATTATGCTAAGTGCATATAAGCATAACCAATGGACACAGACACCAGGGGGGTCAGGGCATGAACAGAGAGGGGAGGGGGGCAATGGAGGGATAAGGATACATAGGTGATACCTTAATAAATAAAGAAGGGAAAAAATTATGCTAAGTGCAAGAAGGCCATCTCAAGAGATTACATAATGACTCCATTTATATGAAATGTGCAAAATAGGCAAATCCACAGAGACAGAAAAGTTAGTGGTTGACGGTAGCGTGGAGGAAGGAAACATTGTCTGCTAGTGGGTATGGGATTAGCTAGCGGTGATGGGTGCACGCGTCTGGAGTATACCAAAAACCACTGAATTGTATACATCAAAAGAGTGAATTTTATAGTATATAAACTATAGCTCAAGAAAGCTATTATTTTAAAATGAAGGAAAAATAAACAAAAGCATAATTTTGAATCAAGATACAAATATTTTCAATGGTATATTTTATTATACCATGACTGTGTTAAAAAAAAAAAATCATACATCAAAGGTTTCCTTTGGGAATCTTAAAGTTGACACTCACTCTGGGAAAAGCAACTTAATTCTAGGAAGTTTTAGGTTAAAGGCACAGGTACCTCAGGCTGCTAGGAAGCTTTTCACAAAGTACATGACTTTCTTGAGAGGGACTAAAATGAAACCAAAATGTGCCAGAAATTTCCGCTCCCTCTAGCCTTTGCATGTCTGTTCATCCTTCTCCATGTTTCTAACTCTGGTCCATTAGATTTGAAGCATGAACCTCACAGCATGATATCTAAACCCCCTTCATATAATAATAACCCAGATTAAGTAGGTACTGAATATTAAAATTACAAAAAGAGATGTTCGAATTACAGATAATTCTTTCCCTCTCCTCTCAATCCATTCCTGTTAGACACCAAGTATTACAGAAATGCAAGCTATCTGATTCTTTTAAATTTTGAGAGGAGAGGTCAAATACTTGAGAAATGCTTGTGTTTTTTTTGTTTTGTTTTGTGTTTTTTTTTAAACTTGTTTTAAACTGCCATATCAACTAAAATAAATAGAAATACACCAGTTGGTGCAGACAAATAAATAATAATGGTAAAGCATTAGGTCTATTGTCATTATATGCCTAACCCAAAATCATTTTGTCTTCAAACAGCAACCAAGTACTAATAGGACAGCATACATTTTGTTTTGTTTTTAATAACTACATAAAAATTCAACTTAAAATCAGATACAAACCTTAAATCTAGCCATGTGTTTTCAACAGCATAATCCTATGGCTGTCCTCTCAGTCCTGAGGTACATCAACTGGATGGATGGCCTTAATTCAGAATTTCCTTTATAGCATCACCTAGATATAACACATTTCACTACTTCTATCTTTCTGAGAATATTAAAGGCCCGAATTCTACCCAACGGAGCCTCTCTGGCTTGTGAAGTGCTGACGGCGCAGAATTCTCTGAGGTACGTGGACGAGGGACTCACGGTCACCTCACATGCCATACCTGGTATGCACTGTGCCATGGCCTCGGTGGTTATGGTTGGAGCGACTTGGGGCTGTTGCTGACTGGAGCTCACTTCCGGCTCTGTGTTAACTGAAGGAGAAAGGGCTACCTCGCAGGAGGAGGCCTGGCTGGGCAGGTGGGGCAGGAACTCTTCGGAAGCCACTTGCTCCTCCTGTCCAGGCAGCTGCAGGGCGGACAGAGGGATGCTGATCTGTTTGTGAGGATGGGATGTGCTCACAGGCGTCTGCATGGCCACGTGCTGGCTGGTGCCATGGGTACCAGAGGGTCCTCTGTTTGGTGAAGCCAGAGATGCCCTGGTGGTCTTCTGGACGATTGGCCTGGACATCACAGAGGGGGATGCGGACACACAATGTGTGTCTAGCTCTGTGCTGATGGCAGAGGATACGTGGGGGATTAGCTTAGCAGACCCTACGCAAGAGGGGCCGGCATGAGTCTGAGGCTTGGGTTTTGCCATCTGTGTCAACGATAGGGTTGGTCCATCGACTCCGCCAGTCAGCTCTGCATTGGCCACGATGTAATAATCTTCAGGAATCTCTTGTTTGATCTTCTTGATGATGACATCACTGCTGCACTCATCAACCATGTGAGCCTGGGAGCTTGAGTGGAGAGAAGATGGGAGTATGCCAGGCCTTTTTCGAGCAATGCTCTGAGGCCTTTGGGGTTGGGGTTCAAAGTCACTATCCTCATCGGTAACGGAAGACTCACACACCATGTCAAACAGGGTGTTTTCATCTTCGTATTCCTCGACAGCTTCATCCAGTTCAGAGGGCTCACTGCAATAAGAGAAGTCACAAGAGTCTCTGGTCCGATTACAGTCAAGCTTCGCTTTCACTGGTCTCCCAGGGTACCTTTCAACTGGGCTGGTTTGTGTCTCAGAGGGCACTCCAATTATACTGGGGCTATCCGAGTTAAAACTTCTGTTATCCTGGAAACAGACCCTCTCCTGGGAGCCAGCTCTGCAAGTCGCTGTCAGTGGCCAGTGATAAGCATGGCCAGCACTGCAGCCCCACATTGCTGTCAGGTTCCCATGAGAACCTTCCGAGAGCAAGTGCTTCAGGTTAGGAATGAGGCTGCAAATAGTCCCATGGCTGTGGGCCCAGCTGACCAATTTGGACAGATTCTCAGAAGAGGTATGAAGGCAATCCTCCATGTTACAGGATCAGCAGTGTCTTTCCTAAAGGGAAATAATCAAAACAAGAAGCCATTATTACCCAAGGTATTTCCATAGGCCAATTACTTCAATTTCCTTGAACTGTGGTCATCGTGTAGCATAAAAAAGAAATGTACTTCAGAACGGTGTCTAGTTAGCCCTGGCTGATGTGGCTCAGCTGGTTGGAGCATCGTCCTGTACACCAAAAGGTGTCGGGTCCAATTCCCAGTCAGGGCACATGCACAGGTTTCAGGTGGACAATTCTATAATTCATTATCCGTTCATTGTATTGTGTGCTCATCACCCAAAGTCAAGTGTCCTTCAGTTACCATTTATCTCCTCTTCCCCCCCTTTTCCTCCCCTCACCCCTTTTCCCTCTGGTAATCACCATACTATTTGTCTGCCTGTGAGTTGTTATTTTGCTTAGTCCCTTCACTTTTTCACACAGCCTTCCAACACCCTTCCCCTCTAACAGCTGTCAGTCTATATTCTCTGTATCTATGAGTCTGTTTCTATTTTGTTTGTTTAGCTTACTCTGTTCATTAGATTAGGTATATAAGTGAAATCACATGGTATTTGTCTCTCTCTGGTTTATTTCACTTAGAATAGTACTTTCCAGGTCCATCCATGCTGTCATAAAAGGCAAGATTTCCTTCTTTTTTACAGCCAAATAGTATTCTATTGTGTAAATGTACCACAGCTTTTTTATCCACTCATCTACTGATAGAAGAAAAGACCCAGATCCCTCCAAGGCCTGGAAAGCCCAATTCCAACTTTTCCCTTCTGTATCTAAACTAAAAGCTATTAATAAATATCACAGAGCAGCCTTTTTAGTTATATTCATATTTAGTTATTTTGTATTTTACTGCTAAAACTTCCTTTTTAATCAATATATTTGTCTTAAAGCAGAGCAGATGTGCTGCCTAATACTACAATTCATAATCCTTTCATTGAGTAAGTCTTTGAAGAAATGAGTGTGTGTGTCCACAAAAAGCACAAAAATATAAATAGAAGTCTTATTCCTAATAGCCCCAAACTGGAGCCAACCCAAAATCAGAAGAATGGATTAAGAATTTGCTGTATAGTCATACTATGGACAGCAATAAAAAAGAATATACTAATGATACATACAACGACAATGAATAAACTTCAGAAATATTATGCTCAGTGAAAGAAGCCAGGCACATCATAATATTTATTGTGCATTCCATGTATATGAATTTCAAGCCCAGGCAAAACAATCTATAGTGATACTAGTCAGAATAGTGGTTTTCCTTAGAGGATTAAGGAGCACAAGGGTGATGAAATTGATTTACATTTTAGTTGGTATTTATGTGGCATATACATATATAAGAATTTATCAATCTATATACTTGAAAGATTTGTGCATTTTAATTATATATAATTATATATTTAAATATATATATATTTAAATATATATATATAATTATATATATATAATTAAATTATATATTTTTTAAAAAAACACAACACACTCAAAGTCTAGAAACAGTACAGTGGAGTCTGGTTTCCAAATGTAGGTGGTCCAACCCCAGAAATCACTCATTTACCTCACTGTACAGCCTCAAGAATGTAAACCCAAGGGAGATGAACAGGAGCTTGAAATAACAATGTCTGGCTGAATCCACTGCCTGACATGTCAGTCTCATTTACTGGAGTATTTCGCTCCTTGGATGTCATGCAGTGCCATCATTTCTAACAGGTACTATCATTTTCTAAGTGTCATTAATCGATCCTCTCTGAGTATTCAGAAAGCCCAGCAGTTTCAACATCCTCTCTTTCTAGTCTTGGTTTTCCCAGAACAGGTGCTGTAATAATGGTTCATCTCATGTTGAAAGTGGACTTCAAATTAATCTGCCAAAATTTATTCACTAGGAGACAATTTGTAAATAGATCAATTCACTGATTATGCCAAGTTTATACTTTTTCATGTATTGAAGATTTCTATAAAATTTTAGTATTTGCTTCATAGCAGCATTTTAAGAACTATTTAATTTGTAAAAAGCAAAGATTTGTAGAATGGTTTAAATTTTCTTATGAATATATTCGTCATGAATATATTCAATAAATGTGAATATATTCTTTATGATGATTATATTCATGAATATATCCTCCTTATGAATATATTCATGAATATATTCTTCTCTGCCCTACAGGGAAAACATTTTAATGCAGTTTTAAATTAATGAATATCAATAAATTCATGAACATTTTCATAAGTTTATATTCATATTCATGAGCTATGTTCTTCACATTGGGTCATTTTTGAACCTGGTTTAAAATTTAATGAATATCAACATATTCATTAAGACTATATTCATATTTTCAACAGCAGATATTCATATTCATGCCCTGTACTATTGATCATATTTTGAGCTCAATTTACATGCAGGAAATTTTGAGCTTAATTTAAAATGTAATGAATATCAATAGATTCATTAAAAATATATTCATAAGAATACAATCATATTCATTGTGTATATTCAAGAATATATGCACAAGGTAACTAACCCATCCAATAATTTGAATCTTTGACAAAATGACCATTCCTTAAAATAGTGTTAATAAGAATATGTTTGTTTTTACAGGGGAATTGGCATACTTCCTTCTATGGGCTTTTATCTACAAGCACACATGAGCCCCAGGGGTTAGCCACGGAGATTCATTTGGGCATGCACCAGTGCTGTCCCAGTATTTCAGATCTCACAGGTTCTGTTAACAACTCTCTGTTGTTCTTATTTTACTCTTAACACAGATTTGGAACATATATAAAACTAACACGTCTAATTGCATGGGTCAACACATTTATTAAAACAGTTTTGAATGCTCATGACTAGTAAGCATCCTTCTTTTTAATGGCAATCTTTTGTTCCAGTTTAAGATTTTATGATTTTTTATAAGTATTTATTGCATTAAGGGTGTTTCCTTCTAACATTAAAATCCTATAGAATAAAAGGGTAATATGCAAATCAACCTAACAGCAGAATGACCGGTTTCTATGGAGCGCACTGACCACCAGGGGGTAGAAGCTCAATGCAAGAGCTGCCCCTGGTGGTCAGAGCACTCCCCTGGAGGAGTTATTCATATATGCATACAAGTTCTTTGGTTGATCACTTCTCACCCCCCACCTATGCTTCTATGTCTCTGGATCTATTTTGTTCATCAGTTTATTTTGTTCATTAGATTCCACATATGAGAGAGATCATGTGATACTTGTCTTTCTCTGACTTCGCTTAGCATAATACTTGGAGCCCTAGTTTTTTATGTTGCTTTCCTCATTCCAGAGCTGGGCTACCAAATGCTTTGGTAATCCTGCCACTGTTTTATACACACATCAGAACCTTCTATTAAAACAGACTAACCCTCAGGAGGCAAGCAGGGAAATGACCACTTGCATCCCTATTCCTTTGCATGTATTTCCCAGTGACAGATAGAATAGGAGGTTGGGCAATGGCCGTTAGGGACAGGGTCATATTACAAACAAAGTAATTTTCCTCTGGCTTAAGAACAACAACAAAAAGCCCCTTTGAGTGTATTTCTAAATGTTAAGTGAGAAAGAAAAGTATAGTTTTTAGTTTTTTTAAAAAGGGCTTTACAAAAAGAAAATCAATTTAAATGCACCTGCCTTTAATTGTGGTACCTTTGCAAATTTTGTGAAGACTGGAACATATAATCTATAAAATCTATAAACTATCATCTATAAACTATAAAATCTGTAAACTATAATCTTCTGTCTAAGCCCCATCCTGAGGATATCCAGAGACAGTAGCTAAAGCTACTCTGCCACTTCCAAGCCTCAAATCACACATACACCTCACCGCTAAAAAAATTCAAATCAGCCGGATAATGCTAGGTATTTTTAATCCAAGGAGGCTCCCCAAGGTATCTATTTAGGCCATCCGTCTCCTATAAGAGGAATTGAGGCTGTCCCACAAAATGTGGTCTGTTAGTAGCCCTGGCAAAGGCCAGGCATTGCTCTGCAGCCTTCAGGGCCCTTGGTCTCCAACTCCGCTCCACAGAGCAGACATGAATGAAGTTACAGTTTCAACACAACACTGAGTGTTAACCTTTGCACTTTCCATTTGTGCATATAAATGAAGTAAAAATCCATCTGATGCAGATTTTTTAGAATGAAAGAATATATTAAACTAGAGGCCCAGTGCATGAAATTCAGCATGGGGGGCACAGGGGGGATAGATGTGGTGTGGTGGTGGTCCCTCAGCCCAGCCTGCACCGTCTCCAAATCTGGGACATTCCTCTCACAATCCAGGACTGCTGACTCCCAACTGCTCACCTGCTTGCCTTCCTGATTGCTCCTAACTACTTCTGCCTGCCAGCCTGATCACTCCCTAACCACTCCCCTGCCAGCCTGATTGTCCCTAACTGCCCTCCCCTGCAGGTTTGGGTGCCCCCCAACTGCCCTTCCCTGAAGACCCAGTCACCCCCAACTTTCCTCCTCTGCCAGCCTGGTCACCTCTAACTGCCCTCTCCTGCAGGCTTGATCACCCCCAACTACCCTCCCTTGCAGGTCTGGTCCCTCCCAACTGCCCTCCCCTGCAGGCCATCTGTGGCAGCCATCTTGTATCTACATGGGGGCAACCATCTTGTGTGTTGGAGTGATGGTCAATTTGCATATTACTCTTTTATTAGATAGGCTAGAGGCCTAGTGCACAGGTGGGGGCCAGCTGGTTTGCCCTCAAGGGTGTACCGGATCAGGGTCAGGGTTGCCTTGGGGTGTGGGCAAGGGGGCCGGTGGTGGTTTGCAGGCTGGCTACATCCCTTAGCAACCCAAGAGGAGGCCCTGGTATCTGGGATTTATTTATCTTCTATAATTGAAACTTTGTAGCCTTGAGCAGAGGCCAGAGCTGCGAGGAGCTTGGCTTCCTCTACTGCCCAGAAAACCCAAGCCTCCTGCTCACTCTGTGGCCCGCAGCCATCTTGGTTAGGTGAACTTGCATATTTGTTCCTGATTGGCTGGTGGGCGTGGCTTGTGGTCATAGCAGGAGTGTGGTCAATTTGCATGTTTCTCTTTTATTAGTGTAGTTTTTTTAAAATATAATTTTTTATTGATTTTTTTTACACAGAGGAAGAGAGAGGGATAGAGAGTTAGAAACATCGATGAGAGAGAAACATCGTAACATCGAAACATCGAAAGATTATAACATCCCCAGTAAGGGGTGTGCACGAGGCAGACCCCTTACTGGGGATGTGCCTGCAATCAAGGTACATGCCCTTGACCGGAATCAAACCTGGGACCTTTCAGTCCGCAGGCCTACACTCTATCCGCTGAGCCAAACAGGTTCGGCAGTGTAGATTTTTATAAACTGTAAAGTGCTAATGTTATAAAAACATTATAACATCTCACCAAATCATCGGTAGAGAAAAACAATCTGAGTTATGAAAGTTTTTTAAAAAGCTTTTTCTTTCTCAGTATCAAGAATGTAACAAATAAGCACTCAATAGAAATCTTTGCAGAAAGTTTTTTCCCCAAATTAAAAAAAAACCCTCATTTCCTCATTAAACAAGTAATGCAAGCCAATTTTTTTTTATTTGGAAAATTACAGAAAAGCTATGTCACACTACATAACAGATATTCACTGTTAACATTTTGGTCTTTCCCTTCTGGTCTTTTATTTGTACTTGGAATCAGTTAGTTTCCTTTTTCTTTTGCTTTTTGTTTTGTAAATCCTCACTAGAGGGTATTTTTTCCATTGCACATGCCCTGACCTGCCCTGCACATGCCCTGACCAGGGCCAGGGATGAGCCTGCAACTCAGGTACTTGCCCTTGACTGGGAATTGAACCAAAGACCCTTCAGTACACAGGCTGACCCTCTAACCACTGGGCAACACCAGCCAAGGCCAGTTAGTTTCCTTTTAAACAAAGTTGTAATTAAAGTATTACTATTTACATCCTGTTATCTTGAACATTCCCCATGTTGTACAATTACTTGCTAGATGTTATTCCATCAGCTCTAAAAGAATAAGCTGAACATATAATATACATTGGAATTACTAACAGTTTCATAACAGTCTCTGAAATATTTAAAGATAAACATATGAAGAATTCCAGGCTTCTAAAAGCTAAACTTAATTTCTGGCAAACATACTGCTAATTATAACCAAAACCAAATATTATGGAGTCCTTTTTTTAGAATAAGCAATCTTACCACTCAGCATATATAATCACTGAAATACTTCCAGCATAATGGTATCTGTTCAGCTGCTGGCAACCATAAATGTCCCTGAAAACCAGAGAAATGTAAAACTTCTCTAATATGAATTGCAAAGTGAAATCTATATCTGAATAAATTGAAGTATAAAAACTGGCCATAAACACAATATTTACCCTGAGAAAAGTCATACTCATATACATTTTCCCTATGAGAAGTAGCATTATAAATCATCACAAAAATAAAACCAATCTATACTAAAAATATTTTAATCTACTTAATAGCCTGAGTTCATATAAACACACATCAAATTATTTTCAAATTCTATACAAAAATCACTGATGGGAAATTCTTAAATTTTCAAAAAAGATACTGGAGTACTCCTACAGAACCAGGAATTAAGGAAGTACTCAAAAGCAAACTGATGGAGTATGCCAAAGGAACCAAGGAGCCAACTCATAGAGCTCCCAATGGCCACGACTAGAACAATTTGAGCAGCAAAGTAAATAAAATAGTACTGGATTTTAAACCAAAGTATAAAATAAATATCCAGTCCAGCTGGTGTGGCTCCCTGGTTGAGGAGGAGGTCATGGTTGGATTCCTGGTCAGGGCACATACCCAGTGAGTAGGGCGTGCAGGAGGCAGCTGATCAATGATTCTCTCTCATAATTGATGTTTCTAGCTCTCCCTCTCCTGTCCTTTCTCTGAAATCAACAAAAAATATATTTAAAAAAAGAAACAAACATAATATCCATGAATCCATATTGATATAAATAAATGATTGACTAAATAAAAGTATAAATGTCCAACAGGGAGGTAGATACATAAACCTGAAGGTCAATCAGAGGAGAAGCTTTAGATAAAGAAGATATGGTAAATAACCAGAGATGTGGCAAATGCTGGAAAATGATTCTAATAAGATGCTATGACAGAGAATTATAGGGGAGACCTAATAAAGGGAGTCAGGGAAGGCCTTTCTGAAAAGGTGATTCTTAAGCTGAGTACTGAGAGATCCGAAGGAGCAAGTCATGTGAAGGAGTGGGTATGCTGGGGAAGAGAAGGGGATTGCGGGCAACGAGAACAGTAAGTGTAAAGAGGATGAAGTAGGAAAGTGTCTTAATGCCTCGACAATACCATTTATACAGAAGTTGAGATGAAAAGGTTGGTAGGTAAACATGTTAGTGCCTGAGTGAGATGATTGCAAACACCTCCCAGGCTTGCAGTAGCACTGATCTCAACCTGTTTAGCACCTCCCAGAGATATACCAAGGGGATTCCATTCTTTAAACTTTGTAGAACAACGCAGACATATATGGACTCCAAGACCCCTGACAGCCAATGATTAGGATGGCACTGGGAGAACTCATAGATGGGGACACATCAGAACAAAAAGCTTAAAAGGAGCTTTCCAACTTTTCCCACTCCCAAGGTTCCTAGGAACAGCCCACGAATCCCTTTGTCCTATTCCTTCTCTTCTGTGCTCACCCAGATTCAGTAAGTTGACGGACTATTTGTTTGTATTTTAGCTATGCAAGTGTAATAAGACTGCAAAACAGCAATAATAATAAAAGACACAATGTGGCTTCTCTCAGAAGAGGAGGTAAAAACCGTGGAATCCTAGGAGGACTCGGAAATTACATAAAAAAGAAATATGTAATAAATTCCCCTTCATATAATAGGTACTCGGCAAAATTACTTTTACATATGAATAATTGCAGCAATAAACACAAATAAAGCAGGAGTAATGGCATCATTAACAACAGCCAAATAATTCAGGCAATGAGCAGACCACTGATGGTGCCCAGAATAGGTCTACTTCAACATTACTGGGAACATACCATTATGAATAAATGAAAACCACAGGAAATGCTCATTTTCTCAAGATTTGTATGCTTATAAGGAGGTCAACTGCTGTGGATTCCAGGAGAGAATGTATTTCTAGCGTCTATGGTCCTGAGAGGATGGGCAATGAGTAACTTATTGAAACTGAGCAAAGGAGAAAAGGAATTGTGTCAAATGTCAATTCATAGCCAGCACAGCAAAATGTCCTCTAATTATTCAGTATATAGAACACCTACCCAAATGCCTTCTTTGATGAAACCAACTACTGACACACCAATTAAAGAGTCAACATGTACTGAGCCTTATATACAATGTGCTGTAATCCTCTGTGGAGAGGATTCTGGGGAAATAAAATGTAAAACACAAGCAAGTCCCTTTACATAAAAAGACTGAGGTCCAAAGATGGTAAATAAATCGGTTTAGAATACAAATGTGGATGTTATAAAAACAATTCTATACATGAAGTAATTAGGCTCTAAGGCCACCCAAAAAATCTCATTTAGCCTATTCTGCTAACCAGAAGTAAAGAATTAATACTACTACATGACACAGACAATAGAATTATTATTATTATTTCTATAAGAAAATTCAATCCTAATTGCCCAGATGCAAGCCCTGATTCCTTTCAAGGCATCAAAGCTCTACTCTGCAACAACCCTAAGGTGCCAGAGTAGCATCCAGGTCATTAAAGGCTTACTAATCCTTTTCTACTGTGACTATTTAAACTGAAAATAATTAAAATATAATCGCCTGGCCAGCGAGGCTTAGTGGTTGAGTGTTGACCTATGAACCAGATGGTTGAGGTGCAAATCTAGTCAGGGCACATGCCCGGGTTGTGGGCTCAATCCCCAATAGGGGGCGTGCAGGAGGCAGCCAATGAGTGATTCTCATCATTGATGTTTCTCTCTCTTTCTCCCTCTCCCTTTCTCTCTGAAATCAATACAAATATGTTAAATTGGAAAAATAAACTCTCTGCAGAGTTGCTGCTACCCAGTTCAGCTAACTGCCTTCCTGGTTTTGCTGTATATTCAGCTCTCAACTCAGCTCCAGTCTGTTCTCCATGAATGGTAGCTATTATTTATTAGAAGTGGTACATTCCTCATCCACACCAGCTCTGTCACCTGACCTCACCTCTAATTTGCAGATTCACTAACCCCATGTACTCACTAATTATGACATATCAGAGCATACTCTACAGCCAGCCGATGGCCCCACCCCTCTCCAGTTGGTTGGTAGCTGGGCCCTCCTATAGCTGATATATCGGTGCCTGGTCATATCAAGACCAGTTCCACACAAGTTTAGAAGTTATAGAACTACCTAAGCTAAAATGACACTGGAGTACATGCTCATACACACACCTTCCAGAAAGATTTGTACAAAGGTTTACTTTTGTTCACTTCTACTCATTTTCAGAAAAATATTTCACTACAAAATCCTAAACTATCTTCCCCAGGACTTTCAAAAAGCCTATACAACAAGGTGAAGAAATTCCAGGCCAGAGAGCAGATCTGAAAAATAGCCTAAATTTCATGTCATCCAGGGCAAAGCTTTTAAAACAGCACATCTACTGCTCCTTTAAAATCAACACATACAACTATGCAGGGATCTGAAAAGTCTCAGCATCCTGCCAGGCCCACTCTCCATCCTTAGCGTCTGATTCTCATGTTACTTCTCAAATTAGAAGTCATGAGGACAAAAAAAAAAATCAATTCCTAATGGGCAGCTGTGATGAAGGTGGCTACAATGCTAGGTGGCTGTGTTGTGGATAGAAAAGATATTATCCAATTGTTGTCACATAACCCTGCACCTTGCTAGTTCAGGCCACCCACACCTGTTAAGTTGGAGGTAGTCCCACCATCCACCTGACTCTACAAGCAATTTGTACCACATGGTTTCAAATTTCCATTCTACCTATTATGACCAAGAGGCAGATGCAGGATGTTAGGTCCCCACAACGAGAATAAGCTCCCGTGCTGGTGCCCGTGGCAGCTGTTCCACTCCAGGCGGAGCCAAGTTCTTCGGAATTAGTCTATGCACCTTGCCCAGCTATAGACTCACACGGTTGGGTAAGGGGGGGTATTTGTTCCTGCAATAACCAAGGATCAAGCCACATAAAAAGATCTGACAGGTGGAAATAATGAAACTGGCCCCAACCTGGCCAAGCAGTGTCAGGGTCAGTGTCCAAGATCAAAACCAGCAATGTGAATGATTGCACCAGTCAAGCCAATCATATTCATGGTGTGGAACCAGGAAGGAGGGAATCCTGGCTCTTTCAAAGGTACCAGGAGCTAAGATGGGTGTATGAAGAACATAGAGTAGATAGATATCAAATGTGATTCAAGTGAAAGGAAAGTAGACTTAGAGCTACTTTGAGGCAGTAGAGATACTAAAGAAACAGGATGAGGTTAAGACTTGGGTGGCTGTATTTGGGGAGCAAAATTAGGGATACAGCACAAAAAGAGAATGAGATAGCTTATCTGCAGCATGTAATACTAAAGACAACAAAGATTGCCTGTAGTTTCTTAGGGAAAAACTCTTTAAAAACCAAAATTCTATGCCTAGCAGTGATCATTTAAGTGTGCAGACAAAACAAAAAACCCAACTTCATTTAAGGGCATGTAAGGTAAAAGCATCAGGCATATGCTGTTGCTTTATCAAACATGATAAATAATGCACAACTAATGCAAAATATCAATTTCACTCTGTCTCCAGTTACTTGAGTCTATACCGCATGCATTATCTTATCTGCAAATGAAGGTAGTACTTTTACTCAAAGCCATTGCTAAAGACTGAATTAAATTTCCTTAGAAGTAATACACATGTAGTATGTTTATCTACCTCTGTCTTTTCTGTTTGTCATTGTATTTTAAAAATATAAAACCAATTTAATTTGCTGCTTCCTCTCTACTAGTCAATCTAATCAATCAAGCTGTGTAAAATGGCAAAAATTGTTTGCCCTTGCCATTTGCCCAAACACACAAAACTCAAGAACTCCTTGATCGTAAGATGATGTAGAACTGAGGGAACTGAATCACCTTTCTTCTATTATACTGGTCCACTTCCTGCAATATTGTACAATTAGGATCAAGAGACAAGATGACGTATTTATATCAGCACTTATTGAAATACTAATTAAATGCTTTAATAATCCAACAACTACGTGTACATAATCCAAGGGGATCATATTATTCCCATATAATTACTGTTTTATCAGAAACAAGTTAGTGCAAAAATGCCTTTGAACTCCAAAAGGTACATGAGCATTTCTGTTATTACTTGTAGCAAAAATATGCTGGAAATGCCTCAAAGAACAGAAGGATTTGGAATTTATTTTCATGATCACTAACTACACCTTACACAGTATTTACTCATTCAACAAATATCTCTGAGCAGTGACGGAAATGTTCAGAAGAGTCATAAGGATAATTCAAAATAAAAAAAATTGCTGCCCAGGCGACAGACAAGTGGCTCCACTGGTTGGAATGTCGTCCCATATACCAAAAATGTTGCAGGTTCAATTTCTGGTCAGGGCACATACCTAGGTTGGGGTTTGATGCCTGGTTAGGGTCCTTGGAGGAGGCAACTGATGGATATTTCTCTCTCTCATCGATGCTTCCTACCTTCTTCTCACCTTTCTTCTTCTCTCTAAACATACTCTCCGTGAAGATTAAAAAAGAATCCCTAAAAGCCTAAAAGTCACCAATATTTGTCTTTGGTAAGGTTTTTACTATCATGAAATTACATTTAAATACCAGAATGTGATGTCTTCGTGATATTCAATACTTGAAAACTAAATCAGGGTCAGTGTCCAAGATCAAAACCAGCAATGTGAATGATTGCACCAGTCAAGCCAATCATATTCATGAGTTCTGAACAGTTTGGGATGCTATGAGCACAAATTCAGACATCATAAAGAAACATCTAATTTGTGTTAAATCTCAAGTTAGTAAAGATAATAGCATAGATTAGTAAAAAGGCACATGTTTTATTGAGCCATCAACAGAGAAACCACAAACTAAAATCAGCAAAGAATGATATAGCTCCTGCTTTCTTTGGCTGTCCATATTTTATTCTAAGAGTCTTATGGTTTTAACTCTTCTAATTTGTTGTTGATGATCCATTTTGAATTAATTTTCCTGTATACAGTATGAGGCAAGAGTCCAGCTTCATTCCTTCGTGTACAGAAATATAATTATCCCATCTGTTGAAGAGACTATTCTTTTCTCATTGAATGAACTGAGCACCCTTGCCAAAAATCAATTAGCCATAGGTATATGGATATATTTCTGGACTATTGGTCTATATTTCTATCCTTATTACAATAGCACACTGTTCTGATTACCATAGCTTTGTAATAATTTCTGAAATCAGGAAGTGAGTTCTCCAACTTTGTTGTTTTTCAAAGTTGTTTTGGCTTCTTGGCACCTCCGTCAATTTCAAACGAATTTAAGGATTAGCTTCTTCATTTTTGTAAAAATTAGTCTGTTGGAATTTTGATAGGAATTATCTCTGGATGATATTGACATATTAATAAGTCTTCCTACCCATGAACCCAGGATATATTTATTTAGGTTGTCTTGAATTTATTTCCGCATCATTTTATAATTTTCAGTGTACCAGTCTTTTGCCTCCTTGGTTAAATTTACTGCTAGTTATTTTATTCTTTTAGATGCTATTGTAAATGCTTTTTCAATTTCATTTGCAAATTGATCATTGCTTGTGTGTAGAAATACAACTGACTTTTGTACCTTGCAAGTTTACTGAATTCGTTTATTAGCTCTAGTAACTTTCTTGTAGATTCCTTGGGATTTTCTACACATAGGAGCATGTTACTGAGAAAAGAGACAGTTACTTTTTCCTGTGAAGTCTAGTCGCCTTGGCCTCCTCAGACTCCCAGCCCCATCTTCTCACCTCAGGGAGCCTGGCAGCCTCCACCTGGGTTCCCCCTTACACTACAGCCTGGAAACCCTTTTCAGGTGGTAAACTGGGGCAATCATTGGGTTCATGTTACTCCTTTCTCACCTCTCGGAGATCACTGCACATTCACTGCCTCATATCCAATGTCTTAAAGATCACTGTTTAATATATTTTTGTCTTGTTTACTCCTTGTTTCAGGTGTTGTGATTGTTAGTTTTATTTGTCAACTTGACTGGGCCACTGGGGACCCAGACATTTCATCGACATTATTCTGGGAGAGTCTATGAGGGTGTTTCTGGTTAAGATTAATACTACCTAATCAGTAGTAGACTGAGCAGAGCAGACTGCACTCACTAATGGGGCTTCATCCAATCAATGGAAAACCTTAAGAGAACAAAAAGGCTCAGTAAGAAGGAACTCCTCCTGCCCACCTGCTGAACTGAGTCATCAGTCTTCCTGCCTTCGGACTCACACTAAAACATGGGCTCTGCTTGGGTCTTGAGGCTGTTGGCTTTGACTAGAATTCACACCAGTGGCTCTCCTGGCTCTCAGGCCTTCAGACTCTGGAGCTATATACACTGGCTCACCTAGGTCTCCAACTTATTGGCTGCAGAACTTGGGAGTTCTCAGCCTCCCTACTTGTGTGACCCGATTCCTTATAATAAATCTCTTTGTGTGTGTGTGTGTGTGTGTGTGTGTGTGTGTAGATGTAGATACACATACACATCCTTCCTATTAGTTCTGTTTCTCTAGAGAAACCCTAGTCCAGGTGGAATGATAAATCAGTTCTCAGTTACTCCATAGTTACCAGAAATATAAGTTTAATTTATTAAGACAATATTTTATTACAAGGCAAGTAATTACAATAGTCATGAATACTTCTTTTATTACTTTTCTACAAGAGTCATACTTTTATCACAGCTGTGAGGCGAGGCTCTTTGCACTCTGTGAACAGAATGTAGGATACAGAAGGGGAGGAAGCCTGTTGAAAAGAATGGAGGACACAGACTAGGAAATGGGACTCTGTATTTTACAAAAACATTTTCATACATTTGTCTCCCATCTCATATTCTGAACAACTTGTGAGGCTGAGCGGTTGGGTACTTTTTTTTTTTTTTTTAATATATTTTATTGATTTTGTAAAGAGAGGAAGGGAGAGAGATAGAGAGTTAGAAACATCGATGAGAGAGAGTCATCGATCAGCTGCCTCTTGCACACCCCCTACTGGGGATATGCCCGCAACCAAGGTACATGCCCTTGACTGGAATCGAACCCGGGTCCCTTCAGTCCCCAAGCCGACGCTCTATCCATTGAGCCAAACCAGTTTCGGCTGTTGGGTACTTTTCATTCCACTGTACAGATTTTGGAACTGGTTCAAAGAAATCAAGTGACTTACCCAAGGCAAGATAACAATAAAGGCAAGACTTGAACTCAAAACTTTTGACTCAAAATTATTTGCTCTGATATACAATTCTAAAGTCAGGAAGCACTTATTATGAAGACATGTGGCTGAAGTAAAAATACCTGAAATTCGGGATCAATCAGATCTGTATCAGAAATTCTTTCACTGACCTAGTCTTTGACCCACTGGGACCTAGGGATCAATTGATCCTTTCATGCTTTCACTATCCCAATGCCTTGTCTCCCTCCCTCCCTTCCTTCTTTCCTTCCTTCCTTCCTTCTCTCCCATTTTAATGTCAGGAAATAGTACATGAACAATTTTTATCTTCTGCCGTTGACATATTTTGTAATCTTCCCTAATCCTAACCTTGACCTTAGCAAATAACTACACTTTTGGCTGCTAGTATTTTTATTGTTTCTCTTTGCCCTTCTTTCTGTCCCATGGGTAACTGTGTGCCCCAGCAATACAGGACATTTGTGCACAAAGCAGCTTTATGTCCAGAGAAATGAAACATTCCTAAGGTTTTTCTTACCAAGTCCAGACACAGAGTGACACCCCCCCTCCCCACCCCCGCCCAGAATCTCATCTGCAGGCACATAGCTGGAGATGGTGGAGAGACAACCTTCAATAGAAAAAACTCAGCCCTGGAATTCAGGCTGCATTCTGAGGTTAAGAATAAACATTTAGAACATTTATGATCTGTAAAATGAATCTTCTAAAGACTGAGCCCACAATTTTTGGCAAATTAGGTGTGAGAGTAAAATACAAACAGCACCTGTTGAAAGCAGTATTTTTAGGAGCAGAAAGAGAATATAGGGGACCAGCTATAACTATAAGAATTTTGCAAAGGAAAGGCTAAAGGAATAGAGGCCAGGACAGGTTTAAGAATGCTGAGAAACTGAAAGGATGTATGGGAGACAAGATTAGTTCAATATCTGGGCATAATAGGTTCACACAACACAGAATTTTTGCTTTTGTTTTTAAAACAGGTATCTACTAAGAGCTTATTATATGCAGGGCACTGTGGGAAAGAGTTCATATCCACTGTCACATCTAATTTAGTGGATCTCCATAACACTGCTAGGAAGTAGGAATTATCCTCTAGGCCTTTCTATACATAATCAGTGACCACCTACTGACAGATCTGTCCATTACAAAAATAAAATACAGGCTTTTCCTTCCAGTCCCATCCTTCCTTTCTCCCTTGCCTTACCTATAACTGATCCTGTAAGACCTCCAACGTCAGGATTTCATGCAATCAAATGTCAGATTTCAGGAGCAAATTTTTTGTGCAAGGGGCCAAAACCAGTTTGGCAGAGTGGATAGAGCGTCAGCTTACGGGTTCGATTCCGGTCAGGGGCACGTACCTTGGTTGTGGGCACATCTCCAGTGGGGGATGTGCAGGAAGCGGCTGATCGATGTTTCTCTCTCATTGATGTTTCTGGCTCTCTCTCTCTCTCTCTCTCTCTCTCTTCCTTCCTCTCTGTAAAAAAATCACTAAAAATATATTTTTGAAAATTTTGTGCAAGGGACTGAACCTCCTATTTACCACCTCAGGTGGCTAGGAAGCTGCCCACACAGGTAATCAATTGCTTATGCTCGGAGCATCTAGAAGTGATCCTTACTCACAGCAACCAACTGCTGTTGACTGACTCCACAGTGTTTCATAACAATTCGCCCCCAGAGGAAATCTTAAAGCTATTCCAAATATTTTTTCATCACACCTGCTACTCCACATCCTTTCTTCCCATTCTTCTTAGATAACCCAATTCTAGCCTCAGGCCCTCCACTTTTAGCAGAAAGCCTTCATTCACCAAAACCATAGAAGGTACCAAACAAAATATTTCAGTTCCCCATCCCACCATTTTGAACTTTTATCTCATTCTCAGGAATGTTATTTTCCTCTATCCCATCACTATTTCTGCAAATGGTAATAACTGTAGGGCTTCCTTTATAACGCCTGTATCCCCTTTTCTACAGTGACTGGGACCTCCAAAACAATGGTGATAACAGACATCCTTAACCTGCAGGCCTTCAGTGTTTTCCTCATTTGACGTACTTTCCGTGTTCCCCGTAAAGAATGGGTCTGGCTTCTCACAATGCTTATTTTAAATGTCTCAGCGATGGAACATCCACAAGGGGTCAGTCCCAAGCTCATCCCAAATTCCTTCTCTGAGAAAAAGTTTATCCATACACTATACTAATATAGTGTATGGATAATATACATACACTATATTCTGCTAATATAAACAGAGAAAATCTTAGACATACCTACATTACTCTTTAAACCATATATTATCTTTCTACACATTTTAATCACAAGTCAGCTTTTGTTGAAATGCTTATTTTAGTGTCTTCTTTATCCACCTCATAATTTCCTTTCTATAATGACTATTGCTCATTTTGTAGAAGCACAATATAGGTGAAGGGCCTATGAAGGTGAAAGATTTTTAAACTGAACAATATGGTTTAATTCGTGGCCAGCAGGGCCAAATAATTTTATACAAATCTTACTAGAAAAAAAAAAAATTAGACAATCAGCTTTATGGTACAAACCAGCCAACAGAAAAATTATTTCAAAAACAATTCTCAATGTTTAATAATGTATGTTTTTATGACATGACTTTCAGCTGTTGTTTCACCTTCCAGCTAGACTGAATCGGATTTTAACCACCCTTATGGCATTGTACATATGCAGGGAGCAAATGCAATCCACTGGAGCGAAGCAATGTGTGTAAAAGGGTTCAATTAAATGATGAAATGTTTCTTGTAAATTAAAGTAGTATTAAATAATTATCTTCCATGCAAATTATCTTTCATGGGGTGTTCCAACAATGTGCTTCATCATATGTAGCTGCTTTAATACATGCTATTTGTAATGCTTGACATAATAAATTCTCTCTCTTCTAATTCCTGTAGAAATGAGAATGAAAATTTAAACTTTTTAATTTTTCCTTGCTAGACTGACTTTGTAAATGTACCAGTAATGAGACACTATGTCTTCATAACCTATAGTGCAGAGAAGGATTTAACCAAATGCACACTACTAATACAACCGTTTATATGAATTTCTGTTGGAAAATGCCATGTTATCCTCTGCTCATTAACAAAGTAAATTTCCCCTGGAGGTTCATAAGCTCACTCACCTATATCCTTACCTCAAACTCTTAAGGCTTCTGTCTTAGAAGAATATCACATGCTAAAATGTAAATACACAAAATAGAAATTGTTAGCACAATGCATTGGGGATCCACATATTTCCTAAAATGTATACAAAAGTGTATGTTGTCTGTGCAAATGTGCATTTTATGAGAATCCAAATTTTTTATCTGATTCTCTCTGGGGCCATAAATCCACCACACACAAAAAAAAAAAAAAAAAAAAAAAAAAAGATTAAGAATTACCGAATAGGGCAGAGGATGGGGTGGGAACCTGGTGGAGGGGGAAAAAATGAGGAACTTTTGTAATAATATGAACAATAAAGATTTATTTAAATAAATAAATAAATATTAAAAAAAAAAAGAATTACCGAATAAAGACAAAAGACACAGTATCTCAGTCATACTCTCATCTTATAGGTACAGGAAATTTGATTGATGTCCCAGTGCTACTACCGAACATTTCTCACACAGAACAAAAATCAAAAATTCCCACTAAAAGAAATCAAACTAGAACATTCCATCATAGTCATTTCTTAAAATCTAAGAGAAATCTGCACATCCTTCCTGAGCACTCCAGATTATGTGCATCTGCTGTATCAGCCTATCGTCCTGAAAAGAGTAACTGCCCAAGGTGTTCAGGGGGAATCGAGTCATGCTTCTCCTTGGACCGGAGCCTGGTGTATCAGCACAGAGCTGGGAAAAACAGGCTGAGTCGGTGTCACAATTTCATGTTTCATAAAGGTTTCTGTAAACATAGCTTCCCTCCCTTCCACCCTCAAATGCTCCTAAACATCCTTAGCTTAACTATTAACTAAATCAGAAATACTAAACTGCATTTTTTTAAAATGTTCTCAGAGGTCTTTCCAGTCACTTTACTCTAATGGACGAGGAAAAGTCCAAGGGAGCTTCAGGTTCAATTAAATACCACAACTGCTGTAACAGCCACACACCACTAAGCATGGAAGCGCCCGAGTCCTGGGAGGAACTTACTGCCAAAATTGCCACACTTCTAGCTAATAAGCACAATCCCCAGGTTCTATTGAGAATTAATGGGCCCACAGACACCCTAAGTTACAACCCACGATTCTGCAAGGAAGGCAGAAACTTTCCTACAAAGCTAGTGTGGCAGACATAGGGCTGACCATATCTTCAATTATCCAGCTACGTTTAAAACAAAAAAAGCAGCAGCTTGAGCAAATATAACTTAGGAAGATTTAGTACTGAAGAAAACAAAATTATCATTGCAAAAAGATTTCAGATTTCTCTCAATATAAAGTAACAGAATCTTATGCAATTCTCAAATAGTCACAAATAGAAAACACATCAGGACACACTATGCATATAAAATTATCCTTAACTAAAATAAATACAACAAAAAGGGATCTAATATTTTTTTCACAAAATGTCATAGGACTCTAAAATTTCATTTTTCCCATACTTCAATTTTTATCAAAAGCTTCCCCCCAAATTAAGTCACTTTCTAGAAAAAAAAATTTTTAAGTTAATTCTTAACTATATCCATTATTAGAGGCCCGGTGCATAAAATTCATCCACCGGGAGTGGGGGGGGGGGGGGGGGCCCCCTCAGGCCTGCCTGCATCCTCTCGCAATCCAGGACCTCTCAGGGGATGTCTGACTGCTGGTTTGGGATCGATCCCACTAAACTGGCAGTCGGACATCCCTCTTGCAATCTGGGACCCCTGGCTCCTAACTGCTTGCTTACCTGCCTTGTCTGCCTGATCACCCCTTACCCCTTCTGCCTCTGCAGCTTAGTCCAGAATGACGTCCAGAAGGCTGTTCGGCTGTCCAGTGTAATTATCATATTATGCATTTATTATTATAGATGTGAGTTCAGTGATCTTCAGCCTCTCTGAAGAGGGGATATTCAAATACTAGAATTTCGATGGTACACTCCAGAGGACCAGATTACATTCTCACTCATCACTCTCTAGAGATGATCCCCTTTCACCACCGTGTATCTGTTTAGAGTTCTTTACTGCCTTGACCTATATAATCAAAGAGGAAAGTTCCTGCATGCTCTAATAAACAGGCCATCCTTCCCAGAGTTGGCTGAATGCTTTTCACCACTCATCCCACCCCATGGTTCATCATATGACCCACCAACGCCATTCACCAAAGTCACGGTGCTTCTCCTATTGAAATAAAAATAAACAGCATTTTCTCCAAAATTAAAGATTTGATGCTATACAGGGTGTACAATATTCATGCTACAACAGCACATGATTTAGAGCAAGATGATTAGCTTCAAAATGTTCTTAATAAATCACTATATGTTACCTATCAAGTCAAAGTAGACAGACTTATACAGACTTTCAACAGTACATGTATTTGTTGAACTCAACTTTCTCTGGTATCTAGTGTTTAAATAACTTTCCCTTCTAGATAGTTAACCTTAACAGTAATTTCTCTTATGTCCCCACTCTGCCCACATGAACTCAGTTCATCTTCACAACCCTATGAAGTTTATACAGGAGACTGTGTCCAGGATGCACTACAGATACCAAAATCTGCAGATGCTCAAGTCCTTTTACTTTCTGTTCCCTCTGCCTCAAATACTCTTCATTCAGCTACTTACACATCCAGCACTTCCATGTATTTTAAGTCCTTTCCAAAAATTCATTTGCTTGGTAAGGCCTCGTGGCATATCTAAATTATCAAGCCTGCTTTTTCTTTTTTTTTAAATCTCAGCACTTATCCCTTTCATGTTATTTTATATATTTGTCTTGTTTAGTCTCCATCTTTTCTACTAAAATAAAAGTTCTCTGATGGTATATTTTTTTGTATATTGTTTTCCCAGCAACTAGAAAAGTATTTAATGCATAGCAAATGCCCAATAAATATTGGCTGGATGAGTAATCTCTATAATCATCTTAAATGGGTATATTGGTTATTGCCAATCTTTCACTATTCCACTTAATGCTCTAATGCAGGGTCAGCAAGCATTTTCTGGTAAGGGTCAGAGAGTAAAAACATCCTGCTTTGCAAGGTTTCTATAACAAACTCTGCCATTGTAGCTACAAAGAATGGCTGTACCCATGAACCAGGTCACCGTTTGATTCCTGGTCAGAGCACAAGCCAGGGTTGTGGAATCGATTTCCCCAGTGCCCGGGGGCATGCAGGAGGCAGCCAGTTGATGATTCTCTTATCATTGATGTTTCTATTTCTCTCTCCCTCTTTTTGAAATTAATAAAAACACATTTTTTTTAAAGGGTAAATAATAAAAAGCAATCCATTTAAGCAAAGAAAAGTAACAGAGATAACTTTGGATGTCTCTAGAATTCAAGGGGGAAAAAATTTTTTTAAGTACTTCAGCTAACAGAGTCATTGATGATTAATAAACAAGAAACATTTTCAGGTATCAAGTGAAAAGATATTTGCAATGGGTATTAATGAAATTCTGATTCACCCTGGTTGAAGGTTTGATCTCCGTTCAGGGTGAGTCAAAGAGGCAGCTGATCTATGTTTCTCTCATACTGATGTATGTCTGTCTGTCTGTCTGTCTCTGTCTCCTTCCTCCCTTCCTCCCTCTCTGCATCCCTCTTTCTCTAAAATCAATAAAGACATTTAAAAAAAAGAAATTCTGATTCTTTGCAAGTTTTTTTTTTTTTTTTAAACAAACAGATAATAATTACTAGCAACTGCACACATATTACTTCTTGCCCTGCATATGGAGTTACAGAGACCATAGATTTCAAGAGTAAACTGACAGGGAAAGCTACTCTCTAAGGAAAACCTGCTCCTTGGTGCTGAGACAAAGTTGACTGAACAGAAGGAAAAGTGCTGGAGTAAAATGTGTAATTTTATGGTAAGACTTTTAATGTGTTTAAAAGTTTAAGTGTTTGAATGTCTTCTTAAAGTTTTTTAAAGATACATTTCACACAAAGCTGCAGTTTATCTTTTGAGACATATATGATGTTTTTCTCTCTGTACAAAAGGACCAATACTGATGTCCTAAACACCATCCCTTCGCTTCCTATATTATTTTAATTGTGATAAAGTGTTCCTGAAATACATCTTTGTCACTAGAGCCACCGGTATTACCAATGTGAAAAAGGCAAAAAGCTTTCCAACTATTTAAAACTTTGCAAAACAAGCTTGAATACTGTTGCATAATTTGCCTTTCTCCAGTATTTTAAACTTTGTTGACACTGAATATAAGATAAAATTCAAAAATTTGCATTTTCAGTACTTTTGGATTCTTGACCTTTATTTGAATTTGAGACTAAGCTTACCAAACAACAGAATTTACACTGTAACTAGCCAACCACAATCCTCATTATGGAATCTATGCAATGCACTTGTTACCTAGGAAACAGACCAGCGCACAGGCAGAGGGCAATTTCAGGATAGCAAAAGAATTCTCCCATCATGCTAGTAAATAAAGTCCATAAATCAACTAATGTAAAGCAAAGTAAAAAAGTATATGTAACAGTTAAACCTGATGGAACTTTTTTAAAAGAAAAGGGAAAAAAAAAAGAAACCTATGGGGTTTCTTCTTACAACTATGTAGATCTCTTAAGCAAATTTTATGAACAGGTTTCTTTACAAACACAAACTGTCAGAAAATAAACTGTTCAAAATAAATGGCTTCTCTCCAATCTTCAGCTTCTCTATTTTTTACAGTATTTAAGAGCAAATGCTTCTTTAGAGCCAGCCTCATACATCTGGTAGCAGAATATTAATCCAAGAATAAATTCTCCATTTTCTACAAGCAGCAAGAGTTTGCACTATTCTCAAACAACGCAGGACCATAAAGGCTGGAATAAGGGGTCACTGTCCAAACCTCTCAGTCAGACCTGCTTCCCGACCAGGCTACAAAAAAACTGCATGAAAAATGACTTGAAAGTCATAAATCTATTTAAAAAAAATAAAATTGTTACTTTTTAGTTTTCCACTTGATTATTACTAATAATGCTAGTCATTTGAGGGTACCAGTTAACATAAAGTGGCCATTTTGAGTTTCTTTTAAAGGTCCTACATGAGAATTAACTAACAGGAAAAGGCTAGAGAAGTCTATGGATTTTTAAGCCTATCAAATTTAACTATGGGCAGCTTAGTTTTTTTGTTTGTGTGTGTGTGTGTGTGTGTGTGTGTGTGTGTGTGTTTTTAAAGCTGGTAAATGTCAGTTTTTACTCCTCAGCTACATTTAAAATTCAACTTTACACAAATTTAAAATTTCTTAAAGCAGCACTGATTTGTCACAATAACAAAAGGAGTAGGAAAAAAAGTCAACCATGAAAAATGAAAAATAATTTATGCCTTCCTAAACAACAACATACATACCAGAAGAAAATCAGTTGACAGCATATAACATTCTCTGGAATGAGTGATTACATCAAAATATTATTGTTAAATTACACATGAATAAAAACATTAACATCTACAAATCATAGTCTAAAAACAAAACAACAAAAAATAGCCAGCCACATAAAGATTCTGCTCTGCCGATCCCAGAAAACTATTGAGCACAACTACAACTTTGCCAAGCAATTCTCAACACAGGCCACACTCTCTTACTGTTTAGCTTACACAGTGACTCTTTGTTAAATCTTATTGCTAAGACTGACATGACAGCCTTGTAAATAAAGGTATAAACAAGCAATTCAATTTTGTTTATCCTTTTTAATACTTATAAGAGCTGATGAAAAGTATACATCTATGAGCTGAAAACTCTGGGGTGTTTTATTTTTTAATATGTATATTTTATTGATTTTTAAAATATATATTTTATTGATTTTTAAAATATATATTTTATTGATTTTTTTACAGAGAGGAAGAGAGAGGGATAGAGAGTTAGAAACATCGATGAGAGCGAAATATCGATCAGCTGCCTCTTGCACATCCCCTACTGAGGATATGCTGGCAACTAGTCATGCCCTTGACTGGAATTGAACCCAGGACCTTTCAGTCCGCAGGCTGACACTCTATCCATTGAGCCAAACTCGTTTCGGCTTTGTTGATTTTTTTTACAGAGAGGAAGGGAGAAGGATATAGAGTTAGAGACATCAATGAGAGAGGAAGATCAGCTACCTCCTGCATACCACACCCCCTACTGGGGATGTGCCTGCAACCAAGGTACATGCCCTTGACTGGAATAGAAACTGGGTCCCTTCAGTCTGAAGGCCAATGCTCTACCCACTGAGCCAAACCAATTAGGGCTCAGGGAGTGTTTTAGAACTCTATTCCACCATTCAGGACACACCTGAACAAATTTTAATACCTGTCCTCTTTGGGCCACCCTTAATGGAAAAGGAAGAAGGACCTTGCTCAAGGGCTTACCTTCAATTTTAACACTGAGTTCTGTGCCTTTGTGCAGACTTTAAATCCATTTTATCTAATCTCGACCGGAAGTTAGAGCAGGAACTAATAAAATTTGATCAACTCACTGGCATGATTATTGTTACATGTCGCCTCTTCTAGGTCTTAAGTGTACAAAAATATATACTCCAAGCATTTACAAAATTAGGCATGCAATGATATTCCATCTGTGAATGTAACTAGGGCAAGAATCTAGGGTAAATTTGTCTTCTAGAAAAAAGACAATATTTAGGTATACCTATCTGTCTCTTTTTTGTAATGACAAAAATCAGCTTGCCTAATTAAATCTGCATTAAAGTGTATATTGTTTTCTGATGAATTTCTACATCTTGATGAAAATTTTAATATTTTTTCCACCATGATTTTCCTTCAAGTCTAGATAATGCTTTTTAAAAAAATTATTACAGTGACTCTTTTTAAGAAAGCCTCCATTTTCTACATAAAGTTGAACATATAACTGTCTGAGCGCCCTCAAACAGTTTTTATAATATGCTTGCTAAGTGTAAGATTCAAGATTGTCAGTACGGATTCTCACACAATAGGCAAAATAAGTAAAAGTCTCCAGAACTGAACAGCAGATTGCAGTTAATACAAAGCTATCACCTGCATTAAAAATCTGAATCTGTAAAAATTAATTTTCTGGGTCCTTACTCAACATGATTTATTATTTGAGTATTCGAATACACAGCAACTTGTTTATAAGACACATAGCCAGAAAAAAAATAATACAAATCAGAAATATCACAGTAACTGTCAAAACACCGCATCCACTAACTCCAGGCAGGCAAAGGTAGGTGTACAGTTGTGAACACAGGAAGCACAGTTACTAAAGCCATTGTAATCATCATAAACTGCGTGTATTCTTCCATACCAACAACTGTAAACCTACTTTTGCCCGCCCTTGTATATTACGGATGGGTTACAGTCAAGGAATACACACGGGGGAGGAGGAAGATCTCAGTGGTAACATTCACGTTATCCCCAAAAAGATCTCCTGTCTCCAATGAGAAAAATAAGAAATAAAGGTTTTAGCGTGGATGGAAAGACTGATATTTACTGCACTCTAATTTAACCTCCACCAGGGAAGCTGTCCCTACCTGGCTTGCTTGTTAACTGTTAATTTAATAGGTCAGAGATACTGTCTTGCTAATCCCAAGGAGTCTAGGAAACAACTAAACTTTACCCCCAAACTTTAACATATACATATATTAAGAAAAAGTAAAAATCACAGTCATGTTCATCTCTTATTTATTGCACTTAAGTATCTATGAAAGAGAGAGAGATAGAGAGATAGAGAGAGAGAGAGAGAGAGAGAGAGAGAGAGAGAGAGAGAGAGAGAGAGAGAGAACCGCAGCCCTTCTTGCACTGGGGTTTGTTTTGGCGAGCCCAGCCTCCCTCCATCCAGGGAGATACATTTCTGGATGTGTTTGATAACAAACACCAATCACTGCGCGCAGCCTCAGACGGGGGAAGGCTCTCCTCCGTTAGAAACAATAAATAAGGGCGCAGGCGGCGCGCGTTCCTCCACACCCGCCGGAACGCTCCTCGGCGCGCCTCCCGGGAGGCACCCAAGTCGGGCAAAGCCCGGAACCCCCTCTCCGCTGTGTCCACAACCCCCTCCAGACTGGGAAACTACGAGGGCAGATCTCATCTTCCCTTCCCGCCCTCCTCCCCCGCACAGACCCCACACCGGGGGAGGCGAGGAGACCCCGCCGCGCGCCCGCCGCCGCCGCCGCCGCCACGGGAGAAGCCGGGCGGCGGGCCGGTGCCCGGGAGGCGGACCGAGCGGCCCCGGCCGCCAGGGTCTCCGCCCCTCACGCCCCCCGGCCCGTCGCGGGCGGCGACGTCCAGCCGCGCGGCTCCCGGCCCGGACTCTCGACCTCTCCCCCCGCCCCCCCGCCCCCAGAGGAGACAAAAGGAGGGTTCAGCCGGGTCACCGCGCGGCCGCCGGGGGTGGAGGCGGAGGAGACCCCGGGCGGCCGCCCCCCACACAAAGGGCCACCGGCCCGGGCCGCCGCGTCGGCGCGCTCGTCCCCGCCCACGCGCGGCGCTCACCCACCTGCAGGTGTCTGTGCGTCTGTCCATAGGAACGCGGGCGGCGGGAGGCCTGCGGGGACCGGGCTGCCCGGGCGGGACGGGACGGAGGTGCGGGAGGGAGGCAGAGCGGCCGGAGGGCCGGGGAGCGCGGGCAAGTGGCGCGGGGTAGGCGCCGGGCGGGCGGCGGGCGGGCGCGGGGCGGGGTGCGGGGGCGCCAGCCTGGCTCCGCCGACCAGCGCGCGCCGCTCCGTGCGCCCCGGGCTCCGCGCGCCGGGCTCGGAGCGCGGCGGGGGGCGGGGCGCGGGCGGGGCGGGGCCGGCGCGCGGGGCGGGGGCTCGGACCCCGGGCTCCAGCCGGCACCGGAAGCGCGCCGTGGTCCGCGAGACCCACAGGAAGTGAGTAACGACACCTCCTACGACGCGCGCCGAGCTCGCAGCTCTCGCTGCCCCAGGGGTTGTGGCCCGACCCTCCCACTCCACACGCGCCCACGGTCTCGGGCTCCGCACCCCGACTGGTGTGCAGCCCACAATTCCTGGTTTGTTCTGAGGTGGGCGGCACGCCCCCCTCTGGCTTCACGCACGGGACCGCGGTCCCCCCTGCCTCTCCTTACAACTCCACCTAAACGCTAGGAGCAGACCTCATTACAGGACCATACTCCGTGTGTGGCAGGTGTGTGGCACCTGTCTTAATGCACGAAGTAGTAATCTTTACACCCAGACGTGTGTAAGAACACCTCTGACCAACAGACGTACAACCCACAGTCACCTGTGCTCCGTGGGATTCCTAATGGAGCGGCAATCCACGCATCCTTCTCATGGAAGGAGTGGGGCCGCTTAAAAACACCTAAAACGCACTAAGACCGGGCTACAATAGCACCCGGATAGCGCTCCGCTCATGCTAACGTGTTACCAGGCACCCTCCACCCTTAGTTTACCCAGCACTTTCAGAGCATTTACTGCATGCTCAGGGTTTACATTAAGTGCTTCGCGAATATTAATTTAATCCTAAAAACTATGAAGTAGATGTTAGCATTGCCATATTATATAAGCGGGGCACATAGAAATAAAGAAATCTGCCAAAGATCACATGGTAGTGTTGTATCGTAAATCAGCGAGCTAGATATCAGACGCCTTAATGAGCCAATTCGTTAGGAGTCATCTTTATTACCCGCGGGTTCAGAGCAGAATCTCTCTGTCAAATTCTGAACAAAGGAAGGAGTATTCCCTTTTTTATATCCTTCTAGGTCTTTGTGTAAGTTATTTTTGCAGACAGCTTGTAATGAGTATATATCATATCTAACACCTGTCATATCTATACAGACAACTTGAAACCTTGAGTACATATCATATCTATACAAACACCTGTAACCTTGGATACATAATGAACAAACACTTGGCATAAGAATATGGGAATTATCAGTATTAGCATATCAGCCTTTTTAGATGGCTAGCTTGCAGGGTCAGACAGTTAAGTTTATATTTTCTATTATTCAAGCTAAAAACCAAAAGTTATTTTTACAGAATAAGAGACCATCTAAAAATAACCGAATAACCGAGTTGACTTATGGAACAAAAGACTAGCAAGAAATAGCAGAGAACTTCAAAATAGCAGTTTCAAACAGTTTTCCCAAAGGAAGGATCATTGCTATGCTTCAGTGGAGGAACCAAGATTCATACCAGACAGTCTGACTGCAGAGTACAAGTTCTTAACTCCCTGTCTACTTACAGCATTGAGCATCTAAAAAATAATAATAATGTTAACATTTAGAGTCTATCTGATTAGCCATAGGTGGGGCTCACATCTTGGCCTCATCCCAACTATATAAAGAACTGAGGCAGAGAAAGAGACTACTCGAACAATGAGGAAGAATTCTTAACACCTGATTCTATCAGCATTTCTCCTGGTCTAGGCTGATTAAAAAAAAAAAAAAAGTATGCAAACATTTTTGACAAAAAAACAATGTCTGTTTGAAAAACACACCAGTTAAATTACTATTGTACATATTTCAAATATGTAATCCTGTGGAGAAATTAGAGCCAAAAGAATTTAAAGCAGGAACTTGAAGAGACATTTACACACCCATGCTCACTGCAGCATTATTCTCAATAGCCAAGAAGTGGAAGCAGCACAAATGTCCATGGATGGATGGATAAACAAAATGTGGTATGTACATACAATAGAAAATGATTCAGCCTTAAGAAAAGAAATGAAGTCATCTGCTAAAATATAAATGAATCTTAAAGCTTTTCCACTAAGATCATGATCAAAGATGTACCCTCTCATTACTCCTTTTCAATATCATACCGGAAGCCCTAGCCAATGCAATAACACAAGAAAAGGGAATAAAAGTTATAAACATTGGGAAGGAAAAAATAAAACTGTGTTCATAGATGACATAATTGTCTCTGTAGAAAATCTGAAACAATTGACAAAAAGGAAGAAAGGAAGGAAGGAAGGAAGGAAGGAAGGAAGGAAGGAAGGAAGGAAGGAAGGAAGGAACCCTCCTGGAACTAAATAAGTGATTATAGCAAAGTGGCAGAATATAAGGTTAATATACAAAAGTCAATCACTTTCCTATATACCAGCAACGAACAAGTGAAATTTGAAATTTAGGACACATTACCGTTTACATTATCAGCCAAAAAATGAAATATTATACAAAATATGTGCATGTTCTATACAAAAGAAATGTTCAAATGAAAGATCAAAGAACAACTTAATAAAGAGATATTTCATGTTAATGGATATGAAGACTCAATATTGTCAAGACATCTATTTGTCCCAAACTGTTACACATTTAGTACAATGACAATAAAAATCTAAGCAAAATATTTTGTGCGGATCAACAAAATGATTCTAAAGTTTATATGAAGAGGCAAAAGACCAAAAATAGCTAACTCAATATTGAAGGAAAAAACAAAGTTGGAGGACTGACATTGCCTGACTTCAAGACTTACTATAGCCGAAACTGGTTTGGCTCAGTGGTAGAGCGTCGGTCTGCGGACTGAAAGGTCCCGGGTTCGATTCCAGTCAAGGGCATGTACCTTGGTTGCGGGCACATCCCGGGTAGGGGGTGTGCAAGAGGCAACTGGTCATGTTTCTCTCTCATCGATGTTTCTAGCTCTCTCTCTCCCTCCCTTCCTCTCTGTAAAAAAATCAATAAAAAAAAAAAAAAAATATATATATATATATATATAAAGACTTACTATAAAGCTATACTGACCAATTAATGTGATATTGGTGAAAGAATAAACAATTGATCAATGAGACAGAAGAGACAGCCCAGAAATAGACTGATAGTCAACTCATCTTTGAAAAAGGAACAAAGATATAGTCTTTTCAACAAATGATACTGAAAAACTAGGTAACTACATTAAAAAAAAAAAAAGAATCTAAGCAAAGACTTTACTCCTTTTATAAGAATTAATTTACTCAAAATGGGTCATAGACCTAAATGTAAAATGAAAAATTATAAAACGCCTACAAAATAAGATAAGATAGAAACAAGATGACCTTGGGTATGGCAATGACTTTTTAGATACAAAACAAGACATGATACATGAAAGAAATGATTGATAAGCTGAACATAATTACAGTGAAAAATTGCTCTGCAACAGACAATGTCAAAAGAAAGAAAACAAGTCGTGGACCAGGAGAAAAATATTTGCAAAAAATATATATGTCTATCTGACAAAAGACTTGCTTTACAAAATATACAAATAATTCTTAAAACACAGCAAAATCAACCTGATTTTTTAAAATGGGCCAAATACCTGAACAGATACCTCACCAAAGAATATAGAAAGGCAAGTAATCGTATGAAAAGATGATCGACATCTTATGTCATTAGGAAATTACATATTAAAATGAGATACCACTACATACCTGTTAAGGTTGCCAAAGTCCACAACACTGACAATGTCAAATGCCAACAAGGATGTGGACTAACGGGAACACTCATTCATTGGTGGTGGGAATGCAAAATGGTACATCCACTTTGGAAGACAGTTTGGCAATTTCTTACAAAACTGAACATGCTATTACTATACAGTGTATAGATTTTCCTTCACACAATTTGCCACATTAGAAACTCAAAGTCCTTTTTCTTTGTGTTACTTCTCTAAATATTTATTTTTTTAAATGTACTTTGTTAAGATGATATATAAGCTCAAGTTCTAATCATCCCTTTGACTCATGTCTGGATGCACGTGTGTGTGTGTGTGTATGTAATTCACATGTTAATAAATTATATTTTTCTTTTGTTTATCTTTTGTTAGTCTAAAAACTTAAATAGGTAAAGGGGAAAAACTTTTTTACCCTTTAAGGAGATTACATGGTATTATATAAGAGGGTTTGTTGAAATATAAGATTACTAGCAACAAACTATCTTAAATAATATCTAAATAATAATAAAGAATGGTATGGAGGGAAATCATGATTTTAATATCATTCTTTATTGTTATATATTTAAAAATATTTTTATTGATTTTAGAGAGGAAGAGGGAAAGAAATATTAAATGTGAGAAAGAAACGTTGATCAGCTGCCTCCTATACACCCCCTACTAGGGATGGGCCCCACAGAAATTGAACCAATAACCTTTTGGTTCATGGGATGATGCTCAACCAACTAAGCCACACCAGCCAGCAATCCCTCCATACCACTGTTTCAGAAACTGCTCAATTAGCTATTGGACAACACACAAAATAGCCATTCAAAGCTTCTGGAAGGATCTACAACTTCAACATAGTTAATGGACAGATCCAAATAAGGGGAATACATATGATCTCATTAAATCAGTCGAGGGATGTGGCAAGAGGGAAGGCTTCAGGAATGTAGGGGTCACTACCTTAACTTCTGATAGAATAGCGCAGATTGATTAGTTCTTCCTAAAAATGAGCACAAAGGGGCTACAGATGACCCTCATTCAATTCCCTCAATGACTAAGGTGAAAACTAGGGTCCTGTGGAAAGATTTTTTCCCCCCAAGTTCATGTGTTTCAGCGACCAGAACCCAGACATCTTACCTCACAATATTTAACTTTTATAAAAGAATATTTTCTAATTTTTATTTCCCAAAGCTTTGAGACCATTTGGAGAATGCAGAGAAAGGGGAGAAGTCTTTAGAAAACATCAATAGAAAAGGAGCCAGTTGGCAACATCACATGACCAGGATCCTCATGTGGCTAGAAATGACTGGGAGATGTCAATGGTGTTGTAAGGCTACTACTCAAAGTCAATTCATCTGGGCTTCATGGAGGGGGAGGGGAGCCTTCAAGTTCTATTCAAGGCCAATGCACTGGGAAGTTTTTGTTGGATAGGGCTTGTTAATTTTGGCCTTGGGCCAGTTCTTCCCATTTCTGATCCTGTTTCCTCATTTATAAAATATATTTTATTGATTTTTTACAGAGAGGAAGAGAGAGGGACAGAGTCAGAAACATCGATGAGAGAGAATCATCCATCAGCTGCCTCTTGCAAACCCCCTACTGGGGATGTGCCTGCAACCAAGGTACATGCCCTTGACCAGAATAGAACCTGGGACCTTTCAGTCCGCAGGCCGATGCTCTATCCATTGAGCCAAACCGGTTTTGGCTGTTTCCTCACTTATAAAATACACATTAAATCCCTTACCATTATGATTCTATATAAAACGTCAGAATTAGTTAAGTTGCTTAATAGCACAATGATATTAGAGAGCTGAATGAGAAAGTAAAAGTATTACACTCAGCAAGTATTTTTTTACTGATTAAAATGAAAGTAAGGGCTTTTTTAAAGTTTAGCTTTAAAAAAAAAAAAAAAAAAAAGAAGACGACGATGACAAACCAACCGTTGTATTAGTTTCCTAGGGCTGCCAGGATAAAATACCACAGTCTGGGTGGCTAATCCAACAAAAATTTCTTACATTTCTGGAGAAGTCTAAGATTAAGGTGTGAGTAGATTTGGTTTTTCTTTTCTTTTTCTTTTTCTTTTTTTTTAATATATTTTTATTGATTTTTACACAGAGAGGAATTGAGAGGGATAGAGAGCTAGAAACGTCGATGAGAGAGAAACATGGACCAGCTGCCTCTTGCACCCCCAATGGGGATATGCCCGCAACCAAGGTACGTGCCCCCGACCGGAATCGAACTCGGGACCTTTCAATCCCCAGGCCGACGCTCTATCCACTGAGCCAAACCGGTCTCGGCAAGATTTGGTTTTTCTGAGGCCTCTCTCCTTGACTTGCAGATAACCACCTTGTCACCATGTTCTCACGTGGTCTTTCCTCTCTGTGCGCATCCCTGGTCTCTCTTTTGTGCCCAAATTTCCCCTCTTATAATGACATCAGTCAGATTGGTTTAGGACCCACCCTAAAAGCCTAATTTCTATTTAATCACCTTTTAAAGGTGTTATCTCAAAAAAGTCATATGCTGAGATACTAGAAATTAGTTCTTCAACATAGAAATTTGGGGGGCAGACATTTAAGACTACAACACCAATCTATTCTAATGTTCTCATTTCAAAACATTGTTAACAAGTGCATACTGCTGGGGAGAAATTATTTTATTTTAGCTCACTTTTACATAATTTAAAATAGAATATATATTAGTTGAATTACATTAATAATACTTTCCTCTAGATGACTTATACCTGGAAAGTTAGGTAACAAAATGAAAAACTCCGTTTTTGTTTCATTAGTCTTCAAAATAATATTTATTAAGTAGTTTATTATGTGATTCATGTGAAAATGTATTATAGACTATCTTCCTTAAAGTAAGCATATAAAAATCTAAAATATCATTAAGATTTTCATTGGTATACAACCCCCAATTAAAAAATTTAGAACTGACTGACCATATTTTCCATGGGAAAAAGCTTTGGAAAGAGCGAATGTTACTTTACAACTTGACCTTGATTGGTTGCTCATAGTATTTTTCCTAGAAGAAGATGGTAAATGGTTTATAGTTCTGAGGGCAAAACTTAGAAAATATAAAAAAAGAATGTCTTAGAATTTACTTAATGAAGCTTATGTTTTTGCTAACTATTTTAATTAAAATTTCAAGTCTTATAGATACAGAAATTAATATTTCTTCCAGGACACACATACCTTATAATACAATAGGGAAGAAAACAAACATTAGATTTTAACTATTGAGCCCATTTACTTTTCTGAGCTTAGACATCGACATGTTTTTTTCTCCTTCACAGCTTGGCTTGCATCTGAGTCATTAGCTTCTCCAATTTGATTGCTAGTGCCATATTTCCTTTAATCTTCAATTTTCCTGACATGAAGGCCATTGTTGGTTTCAGTTTTCCTAAAACAAGAAATTGAGAGAGGGGAAAGCACCCATTAGTATCCTTAGGAAATACTGCTTCAAGAACATGCATTATGAAAAGAATATTCTAGAGTTCTGTAAGTCTGTGAAACAGAAATTTCTATTACAGCATTTTTAAAATCAGTATCCATGGAATCCCAATCCATAGAGTTAGATGTTAACAATATCTTATAATATGAGATAATGAAAGACAATAATCAGTAAAAGATTATAGCAAAAAGCTGAAGATACAACATTTATAAACCTGTACAGTACTCTCAAGGATACATGGCTCGCAAATGACTTGAGGCCAACAAATATTATCTATTTTATGTTCCAATCTATTATTTTGGAACATTTAAAAAAATCTAAATGCATATAATATTCTTAAGAAATAATAATTAAAAGTACAGGAATGGCCATAAGTGTACGTTAGCATGATTTTAACTATAGAAATGCCAGGATATAAAGTGCAAGCTTTAAAACATAATTATAGCCAATAACAACATATAATAAATCGAAGCTCACCAAGGGAGGAAACTTTGTTTTTATTTGCGACGCTCATTGCAGTGCTAGTATAGAGTCTGACAGAAAAATTCATAAGGAAACTGAGGCTGAGAGAGGATTTGGACTTTCTGCACGGCACACTGCTTATATGTGATGATACTGCAATTCACGTTCTTATGTGACTTATTCTCATTTAGTTTCTGGGCTATATTATGCCAATTTATATATAGGTCATATCTCTAGATGGCACAATATGTATCTGGTGCCTAGGTCAACTTTCACTGGGCCATGTACAGGCTACTTGTAGAAAAAATGTGTGGGTCAATATATTATATACATATTGAGTTATTAGATACCTTTAAATTATTCTACAATATATAGGAGTTGTAGCAAAGCATTTATAGATTGATTATGGATAGAAAGGATCAAGTCTATTCTTTCATTTTTAATAAATAAACTGAACTGTGCACTAGTCCAAGGAAATGTGGTGCTAAAATACCTACATTCACAAATAATAGATTAAGGGATAATTTTTAATACACATGGAAGATACTGAAAGATCTTTATTCTTTGAAGGAACAGAACAACTCCTCCAAGAATTTACAAACACTAATATTCAGATATGCTTCAGCCACAAAACTGACTCCCTGCTCTTGTCATTCTACAGTGAAAGCCACCAGTCCACAAGCCTACCAGTCTACTCATGCACACAGAGGTTCCAATCAGCTCTACAGAGCTTTGCCCATAAAGATGAATGGACATCAAAAGGAGACAAAAAAACCCCACAAAAAACCCTAAAACAAAAAATAAATAACAGCAATTTGGAGGAAACAGAGAATGTAGCACAGAAGAAAACTGAAACAAAATAAATGAATAACAAACAAGTTATAAAATTCTATAATTCATGTCCTCATTGATAAGAGAAGATATAACACCAGTGCAGCAAGAACAGGATGCTGGAAGAGAAAGGGGGAAGAGGAAAGCATAGGAAAAAGGGAGAAGAAAAGGACAGGATGAAAAGGGGTGGGGAGGGAGAGGAAGGAGAGGAACACGGAGAAGCTAAAGAAAAAGAGGAATGGAATTGGATTGAGTGAAGAGGAAGAAGGAAACAACCCATTGATGTGTTTCTCTCCTATGTATGTTTCTCCCAGTCTTTCCCTCTTTCTTTTACACTCCTAAAAACCAGTGGAAGAATATCCTCGGGTGAAGATTAGCAAAACAAAAGAGAAGAATAAGGTGAGCCAATCTCTTACAAATAAGGTGATTAAATCAGAGAGCTAATGTTTTCTCCAAAATGTGTGAACTGAGAAAGCCAAGAGAACTATCTAAGAAATAACGTAAGATACATTCCCAAGAGGCCCATCAATTACCCAGGAAAATGAAGGAAAAAAGACTACACCACCTTATATAATTGTGACATTTCAGTACACTACAGAGAAAGATCATTTTGATTCTGAAGCTTTCAGAAAGAGAGTAGAAATAAAAGATTAAGAAGAAGAATAGTATCAACCCAGAAATCTCTACCCAGCCAAATAATGAATTGGTACAAGTAGTTTTAGACACTTACTAAAATTACTCTTTTGTATCCTTTCTCATGAAGCTATTGGAGAATCTGTGCCACCAAAATGAGGATGCAAACCAAGAGAGAAGGCATGGGATACAGAAATAGAAGATTTAATGCTATTAAATGTATTTGAACATGGGAAAATCAAAAGAGAGAGTTAAAGAAATTTCTAGGATCACAGCTGTGTAGCAGGCTATTATAATGAGTTATCTGTTCAGAATTTAACAAGAAGACAAAGGGTTCCAGGAAAAAAAGCAGACTGACAGGTAATTTGACACATTTGGCAGAGTAGAAATTTTATCAAGAGGTTGTGAGAAAAGTATAGGAGAATTTTGCTTAGTTTCTTTCTTTCTTTTTAAAAAAAAATACATTTTATTGATTTTTTACAGAGAGGAGGAGAGAGGGATAGAGAGCTAGAAACATCAATGAGAGAGAAACATCGACCAGCTGCCTCCTGCACATCCCCTACCGGGGATATGACCGCAACCAATGTACATGCCCTTGACCAGAATCGAACCTGGGACCTTTAAGTCCGCAGACCGATGCTCTACCACTGAGCCAAACCGGTTTCAGCTGCTTAGTTTCTTTATCAGTATTTTAATGGGGGGAAAATAGGGCAATTATTTTTGTCCAGGAAAAATAAAAGTTCTTTCTTATGGGGAAACATAATAATAATATACTATTTGACTCAGCAGCAAACTATGCCAGAATCATCATTACTTAAACATAGAGTATTAATTTAAGCAAAAATTATAAAATAATTAAATTGGGAGGATAAGAGGGAGGTAAAGCAGAATCAAGGTGCTATAAAAGAATTTCAATCTTACCTATCAGTCTTTAGATTAGTAAATCTAAAGAAAATAGTATAAATATTATAAATATAACATTGAGAAATATGAAAACATTGAAGAATGTAGTTACATATAGAAAGGAATATCAAAAAGACCTGAAGATAAATTACCTCTAGGGAGTAGAATGGGAAAAGGCCAAACTCACTTTTAAAATTGAGGTGATATTTGCATGACATATGAGGCTTGCCTGTGCCTCAGGCCATCCCTGGGCAGCTGGGGGACTGAGAGGACTGAGGGACTCTGGAAGCAGGCGTGTAGAGTGGCCTGACCTGCCTGGGGTGGACCCGGCCATGTACCTGCCACCCCGGCGGGGCTGAGGGGACTGGGCATCACCATCTTGTGGTTGTGGGCGCTGCCATCTTTGAGGGCGTGATGGTCAATTGGCATATTCCCTCTTTATTAGATAGGATATCTTAGTCCAACTAGTAGAAAGGACACCTAGGAGTCCTTTTGAACTATCTCTCTGTCCCCAACATCATCTTTTTATCAGTCACACAAAAAAGGAAATTCTGACATCTCCCCATTTGCTGCTTCAAGTAGAAGGGGCAGTAAAAGTAACAGTAATTATTTCCCAAGATGTGCTCTTTTTTGTTTTTAAATTACAGTTGACTTTCAATATTATTTTATATTAGTTTCAGATATACAGCATAGTAGTTAGATAGTTATATAATTTATTAGAGGCCTCGTGCACGAATTCAAGCACCAGGGAGGTCCCTCGGCCTGGCCTGTGTGGTTGGGCTGAAACCAGCTCTCCAACATCCCCTTAGGGATCCCGGATTGTGAGAGGGCGTAAACCAGGCTGAGGGACCCCACTGGTGCACAATTGGGGCTGGGGAGGAACACGGACCCCAGCAGTAAGCTAACATACCAGTTGGAGCATCTGCCCCTTGTTGGTCAATGCATGTCATAGCAACTGGTCAAACAGTCAACTGTCTGCCCCCTGGTGGTCAGTGCACATTATAGCGAGTGGTTGAGCGGCCTTAACATATCATTAGCATGTTATGCTTTGATTGGTTGAAACGCCTACCAGTTGACCAGACACTTAGCCTATTAGGCTTTTATTATATAGAATGAAGTGGTCCCCTCAATAAGTCTAGTACCCACCTGGAACCAGTTATTACAATATTATCTTTCCTATGCTGTGTTTTATACCCCCATGACTATTTTGTAACTATGCAATTTATATTTTTTAATCCTCCCACCTTTTTCACCCACCCCAGTCTGGCAAACATCAGTTTTTTTCTCTGTATCTATGATTCGGTTTCTATTGTTTGTTCATTTATTTTGTTTTTTAGATCCCACATATAAATGAAATAATAAAATATTTGTCTTTCTCTGACTTATTTCACTTAGCATAATACTCTAGTTCCATCCATATTGTTGCAAATGTTAAAATTTCATTCCTTCTGGCCAAGTAGTATTCCATCATATATATGTAACATATCTTCTTTATCTACTTGTGATGGACACTCAGGTTGCTTTCATATCTTGATCATTGTAAATAATGCCGCAATGAACATAGGGGTACATATATCTTTTCGACTGTGTGTTTTGGATTTCTTCTGATAAATATTCAGAAATAAAATTGCTAAGTAATAGGTAGTTCTATTTTTAATTTTTTTAGGAACCTCTGTACTGTTTTCCATAGTGGCTGCACCAATCTGCAATCCCACTAACAATGTACTTGTTGTTTGTTGATTTATTGATAAATTTATTGATAAATTGAGGAAATAAAAAACTCACCTGAAAACATTTTTACAAAATCATCAGTAGACATATTCATCACCACATCTGCCTGATCAGATGGCTCTCCATATCCGGCATTCCCACCCTTGTTTTTAAGATCAAGAAACCATGTTCCACCATCTTCACCTACATCGAAGGTAAAAACATAGAAATAAATGCCAAAGAAGGCCTGTTTTTCTTCAACATAATAACCATTACAATTACAATAATCTTATATACTGCTGTTTCCCAGGCTAAAATCCTAAGGACTCTATCATTTTCAGCAAATATTTATTAAATATTTATTTTGTACCTGGCACTAGGCGAGGCTTTGAAGACTCTGCATAAGCTAGTTCTTACAAAAGAGGAATTGGATGGTGATGTGGAGCCAGGAAATCCCAACTGACACTGAGATTTTAAAGTTAAGTAAGAATTAGCTAGATAATAAACTGAAGAAATAAATAAATAAATAATAAATAAATAAATAAATAAAATAGTAAGATCAGTAGATAGAGAGTGGATATTGGCATTGGGAATGGTGAGTTGCTTTGGACATTTTCAAACTGAGGCATCTTTGTGCTAGCCAAGTGAATACGTCAAATGAAGTCTTACTAAATTGGAAATATAGATATATAAGTAATCTGTTCATATGGTCATTGAAGTCTTGTGAGTGGTTGGAGTTTCCTAGTGAAAATCTGTGGAGTGCTAAGACAGTGATCTGAAGAACATCCTTAAAGGACAAAGGAGAAGCATCTGACACAATATACTGGGAGGGCATGATTACAGATAGAGAAGGAAAGCTCTTGTCAAAGAAGCCAAGAAAAGGGAGGATTTCCAGAAGGAAACCGTGGTCAATACCATCAAATATTCCAGAGCTGTGACAAGGTAAGAATGACAAATGCCCACTGGTGACACGAAGCCACCAAGGACCTTGGTGAAAACAAGTTCAGAGAATGAAGAAAAATGATACCACTGCAGAGTGAATCGCAGATAAAAATAAGTTTTACTTATTGGGTTTGTTTAAAATGATAGAACAGACTGAGAATGTTAAAGTACATTTGGGAAGGAGGCTGCAGGATGAACAGGTGGAAGAGAGGGCACAATTAATAGCACAAACTCCCTGAGGAAGCCAGAGAAAACAGAATCTAGGTCTTTGCTACTCAAAGCGGGATTCATGGACTGAATACTGTCATCACCTATCAGAAATACAGAATTCAGATCCTACCTCAGACCTGCTTACTGAATCAAATTCTGCATTTTAGCCTGAAACCAGGTAATTAGCATGAATTTTAAAGCTTGAGATGCACTGATCTGGAGTTCAGCTCTATTCTTTTGGGAGGAGAAGAGAGGATGATGCCTCTCTTTGGTTAATTTAATATTAAATGAAAGGAAGCTGAAGCAATTTATCTGTAGGCTTATATTATCTCTGTAAAAGAAGAGATGGGATTATCCACTGAAACCAGCAGAGAAGTGGTGAAGGAGAGATGGAAAATTTGAGGAACACTGAGGTTTAAAAGTCACTGTGGAAAATGAGGTAGTAAGCTATCACAGAAACACAGAATTCTGAGGTGCTGCTTAGACCCCAGTAATGGAGGGTGATGATGAATTTCTACTGGTACAGATCCTCTGGGTGGTGTGATTCAATGATTCTCTTTCATCGTTGATGTTTTTTCTTTCTCTCTCTCTCACTCTCCCTTCCTTTCTGAAATCAATAGAAATATATTTCAAAAAACAAAAACAAAGAAAAGCAAGTAAAAACAGGAAGGTACAGATAAATTAAGGTAAAATCAGAGGAGAAAAAAAAATAAAAGATCTGATAATGTCTAAGCTTCCATACAGAAGGAATGAAATAGCTATTCTTAAAACTTTCATTAACATATTAGTACTATATTGAGAAGAAAAATATTGAGAGGTTTTAAAAAGCTGACTACTTTCAGGCCGTAGCCCGACGCTCTATCCACCGAGCCAAACCGGTTTCAGCTAAAGCTGACTACTTTCAGACTGACTTGAATCATCTTAAAAATAAAAATGGCAAGTGCCCACGGTAGATGATAAATTACTATATTATATCACCTGTCTTGATCCACATGCCCTTCTAAGTAGGATTCCTCTCAATTATTTAACAGTGAAAGTATTTGTAACAAAATTTTATTTTTACATATGTTCCTATACACTGATATTAACTTAAAAAATACATATCAGTAGCTATTGGTTATTCTGAAATGGCTACATTCTAGGGTAAGGGTCCTCTATACTAGGGGTGTCGAACTCAATCAGAGAAGGGGCCAAAATCTAAAATCCAGCCTAAATCGCGGGCCGAATGGTTTACTGAACAGTCATAAACTGTCATTGTGATGGAAATGCAGCAGAGTGCAGTGATGATAGCGCGGTGTGGGCCACATTGCAAGGCCTGGAGGGATGGATTTGGCCCGCGGGCCTTGTGTTTGACACATGTGCTCTATACCGTCAACTACATAGGTGATTCCTGGAGGCTGATTTCTGTCCAAGGGAAATAGCCTTTTTTGTTTCCTGAAACACTCAGATAACCAGCTGTAATCCTTACCTGAGAGTTCAAACTGATAAACTGCCTGAGTGGCTTTAACAAGGTCTTCATTGAGAGAGGCCTTAACAATTTTGAATGTTTCTTTCACAGCTCCAGAAGGTGGTTTTGATGGTGGCTGCTGCTCTTCTTTCAACTGTGTACCAGCACCTACAAAATATTGTTGATGAAAATGGCTTTAAAGGCTAGGCAATATAAGGCCACACACAAAATTAACAGAATACACTTGCTACCAATTATACCTGTTTGGCCAAAGTGACCTTAAATATATTCAGTGGCATCTGAAAGCATAAATCAAACTAATGAAATAACAGCCAAGCACATCAATTTTTACTCTCCAAGTAAAAGGCTGATTCTCATGTTAGATTTAATAAAAGCAAAGCACTACTGAAGTATACAGTGCTTAAAATAAATGGACCTAAACAAACTATTGGAATTTTAGGGGGTATTAATTAATCACTCCTGTATTATCCGCTCTGAATTCTAAAACCAAATAAAAAAAGAATGCACCAGAGTCAGAAAGATGGCGATATCAGCTGTGTACTGAGTGGAGCTGAATTGGAGATCATAGTCAGTAGAGTCAGTAGACTACAACTCTGTAAGCTTTAATGGGAAGATACATTTAGAGTTATCTCAATTACTTAAAAAAACAAAAACAAAAACATACAGCTAGCAGCCCCAACATAACTTCTCCTAACTTAACACTAAATAAATATAAAAATGTACAAGCTAGGCTTCAGCAGCTCAATGGTTGAGCATCAACCTATAAACCAGGAGGTCACAGGATTCCCGGTCAGGGCATATGCCCAGGTGTTGCAGACTCCATCCCGGATTGTGCAAAAGGCAGTCGATTAATCATTCTCTATCATCACTGCTGTTTCTATCTCTCCCTCTCCCTTCCTCTCTGAAATAATATATATATATAATTTTTTTAAATGTACACACAAAAAAAGAAGACGACGACGACGACAAATACTAAACATCCTAGACTGACACACCATTTACTGTCAGGATCTAGGAAAAAAGGTCAATAATTCTAAGGTAAATGAAGCCAGCCTCAGAAACACAGGACTGCATGTGCTTCACACCTCATAAAAGATCTCAATAGAAGAACAGCTCTGCTTACCTGAACAAAGAAGAAAGGTTCTCACATCTTTAAACCACTGGATCAGACTCTGATCTTAGACTAAAATCTATCCATCTGTTTTAGAATACTGATTTCAAGAAATCCTCACATTTCTTCTTCTTTTTAAAATAAGGATCTTTTTTATTTTTTAAAATTTACTTATTGAGTTTGAGAGGGAAAGAAAGAGTGAGAGAGAAACATATATTGGTTGCCTCCCACACATGCCCCAACTGGGAATGGAACCTGAAACCTGGAGATGTGCCCTGACCAGGAATCAAACACACCACCTTTTGGTGTATGAGACTACGCTCCAACCAACTGAGCCACACCGGCCAGGGTGCCCCATATTTCAATCCAATTTCAAAGCTCCCAAATACCAGAGAAGCAGACAGAAGACGAGGTCCTAAAGGTGGTTCATCCTGGGAAGAACACACCACCCAAACACGACTGATAAAGATGGGGAAGGGAAGAATCTTGGCATCTCAGCATGCTGAAGAGAGTAGTTTTTAAGCAGAGGAGGTAACAGAAGGTCCCATGTCAGCCCTGCACATAGCACTAGCAGAAGACAGAAATGTCCAATTCTCTATTTTGGAAAAAACATATAAGTATCTTTATTTTCCTACATAAAATATGACCTATATCTTACCATGTGATTCCATTTTCTTGGTAATTGTATCCGGGTATTCATCTAAGAAGAAATCTGGTAACAAAGGATGGCCTGAAAAAATGACCCCAAAATAATCAGGTTACTGTAAGAACTTCAATATATTAAGATTTTAACACCTTTTTAATAAACATTAAATCTGTTTTTATTTAAATGGTACAATGCAAAGACCCCCATGAGAATGTTAAACTACCTGACCATTAAGCTAAAATACTTTCCCCTAACCCAATTATCCTCCTTTCCTATGGCAAATTTCATCTCTAAGATCTAACTGAAGAGTCACATATTAAGCCCTTAACTGATCTCTCAGGAGCCTTTCCCCCTTCTCATCTATCCATGAAACCTTTCTGCCTACATCCCTCCAAGGTGCTTAGGAATCATTTCTTTCACTGGCCCCTAAAAGAAGGGAGTCCCTCATTAAAAAAGGACTTGTGCCCATCTTTGTCTCTGTGTGTCTGCTCCTCCCTCTCAGATTAAAAACAAAACAAAACTGGATGGCAGAAATGCATTAGGTTTGTTTTATCCTAACAGTTACCACAGTACCTAATCATATTAGTTCTCAACACTCTCAAATCTAAAATAGGGTTTTTAATTTAAATCAAATTTAAAAATTTGTGCATAAAGACACTATATCTTTAACACCGGAAGTGATAATTACACTATACCAGGCCCCAGAGACCTGGATCTGACAAAGGCTTAATAATCTCTTTGGACCTGTTTTTCTACTGTAAATATTAACTACTGAATACAGTGATTACACCATATGTCAGGCACTGTGCCAAGAACATTATATATATTATTGCATTTTGTTCTTACCAAAACCCAGTGTGGGAGGTATCATTATAGTATTTTACCAGTAAGAAAAGTGAAGCTAAAGTGCAGCTGAACTGGGATCTGAACCTGAGTTGTCTTTTCCCAAACTCCATGTTCTTTCTCACTAAACAATACTGCTTCCTTCATAGGATTACCATGAGACTAGCTAGACAATGTATATAAAAGTGCTTTGTAAAATTGTGAAGAGCTATTTAATTCGATTCAGTTCAAACTGAAGAAACAGGGATGAATCAAATATAAACATTCAACCTAATGAATAATACTTAAAAAATACTTTAGCACAAATAAGCTAAATATAACATACACTGAGTGGCCAGATTATTATGATCTCTGGATGCATAATAATCTGGCCAGTGTCTATCCTATATAAAAGGCTAATATGCAAATTATCCCCTCAACCAGGAGTTCAACCAGCAGGCAGGCTGGCCAACTGCCCACGTCCCATCCACCCCACCACCACCAGGCTGGCCGGACACCACCCATGCACGAATTCATGCACCAAACCTCTAATATATATATATATATATATATATATATATATATATATATATATATATATATATATAGTGTGTGTGTGTGTGTGTGTGTGTTTACACACACACACACACACACACACACACACACACACACTGAGTGGCCAATTATGCGTTCAGAGATCATAATAATCTGGCTACTAAGTGTATATTAAATATGTCCTATTTAATATATGTTATATTTTATACATAAAGTAAAATGCATTATCATTATGATCATCATCTGCAATTTCAGAGAGGGAGAATGATTTGTGAACAAGGGGAGTGCTGAGAACTTTTCACATCACACCCCTGTACATGGGACTGACTCTGCTCACTCACCTTCACCATTCACCATTAAGCTACTCTAAGAGATTTCACCTCAGAGATAAACTTTTAGAAAAAGCCCATAATCTTAAAAAGTTTTTGTGAAAAAAACCACTACTATATCTTCTGTTATCGTATCCTTGAATAAAATCTTTACTCTGTGATTTTAAGTCCAACTTTAAAGCTAATTTTCATATTTGGTTTCAAGATTTGGAAATGGTTAATAGTTAATGTGACCTTCTGCATCTGTATATTCCTTAACTCACTTCTATTTTTCATTTCCTCTTTAAGATGTATTGGCATGAGATTTTCCCTTTATTGGGAAGACACCTTTTAAAAGAGCATATTAATTTTATAATCACAAAACCACACACACAAAAGAGATGTGTATTCCTTGCAGAAAATGTGAGAAAATGCATCACTGTGTTTAACAACAAGCATTACCTGGTTTAATTGCATAGACATCAAAATCTTTTATTCCTTCTTCTTTTAAGATATTTTCATCAATAATAAAGTTACCAGTAAAACTTTTAGGCTTTTTTAAAATAGAATATGCAGCATCTGCAATGATGTCGACTTTTCTACACTGGCTTTCAATACCGGATCCTCCCAGCATATCCATGGCAGCCGTGTGTATGGCTGAAGAGAAAACATAAGCATCCAGAACTCCAAATCAAACATTAGGACTATGAAAGCAACAGCAACACAGTTCATTTCTCAGGTGATGAAAATAAAGTCCAGAGAGTTTAAAGCATTTGCTAAATGTTTTATTGGCATTAACTGGATAGAAAACATATATTAATATTCCTTGCTCTACACAACACTGCCTTATACACTGAGTGGGCAGATTATTATGATCTCTGAACGCATAATAATCTGGCTACTCAGTGTATATCCTATATAATAAAAGGCTAATATGCAAATTGTCCCTTCGACCAGCAGGCAGGCAGGCCAACCGCCCATATCCCCTGCCCCTGACCAGGCTGGGCAGACCCGACCCATGGATGAATTCCTGTACCAGGCTTCTAATATATATATATATATTAGATCATAATAATCTGGCCACTCAGTGTATAGAACTTCTTCATGAGACTCACAGCAAAATTCAATTAGACTTTTCTGATTCAGAATACTTAAGAATTTGCATACCATTCTTAAGAGTTAAGAAGCCAGTAAGGTATAATAGCAAGAGCACTGAGCTGTAAGGTGAGATTTTTATACCAACTATGCTATTTTAGGCAAGCCACTACCACCTTTGGGCCTCAGTTTGTTGTTTCTAAATATGAGCTCCTCTCTTAAGTCTATTGTCTCTCTTTTCTCTCTACTAGAATGTGGAGACCTTGTTTTTATTCTTCATCACTGTATGCCCGATGCCCCAAACAATGACAAGCACACCATAAGCACTTACTACCGTGTTTCCCCCAAAATAAGACTTACTTACAGGTTTCCTTCTGAGTGAAATATAAGGCATCCCCCCAAAAATAAGGCCTCCCCTAGGCTAAACATGAGAGATTTGGTCCACCGATTCTGAAAGAAATGGAGTCACAAGAAATTCACCAGGAAATTCAGGAATTGGATTGTTATAATGATGTTCCAGAAGATGATGACATGATTGTCATTGAATAAATGAGTAAATTCTTGATACTGTAGGATTCAGTTTGTCTGGTTTGTGTTGACAACTACCGTACTACCGTACCATATACAGGTAATAAATTTCCTTTATTTTCATTTAACAATAAATGTGTACTGAATTCTTCTTCATGGAAAAATAAGACATTCCCTGAAAATAAGACCTAGCGCATCTTTGGGAGCAAAAATTAATATAAGACACTGTCTTATTTTTGGGGAAACAGGGTAAGTACAAGTTAACAATAAGATCCATCACATAACATTCAGTGATGATTTTTGGAAAGGAAAATAAGCAATATTTGTAATGAAAGCTGATAAACCTTGGATCACAATATTCCTAAAGGTGTCCCTACAATTTGAATCTAATTAAAGGAATAACGGGGAAAGCTTTGGATTGATTCTTCTGGTTACAGCTTGCTCAAAACAGACAGTAACAAGAGTCTTAAAATCAATGGAAGATTTCCTTTCACATAAATGTATGCAGTACATATCAGGTTTAAAACATCAGCATTGCCTTTGAGTCTCCTTCTCTGGGAAGAGTTTATCTCACCTCTCTAACACCTGCCGGCCCCTACCAAGCACACACACACAAATTCTTCGGTGTGTTCAATGAACCAAAGATATGACTTACAAAGCGTATCACTAAGGAAAAAACCCCTCCCAATTAAACTGTGGTATATCATCAATTGGAAGAGCATTCTAATATCAAAGATGTAAAATTGTAAAAGCCTGGGCATCTCAGTATCAATGAAATATGGTAAACACTGCCATGAGAACAAGTTGGAAAGTAGGTCCTTTGAAATAAACACTAGTTTTTGTTTCTAGCACCAGAGAAGCCAGTTGCCACCTTGTCACATTGGCCTCCCTGGTGAGCTGAGCTCCCATGTCCATTTGCAATGCGGTCCAGGTGATAGAGGACTGAAGCTGTTGTGATACTTTTATCTTCCTCTCTGTGGTCAACACCAAGACCAGTAGCTGCATTTCCAGATTCCTCACCCCAACCCACATGAAGTCTATCTCAAGTGGACTTTCTTCTATCACCGTTGTTCTGACCAGTCAAGAGGTAAGAAGCAGTAGACATTGTGAATAGTAGCCCTCGTACCTCTTCTCCTCCCGCCCTTCATTTCAGCAGAAACTATGAAGTGGATTTTATAAAAAGAAAAAAATTATATTTTTAAAGGTGATCTTTCTGGGGGCTTGAGAGCCACATGTTGTGAAACTAATAGAGGCCTGCTCGCTGATCTCCTCTAAATGTGTTGAATTTGGTGTGGTCAAAGATCTAGACCCAGAAGGGCTCATGTAGCTGTGTAGAGAAGGCACACCAAGCCAGAGAGGACAAACAGCGAGTGGACCAGGACACTGCTTTGATTATTGATAATAAATGTTACACTATATCCATTCCATTAAGTGCAGTAAATCTCCTTTTCCTTACAGGGCAATAATGTCGGGAGATTATTCAGCTTTTGCAGACATAGAAAGAGAGCCACTTTATATAGACTAGGATTAGGAATCATATATTTTTTTAATCCTCACCCAAGGTTATTTTTCCCAGTAATTTTTAGAGAGTGTGGAAGGGAGACGAAGAGACAGAGAGAAACACTGATGTGAGAGAGAGGCATTGATTTTGAAGGTAAGGACTGCATCACATTCACCTTAATACCTCCTAATACCGTGTACAGAGAAGACACTTAATAAATTATATGACACTTAATAAATAGTACAGAGCAGTGTGCCTGGAATATAAAAATGTTCAGAAGATTAATGATAGAAAGTTACATACCAGGAGTACAAAAAGGGAAAATATTATGTTGGGACTTTTGTTATCTTGGAGACCTTCCTTTCTAACAAACTGCCTGAATCTCATTATCTTTTAACTTTAGTAACAGCAATGCTTAATGTGGGGGGAGGAGATTGGGAAGAAAAGGAAGTAGAAAAGAGTCACAGTAAAATGTAAATTTTAAAGTCTTTGACTGTGATCCACAATAAGTAACACTTTTTACTGACATGATGACTAAGAATATATAATACATACACATACACACTCACTAATATATTTTATTCATTTATATAGGAAACAAAAGTTTATGAAATAATACTGATCCTTACTATGTGCAGTACTACCTAATATTTTCTATTTTATTCCATTAGAAATAAAACAAAACAACAAAAAATTCTGGCTGCTGCTTACTAAATCAATTTCACAATCCACTAAGTTGATTTTATGCCTCACTAGATAGATTTCATGACTCACCAACGAGTCTTGACATGTAGTTTGAAAAATGTTGTAGAAGCACTTTTTTCACACTCACCTTTTACCCCATTGCAAAGAATATTACTTTCCAGAAAATTTTAAAAGAACTGTGTCTGACACAGAAACGTGAGAGATACAAAGAAACAATAAAACATGATTCTGATCCCACAATGGGCTAGTAAGTAAAGGAATCTTGGTCAAATTACAGAAGAAAGCAATTTTTACGTTGATGCTTTGAGTCCTTAGAATAAAGAAGGCGACTAGAGAGCTGGCTGCGAAAACTATTTTCCTAAGTTATTATACATCAGCAACATGTCCGTGTTCCATAAATTCTTACCCATAGCACCTTGTTTCCTCAGCTTCAACACTGTGGACCATTAGACCTCTCCCAACTGGTTGGAGCTGAGAAAATCCCTTCACCCACTGCACAGCAGATGGGAAGCAAAGATGAAAAGAAATCCTTCATCTGTTCCTAAACTAGAATTCTGGGTATATTTCACACTGCCACTTGTGGCAGTTCAGTTCAAGAGCACCTGTAAGGCTACAGTACTTCATAAAAACACTAAATTAAATGTGCTTTTAACAGTCAATTTCTACTGACCTAGGCATCTACTAGGTGAAAAGGCCAAAAAAGTATCCCAGTACCCTACCGTGGTCACCCCATGATAACTGTCCAATAGGTATTTGTGGAGTGATGGAAATAAATAAAACAATGCCGTACATAAATTCTAACGTTGCATACAAAATCCAAACATATGTAGGTTCTTGTCACCTCAAGGGGGTCTAGGCACTCTGTGAGCTCAGGATTCATGTGAAAGTAACAGATAAGTCAGCTTTTTATAGTGGAAAAAGACAAAGGTAGTAAGAATATAAGAAACAGAAGAAATATTTGTTGGGTTGTATGAGTATAAAACAACAGCATGAGAATCTGCAGAATTTAGTAAGGTATCAAACATGAGGAGGGAAAAAAGGTTAGGGAAGCACAGCTGGCTTCCTGTTGGCTTTAAATGAAACTCTTCAAATGTTCCGTGTTCAGTGTTTCCAGGATAGCCATCTGCTTAAGAGTCAGTCATACAGTCCAAGTGAAAGTTGGAAAACGTCTTATATGTACAATAAAGAGTTTAACTTGTTTCCCAACAGACAGACTGAGGTTACCTTTGACAGTCTACTCATTCCTACCCCACCCTGCTCACCCAAGATTTATCTTGAACAATAAATGAGTCCTAACCAGGTAACTCAGTTGGTTAAAGCATTGTCCCAATATACCAAAGTTATAGGTTCAATCCCCAGTCAGGGCACAGACAAGAAGCAACTAATGAATGCATAAATAAGTGGAGTAACAAATCAATGATTCTTTTGCTCTCTCCCCCCCTTCTTCTCTTTCTCTAAAGTCAATCAACAATTTTTTTAAAAGAACAATAAATGAGAATTAAAAAATATTTTTTAGTACATACCTGTTTTAGGCCATAATGCATTGACTGCAATTTCACCTTTAAATTCTTCTGCCATTCCAAGCACACACATAGACATACCATACTTAGCAATGGTATAAGCTGAAAGGAAACACAAGAAATAATAATTAAGAAATAAATTAATTTCTTTCTATTACTATTTTTTCCTGATACATTTTTTAGAATTCTTTAATAATATAATAAATACAAAACATGGTTTTTAAAACACACTCTTTAAAAAAAGTTTTTATGGAGGTATCTGAACAGGGAAGAGCTTCTTTATGTATTTCCATCCTAATATTTTATTTAAAGAAAAGACACAATAATAAACTTTAATTTCCCTTACTGTTATTGGAATGACACTACTGTTTCTTAATCTGTTTTTTTTTTTCTTTGTAAAGAATGAAAGTGATCATTTAAAGGAAAACTACTGCTAGTAAAATAATAAGAACTAAAGGCTACAAACTTATTATCCTTGTCAATGAAAATAGAACTTCTTTTAGTTTGCTTTGTGAAATAAGGACTAAGTCTCTGATACAACTATTTTAAAGGAGGTACTTACACATAAATCTTGTTATTTATTTAGTTTGCTGTGGAAGGTAAAGTATTTCATAGGTAGTTTTTAACCAACTTTACTGAAGAACTAGAGGCCTGATGCACGAAATTTGTGAAAGGGGCTTGGCCCCCGCCTGCTGCAGCGGCTGCCTCTGCCACAGCCCCTGCCTCAATGGCTTTGTCCAGAAGGTCATCTGGAAGGACGTCTGGTCTAATTAGCATATTATGCTTTTGTTATAGATAAGTTACATTCAATAAAACACACTCATTGGGACTTGAGGGAGCTTTCTGGGATGATGGAAATGCATATCTTGATTTAGATATTAGCTTTACAGGTGGATATATTTGTCAAAACTCATCAAACTGAACCATTAAGATCTGTGCATTTTAATGAATATATATTATACTTAAATTCTATAATTACAGACAAAAGTTTAAGAATCTACTTTCTAAAATGCTACTGATTCTGCATAGAAAATGTAATGCTGAATGTATATGTAAATTGTGATTACATAATAGATGCATTGATTTAATGCAAAACAAATAAACAAACCATCCCCTCATCCTACCACCTACCACAGTGCTGTTTGAACCACAGTGGATTTAGGTTCAGTGGTGGGCTGAGATTGAGAATATGAGCAATTTTACTCTTTTTCAAATGAGGAATACATGCTTTAGACCTAAAAGTGAAAGAAAACACAAGTCAAATGAATAGTTTTCTAACAATTAACCCACTTTTTTATTTATTTTCTATTGATTTTTACAAAGAGGAAGAGAGAGAGATAGAGAGCCAGAAATGTAGATGAGAAACATCAACCAGCCGCCTCCTGCACATCCCCCACCAGGGATGTGCCCACAGCCAACGTACATGCCCTTGACCAGAATCGAACCCGGGACCTTTCAGTCCGCAGACCGATGCTCTACCACTGAGCCAAACCGGTTTCGGCAATTATCCACTTTTAAAAGTTTTATTTTAATCTACTTCTACAGAGAAACTGAATTTGTTCAGTAATCCATAGAGTACTTTTTAATATACATATATAATTTATTTTTTACAGAAAGGAAGAGAGAGGGAAAGAACTAGAAACATCGATGAGAGAGAAACATCAATCAGCTGCCTCCTGCACACCTCCTACTGGGGATGTGCCCGCAAGCAAGGTACATGCCCTTGACCAGAATCGAACCTGGGACCCTTCAGTCTGCAGGCTGATGCTCTATCCACTGAGCCAAACTGGTTAGGGCTATAGAGTACTTTTGTTGTATATTTTTACTCTTCTAGAATGAACATGGGAAAAACAACTAATTTTTCAACCTTGAAACTTTGCTTAATGGCCTGTCAAAATGATAATACTTGGTGATGATAATAAAAATCCTTGGGCACATTAGCCTTAAATCCAACTGTGGTTATCCTTAACTACATCCTTCAAAATTCTCCCTCCCCAACACACACTTCTCCCTCCCCAACACACATACACACACACACACACACACACACACACACACACACACACACACTTTTCAGTAACAGTTAATGTAATTGTCAGCCAGCACAACTTGTACTGTGCAAAGAACATAGGTATTCCAGTCAGACACACCTTGGTTCAAATCCTCCTTCTGCCCCTTCCTTGTGTGATCCTGGGGAAAATATATAGCATTCTACTTCTCAGTGTTCTCATTGGTAAATGTTGGTAATCCCTGCTACCATCTAGGGTTGACCAAGGGATTAAAATGAGATGATATATATGAGATATTTAAAACAGTACATATGCTAAACCCATGAAATAAACTGCTGCTATCATTACTATTATATAGGTTGACTTATTTCATCTTTAGTAGATGTGATATTCCTACTATGCTGAAATTGTAATTTAATAACATAACTCCCAATACATTTCCAAAGTTAATTTGCACCAGTATGCAATGCAATATGCCTTTGGGAGCAATATTAAGTTTTTGGTTTTTTTTAAATAGTACTGTTTACAAAGGTAGGCAATTTATTTTACAGGAGACTCAAGCACAATATTTAAATTTTTTTCATCATTAAGCTATACCATGTTAAATATTGTAGCTTAATAATTTTATAGCTTTTATTTCACATTCAATAACTTCTAGAACTTTGAACTTGTCCACTCTTCTTTCAAGTCAGTTTTCATAATACAATACTAGAGGACAAAAATTCATGCAAGGAGCTCAGCCCTTGCAGCCCTTGCTTCGTCGGGAAGGTTGTTTGGCTGTCTAGTCTAATTAGCATATTATGCTTTTATTATTATAGATTCTTGGAACCATCAGCAATGTCTTTTCAAGTTTATAAACCAATTACAATCAATATCACTAAAGAATTTATATATATATTATTCCTTCCCAAAGGTGCTTCACTTTTATGGGGGTGAGGTGGGGAGGGGCAACCAATATTATAGCTGATAATGATTAAAACAGTGAACTGCACCTTAAAACATCAATATGAAACAAACTAAATCTAATCCAGGTATAAGACCATATTTCGCATTCAAAGGAATATAGGTTAGGCCATCATTTTCATTTTTAGAAAATGATCTCAGAATAGATAAGGGTCCAAATTGTTCTTGCCAAATGGGTTTCCAAAGACATAATTTCACAAGGAATGAACAATGAGAAGCATGCATTTGTGTTTACATAAATCATAATGTCACCTAAAAAAGCCAAGCCTTTGACCCATTCTTTGTTTGGGAACTGAACTGAGAATTCTCTCTTATGTGGCAAAGAGAGTCAATTTTCTCAACAATACACTGGGCACACAATCTTGCCATACAGTAGATGATCATGTTTGTATTCAACGTGGGTAAAGCACTGATCTATCTGTTTCAAATCATGGAGGTGTATTTAGTACTTAGACTTCATAACATAGTCCATTTTTTACTTTTCAGCAAGGCACTTTTTGTATCTTTGTATTTAGTGAGCAATACAATGAACAAACTTAATTTATGCACATCTGTGGAACATTTCTACAGTAGAGTAAGTTTTTAAAAAATATATTTTTATTGCTTTTAGAGAGAAAGAGAGAGGGAGAGAGAAATAGAAACATCAATGATGAGAGAGAATCATCAATTGGCTGCCTCCTGCATCCCCACACTAGGGATCAAGCCCATAACCCGGGAATGTGCCCTGACTAGAATTGAACCCAGCACCCTTCACTCCACAGGCTGACGCTCTATCCACTGAGCCAAATCGGCTAGGGGTCTCCCCAACAATTCTTTAACTTACGTAAGGTAGGTGCCTCTGGTGTTGACACTCATCATCAAATCCACCCTCTTCGTAGGTGTTTCCAATGTGTTGGTCAAGCTAATAGCACTGGCATTATTCACCAAGACATCAATTCCTATTTTCAAATAATGAACTTCCTATTAATGTAACTTAAACTTAATAAAAAAAATAAATAAAAACATTTACTCTGTGTAGTTGAACCTAAGTTGGTTCACAAATACTTCTTCTAGATAAATTAACTAATCAATACACCAATATAAAACTAAGTAGCTATGTCAAAATATCCAAATAATTTTCACTAGCACAATGGAGACAGACCATCACCAGAGATCCACATAAAACTACAAGGAGGCTTAGTCCTTGGTGGTTTGTATGATAGCTTCCATTTGTATCTGTTCTCTTATGTCCTGGTGATCCCTCCTTGTCTCCAGGAATTTAAGATTAACTTCTTTAAAATTTTCCCTCTTCTCTAGCATCTTTCCAAAGGCTGTCCTCTTTCCAAGCATACAGATCTCCCTTCCTTTTAAGGCTCTTTATGGTCTTGGGGACTGGGACCAGAGTTTCAATTCCAGGCAAATCATCAAAGATCAAGTGTGCTTTGGTAACTCATTTCTAAAATAAAGTGAATCTAGAATAATGATTATTGCTGTACCTTATATCCAGTCTTCCATCCCTAGCCACTGCATATGTAATATATGGCTATAGTAATTGAAGAGAGGCAAGAAAGTGGAATGGGATCTAAGGAACTACTTTTGGTTAGATGTATGTTATTGTCAAGATCCTATCCTTATACTGGATGGTAAATGTGTTATAGTATTCAAAATAATTCTTGCCAAATAAAAATCAACAACAACCCTCATTAGTTTTTAAGCTAATTGTTCTATTGATATATGAACAATACTCATTTTTGGTTATACTCCAAAGACTCAAAATTTTTTAATTAAAGTTATAGTTACACCTATATTTTATCAAAATTCAGTAATTATTTCAGAATTACGGCACTACCTCCAAATTTCTCAACTGCTTTCTCCACTGCATTACTGATTTGCTGTTCATCTCTCACATCAACAATACATGGCAAGGCCTTTCCTCCAGCGGCTTCAACTATGAAGAATAAAGAAACAAAAAGAGCATTATAAAGCATGTAAATATTAAACCTTTCATTCTGATATGAGTCAAAAGAAATAAGAACCCCATCTTCAGAAAATCAATATAAATAACTATGTCTTATAACCACTATAAAAGGAAAGATTGTCTAGCCCATATCCAGCCTCAAACTAGATAGACTAGTTCCATTAAAAAACAAAGAAGAATTTTAGAATTCTATTAAAAAGCCAAAAAAGGAAGGTAATCTTAAAAAACTATTATGAGCCCTGGCCAGTTTGGCTCAATGGTTGATCATCATCAGCCTTAGGACTAAATGGTTGTGGGCTCAATTCCTAATGAAGGGCACCACGGGCATGTACCTCAGCTGTGTGTTTGATCCCATCTCTGGTAGGGGCTCACGCAGGAGGCAACCAGTCGATGTGTCTCTCACAATGTTTCTCTTTCTCTCCCTCCCTTTCACTCTCTCTCTAGGGATCAATGGAGAAAATATCCTTGAGTGAAGATTTTAAAAAACAAAACAAAACACCATTATGATAATTTTCAAAACATATAAAGAACAGTACAATAAACTACCATGAATCTATCACCTATCTTTTTATATATAAAAGCCTAAGTGACCATTCAACCATCCAACCAGTAGCTATGACATGCACTGACCACCAAGGGGCAGACCCTCAATGCAGGAACTGCTGAGCTGCGGGAACTTGGCAGCTGTGGTTCTCAGGTGATACACCTGGAACCAGAGAGGAGGGAGCCCCATTCCAGAGTGCGTCACCCAAACACTGTCCTCTCGCAATCCGGGACCCTTTGGGGATGCCAGAGAGCCAGTTTCAGCCTGATCCCCACAGGCCAGGCAGAGGGACCCCACCGGTGCATGAACCCTTGCATTGGGCCTCTAGTCTTCAATGATTGTTAATATTTAGCCAGTACAATTTATCTACATCCAACCTCATTTTGTTTTTTGCTGGTGTATTTTTTTTTTTTTTCTCCTCACTCGAAGATATTTTTCCATTGATTTTTAGGGAGGGTGGGAGAGAGAGGGAAAGACATAGAGAAACATCTATGTGAGAGAAACACATCAATTGATTGCCTTCTGCACGTGCCCTGACGAGGGCCTAGGCTGGGGAGGAGCCTGCAACTGAGGTATGTGCCCTTGACCTTGATTGAAACCGGGATCTTTCAGGTCCATTGGCCAACACTTTATGCACTGAGCCAAACTAGCTAGGGCTGCTGGTATATTTTAAAACAAATCCCAGCTATCACTTCATTCATCAGTATTTGATACGTATTCTCTTAACATAACCACAGTGCTATTAAAATAACTAACAAAACCAACAACCTCAGGTGAAGTTGGATTTTTAAGCTCTCCCTCCTGGCACTGTGCCTGGCACAATGCCTTGAATATAAGCACTTAGTAATTATTTGTGGCCTGAAAGTGTTAAAATAATGACCTGAAAATGGTGCAGAAAATAAATAACATGGAAAGCTTTTTCAAAGTGTTCACTTCATCCACCTCTCAAATTCTCTGTTTCCACTCTCCCATTCTCCACTCAGATCCAAGAACAACTGCCCTCATGAGACACAATTTTTAAAATATATATATATTTTATTGATTTTTTACAGAGAGGAAGAGAGAGGGATAGAGAGTTAGAAACATTGATGAGAGAAAATCACCGATCAGCTGCCTCCTGCACACCCCCTAATGGGGATGTGCCTGCAACCAGGGTACATGCCCTTGACCGGAATCGAACCCGGGACCCCTCAGTCCGCAGGCCGACGCCCTATCCACTGAGCCAAACCAGTTTCGGCGAGTTACAATTTTTAATGGGAGTCTTTCATATCACTCCAAGTGTTAGAGGAGAAAAAACAGATCCCAATCACTGCTCTAAAGTGACAAAATACTTTTAAGCAGATAAACTTATTTTTAGGGTAGCTTTCAAAGAGCTATAATTAAACACTCCAGTAAATTATCTATATATTGCAACCATGATGAGAATATGAAATGGCATTGTCACACTCACTTTCTTCAGCAGCAGTATAGATTGTGCCTGGGAGTTTGGGGTGTGCTTGAGTGGTCTTCGCAGCAATGACAATATTTGCTCCATCCTTTGCTGCTTTCAATGCAATAGCTTTGCCAATACCACGGCTTGCTCCTGTGATAAAAACTGTACATCCTGCCAATTTCCTACAACAGAACAAATGTGACTTTATTAGAAACCTCAATGCTGTATTTACGTACCAGTATGAAGAACGTATGTATATCTATATCTATCTATCTAATTATCTATCTATCTATCTATGTACTTGTAATGTTTTCTCCTCTGTGAAACTTTCTTTAAACCCTCCTCCCTCCCCATATGATTAGCTAATAACTCTACTGTACTCGCATTGCACAACAATTTTTAAATTATTTATTACAACTTCAGTTGGCCAATCTTGCAGTGCTTTGGCAAACAAACTCTGCTCAAATGAAAAATAAGTCTTAAAGAGAAACAAGGAGTTAATAAACCACATAAATATTTATTTTTCTCCCACAAAGAAGTGTTAACAAAGCTTAGAAATGAGTGGTGGGGTTATGAATAAATTTTATTATACTCTTTATATTCTTTGGGATTTTTCATATTGTCTACATACCACTTAAAAGAAATGACCTAAAAGCAAATAATTGTTCAATGGGTGACCAACTTTGTTCATACTAGCCAGAATGGGAACACTGTAAATGTCCATCAACAAATGAATGGATAAATAAAATATGGTATATCCATACAGTAGAATATATTCAGCAATAGAAATGAATGATGTACTGATACAAGCTGCAACATGAAAGAACCTTGAAAATATTATGCTAACTGAAAAAAAAAAGCCAGTTATGAAGAACCATGTGTTGGGTGATTCCATTTATATGACACTAAAGGCCCAGTGAACAAAATTGTGCATTCAGGGGGCAAAGGGGCAGCCTCAGCCTGCCTTGTGCCCTCTTGCAGTCCAGGAGCCCTTGGGCGATGACTGACTGATGGCTTAAGCCTGCTCCCTCACTCATCCTTAGTGCTGCCACAGAGGCGGGAAAGGCTCCCACCACCACCAACGCTGCACTTGCTAGCTATGAGCCTAGCTGGCGGCTTCTTATTGAGTGGTGCTCCCCCTGTGGGAGCACACTGACCACCAGGAGGAAGCTCCTGCATTGGGCATCTTCCCCCTGGTGGTCAGTGCGTCTTATAGCAACTGGTCATTCTACCATTTGGTAGATTTGCATATTAGCCTTTTATTATATAGAATATCCAGAATTGACAAATCTACAGAGAAACAAAAATTACTGGTTGCCTAGACCTGGGGGTGGGAAAGTTGGAGATTGATAGCTGAGAGGAGTGGGTTTTCTTTTAGGGGTGATAAAAATATTTTAAAATTGATTATGGTGATGGCTACACAACTTGGTGAATATACTAAAAGTCAACAAATTGTATATTTTTAGAAATATATTTTCATTGATTTCAGAGAGAAAGAAGAGGAGAGAAACAGCAATGATAAGAGAGAATCATTGATTAGCTGCCTCCTGCATGCCCCACACTGGGGATGAAGCCAGCAACCCTGGCATGTGCCCTGACCAGGAATCAAATCATGTCCTCCTGGTTCATGAGTCAATGGTCAACCACTGAGTCACGCTGGCTGGCTGAATTGTATTCTTTAAGTGAGTGAATTGTGTGGTATGTGAATTACATCTCAATAAAGCTGTTAAACATACAAACTTAGAAAACTGGCAAAGAGCTCAAGTACTGATCAAAAGACTCTCTAATCCAAATGTACTGAGGAAAGTTATCTGAGCCTATTCACTTTTTATATTCATCTTCCTTAATTTTAAACATTGTACTTACTCAGCTGTTAGGTGAGAAAAAAATATCAAAAATAAAGTCAGATGACAGGGAAGGAAACCCACTTTCTTGTTTACTTAAAAATAAAGGATTTTTAAGAAAAATTAAGAGAGGACAGCAAAAGTGACAACAATGACAAAGAGAAGAGGGACAGTAACCAGAGACAGGAGCAATATATAAGCAGGCATGTTAACAAAAGAACATAAGACTCTTGCCAAGATCTGGAGGAGTGATCAGTGATATTGTGAGAAGGGTTTAACCAAGAAGGGGAGTGGAGCAGTGAGGAAGAAACAGAGAGGTGGCAACTATTTTCAGTGAAGTATATAAACATACAAAAAAGCATATAAACCAAAGTATACAGTTTAAAGAACAAAATAAAATGAATACCAAGAAGCAAAAACAGAACATTACTAATACCCCAGAAACTGCCTGTCTATTCTTAACTCTATACTCCTCCTTCCTCCCCCACCTATTAAAATAGTAACAACTATTTTATTTTTTACATTTTAAAAGAACAGTTGACATACAATATTATATTAGTTTCAGGTGTACAATGTAATGATTTGACATATAGCTTACTAGAGGCCCAGTACATGAAAATTCATGCACTGGAGGGGAGGGTAACTCAGCCCGGCCTGCCCCCTCTCACAGTCTGGGAGACTTCGGGGGTAGAAGGTGACTCAGCAATCAAGGGAAGGCAACGCCCGCATCACACCTCTGCTGCTGCCACTGCCAGCAGCGCAAGCCTCAGCCAGCCCTGGTTACTTGGGACTTGAGTGGCCCTGTGCAACTGGGCAGCTAATATCCGAGGCTTGCCTGTACCTCGAGCCAGCCCTGGGCAGCTGAGGGGGTGAGGGGACTGGAGGCAGGCACGCGGAGCAGTTGGACCTTCCTGGGGGCAGGCCCAGCTGTGCTGTGTGCCTGCTGCCCCGGCAGGGCAGAGCGGACTGGGTGCCACCATCTTGTGGCTGGAGGCACTGCCATCTTTGAGGGCGTGACAGTCAATTAGCATATTCCCTCCTTATTGGCTCTGGGCACCACCATCTTTGTGAGGGCGTGACAGTGATTAGTATATTCCCTCTTTATTATATAGGATGACCATGGTAAGTCTGGTAACTATCTGTTATCATATAAAGTAATGATATTGACTACATCCCCTATGCTGTACATTATATCCCTATAATTTACTTACAAGTTTGTACTTCTTAATCCCCTTCATCTTCTTGCCCATTCCCCTATATTCCTCCTTTATGGAAACCTCAGTTTGTTCTATATATCTATAAGTCTGTTTCTTTTTTGTTGTGTTTGTTTCTTGGATTCCACATATAAATTAAAGCAGGCATTATTTTTCTTTCTCTGGGTTACTGCACTTAGCACACTTAGCATAATACTCCTTTGGCCCAGCCATGCTATCACAAATATTAAGATTTCATTATTTTTAAAAATACATTTTTTATTGATTTTTTTTTACAGAGAGGAAGGGAGAGGGATAGCAAGTTAGGAACACTGATGAAAGAGAAACATCAATCAGCTGCCTCTGCACACCTCCTACTGGGGATGTGGCCGCAACCAAGTATATGCCCTTGAATCTGAGACCTTTCAGTCTGCAGGCCAACGCTCTATCCACTAAGCCAAGCCGGTTAGGGCAAGATTTCATTATTTTTGTGGCTGAATAATATTCCATTGTATATTTTCTTCATTTATCTTTTGATGGACACCTAGGGTGTTTCCATATCTTACCTATTATAAAAAATGCTGCAATATACACAGGGGTGCATATATTTTTTAAATTAGTGTTTTTATTTTCTTTGAATATATACCAAGAAGTGGTATTGCTGGATCCTATGGTTATTCTATTTTCAATTTTTTGAGGAACCTTCATACTGTTTTTCATAGAGAATGCACCAACTTACAACCCCACCAACAGTGCACAAGGGTTCTTTTTTCTCTACATGTTTGCCAATACTTATTATATGTTGCTTTTTGGATAATAGCCACTCTGACAGGTGTGAGGTGATATTTCATTACGGTTTTGATTTGCATTTCCATTTGCATGTCTTCCTTGAAGAAATATTTATTCAGTTGCTCTGCTCATTTTTTAATTGACTTTTTGTTGTGTTTTTTTTTTTTTTTTATGTTTGTTGAGTTGTATGAGTTCTTTATATATTTTGGATATTAACCCCTTATCAAGTATATCATTTGCAAATATCTTCTCCCAGTTGGTAGGATACCTTTTTAGGTGTTTTTTTTTGTTGTTGTTGTTCGTTTCAAAGCAAAAATAAACAAATGGGACATCAAATTTAAAAGATTTTGCACACAAAGTAACAACTACTTTAAATATTACTCATACCCATGAGGCAGGTGTGGCTCAGTGGTTGAGCATCGACCTATGAACCAGGAGGTCACTGTTTGATTCCCAGTCAGGGCACATGCCTGGGTTATGGGCTCAATCTCTCGGTCTCTCTTTCTCTCTTACTCCGCCTTCTCCCTCCCTTCCACTCTTGCTCTAAAGATCAATGGGGAAAATATCCTTGGGTGGGGATTAAAAATATAAAAATACAAATCTTGATTTAAGATGGCCTTATAGATTTGCACAAAAACATAAACACCTTTTAAAAGACTAATAACTATGACACAATAAAAACACATTCTATATAATAAATTACATAATCAAAGTCAAGATAAAGTTTAAAAACTGAGAAAAATATTTGTGATACATAACAGAACAATTTTTTTTTTTAATAGAGCTCTCGGAGATCAATCAAAAACTTTATTGTGTAAGCCAGACAAAAAAAAAAGATACAAAATGGCTTTAAACCAGAATTTCTCAATTTCTGTACTATTTTGAACTAGATAATTCTTTGTTATAGGGGGCTACCTTGCCCATTATAGGGTATTTACCAGCTTCCAGGATCCAACTATTAGATACCTCTTAATTGTGGCAGTAAAAAATGTTCCTAGCCCTGGCCGGTGTGGCTCAGTTGGTTGGGTATTGTTCCTTGCACCTGGAGGTAACTGGTTTGGTTCCTGATCAGGGTACATGCCCAGGTTGTGGGCTCAATCCCGGGGGAGGGCGGGAGGGAGGGGGAGGCAGCCAATCAATATTTCTTTCTCTCCCTTATTCTCTCTCTAAAACAAACAAACAAACAAACAAATAAATAAATAAATGTTCCCAGATATTTTCAAACATCCTATGGGGTCAAAAGTGCTCTTTTGAGGACCACTGCTTTAAACATATCAAAGACCCTCATCCTCACTCATGATTCAAATTTTTACTATAATGAGGTTCCATTTTTCCTCTAGATTTTTATGATTAAAACAAACATTTTTATTATCAAGCTGTTTGCCAATGTGTTGGATTAGGAAATCTCATTCATCCTTTTGGGCGTGCAACCTTTGTACAGGGCTGTTAGTACTAGTTACCAAAATTTAAAGTGCATATATTTTTTGATCTAGCAACCTCACTTCCAGGAACTTCTCATGTGGATCTACTCAAATATGTGCAAAGAGATGAATATGTGGATAATCATTGTAGCAAAGATGGTGTAACAAAAAACTAGAAATGATCCGATAATATCCAATGATGGATCTGATTAAATCAATTATGATATATCAATAGAATTGAGCCCAGGTTGTGGGCTCAGTCCCCAATGGGGAGCATGCAGGAGGCAACCAATTGATGATTCCCTCTCATGATTGATATTTCTATCTCTCTTTCCTCCATTCCTCTCTCTAAAATCAATAAAAATATACTAAAAAAAAAAAATTATATGTATTGAAAATGTGTGTCCTAAGAAGAGAGTTTGCTACCATTAAAAGTGGCATATGCAATGCAATCTACAGAGGATGTATTATAGAACAGTACACTTGAAACTTACAATCTTATTAGCCAATGTCAATCCAATAAATTTAATAATTTTTAAAAATGTGGTGTGTGTGTGTGTGTGTGTGTGTGTGTGTTTAGGGTGATATACAAAATTCTATCCTACCCTATATAATAAAAGGGTAATATGCAAATCGACAGAACAGTGGAACGACCATTCACTATGACATGCCCTGACCACCAGGGTGTAGATGTTCAAAGCAGGAGCTGCCCAGCCAGAAGCTGGGCTGATGGCTGGTGAGCACAATGGTGGTGGTGAGAGCTTCTCCCACCTCCACAGCATCACTAAGGATGTCCAACTGCCAGCTCAGGCAGACATCCCCCGAGGGTTGTCTGACAGGGAAAGGGTGCAGGCCAGACTGAGAGACCACCCCCTCCAGTGTGCAAATGCTGTGCCCCAGGCCTCTAGTAGATTTATAAATGCTCAGAATATTTTTGGAAAAATACCAGAGAGTAACAGAATTGTTAGTTAGGGATGACAAAAACTCACTTTTGAGCTGTTTAAATCTTTTGGCCATGTGTTTGCATGTTTCAAGCAAATTACATAATGCCCATGCTACTTAGCTCAATACACCCATACTTTATAGAAACAAAGCAGAAAGATGGGTTGCCAGGAGCTGGGGAAGGAGCGAAGTTGTTTAAACAGATATTGAGTTTTCTAAGTTGAAAAAGTTCCAAAGATTGGTTGCACAACCGTGTGAATATACTTTTTGTATATGATGTTATTAATCCTCACCAGAGATATTTTTCCATTGATTTTTAGAGAGTGGAAGGGAGTAGAGACAGAGAGAAAGCAACAGATGGATTGCCTCTTCTAGGAGTCCCTACAAGGCCAGGGGTTCCAACTTGCAACCCAACTACAAGCTCTTAACTGAAATAGAAAATGGGATACTTGAGTCCACGGTGGGACGATCAATCCACTGAGCCAAACCGGCTAGGGCTGAATATACTTACTACTGAACTATACACTTAAGAATGGTTAAGATGGCAAACTTTATTGTGTATTTTACCACAATTAAAAATATTTCAAAGCGAAAACAATCCCGTCAAAAATATCTAAAGGTTAGTTTTATTAGTTACTAACTTGAAAGTCACTTTTTAAATACTCCATTATTTTATTTTTCCAGAATTGAGCATTCTGCCCCAGAGAACAAGGCACTGGGTGCACGAGTGTTCAGTGACCTTTCACCTAGAACTTCCCTGCCTTCAGCTATTGCTCACGCCAAGACCGGGCCGGCCTACGGGCGGCGGGGTAACCCCCTCAGGACCCTTTCCCTGCGGAAGAAGTGTATACATGGCTGTCACCCCGAGATTACAACTTTGGGTTACTTTTCATGAGTTATCACAATTCTAGGAGCACTGCGTCCAGCGCGATCCAGCATTCCGGAGCGCGACGGGCAGCTTCACACACCCTCCCACCGCCGCCGCCGGCCGCCGCGGGCCATCCACTCAGGCGCACTCCGCGCGGCCCGGCCTTTCCCCGCGGCTCCCCGATCCCCTTACCCGGTATTGGGTAACATGACTTTCGCAGTTCGGAATCGGGGCGACAGCTACGGCAGCGACAGCGAGTGTACAGTGACAGGCTGTCCTTTCCTCCGCACTTAGTCCCGCCCCAGGCCCCGCCCGAGACCCCGCCCCGAGGTCTGCGAGGACAGGGGGCCGGAAGCCGGACGTTGCGGAGTGCGCTTGCGCACGCAGTGGGCCCGCCCCCGGCGCTCGGCGCTAGTTCCTACTTCCCCTTACCGGGCGGTGGAAACCGGCTCTCTGCGCAGGCGCTGTAGGAGAGACAGCTCTGCCCCGCCCCCTCGCGGGAATCTACAGTGACAATCGGTCTCCAGCCCGCGTGTAGATCACTGGGCGCGTCACCTGCTGCGTGCGCCTTTTCACGGCCCATTGAGGATTCCAGGTCATAGGCTGCGTTCCTTTGTCAGCGGGGTCTCCGTTTGAGTGGTGTTTAAGGACCTTGACTCTGCCCTGGGAAGGCTTTGACTTATCTCCAGCCACGCGCAAACCTGGGCATCTGTCCCTCTGCACGCCCTCCCTCGGAGGCTGCCTTCAGGAGCGATTTTCCTCGCAGATACTTTAGTTCCGAAGCCCAGGGTCGCATTTCGATTCCCACGGAATCTGGACTAAAGCCTGTCTGACCTCGCGGGGCTGTGGATGGCACTGGTGAGGGGCAGCTTCTGGATCAGAGCTCTTTGCAATAGTCACACCGAAGATTTCGGTTAACTCTGATTTTTTTACTCTTAGCCGATAGCTCAGCGAGGCAATCTCCAAACTTAGTGACGAAATAAGGTTCATTCCGTGATCCAATATTGCTTTTGGATATGGCCCAGCTACCCTAATAAACTAAACACTGGCATATGTTTAGGTAGACATGAAGAAATTGCTTTGTATTGAGAAGTGGTAGAACAGGATGATGAAGTTCTTTCTGGGACTAGAGAAACCAGCTTGGAGACTCCCTAAAGAGCTCTATTTACTCATGAATGTCACTTGCCAGTCCCCTATAGACATTTGAATTTAGGATCTGTGATATAGTGTTTAGATACTCAGGAGGGATTTTATTATTCAGCTGATATTAGCTTAGCTCCTGCTATTTGTTGGTGTTCACTGGAGCTACAGGCAGGGCCAAAAAGACAAAGGTATCTGTCTATGCGGGAGGACTGAGGAGTAGTCTAAAGCAGTGTTTTTCAACCTTTTTTGGGCAAAGGCACACTTGTTTCATGAAAAAAATCACGAGGCACACCACCATTAGAAAATGTTAAAAAATTTAACTCTGTGCCTATATTGACTATATATAAAGTAATTCTCTTGAATAGGAATCAAATAAACACAAAGTATTTTATAATTACTTTATTATGAAATATTAAGTAAACAAAATAGTGAAAAATTATAAAATTCTTGTCTTGTCTGCACCTACGGCACACCAGGCAACATCTCGCGGCACACTACAGCGGTTGAAAAACGCTGGTCTAAAGTGTACTTTAGACTATCCTATATCCTATATAGTAAAAGCCTACTATGCAAATTGACCAGAACAGTGGAACAACTGGTGAATGACTGGTCACTATATCATGCACTGACCACCAGGGGGCAGATGCTCAATGCAGGAGCTGCCCCCAGCCCACAGGCCCCAAGCCAGCCAAGGTGGGTGTGAGTGGGCTCCCCCCCAATCATTCCATCGATTGCCCCACAGAGGGAGGCGATTAGCGATGAAAGTGAGTGCCAGTGAGGGGTGCAGGGGGGAGCTAGCGCATCACACCCATCATCCACAAGTCTCCCCCATAGATCAGCCCTGATCACCTGCTAGGCCTAGGGACCCTTCTTGTGCACGAATTTCATGCACCGGGCCTGAAGTTGTAAATATGAAGTGTTTTAGAAAGATTATTCATAGGGGCTGTTATTAAAAAACAAAAAACAAAAACTATACTCAAGAAAGTGAAAGGCAACTATAGAATGGAGAAAATATTTTGAAATCAAATATCTGATAAAGTCTAGTATCCAGAATATATAAAGAATTCTTAACTCAGCAACAAAAAGATGAACCCAATTGAAAAATGAACAAAGGATCTGAGCAGACTTTTCTCTCTTTAAAAAAAATATATTTTATTGATTTTTCACAGAGAAGAAGAGAGAGGGATAGAGAGTTAGAAACATCGATGAGAGAGAATCATCGATCAGCCGCCTTTTGCACACCCCCTACTGGAGATGTGCCCACAACCAAGGTACATGCCCTTGATCAGAATTGAACCCGGGACCTTTCAGTCCGCAGGCCGACGCTCTATCCACTGAGCCAAACCGGTCCCAGCCAGACTTTTCTCCAAAGAAGTCGTACCAATGGCCAGCAAGTACATTAAAAGATGCTCAACATCATTAATTATTAGGGAAATTCAAATCAAATCTAAAATGAGATTTCACTAAAAAAAAAAAAAAAAAAGGAAATAAGTGTTCAGGATGTAGAGAAATTGGAACCGTCTTATATGGCTGATGGAGATGTAAAATGGCACAGTACTTTGGAAAACAACTTTGCAATTCCTCAAAAGTTAAACATTTGTTACCAGCTACTGGATATTCACATGCAATTACATTTTTAAATGCACACACGAGAAATGAAAACATTCAGAAAAACCACCAGATGGCACTGTTAAATATTTAAAATAAAATACCACAAAATGCTAATCTATTAACAAAATTGTGATAAATTATACCCTGACTCGGAGTAAGGCAAAAATAGCATGAAGTTGTCTGTAGGACTCCCATAAAGGGGAAGTTAAAAGAGGTATACATTTAAAATTCCTTAAAACTGCGTCATTAAAATAGTACATATTACTCTAATTCATTTTTATATTATTTAAATTATCGTAAAATAGTCAAGCTTACCTTCACTTTATGACTTCTAAAGTCTATTAAGTTTAATTCTCCAATATTAAAAAGTAATTCTCAGATACACAGGAAATTGAAAATGCCAACTTAAATTGAAATATCAAAAGGTAAAACATTGAGAACTTTAATATTAAATTATCGAAAAAGGATTCTTATACATGTAGAAGAAAAACTCTTTTAACCCTGGCCCCTTGTATAAAAGTATACTTTTTAAGTGTATAATGAAGTAACATCACATTTGTTGACCATAACCCACATAAGGAAATAAATTTTTATCCAGACCCAAAGTCCAGTTTTTGATTCTATTTTAATCTATTATATCTTATCCTGTTCTTTTAAAATTGATCATAACCTAGTAAATTATTTTGATGACTCATTAATGGATCATAACCTACCCTTTGGAAAGTATTGCTTTAGCCCAGCTGGCTTGGCTCAGTAGTTGAGCATCCACCTATGAACCAGGAGGGGTGTGCAGGAGGCAGCCAATCAATGATTCTCATCATTGATGTTTCTCTCCTTTCTGAAATCAATAATATTATATTTCAAACAAACAAACATTGCTTTAGTGTGTTGTAATTTTTGAACTTGCCTTTTAAGATATCCTAGTCCTCTCCAGTCAAATATAAAATCACTAATGGTCAGAGGCCAGTAGGAAATGATTAAGAAAATTCCACCAGGAAATTCTAAGGAAATGGTTAGTGAAGAGTGATATGTGCACAAAGCTCCTGCATTGAGTGTCTTCCCCCTGGTGGTCAGTGCACATCATAGCAACTAGTCGTTCTTGTTCATCAGTGCTTCAGAAAAGGTAACCATAACTACCGCTCCGGATAACATATTAATTAGTCTAGGTCAGTGGATCTCAAACTTCAGTGTGTACCAGAATCACCTGAAGAGCTTTTAAAAAAAATGGATTAATGGGCCCAAACTCTGGAATTTCTGATTCACTAGGTCCTGGACAACAGAGTCGAAGAATTTGTATTTCCAACAAGTTTCCTGGTATTGTGAATGCTACTGGATAGGGCCCAAAAAGGTGTTGGCCAGAAGTGCCCAGCCTTGCTTGCAAATTGGAATCACTTAGGGATCTTTAAAAAATTCTGATGCCTGGATCTTACTACCAGACATTCTAATTAAATAGGAAGTAAACTCCCAGGTAGTTCTAATACTCAGCCAAGACTGAGAATCACTGATCTTGGTCAATGTAATTTCATTCCCCTTGTCAATGCCTTGTTCAGAGTGGGCATATTATCCAATGTGACAAATGCTGGGGAAAGTTTTCTTACTTTTAAGAAAGACTTTCTAGATATTATTTCGGGATATAATGCTTGGAACTGCTGCATCTATTCTGCGACCATGAGAGGAAGTAGCTTTCCCCTTTCTTATCGCTCCTTCAAATGTAAACTTTCTCCTATAATATACAATACATGAAGGAAAGGATGGGGGTGGAGGCAGTTGTCTCAGAACCCTCCTGCTAGTTTTCTAATGTACTCACTGCTCCAAGGTACACTGGGTTTTCCTCACTTTGAGGCTGGCCATATCTTAGAATTCCAGGAAACATTTCCCTCAGTAGACAAACCAATCCCTTGCATGAGGTCGCAGTGGAGTGGGTGTGTGGATCATGCCAGGTTTCCCTTTTTCGCTCTTGGTTTATTTACTACACCATTCCCGCACAACTCTTTGCCAATGAGTTGAGTTGAGGCTTGCTTACAAAAGTGAATTAGTATACATCACTGATTTTTAAATCATTGTGCTGCAAGAACTTGTAAAACATACGATACCTGACTATTTAGTTAGGGGTACTGACTTCTTTTCCCTTAGATTGTCAAATAAAAAAATGACAATAGTCAGCACAACAATAGCTGCCGGGTATGAACTAATCAAAATTATACCTCTTTTTGCCGAAACCGGTTTGGTTCAGTGGATAGAGTGTCGGTCTGCGGACTAAAAGGTCCCTGGTTCTATTCCGGTCAAGGGCGTGTACATTGGCTGTGGGCACATCCTCAGTAGGGGGTGAGCAGGAGGCAGCTGGTCGATGTTTCTCTCTTATCAATGTTTCTAGCTTTCTATCCCTCTCCCTTCCTCTCTGTAAAAAATCAATAATAATATATTTTTTTAAAGTATACCTTTTTTTGTTGTTGGATGGACAAAAATATATTTTTGTTATGCCGTAGAATTTTAATTATTAGTTTATGTGTGCCATGGGATAAAAAGGGTTGAAAATTGCTGCTATAGATATTAACTTTATATGACAACTGCTATGTGAGAGACTACTATTTGCCTGCCCATTACACATTCTTCACTTCTTACCAATGTCTATTATTAGAGGTGGCACTATGCCCAGTAAAAACACTGCATCTCCCCGCCTTTCTTGCAACTAGGAATGACCATGTGACCAAATTATGGCTCTTGAGACATAAGTGGAAGATTTTGGACTTCTAGGGAAGCTTCTTTAAAAAAGCTTCTAACCATTTTGTGAACTTAAGAATGAAAGCCATTAAACAACAATATTGCCATAAGCTCACCTAATGGAACAAAAGGAGATTGGCATCTTTGATGAACATGGAATGCCATAACAACACTGAAAACACTACTTCTAGAATTTTGCATGAGAAATAAAAATTTTACCTAATTTAAGGCACTATTATTTTTCATTTTCTGCTATATGTATCACAATCTAACACTTAACGATCCTCAAGGCGAAAGTATAAAAAAATTATATAAACCATTGCAGGGGTCGCTCCTGAACATACCCACATCCCGACTTTGCTCTGGCTTCATATCTGCGTTCATCTCTTCTTTCATGCCTGAGAGCATGAATTCTGTACAAATTTCCTTCTTTAAAATCTCCACCCCCTTTCAGGAGATCCCATGCCCCACTCACACATCGATTGGAGTCCCAACCAGGGCCGAGCCGGGAAGGAGCCTGCAATGAAGGTAAGTGCCCTTGACCCAAATGGAACCTGGGATGCTTTGGTCCACAGGTCCAATGCTCTATTCACTGAGCCAAATCGTTAAGGCTGAATTATTCATTCTATTTAGATCATGACTTTAGCAAGACAGTCCAAGGTGGGTGTGGTTTGTAAGCCCAGTTCCCTTGGAGATATTTCCACCTAATTCTTCCTGGGGTCCTCACTTAGTAAACTATCATGTCAAATACACACGCATCGCTCAAAGCCGGGCATTAATTCTGAGACACAGTACTCCACTTAGAGTACATGAACTCTTTCCATGCTGAGAAAGAAACATTTGACTCTTCTATCATCAGTGTAGCTTCACCTCTGCTCACTATAAAAATAGCATTTAGCCCTTGCTGGTTTGACTCAGTGGATAGAGCATTGGCCCGTGGACTGAAGGATCCCGGGTTCGATTCCAATCAAGGGCTTATGCTGGGTGTGGGCTCGATCCTCAGTATGGGGTGTGCAGAAGGCCAGCCAATCAATGATTCTCTCTCATTGATGTTTCTGGCTCTCTTTCTGTCCCTTTCCCTTCCCCTCTGAAATCAATAAAAATATATTTAAATAAATAAGTAAATAAATAAATAAAATACAAAAATAAAATAAATAAAAGTAGCATTTTATTTTACAGGACAATGTCAGTCCTCTTTTATCTTCTAAGTTTTCAAACTGTTCCTACTACCAGGCATTTAAAAAAAAAAAAGAATTTAAAAAAGGGCATTCAAAGTTAGCTTAAGAATCAGGTCCATGATTGAGCCACCTTTTCATGGCCACTACTCTGCTATACAAAGACCAAGCTCTGGAATTACCCCCATGTCTTTATTCTGTGCCAAATTATTCTTGAAGGTGTCATCCTCCTACAAACCTTCCCTAAATTAAATTTTATTGTTGAAAGTATTACAGCTGTCCCTTCTCTTTCCCCGCTAAATTAAATTTCTGATTAAGGTTTCACACTCCCACTGCTCCTGTTGAAGAGGCTACATGAAAACTGAGGACCCTCCGACACAGCAATCCTCTTCCTCCATGTGTGGGGGTAGGATTGGGGAGGAGATGTGCTTTTCTAGTTACATTAATAACATCTTCTCATAGAGAAATGTTCCAGATTGTTCTTTAGTTTTGTTTTTCTGTGACTGACCTTTTGCTTATTTGCCTGTTCAAGGTTAGATATTTCCCTTCCCTGTGGGCTCATCAGTTACAGTAAACATTTTTTAGAATCATGTTGGGGAGGGATAAACAGCTCTACCCAGTTGTCTGGCATCCCTGGAACCTTTCCACTGACTTTATAGACAATGATCTGCTTTTTGCATAAGGCTATGGTTTCAACAAAGGACAAATAAAGAAAAAGAAAATAAATATATCCTCACCAATATATTTGGTTAAGTACTTTTGTCAAAAAAATTAGAGGGAAGATTTGAATTAACGAACACAGTGAAGGCCTTGTTCTAATTGTAATAAATAAATAAATAAATAAAAAGTATATATGGGAATATATTCTACCTTTGATTTAGCAATAAACATATACTAAGGATCCAACTCTTAGTGCATGGGCTGCAGAAAGTGATCTATACTGATATTTTTATGTTGCTTTTTTGTCTCAAGAAGTCCTAACTGTACATCTAAATAGGGTAATTTTAATTAAATATTAACCACCACTGCATACTGGAATACCTAAAGGTAAAAGTTCAAAGGTTGTATGTTGTCCAAACATCATAAATGTGGGGGGTATCTTTTATCACATAAAGGAGTTTCAGAGGAATTTCTTAGACAAATTATAATAAAAACACAAGGAAGGCAACATGTTAGACAATTTATAAACTAAATTATTATGACTGTCTTATGTGTTTTTTTTTAATGTTTTTATTGATTTCAGAGAGGAAGGGAGTGGGGGAGAGATAGAAATATCAATGATGAGAATCATTAATCGGCTGCCTCCTGCATGCCCCATACTGGGAGTCAATGGAGCCCGAAACCTGGGCATGTGCCTTGACCAGGAATTGAACCAGTGGCCTCTTGGTTCCTGGATCCATGCTCAACTGCTGAGCTACACCCACCGGCCAGGCTGTCTTACATTTAAAAAGTATAGAGCAGTTAGCAATACAGAATGCTACCTTTTTCACCATTAAGAAACCAATAGTATATAGAACATAAAGCTTTCATGCCACATTAGGTCATGTGAGTGATATTTGATCAGTCAGAAACTCAGAAACTTTTACTGCGGACATGGTTTTTTCCTTGTCTTCTGAATTCTGGGAATAGCCAGGATTCTAAAAGTAGTCTTAGAAGACCTAAATTCCATTCTTTCCCGTTTTTGAATCAGACGGACTCACAAACTTAAGGAGCTCAGGCCATGAGAAGTCTTGAATTTATGACCAAGAATTAGGGGAGAGAAAGGTTTCACCTTTTTGTTTTCTTGTATCTAGCCTTCTATTGTTAAAACTACATGCTAAGTGGTTAGGAAATGTCATACAATTTTGTTCATTTTAGTCAGGTACATTGTCTTTACATTGGAGACTTTTCAGAGTTATTGTTAATAATAAAGACAACGAATTTCAGACAGACTCGGATTTATTTGTTTTTATTTTTGTTAATCCTCATTCGAGGATATTTTTCCATTGATTCTTAAAGAGAGTTGGAGGGAGGGAGAGAGAGAAACATCAATGTGTGGCACATCAATTGATTGCCTCCCCCTCATGCCTCAAGCAGGCTGGAGATTGAGCCTGCAACCAAGGTATGTCCTTGACAAGAAATGAACATGGAACCCTTCCGTTAGTGGGTAGACACTTGATTCACTGAGCCAAACCAGCTAGGGCAACATTTATTTTTTAATATTGAAATTTGTTAGCTATCTTAAGGAGTAGAGCTAAGAGAACGGCAAATTTTGTTTTTTAAGTAAAGTATAAATTGACACAGCCTTTTGGGAATCATTTTGGCAATATTTATCATATTTGAAAATGCTTATACTCTGTTCTGCAATTCAACTTCTAGGAATCTATTTTTCAAATACAATCATATGTATGCAAAGATGTTCATACATATGTGATATTCTTTGCAACATTGTTAGATATTTTAAATAATTAGAAGCAATGAAAATTTCCACTGTTTTGTAAAATGTTAAATTGTGGTACATGAAACTATGAAATACCATGCAAGATTAAAAAAGAATCAAGTGGGCAGGGACCTGTTTGCCTCAGTGGATAGAGCGTCAACCTGCGGACTGAAAGGTCCCAGGTTTGATTCTGGTCAAGGGCATGTACCTTGGTTACGGGCACATCCCCAGTGGGGGGTGTGCAAGAGGCAGCTGGTCGATGTTTCTCTCTCATCGACATTTCTAACTCTCTGTCCCTCTCAATTCCTCTCTGTGTAAAATCAATAAAATATATTAAAAAAAAAAAAAAAGAATGAAATGGATGAAAAATACTGATGTGAAAAAAAATCTCCAAAATTATCAAGTGAAAAGAGCAAATGAAAAATGGTGAGGATTTGGAATGATGAATAGAGAATTGTTATATGGTTATCATGGGCAAGGGGTGGCCTGTGAAGAAAAATAGTTATAATTTTTTAATATTTAATACTTTGAACTTTCCAAAATGAGAATGGATAATTATATACATACTAGAGGCCTGATTCGAGCACAGTGGGAGGGGTGGGGGGATAAGGAGGAGTGGGGTTCCCTCAGCCCAGCCTGCATCCCCTCTCATAATCCTGGACTGCTGATTCCTAATTGATCACCTGCCTGCCTGCTTGGTTGCCCCTAAATGCCCCTCACTACCAGCCAGGTCGCCCCCAACTGCCCCCTCCCTGCCAGCCTGGTCACTCCTAACTGTCCCCCACACCTCCACCAGCCTGGTCACCTTTTACTGTCCCTTTCCCTCCACCCACCGGCCGGCAGGCCTGGTCGCCCTTCAACAGACCACCTCTGCTGGCCTGGTCACCTCCAACTGCCCCTCCTCCCCCCGGCCGGCCTAGTCACCCCTCACTATACCCCCCTTCCAGCCTAATAGCTCCCAACTACCCCCCCTGCCAGCCTGGTCACTCCCAACTTGCCCCCCTGCTGGCCTGGTCGCCCCCAACTGCCTCCCCTGCTGGCCTGGTCACCCTATGCAACCTGCTTGTTCAGTCATTTGGTCATCCCTCACTAACTCCCCCTGGCTATTTAGTCATTTGGTTGTCCCTCACCAACCCCCTGCTGTCCTGGTCGTAGGCACACATCTTGTGAGGGTGTGAGGATCAATTTGCATATTACCTCTTTATTATATATGATTAAATATATTTTCATTGCCTTTAGAGAGAGAGGGAGGAGAGAGAGAAATATCGATGTGAGAGAAAAACATCACTCAGTTGTCCCCTCCAGGGATGAAGTTGGAGACCTGAATGGAATCTGGGATATTTTTGTGTACAGGAGGATGGTCAAACAACTGAGGCACACCAGCCAGGGTTCTTATTATGTTTTTTGTGTAATCAACAGAATCTATCCCCCATCCAACAATAGCAAAACTGTATCAGCTACTTACCTTGCTGATATTTTTAATATCCATCTGGCAATTTACAAACTGCAACTTAATATTTGGGTTTAACATACAAAACAAAATATATTTGACCTTTTGGAATGAGGGGCCGAGATCAGATACAGTACTTTAAAGGTACCTGAGATATTTGAAAATTGTTTTTAGCCAATAAGTAAATAAATAAACTGAACCACAGAATCCATTCAACCATGAAGGCTGAAACCTGATTTTCTGGGTACCCCTGCAGTGCTTGACACAGAGTAAATACTCAATAAGCATTGGCTGAATGATGGGTAAATAGATAGCTTAAATCTTTTTAGTAACATCCATTTATTTAAAAGCATACCTGGGCGACATTTCTCTCTCATCTTTATAGCTCAATCTGTATTTCTATCACCCTTCTTCTCTCTCTAAAATCAATTTAAAATTTTTGAATAAATAAAAAAATAAAAGCATACCTGTTACTTGAGCTTCTTGTCACTTGCTTTTCAAATGAGGAAGCAGAGGGAGCAGCCCTCCTTTCTGCTTAGGAGGCTAGGAATTTGGTCCAGGGCAGAGTTTTGGTGACCTGTGACTTGAAAACATCATTCAATTTCAGAACTAGATAGAATAAAAGAGAGAAAGTTACATATATAACAATATTACATAAAATTACATATAATATACATAAAATGATACATAATTTTGCTCCAACTAGAGGAAAAGGCTCTCGTGGCTGTAAATATGGGCAAATCACCGTATTCGGGTCTAAACCTTTATCTTAAAAACGGAAATCACTCTCTCATATATTTTTTGTTGGTTTTTTTTTTTTTTACATGGAGAAAAAAAGGAAAACTTTTATAAAATGCTGGCATTGGGGTGGTCATTCCGATATTGTGCAATGAAAGTCTTAGATAAATTAAATCTTAGACGGTGCGGTCGAAAAGCCCCCCCTAGACTAAAACTACAAAAAAATAAATAAAAATCAAACGTTCTCCAATTCGGTGGTCCCTTCAAACTCATTCACCTTCATCGCAGCCACACCTGGCGGCCCGGTGGGGGGGTCCCCACAGTCGACTCCCAGCGGGCACACCGGCGGGCCCCGCACCGGCTGGAGCCCCGCTGGGGTCCCGGGGAGCCCGGGCCTCCCTCCGGGGACCACAGCCCGCGCCCGGCCAGGGCCGAGCCACCGACAGCCTCGCCCACCCGGGACCATCACACCGCAGTCCGGAGCTTCTCGCGGGACATCCTCACCTTCTCTCCGAGGTCGGGTTCCGAGGTTTTCCCCGCCGGTAGAGGGAGGTAGCCCGAGCCAGACGGCCGAACGCGGGGCAGCCGGCGGGAGGGCGGGGCGGTGAGCGGGAGGCACTAGGCGCGCGCTCCCGCGGACGCCGGAGGGAGACCGGGGTGGGCAGGCGGGCGGGGCGCACGCGCGCGCCGGGACCAGGGACGGGAGGCGGAGTCTTCGCAAACCCGCCGGAAGAGGGCGCCCTGGAGCCGGGATGCAGGCCGACAGGGGGCGTGGCCAGTGGGGGGAGGGCGTCGGCGCTAGGGGACGGGGCGGGGCGGGGCGGGGCGAGGCGAGGCGGGGACGCGCTTGCGGGGTGGGGAAGGCGGGGGCGCGGCGGTGGCGGGAGCGTCCCTGGTTTCCGCCCCTGTTTCCCACTCTCCTTCCACCTCCGATCGCCGGGGCTGTGGACAGGCTCGGCTGACCCGGCCCCCCGGAGCCGCCCTGCTGCTGCCGCTTCCTCCCTCCGCTCCGCTCGCGGTGAGCTGCCTGGCCGTCTCCGCGCTGTGCGCTCCCCCGTCTGGGCCATGGATGGGTAAGTGCCGGGCGGCGCGGCGCGGAGGGTCGTGCGGGGCTGCGCTGGCTCGTCCCGCTTCCCTTGGGCTCCGGGTCCGGGCGCGCCGAGGCCGGGGAGCTGGGTGCGGCACCGGCGGCGGCGATCGGAGGAGCGGCCCCGGCTGGCCGAGCCCGACGGACGGCCGGGCTTCCGGGCGCCTCCTAGGGGAGCTCGGGTTGCGGAGGGGCGGTCCGCCCCAGCCTCGCCTTCCCCCCTCCCCCGGGGGGCGCCCCCGTGACATCCGCCCCGCACACCGGGAAGTGGAGGAAACCCCGGGGGAGCCGCCGGCCGGGGACCGGGGACCGGGGATCGGGGATCGGGGAGCCCTGCCCGGCCTCTCTCGACACTTCCTCTCTGAAAATGGTGCGCGGCGCCGGGGGAGGCGGAGGGAGGCGGCGCTCGGGGCGGGCGCCCTCCAGCTCGCTCCCTCGCTCGCTCGCTCGGGGAGTCGCTGTTTACCGGCGAGGCGGGGCGGGCGCCGGGGCTGCTTCCCCGGGCGGGCGGGGAGGCGAGCGGCCGCGGGGAGCGAGGCGGACGGGCGAGGGCGCGCGTCGGGACACGTCTGGGCGGCGACCCGGCCCCGGAGCCAGGGCCCCACGCGGGGTTCGGCGCGCGGGGTGGGGGGTGGGGGGGACCCGGCCGCGGCCCCCGACGGCTGGCTGGGAGCCGTGTGTGTTCATTGATCGCTGTCTACCGGGGCGTTTGGAGAACCGGGGACGCCTCCTTCCCCCCCCCCGCCCCCTCCCTCGAGAAACTTGGTGAATTCCCTGCCATGTATGCAAAATAATTGTATAAGTGCAATTTCCGGGGAGCCTTCAAACGCGGAGTGAACGAGGTCTGCAATCGAAGTAAAAAAAAGATACAGAATTACCGACATCAGTAGTCCTCTGGGGGAGTCAGTGACAACGGGGTGGGAACCTGACAGATATTTTAATGTTTAAAAGGAAACAGCTGGATGAGGATCTGCGTGAATTGAAGGTTGTAGTATATGTACATGAAGCACTTTTTAAAAATTTTCCAGCTCGGTGAGCACCTGCAGATCACTTATGTAGGCATTCGAAGCTTTGTTAGGACTCTTAGGTGCTTTTGAGGCTACGATGTCTGTAAACCCCTCGGTTGTAGAATATGTAGAAACATATTTTGAAACATAGTTTGAAACAGTAAAAGCCTGTACATGTTGCCATGTAGTCCATGATTGTCAATGCTGTGTAAAGACGGTGGGATCTTAGGACAATTTTTACCTTCATTAGATCTCATTTATCCTAGTTTCGTAATATGAAGTCTACTAAATGATATAGTGGGTTAACTCATTTGAATGCATATTGTGCACTGCCACAGACATTAGACAAAGTTCAGTTTTACATTTCACTTATGGTTGGGTGTTCTTTCAAGTATTTTTTATTTAATTGATTAACTATTGTTTAATTGGAGCTTCTCTGGGAGATTTGTTGAAAATTCATTTCGCATCACCTCATTCAATTACACTTTGTACGTGTGCAACAATTTGCTATTTTGTGTAATGATGCCACTGGTTTCATTTGGGAAGGCTGTGAAGTTAGTGTTTCATTATGTATAGTGAATTGTAAAGCGGTTTGACTTGAGATATGAAAGTAGGTTAGCTTTTTGTATTGGAAAATTTAAAATAGAGAATAATATAGAGGACTGTTGGGTTATGCATTTTGGCTGTTAAATTCTTGGACAACATGACGTGCAAGCTTACTATTTTGGACAGTGTTTTAAGTTCTGTCCACTGTATGTGTGGTTTTAGAGCTAAGAATGAGTTTAATGATTTAAATAAGGGCAATAAGGTACTGAAAGGTAAGTTCATTTACTTTGTAACAGGACCAATACCACAGTATATTACATAGTCTCTTTTTTATGCACAAACATCAGTTATTTATCACATTTAAAATTTAGACAAATGAATTTCAAGTTTCAAAAGTTTATAAGGAAAAATAAGTCTACATGGTTATTGTTTAAAACAATTAAATTTGCATCATTAAACAGTCCAGAGTCATACATTTATTTACTTTTATTATGTAATGATATTATGGGTTATTAACAATATATAGAACTTACAGTTTACTTTTAAGAGATATGTAGACAAACTTAAGTGAAGACAGTTTCTTTGGACTTAGAAGAGATGGATTTTTGTTCAGCAGAACTTTATAGGGGTTTTTACACCTTGGTGTTAAGGAATGTGGTTTTGACACAGTGAATTTTGGCTTTCAGGAGGGTAATTAAATTTCTACATCTTCCCACAGCCTGAAAAAGATCCTCTTTCATTATTTTGAATAGTTAGAAAACAACAAACCACCAGTCAACATCTTTCTAGTTCCTCCTCAAATGCCATTGCCGTGTGTGTGTGTGTGTGTGTGTGTGTGTGTGTGTGTGTCTCTACGTGTGTGTTACTTTCCTCTTGAGGTAATTTATATTTAAAGTTTTTTCCTAGTTAACTTTTATTTAAATATACAGTTTATTTTAAGTTAAATTAACTGTTACTATTCTTAAAATTTTATATTTGTCTCAGATGTATATCATAGTGGTTAGACAATTATGTAATTTACAAAGTGATCCTCCAACACAGATTTGATGTTGTAGATTTTATTTAAAAGCCAGTCTTTGAAAAGTTTGATATCTGAAATTTGATGTGTTCTGAGAGACTATCTTAGCTGAATTTTGATAAGCTCTTTGGGTGGTATATGCAAATTTGCTAAATAGCTACTATTTCTGTAAGTCCACTCACTGGTTTTGTTTCATTTAAAATTTAGACTGGTCATTTATACCAGTGATTTAAGAGAATGAATTTTGGTGATTTTAAGTTTTGGTTTGGATTTATTAAAAAGAGGTAAATGGGTAAACATAATCATTTTATTAAAGCACAACTATACTCTCCTAAGCACTAAAAGAGAATTTGATTTATTCGTTGTTTCTCACACTTCTGTTGAAGCTTTGCTTTTACGTCATGCTTTTGCTAGGCTGTCCCATCACTTTTCTTTGTATTAACATTTCACAACTCATGCATTCTTATTTTTGTTATTTTTATTATGATGCCTTTTCTTTTTTTTTTCTTTAATCTTATTATCTGTCTTTTAAAAACTTGTTCTCTAACTTTGTTTTCCATTTTCTCTTTTACTTTTTCCATACAGTGTTGTTACAGATCTTATAGCAGTCGGTTTAAAGGTAGGAATCTTTTACTATCCTTTAATAAGCATTTTTAAATTTTAGTTTTGGCATTCTTTTTTCCAATGGTGAAATCATCTCACCTATTCATAAAATGATATGTTTTACTGTATGATAACAATCTCTTATTTTCACGTAGCTCCATACTAAGTGCTCTTATAGTTATTTTTGGATTTTATATATTTATTAAGAGAGGCCACAATATTATCTTGTGTATCTAAAATGTGAACAAAAAGTTTAGCCCAAAGTTTCACTTGAACCATCATAGTGGTTGTGTATTTTGTTTTGTTTTAGCAGTTAAATGTAACCTAGGTTCAGATTTATTTTGCTATCATGTGTGGGTTTTTTTTTTTATATCTTCTCTTGGGTATGCTTATAAGTAATACAATTATAACAGCAGCTGAAGTTTCTTCAATTTATACTATGTACCAGCTGCTTTACATGTATTTTCACTAATTATTATAACAGTTCTTCAAGGTAGGTATTAATATTCCCATTTTAGAGATGAAAAAGTAGATTCAGAAAATTTGTATTCAAGGCATAGTGCACCAGAGTTTAAACCCATGTCCTCCTGGCTCCCCCCCCCCCCCCCCAACCCCTCCCATTATATCTAGCTGCCAATAATGAGGATTGAGGATTCTGTCTTAAAGGTGAAGGGCATCAGAGCTGGATAATTAATATTTCACAGTAACACTCCTAAGTTATGTCATTTTAGTTTTATTAAAGTCTTCTTATTTATTTGATTATATAGAATAAATCAAATAAGCAGTGTTCAACAACATGAGGCTTTTACAGTATAAATGGGCATTTTAAGGTACCCTTTAGCAGTTTGGTGTTTGGTATAATTGAGTAGAGAACTTTGTTCTAGAAGCCACTTACAGTTCAGATCAGTGTAGAAAATAGAAAGAAATAATTCATGGTTATATTATATGTATTTTATATAACATTGTTACAATACTTTTTATCTGTCATCTCACTAGCAGTTTCCACACTCCCGTTGGCATTTATTGGATCTGTTAGTGGTGTTTATATTCTTAAAACCTTAAAAAATAAGCATTAGTACAGCATATAGCATTTGAGATTAACAATACTATGTCAAAGATTACATAATTGGGAACTATTGCTTATATTATCTTTCAAAGTTGATGGAGTTATTTGGCAAATTTTGAACATATTTTATAACTTGAAAATAAATGGAAGCGTTCTTTGGTGAGATGTTGTTTTTTTCTGATATACTTAAGTCACTTTCTCATTTGGGGATGATAGAGATTAGAAATAGCAGGAAGGAATATTTAAAGACCAATGTTGTTTTTGTCTTATCAGAAATGTAACGTTAACGATTCTAGAATTTGGTAAAAAATGAATTCATGAGGCATTTTAAAAACTTAATCATTTTGGATTGAGGAATTATGCTTCAAGGATTGTCATGCCTATTTTCTTGTGGAGAAAAAATATATTTTGATGATAACTAAAAGAAAAATTTGAATGTTAGGCACAGGAACTGGATTTGAATACATGATTTGGGTTTCTGACTACCTTTTTTTGCAGCAAGCACTTTAAAAACAAAGATCAGATCCTACTCTGAAGAAAAGATAAGTTGATTAGTTGATTCACTAGGCAGTCTATACTTTTATAGCATTAAATACTATAAAATAGGTTCAGAAAATTTGTGTTTAAGGCATGGTGCTTTGAATAAAAAAGATTTCATATAGAGAGATTTCTCATAAGATATTCTATTTCCTTGGTTCCCATCTAAGAAAGTTTAGTTACCTAGTAATAGGCCAGTAAGACTCATATTTTATCTAGATTACTAGAGGCCTGGTGCATGAAATTAGTGCACTGAGGTTAGGAGTCCCTCAGCCCAGCCTGTGCCTTTTTGCAGTTCAGGAGCCCTCTGGGAGTACCTGACTGCCATGAGGCCCACCCCTGCCCCTGCACTTGCCTGCTGTGAGCCCAGCTCAGGGCTTCTGGCTGAGCGTCGCTCTCCCTGTGGGAGCGCACTGACCACCAGGGGTCAACTCCTGCATTGAGCACCTGCCTTCTGGTGGTAAGTGCGTGTCATAGCGACCAGTTGTTCTGACCAATCTGCATATTAGCCTTTTATTATATAGAATATAAACCAAAATTAGTGAATTTAAATAAGTCTTTTAAAGTGCTGGTTATTTATCTTCCTCTATTTGCTGTCTGAATATAATGGCTAAACAAATAGTTTTAGCTAATGCCAAGAGTGGATTCCATATGTTGCTTCATAGGGGTCAAGAGTTTGGGATCCTTGCTCATACTTGGTATTGCTAGTCTTTTACATTAGCCATTCTAGTGGGTTTAACTCGAATTTGCGTTGACCTTTCGTGCTTGAACCCTTTCATATGATCATTAGCCATTCACTTACCATTTTTCTGTGAATGTTAAGTTTTTTGCCTATTCTTTTCAAGTAGGTTTCTTGTAGATAACATATAGGTAGGTCTTTTTTAAGCCACTCTGACAATCTCTTTTAGTTGGTATTTGTAGACCACGCTTCAGGGTATGATTAATTTAGTTGGATTAATATTTACCTTTTTTACATAACTGTTTTCTATTTATTGACTTGTTTTTATTTTCTTCCTCCTATTATTTTTTTGCCTTCTGGTTTTTATTGAGTATTTTGTATGATTTTTTTTATCCTCTCTTAGCATATTAATTCTACTTCCTTTAAGCATTGTTTAGTGGTGGTCCTTTACATTTTAGTGGTTGCGATATACATTTATAACTCATTTAAGTCCATTTTCAAGAAATAACACTATATTGCTTTGTGTGTAGTGTAGGTACAATACTTTAGAGCATAACCAATGTCTTCTTATTGTCCTTTATTCATTGTTATTCATCATTTCACTTAATCATATGCAATTATCACCCAATACATTGTTTAATATTATTGCGTTAAATGAAGTTATCTTTTAGATCATTTAGGAATAAGTGTAAAATAATTTATTTTACCTTCATTTATTTCTTATTCAACAGTCTTTTTTTCCTTATGTAGGTCCAAGTTTTTGATTTATATAATTTTGCTTTTCTCCAAAGAATTTTTTAAAATGTGTCTTGCAGAATCTACTGACAATAAATTCCCTTGGTTTTTGAGAAAGTCTTTATTCCTCCTTTACTTTTTTTTCATTTTAATTTCCTTATTGATTGAGGTATTACATATTTGTCCTCATCCCCCCATTACCTTCCCAATCACCCTCCCCCCACCTTACTGCCTTCACCCCCTGATGTCAGTGTCCACTATTTAGGCTTATATGCATGCATACAAGTCCTTTGGTTGATCTCTCCCCCTTATCCTCACCCTCCCCTAGCTTTCCTCTGAGGTTTGACAGTCTGATCATGCTTCCCTGTCTCTGGATCTGCTTTTGTTTGAAGGATACTTTTTATATAGATTCTAGGTTGGTGGGGTTTTTTGGGTGTTTTTTTTCTCCCTTAAAATTAACTTTAAATATTTCACTCCACTTTCTTTCTGCTTGTATGGTTTCTGTTGAGAGAGAAACATGTATAATTCTTATCTGTATTCCTCTATAGATACGGTGGTTTTTCTCCCCCAAGACTTTTCTCCTTGTTTTTGGGTTCCTGAAATTTGAATAATATGTTTTAAATAAATTTAAAATTTATTGGGGTGACATTGGTTAATAGGATCATATATGTTTCAAGTTTACATCTCAATACAAGATCTGTATATTGCACTCTGTGCCCACCATCCAAAGTTCACCTTGGTAAGATTGGCAATATCAAGTATGAGCAAGTTGGGCACACAAAAATGTATCCCATTTTTCTCCGCTATGTAACTGGTATTTATTGTCAATATGTACAAAATACATTGCATATTGACTTTGTAACTTACGATATAGCTATGTTATTAGTTTTCTTAATTCCTTAGAATTTTTATGTATATGATCATGCATCTATGAATATTATTTTACTTCTTCCTTATCAATCTGAATGAGATATTTTATTTCTTGCCTTAATGTACCATTTAGGACCTCCAGTATAATGCTGATAGAGATGATAACATCCTTAATCTCATTCCTGCTTTGAAGGGAAAGTAGTCTTTAGTTGTACATTTTTCTTAGATGCCTTTTTTCAGGTTCAGAAAATTCTTTTCTATATCTCATTTGCTATTTTTGGGTATCATGAATGGATGTTGAATTTGGATCTTTCAAGATTTGTATATTTTAGCTAAGTTGTTATGGGCATAAAGTTGTTCACAATATTTCTTTATTTTTAATTTCCCTTTGATCTGGAATGTTTCTATATTTTTAGTCCTGATATTGGTAATGTGTATAGTTCCCTGCCTCCCACCACCCATTGGTTCTAGCTAGAGGCTTTTAAATATTACTGATCTCTTTAAAAGCCAACTTTTGGTTTTACTTCTGTATTTTGGTTGATTCTTCTATTTAATCAGTTTCACTCTTTATTATTTCCTTCCTATTTATGTTGGGTTTAATATGTGTGTTTTTTTTCTCTTTTAAAAAATATATAGTTTATTGATTTTTTACAGAGAGGGAGGGAGAGGGATAGAGAGTTAGAAATATCAATGAGAGAGAAACATCAATCAGCTGCCTCTCGCATGCCCCTTACTGGAATCAAACCTGGGACTGAGCCAAACCGGTCAGGGCATTAATTTGTTTTTCTTGACTTGAATTTTTTGTTTGTTTGTTTTACAGCCTAAAACAACATTTATTATTGTTAAGATTTAGCTAACGTTTTCTGTGAGTCAGGAATATGGGCCTGCCATAGCTGGGTCCTCTGGCTCTGGGGCTAAGGCTGCTATCAAGGTATTAGTAGATGTTGCAGTCATCTTCTGGGGACGAAATCTACTTCCAAGCTCACTCAGATGGCTACGGCAGAATTATTTACTAAGTCAAAGGATTAATTTTGAAGGTAATTTATGAAGATAGAATTTTTAGACATACATAGCCCTAGAATGTTTACATTCTGTTTACCATCATTTAGGTAGTTGTTTTAAGGATGTACTCCTGTGAACTAAGAACAAGAAAGACAGAACTTTAAAAAAAAAAAAAATGAGCCAATCCAGAATAATAATGAAAAGATGACTCAACAGCTGTTCTGAAGGCCTAGAAAGCATTCTAGATTGACACAGGAGGAAAGAGGGTTTAGAAAGGAAATCTTGGGAAGAAAATTAGGAACCAGATAGAATGAATGGTGTCATGAAGATTTTGGGTAAAATTTAATGACATAATAAAGGACAATAGTGTGAGGAAAGTAACGGCAGTTAAAAATCTCATGGAAGCCGAACTGGTTTGGCTCAATGGATAGTCGGCTTGGGGACTGAAGGGTCCTGGGTTCAATTCCGGTGTTGGGCATGTACCTTGGTTGCTGGCATATCCCCAGTAGGGGTGTGCAAGAGGCAGCTGATCGATGACTGTCTCTCATCGATGTTTCTAACTCTCTATCCCTCTCCCTTCCTCTCTGTACAAAAATCAATAAAATATATTATATAAAAAAAAAAATCTCATGGAAAGCGAAACTGAAAAAAAATCATGGCCTAACTAGGGATGAAATTAGAATTTGGCATGATGTTAAGAAATCATTGATAGAGTACAGCCCTGGCCAGGGTAGCTCTGTTTGTTGAGCCTCATTCATTCACCCAAAAATCATTGGTTTGATTTTATATCCAGGCATAAGCCCAGGTGAAAGGTTCAGTCCCCAATTGGGGTGTGTACAAGAGGCAACTGATCAGTGTTTCCCTCTCCCTCTCTAAAAATCAATATAAACATTAAATAAAGGAAATTGAAAGAATTCATTTGATCTTGATTCTAGGAACAATCTTTTTCAAGTGGTCCTAAGGCTGTGACAGACCATAGAGTAAAAAATGAAGTATGTCAGGATTACATTTCCTTACATAGTGATAACAATGTAAATGTTTATTAGTTTTCCACTTTGAGTCAACCTTTGGACAGGATACAGATGGACAAAGCCCAGAATACTGTTGTTACAGGGCAGAATGTAATAACCATAAAAAAAATAAAATCACAGAGGGAGGAGAGACAAAAGGAGAGAACTGGTAACTAGCACTAATAGTTTTGTCCTTCAAAATGGAGAATCAAGAAATAATTTCGTATTGACAAAACAAGCTATAAACTATAAGTATAGTATTTAAAGTTCAATGGTCTATAATAAATAAAATATAATATGCAGATTGACTGAACAGCAGAACGATTGTCCGACAACCTTCTGGATGACCATGCTGTGACATGCACTGGTGCCAGGCAAGCCAAGGCAGGTGCGATGCGATGGGTCAGGGGGGCCCTGCCATCACCCCATGATTGCCTCTGCGAGGTGATCCATGCGGGGGTTCTGTGATAGATTGCCCCAGAGAGGGAGGCCAAGGCCACCCTTGTGTGGTGATAGATCTTGGAGCCCTGGCAAGGCGGGCAGGGCCTCCCTCTACTGGGCAATTGATAGCGGAGGGCTCTCCCCCCCCACCCCCCCCCAATTGATTGGCCCAAAGATGGAGGCCCAGGGACTCCCGGCTGGTGGCCATGGAGGGAGGCCCAGGCCACCTGGCTGGTGGTGCTTTGGCAGGTGAGTGGGGCCTCCCTCTGCTGGGTGATCGATCTGGGGACCCCCCGCAATCAATTGCCCCACAGAGGGAGGCCCAGGCTACTGGTTGGAATAGTTTCTTACAATGATAAGTAAGAATGGCTCATTGTGCTTAGACTGTGTACATAGTGTGGTTTATACTTTCTAGGAGTCTGGAAATTTGGTACATGCTTGGCAGGGAGTGTCAATGTCACCAGCCCCCAATAAAAACCATGGGCAGTGAGTCTCCAATGACCTTTTCTAGTAGATATCATTTCCACATGTGTTATTACAAGTAATTGCTGGAGAAATTAAGTTATCCCATGTTTCCTGGGAGATAACTCTTAGAAGCTTATACCTGGTTTCCTCTGACTTCCCCATATGCCTTTCTCTTTTACTGATTTAGCTTTGTATCCTTCCACTGTGGTAAGTCTTAGAACATAACTATCTGATAGGTTCTGAGAATGCTTTTTAGAGAATTATTGAACCTGGTGGTGGTCTTTAGACTAATTCTAGTCACTGACACTAACATGTTTGTTATGATTTGGGCAGTAGGTGATGTGTCTGTGCATGTGAAGTAGTGGGGAGAGGAGAGAATGAATGAATGTATACAGAATATGAGAACTTTGGGAGGTCAGGAGCCACAGTAGCTGGGACTAACAGGAGAGGAGAGTTTTCTTCTTTACATACAGAGGAAATACTGGCAGATTAACTGGTTTCTACTCAGTCACTATTGCAGATCGGAACTTCACTCAGCAGCTGTACTGCTAGTGATGACATGTTGGAGCAATAGCATCAACAGCCAAGGAGCAGTAGTAGCTGAAAAGAATCAACCTTATAGACTAAGTTAGCACTCCTGAGATTTCAGAATTTCTTATTCAAGAAAGAGCTTTTGCTTAAGAAAATAAGACATTGTTTTCTTGGGTGAAAGAAGAAACAGCCAAATAAATAGTCATAGGTTTCAACACATTTCTCAGTTATTCATAGAATAAGTAGACAGAACATCAACATTCTGTTCACCAGCTCTGCTCCAGATTTTTATAAAAAGGGGGCGGGGGTGGATTTTACCCATATCCTGCTAAGTATCAGTATACAGGAAGTTATTTTAAAAGGAAACTGCATATCTATAATAATAAAAGTATAATGTGCTAATTAGACTGGACATCCTTTCAGATGTCCTTCTGGATGACCTTCTGAACGAAGCTGGGGGCTGAGAGGGTCCTGGGAGCCAGAGGGAATCCGGTGCCAACAGCCAGGGAAAGGGAGGTCTACTCCTGCATGATTTTCGTGCATCGGGCCTCTGGTCTATTATATTAGACCAATTTTGCAGGATATCTAACCTAATTCCCTAGGCCAAGCAGGTGATAAGTGATGGGGCTAGATTTAAATAAATGTTTGTTTTCAAAGCCCATGGTCTATTTTCTGTACACCCTGGTTTATTCCCTTAGCTTTATAATTTTTTAAAAATTTTTATTGATTTCAGAGAGGAGGGGAAGGGGGAGAGAGAGAGAGAAACATCAATGATGAGAGAATTATTGACCGGAAGCCTCCTGCCCTGCAATCTGGGCATGTACCCTGATGGGGAATTGAACCGCAACTTCCTGGTTCATAGGTCAATGTTCCACCAATGAGTCGTGCTGGCTGGGCTATAGGTTATTTATTTTTTTAAGCAGAAGAACCCTTTGAACATTGAAAACATTGTAGTAGGTTCTATAGAGGAGGATATAAAGCTGAATAATTAGGAGACCATAATCAAATTATATGGTGAAACTGTGAAGTATCATTTTTATTTCTGTTTATGGAAAAACATAGTTAACAGCAGGATGAACATGTTTTTTGTCCTTGAAGTGTTCAGAGATTCACTAGACTATGCTAGAATTACAGAGGAGGCAAACTATCTTGGTTTAAATTTCAGTGTTTAAGATACTTTTCTTTTAAAAAATGATAGTTATAGGATCATGGAAAACCAGAGGCTCAGTGCATGAGATTCATGAACTCGGGAGGATTCCTCAGCCTGACCTGCACCTTCTAACAATCCAGGAGCCCTAGGAAGATGTCTGACTGATGGCCGTCATTCGGACATCCTTAGTGCTACAGTGGAGGCAGGAGATGCTTCCACCAATGCCACTGTGCTCGTCAGCTGTGAGTCCGACTTCTGGCTAAGCAGCACTTCCCTGTAGGAACACACTGACCACCAAGGGGCAGCTCCTGCATTGAATGTCTGCCCCCTGGTGGTTAATGCACATCATAGTGACTGGTCATTCCACTGTTCGGTCTGTTTGCATATTAGCCTTTTATTATATAGGATTGTGAAGTATTGCCCTAGCTGATTTGGCTCAGTGGCTAGAACGTCAGTCAGCCTGCGGACTGAAGGGTCCCTGGTTCGATTCCAGTCAAAGGCATATGCCTGGGTTACAGGCTTGACTCCTGGTAGGGGGTGTACAGGAGGCAGCTGATCAGTGATTCTCTCTCATCATTGATGTTTCTATCTCTCTGTTCTTCTACCTTCCTCTCTGAACTCAATAAAAATCTATTTTGAAAAAAAAATTATCAAGTATTTTTGATAATCTTTTTTATACTTACAGTATCTTGATAGACTAAGACAAATGATCATATTCTTGAGTTTTATGTCCATTTTAGGTATGATCTGAAATTTAACCATGAGTTAATGGTTTATTTTCAGAATCTTTCTTACATGTTATTTTAGTAGCTATTTCTCAGTTGTATGGATTGCCTTTTATCATATTAATAAGCTCACTTTAATGTTAAATAAAACCACTTCCCATCAAATTTGATAATGAAACGCTTTATTTGTGCTGCTTACAGTATTTCTTTGCTTTGTTGGCCCTGTATATTTAATTATTCTTCAGCAGGAGAGAGCTTCAATAATTGATACTTGAGGCAGTGAAGCTGATTGGTGTGTTGATTTAGCCAGAGAGCTAACATGTCCACAGAACAACTGCTGTACTTGTTTAAATTTACGGCATGTTTCTAAGGAGACTGTTGACCTAGCATTGTTCATGCACTTTCCCTCTCACCCCCATCCCCATGATGTCTTTATTATTTGGCTTGTTAAAGCTTTTTATATAATGCTAATTTGTTGACCTGTAGTACAGGTTTTTTTTCTCTCTCTTTTTAATAATTTCCTTCTCTTGGTCATCTACAGTCACTCACCCAACAAGCTTTTCATTTTTAAAAATATATATTTTATTGATTTTTTTACAGAGAGGAAAGGAGAGGGATAGAGAGTTAGGAACATCAATGAGAAAGAAACATTGACCAGCTGCCTCCTGCACACGCCCTCTACTGGAGATGTGCCGGCAACCAAGATACATGCCCTTGACTGGAATCGAAGCTGGGACCTTTCAGTCTGCAGCCTGATGCTCTGTCCACTGAGCCCAATCAGTTATGGCTCATTTTTTTTTTTTTTAATGATTTTATTCTGCTTATCTTCCATCTTTTAAACCATAATCACTTACAGCAGATTTAGGAGAGAGGTACTTAACTTTTACCTAGGTCTGCATTGCTCTTCTTGTACTATAATGGAAAATTACCTTTTAGACACTTTTTTCTTATCTTTGAAGGGATGCCTTCTGGATAGTTTGTGTGTGTGTGTGTGTGTGTGTGTGTGTGTGTGTTTGGTTTGTGTTTTTTTTACTTTTATTCTGAAAAAATAAGAGTTTCACAGCAAGTTGTAAAGATACTATATAGGAAAGTATTGTGTACTGTTCATCATTTCCCCCAATTAAAATGGTTACATCCTAATATATAAAAACCCAGAGTCCATAACATATAAAATGACCTTAGGCTTGACCGACTGGAAGTCAGTCCTGAAGTCAATGCTGGATTGCCATGGCAATTCAGCACTGACTGCCACTGGTTCGGGCATGGCGACCCAGCACTGACTACCGAGGGGCTGTGGATCAGGCCCAGAGAGAGGCCCGAAGAGAGAAGCAGGGTCTGTTCCACAGCCTTTTGTGGCAGGTGTTGATTAGCTCTTGCCTCTCTCTTTCTCTCCCTGCTTTGCCAGCAACCACGCCTCTGTTTCTCTCCGGGCCTCCCAGGGGGCTGTAATCAGCCCCACCTTTCTGATCAGGCCTGGACATAGGCTCAGAGACCCTGACTGGCATAGAAACTGACCATTCAGAACCAAGTCGGCGTGAACTGTAAGGAGCCAATAGCTGCCTAGGAGGCATAGCTTTTAATGCTGACTGGCATAGAAACCAACCAATCAGAATCAAATTGGTCGTCAATGGAGGGCAGTTTGGGGTGAGATAAGGCAGGCAGAGGCAGTTAGGGGTGATCAGGCCGGCAGAGGAGAGCATTTGGAGGTGAGATCAGGCTGGCAGAAGAGGGCAATTGGGGATAAGATTAGGCTGGCAGGAGAGGGCAGTTAGGGAAGACCAGGCAAACAGAAGCAATTAGGGGCAATAAGGCCCGCAGAGGAGAGTAGTTGGGGGCAACCAGGCTGGCATGGGAGGGCATTTGGGAGCAAGATCAGGCCAGCATGGGAGGGCAGTTGGGGGTGAGATCAGGCCAGCTAGGAAAGAGCATTTAGGGGTGATCAGGCAGGCAGAGGCAGTTGAGAGCAAGATCAGGCCGATGGGAGAGAGTACCTGGGGGCTAGATCAGACAGGCAGGGGAGGGAAGTTAGGGGCGATAAGGTAGGCAGGCAGAAAGGCAGAGAGGTTAGGGCAGTCAGACAGGCAGGCAGGCATAGGGGTTACCGGCAATCAAGCAGGCAGGCAGGTGAGCGGTCCCAGATTGTGAGAGGGATCTCCCCGGTGGGATCGGGCCTAAACCTGCAGTCAGACATCTCCCGAGGTGTCCCTGATTGGAGAGGGTACAGGCTGGGCTGAGCTCCGTGCACAAATTTCATGCACCAGGCCACTAGTCTTAATTATAATACACTATCAAAACAATCATATTGACATTGGTTCAGTGCCTTTGTATAATTCTGTTTCATCTCATTGCTTGTGTAGATTCATGTAACTGTCACCACAATTAAGATACAGAACTAATTCATTACCACAAATATCTCCCTAATGGTACTCTTTTATCAATATAATCACATACCCATTCTCCCACAGTCATCTCTGCCCTGTGGCAACCATTGGTCTATTTATTATGTATAATTTATCATTTTGAGAATGTTATATAAATGCAGTCATAGAACATGTTTTTGTTTTGAGCATATGATCTATTGATATTTATATATACAAATAGGTTTGTTGTGTTTCTTTACATTTCAATTGCAGTTTACATTTAATATTATTTTGTATTAGTTTCAATCAGGTGTACAACATACTGTAGTTTAGTTTTTTTTTAAACCATGAAACTGTTTGCAGTGTTATTTTACATTCCTATCAGTAATACATGAGAAATCCAGTTTCTTGCATATCCCTGCCTACATTTGATAGTCATTTTTTTTAATTGATTAAGTATGTGGTGATATGGTGCAATCATGATCTTAATTTTCATTTGAAGTGATCTTTTTGTAGTTTTAATTTGCATATCCTTTAATGACTAATAATACTCATCTTTTAGTATGCTTATTGGACATTTGCAAATCGTGCTTTGGAGAAATATCTGTTCAAATTGTTGCCTTTTTAAAAATTGGGTTGTCTTAATTATTGAGTTTCAAGAATTTATATATTCTGAACACTTGATATTTCAGTCTTTTAATATCCTAGTATTTCATTGTGGTTTAAACTTGCATTTCCCTAATGACCAAAGAGGTTAGGCATTTTTTTGGCATACTATTTTGGATATGGTATTAGTCATGTTGATGTGGCTGAGAAAAATACATTTATTTACTTACCCTGTTGATGGTCTTTATGTAGCTATACATGTTTTTGTTCTAGGAATCATGCTGAAAGAGCAGCCCCTGCTTAGGATTTATTCTTGTTTTAGAAGGAAAGGGGGAAAACTAGTAGAAAAGTACTAATATATTTTGAAGATTCTGTTTGGATTTAGTATAGGTCATGCACATTCATATTCCATAGGTTTCAAGTATATCATAAAACCATACTCAGTGTCAGTAGACCAGGGAGGTGTCCTCCCTTCACAGGAGGCATTAAAAGTCACATGACCATAGTTGAGATGAATATTTTTTTCACTGAACAAGCAGAGGGCATAAATACTCTGGAGTAGTAATAAAGTCTGCCATCTTATTTCTGAGGTGCTTGTTCAATTTTCTTGTTATGTTCTGGTATTCTTGACTATTTCTTATTAATTCCTTGTGGGGAGTTTTTCCTCCTTTTTTCTTTTTCTTAGTAAATTGTGGATATAAATCCATTGTTGCTTATATATATAGTGAAGACTTTTATTCTCTATGATTTGCCTTTTTAATCTGCTAATGATGTCTTTTGTTAAATAAAGTTTTTTTTTAAAATATATTTTATTGATTTTGTACAGAGAGGAAGGGAGAGAGATAGAGAGTTAGAAACATCGACGAGAGAGAGTCATCGATCAGCTGCCTCTTGCACACCCCCTACTGGGGATGTGCCCGCAACCAAGGTACATGCCCTTGACCGGAATCGAGCCCGGGACCCTTCAGTCCCCAAGCCGACGCTCTATCCATTGAGCCAAACCAGTCCCAGCAAGTTTTTTAAAGTTGAGATATATTTGACATTTTAGTTTCAGACTAGGTATACAATATAATGATTCAATATTTGTATATTGTAACGAAATTCTGAATTTCATTGTTATCTTGTTTACTGATATTTTCCTTTATAATTGTGTTTTTATTTCTTGTTTAATAAATCTTTCCCTACTCCAATATTATGGAGAGAGCTATTTTCATTAATTTCAATTTGTAAACCACTTAGAATTACTGTTTAGTTGACATTTTAACATACTCCTTTAAGTCTAGAAAAGAGCTAACATGACCTCTAAGTGGTTTCTAAGATCAAATTAACTCAATTTACATATAGAAACATTGATACTAAATTCACATATGTGTAGAAGGTATACCTGTTTCCTAATATAAAAACATGTTGGGCATGTTTAAAATTTTTACTACATTTAAAACTGCAAAAATTCACCTTTCCGTATCCGTATCTTTGGCTACCAATATCACTATTTCTCAGATGTTATCAGCAACACCTATGCTTTAAGTGAGGCTATAATTTCATCTTTCTGAAATTTACGAGTTTCCGTTTTATTTTTCTTACAGGCTTTCTTAATTTCTTTCTCTTGTCCCAAGCTGTCTCTATAAACTTCTAGTGAAAGAACCGAAGGGAATAATTTCTAAACGTGTAGTACCGAAGTTGTTTAAATAATTGTATTTCTATTAAACAAACACATTAGTAGTTTGACTTTCTTCAGCAAAGACTGAAGTTGTTCCTTGCAGAAGAGGTACTTATGATACTTCTAAACATGAAATATCTGTTGTGGTACCATTGCTCCTCTAATATTTATAGGGTAGTTTGGGGATTAAGTTTTATCATCTAATAGACCAAAATATTTGTTCTTAAAAATTGACTAAGTTAAGCAAATACTAACATTTTAAATAGGTTAATTTTTACACTTGTGCACAGTATTTTTGTTGTTGTTGTTAATCCTGACCTAAGGATATTTTTCCATTGATTTTTAGAGAGAAGTGAAGGGAGGTGGAAAGAGAGAGAGAAACATCAATGTGAGAGAAACACATCTATTGGTTGCCGCCTGCATCTGAGGTACATGCCCTTGACCGAAACTGAACCCTGGACCCTTCAGTCTGTGGACCAATGTTCTGTCCACTGAGCCACACTGGCTAGGGCTGTGCATAGTATTTATTATTGTTCTTAAATGGAAACTTAAATCTTGGTAATAGAATTTAGGGTTATAATGAAAGTCTGTCTGACTTTTCCTTTGGCATTGACCATTTAGGTTTGGAAGGCAGCTATCCTCAGCACTATGCCACCAACACCAACAACCATTTAGGTTTGGAATTGGTCAAAACTCTTACCTGAAAAATAGAGTATTTATTTAAATAGTAGTTTAAGAAATAGTACACATTAAAGATAATTTTAAAGATTAATGGGTGGAAAAAATAAGCAGTGAATAAAAGGAGTTGGCCAATATATATAGAAAGAAATTACATCTTTGTGTTCAACCTAAAAAAGAAGGTATCTAAAAGCAGAATTCTTAGGGAGTGCTGCACAAAATATTTGCATGCACATATATTACAAAAACTTAATATACTAAGTTGTCATTGCTGTTGTAAATCCTGACCGAAGGATATTTTTCCATTCATTTTTTAGAGAGAAGGGAAGGGAGGTGGAAAGAGAGAGTATATTAAGTATATTAAGTGTAATTAAAAATATACTACTAAAACAATGTCAGGATGCAAATCCTAAAAATGGTTTATGGTACTTCAAATGTAGCATGTCAGAGGACTGGGTTTAATCAAAAAATGTTCAGGATTATGCCTCCAGTTATGTGATGACCATTCTGTTTTTTAATAACTGTCATGTAGATATTCAGTAATTTTTCTTTTCTATAAAGTACATTTCCAACCTTTAGTTTTTGTAATTCTTAAGTACTTCTTAAATGCCTTGATATTCTAGTGAAGTAATATACTGACTTTTATGTTTTTAGTAGTAAATATGGATCATTATTTGATGTTTGTTTTATTAACAGAATATTACTCTTGCTTTACAGCGGGGATCTGATGAGCTTCTTTCTTCTGGCATCATTAACGGACCTTTTACCATGAACAATTCTAGTCCTCCTATAGGTGTATATGGTAAGTTTCCTTTCTTTCTTTCTTCCTTTCTTCCTTCCTTCCTTCCTTCCTTCCTTCCTTCCTTCCTTTCTTTCTTTTTTTTTCTTCAAAATCTGAAATGCTTTTTTCTCCATGGGTTTCTTCTCCAATTTTTTTTATAGTGTTCTTATTTTGCTCATTTTATAAGCATGTTGAAGTTCCACTTTTCTATATATATAAAAGACTAATATGCAACGTATCCCCTTGGGAGTTCAACCAGGAGACGAGGAGTTTGATTGCTCGTTATGACGTGCACTGAAAACCAGGGGGTGGTGCAGAACAAAGGAAGGCCCCAGTTGGCCCTGATTGCCAGCCAGGCCTAGGGTCCCTACTTGTGCACAAATTTCGTGCACTGAGCCTCTAGTTCAGGCATCTTCAAACTACGGCCCGCGGGCCACATGCGGCCCGCAGAGGAGTCTGATCCGGCCCGCCAGGTTTTTTGGGCAGTGAGCGCAGCCGAGGTGTTACAGTAGGAATTAGTAGTTCATATAGTCTGGCCCTCCAGCTCTCTGAGGGACCGTGATCTGGCCCCCACTTTAAAAAGTTTGAGGACCCCTGCCTAGTTTATGTATAACAAAAACTAAAATTTATTGCAGTGAAGTTCATATACATGAAATTAAGAGTTATATAGTTCTTGCCGAAACCGGTTTGGCTCAGTGGATAGAGCGTCAGTCTGCGGACTGAAAGGTCCCAGGTTCGATTCTGGTCAAGGGCATGTACGTTGGTTGTGGGCACATCCCCGGTAGGGGGTGTGCAAGAGGCAGCTGGTCGATGTTTCTCTCTCATCGACGTTTCTAGCTTTCTATCTCTTTCCCTTCCTCTCTGTAAAAAATAAATAAATAAAATAAAATAAAAACAAAAAAAATAAAATACAAACAATAAGCATATTAATGTTAAAATTTTTAAAAAAAACAGTTATATAGTTTTTGTAAATTTTAAGGATTAATTTGGGTTTAATTTGATAATTCCTTTTTAGTTTGATGTTCTGTGTGCTACACAGTTGTGATAAAACTATCAATAAGTTGGTGACCCTTCACAATTGAGTAAAAGAAGTATTAGGATCAAACTCTTGCAGTATTGATGATGGATTTAGAATAGGAGTGTTAAAATTTTAAGATGACAACATGATTTTTAAAAATTGAAACATACCTTGTGGGGAGGGGAGAGGAGAGCCTGGGAAGGGGGGTAAAGGGAAGGAAAATGGGAAATATATATAATATCAATAAAATATATATATATTTATATATATTTTTTAATTGAAACACAATTCACATCCCATAAGATACCACTTGATTTAAAAATATTTTTGAAATTTGGAGTCTGGAGACTGTAAAACATGTTGGGAAAGTGTAACACTGGAGGGAGAGTGAGCCATTAAGAGGCTATTTATACAGTAGCAGTAACAGTTGTGACAGAGAGAATTAAAGAACTTGCAGAAGGTGAAATTGATAGTTGTCAGTGATTACTGTTTGAATAAGAGATTGCATTGATGCTTTCCAGGTTTTGGACTTGGAAAGTTGAATAGATGGTGGTGCCACTCTATATTAGAAAATGTAGGAAGGATAGAATTGGACAACATAGCAGGTTCTCATTTTTATATATTGAGTTTGAGTTTCTCTGGAACATCCAGATGGAAGTGTCAGGTAGATAGTGGGTTCTTCTGGTCTCAGCATTGTGAGAGACATTTGGAAGTGAATATCATACACATTGGCAGCTGAAGCCAGGAGAATGGAGAGTCTCAGAAAAAGTGAGATTTTTATCTAGATGTTTTTGTAGTTATAGGGAGTTAGAGAACAAGTGGACCTCTATTTCAGGACCCTAAGTTACATGGAGTTTGGGAAAGTGAACAGCCTTTATGTGAGGACACACTGAGAGAGGTGGACCAAATTTATTTAAGGCAAAAGATGAAAAGAAAATTGAATGAAGAAATAAAAAATGTATGGAAATTGTTCATTCATGATATATTGCTCTGGAGGAAGCATCTCAAACTCATAGTGAGCAGTGGGCAGCAAACTGCAGCTTGCGAGCCACATGCGGCTCTGTGGCCCCTTGAGTTTTTAGCAAAGGCCAGCTTATGGGTACCCTAATTAAGTTAATAACAATGTACCTACTTATATAGTTTAAGTTTAAAAAATCTGACTCTCAAAAGAAATTTCAATCGTTGTACTGTTGATATTTGGCTCTGTTGACTAATGAGTTTGCCGACCACTGCTCTAAGAGGACTAAATGGAAAGATTTTGTAGGAAGAGCAACAGCATAGGATTTGTTCATATAGAAGTATGGACCACGTAATATGGGCATGAGACTAAAGCAGCTTTCTCAAATTTGAGCTAGCATCCAAATCACCTAGTTCAATAAAGCCTGATTGCTGAGTTCATCCCTAGAATTTTTAATTTATTAGATCAAGGATGGGTCCTGATAGTTTGCATTTCTGCAAGTTCCCAGGTAAAGGTGATACTGCCATTTGAGGAACCATAGTCTGAGAACTACTGAATAAAGGAAAAGCTAGAATATGAAGTTCTTAAACCTTTTGATCCGGTGGGCTTTAAAAAATATTCTGCCCTTACTCCCCAGAGTTATAGTATATCGAAGATAGGGCCCATATGTTTGTTCTTATTTTAAAAATTAAGGTCAGGTAGTTTGTTTGGTCTTGGTTGATTGATTACTTAGGAAAAGAAAGAAGTAGGAGATCTGACTTTAGCAGGCGGCAGCAGTTTTGTTTTTTATATTTTGAATTTCTTTTTTATCCCATTTCCTAAGTACATTGTTTCTTTTCCTGAAGTGCATCCTCTTTAGTAGCTGTTTCAGCAAAGCTCTGTAAATGGTAACCTCTGACACTGATTAAATATGTCCACTTCACTATTGCTATTGAATGATAGCTATTTAGAATTCTAGGTTGATAGTTATTACTCTCAGCACTTTGAATGTACTATTTTACTCTTTTGGCTTCTGTTGTTGAAAAGTCAATTGTCAGTCTATGTTATTATTTTGTAGATAGTAGTATTCTCTGTAGTTATTCTTAATTTTTTTTTCTCTTTATTTTTGTTCTGTGGTTTCACTACGTCTAAGTATGCATCACAGGTTCTCAACCCTGGATGCTCAATAAAATAGCTTAAGAAGCTTTGAAGACAATTCAGATGCCTTGTCTTACCCAACACCATTTTAAAATCTCTGTGGGGCAGGGGATAGGGTGGGTCTAGATACTGTGTTTTGTTTTTAAAGCTTCTTAGGTAACATATATATATATATATATATATATATATATATATATATATATATATATATATATGTGTGTGTGTGTGTATATATATATATATATATATATATATATATATAATATGTACAGCTGGAGTTGAGGACCATTGCTGGAGACTAATTGCCTCTTTCTTTCTGGATTTCCGTTTTATGAAATGGTAAAGGAAATCCTTCAGACTTGAGGAAAATGATACCAGGTGGAAACTTGTGTCTAAGCAGTAATTATGTGGACACATGACTTTCTCCCCCCAACCCCCTCCTTTTTTTTTTTTTTTTTTTTTTTTTAGTTAATTTAAAAGATAATTGAGGGAGGATTCTGGGAAGATGGCATAATAAGAAGCATCAGGAATCTTAACTGCCTACCTAGACAGCAATTGCATTGCCTGAATCTGTAACTAATTTTAAACTCTTGAGTCTGTTGAAGACTTGCAAGTTTCAGGGGGGAGACTTGGAAGGTAAATTATGGTTAATTTTCAGATCTTAGCACAGTAGCTGCTATATGTCCCCCACCCCCAGTCGCATGGAGGCAGCTGTACCCCTGTTTCAGGAGTAGCTTACAACAGCTTGTGGGAGCTAGGATGGTCAAAAAAAGATCTTGTCCTTTAACTTTTGGGGATCTGTGCTCTGATAGGTGATTGCTTCATCTGATCGCACACTTGTAAAGAGGCAGGCAACCATTGTTCTTGCCTCTCCTGCTTTGTTGCAAGCCAGGCCCTACTCCCAAAACTGACTACCATGAGATTTAAAGGGCCAGTGCTCTTCTCCTTCTCTCACTTCATTTTCCTGTTTATTTCCTTTTGGGGACCAAACATTAAAAAAAATTAACTGTATCTACAGGGAACATTAGAAAGTGGTCATACAGGAAAACAATCTGGTGAAACCTGAAAAGACCTTAGTTTACACAGCAGGCTCATCGTTGGCCCAGAGACAGCCTATAATAATAATAAAAATAAAAAAAAGAGAGACAATAAATAAAAATAATCCAGAACCCAGAAACCCTCGTGGAAGGGGAAGAATCTGATTTTCAGAGTTATCACATTCCCGAATTTGATGAAAAACCTGAGTATAAATATCCAAGAAGTATAATGAACTCCAGGTAATATTAACTCATTGAGACCCACACTGAGACACATTATAATCAGACTTTCAAAAGACAAAGAATCTTGAAAGCAACAAGAAAGAATCAACTCGTCACATACAAGGGATCCTCAGTAAGAATAAGGGCAGATTTCTCATGAAGAACTTCGGAGGCCATGAGGCATTACATTTATAATGTAAATTTCCTTGCTTATTTTTAGGAATGATAAGACAAATACATTGAGATTTAGCCCTAGTTGGGTGGCTCAGTATACACTAAAAGGTGGCAGGTTTGATTTCCTGTAAGGGCACATACTAGGTTGTGAGTTTGACTATGGTTGTAATGCATATGGGAGGCAACTGATGGATGTTTCTCCCTTCCTGTCTAAGGAGAAGAAAAAAAACAATACTTGATTAAAAAGCCACAAATATATCCTTGGTTGAAGATTTTTAAAAGGTCACATTTAAATTTTAGTTTGAATAATGCATTTTTCACCTGTTAGCCATTTACAAAAATAAATCATCTCTGAACCTCCATCTCTTCATGTGTTAAATTTAATAAGATTTAACTGAGTATATTTTTCTGTGTCAATTCAAATAGGGCAGTATAAATGAAAACAGTGTGAAAACTAGAAATGAATGGACAGAGTCTTTAGAGCAGGAAGATGACATGATACACTATTTTATTAGCTTGATAATGTAGGATCTGAGACTGGGCAAGAGGGGAATGAGACTAGAGAAGTAAAGGAACAAGTTTGAAGGTCACATTGGTGACAGTGGTGACATTGAGAGTGAAGATGAAAAATGTAACTAGTCATTTTGGAGGGAAAGTTTATTTCGTGGTGATTGATGAGAAAGAAGAGAGAAAAGAAAGAATATTTTGCCAACCAGATTATCAATATCTGACTGCCAATTATTTTTCACAATCTGGCCTAAGCATTTGCTATACTCAGACAAAGAATTCTAAGAATTGCTAGTCTTTTGGCTCTGTGCAGAATGCTGCCTGCACTCATGAACATAGAGAATTTGGGAGAAAATGCTGGTTTGGTTAATAAGTCAACTTACTCACCTGTAAGCAAGTAAAGTTCCATGCCACAAATATGGGTATAAAATATTACCATAATTTTTATGTGATACTCATTTATTTAGGAGCACAGACATCTGATTGTAAAGTTCCATTAGTATTTGGGAAAATGATCATTTTAGGCCTTTTGAAAGATGATATTTTCTTTCTAATAGTGCTAAGTATGGTATTTAGTATTTAAGAAAAACACACACAAAACTAGTGAAACGTTTGGCTTTCAGATAATTTGCATTCAGTTTTATTCAGTGCTATATTTGGGGGGAAGGGGAGCATTTCTGGATCTTACATACATAAATTTGAGTATTTGTTACAGACTTGTCAGTCTAGTTATTATCAATGCTAAAATAATAGGATTTAAATGAAATTTGTCTGTGAACTGGGATAATTTCTTTATTTCACAGCAGTGATTGTCAAACTTTAAGGTTGCATCAGAATCATCTGGAGAACTTGTTAAGGCACAGGTTGCTGGGTCCCGCCTGTATAGAGTAGAGTAGAGCTGAAAATTTGCATTTTTAGCAAGGTGATCATGCCTATGTTAAGAACTACTGTTATATAATAAGGACTAAGATTATCCTCAGAAACCACAATTTAGCCTAAAAAAAATAACTTTAAAATATATATAACCTCTAAGAAATAGACTTAATTTTCATAAGCATACAACTCAAATACAAGTCCCCTTAGGGTGTAATAAATATAAAATGTTTGTTATAGTGTTCCCTAAAAGCTATTATTCTTACTTATTTAGCAACAGAACAAATTAGAAAAACATATTTTAAAATACTGTAAGGACATTATAAATGTTCTCTATTCACAACAAATAGTTGATTATTTAGAGGTATTTGGTGCTTCTAAATATGTAATTAAACTTACCCAGTAATTTCCTTGAGGTTAAATATGCTTACATTTTTAAAGATTTTATATAACCTAAAAACCTCTTCACCAAAAGATTAATGGTCCTTCTTTCCTTTTACCCATCTGTCCCATTACCCCCAAAATTTCAAAAAAATGAAGCTCTTGGAGGATCAGTATTAATATAGTCTGTTAACCCAAATTAGTTTCAGTAAATTTTTTTTTTAAATCTTATTTTTTAGCTAATGGGAATGACAACAAGAAATTTAAAGGAGATAGACCTCCCTGTTCGCCTTCCCGTGTTCTCCATCTTCGCAAAATTCCAAATGATGTCACCGAAGCAGAGGTCATATCATTAGGGTTACCATTTGGCAAAGTAACTAATCTTTTGATGTTGAAAGGAAAAAGCCAGGTATGTAATGTTTAAAGATTGATCCATCGTTATAGTTCTGGGTATTAATGTTAAAGATGATTTTTATTTTTTTGAACTTTTCTAAATTGCATTTTCTAAATTTCATCCTATTTACATAAAGTAGTTTTTAAATTATAATTTTGGGTGTATGTGACAAGAAACAACAGACAAAAATGTTAACATTGACTGTTTTTCTTTCCTCTTAATAAAAAAAAATTATATTTTTAGTTTCAAAATGGCTTATGAAAATATCCTGATTACCAAAAGACCCCAACAGAAAAACAGAAGATATAAATTATACCTCATTTGGCAAATTGCAGGACATATAAGTTTTCCAAAATCTGTATAGAACTATTTATACTATTTTAGTTATAGAATTAATAAGTAGCTTCTTTGGTAATTTCAGAAGTTAATAGGTTTTTCTTAAGATGAATATGCTTTTTGTGGTGATCATGACAAAAAATATAATACATGTCATATTGATTGCTTGCTTTCTTGTTCCATGTCAGATGGCACTGGGATGAATTTTTTAGTTTTCTCCTAGCTCTCTTTTACATTGAGCATTGTTACAAAGAAGAGAACAACAAATTGAGTTAGGCCCTAGACATTGTGTAGTACATTGGGATATGTCTCTATGTTTCTCACAATTCTCATGAATAAGTTTTTGAAACACATTTTATTTATTTTTAAATATATTTTATTGATTTTTATTTTTTTATTTTTATTTTTACAAAGAGGAAGGGAGAGGGATAGAGAGCTAGAAACATCGATGAGAGAGAAACATCAATCAGCTGCCTCCTGCACTCCCCCTACTGGGGGTGTACCTGCAACCAAGGTACATGCCCTTGACCATAATCAAACCTGGGACCCTTGAGTCCGCAAGCTGACACTCTATCCTCTGAGCCAAACCAGTTAGGGCTAAGAAGCTCATTTTAAATGTATTTATAAATAAGTAACTTGATTAGCAGTAGACTTGCTAGAGGCTGGATGATGATGTCTGAATTATGCCCATACCTTTTAGTAAGCTATAAACTAACATGCCTTTTTAATGCGGATAAGATTATTAAGATCTGTAGAAGTTAAATAAGGTGGTAGTCCTTGTTGTGTCTACATACATAGACCTCTTGGAGGTAGTACATGTACTTAGATCTTTATTTTAACATAGTTGCCTTTGTTGAGAATACTAGGTTTGCATGGTTTGAAAAGAGCCAACATGGCCATGTCTAATGGTTGTGAGATGTCTAACAGCCATGTATCACATTTCAGTAGTATATCCTGTATATTATGTCAGATGGCTGCGAGAGGCAGCAGGCAACACATACTTTCCTCTGTCGTAACTGTTGGTTCTGGGGTTAGTAGTGCTAATTGACTTACGTTGATTGCTTGTTTTCTGTTTATAAGTACTATGTGAGAAACATCTTGTCGGTGGTATACTTTAGCAGGAGATTCAGATGTGAGTCACTAGAACTACTTTTACACGTGATCTTTCCCATGGTACTTGGAAGTAGGGTGTTGAGGGCATAAAGGGTATTATTTTCACCGGTCTTTCTGTGGGTAGTAACTTGATTTTCTTTTCATTCATATTATGAAAATTTATCCTTTTGACTGGATACTTTAGAAAAACAGAAATGAAACTTTTACTGGACAACATGTTGAAACATGTTTTTAAATATGAATTCTTAGGTTTTATATGCTTTCAGGAAAAAACTTCTTATGACAAGAATTATTATTATTCCAAATACATTGTTTAGTTTTTCCTTTGTGTGACTGGTGTTAAACATTGGGTTAATTCTTAATATGTAGCAAAGAGTTGGTAGAAAACACCTTCTCCCCCATATAGCGAATATTATTAAAAGACTACAGTTTGTACAGTTTTTTTTTGTGGAAAAGATGATTACAAACAAGATAGGAGATACTGCCATAGCTATTTTTACCTTGATAATTTTATCCTTTTTTTTTTTTTAGAAATATTAGAAAAAGTATATTACTGATACAACTGGATAGTGGATTTAAAGTGTATTGTGGATTTTTATACCTTTTAGATGGCATAAATGACTCAAAGTCTATTTTATTTCTTGAAGATGGAGGAATTTTATTTGTTTATTGTGGATCAGTTAATTAATGGTATTTGATCCACTGTTGTGTAGCTAGCATTACTATTTAATAGAATGTTTTTAGTTCATTTAATCAATTCAGTTGTGACATTTGATTAATTCAGTCAAGCATAATATTTAACATTTATTAAGTCAATAGCCTGGAATATTTGCCAAATGGAAACACTTGCCAAGTAAGTAACAAAGTTAAATCTATAGATACTTGCCATTTCCTGTGTTCAATAAATTTTGTTGTTAAATACGTATTTTATAAATAAATTATAACTGTTTTATATATAATTTGAATTGCTAATTAAATGCTTTATTGTAGTAAAAATTAATTGAGTTGTCTAACTAGAAATTTGCATTGATTTAAAATGTATTTTAAGCTGAAACCGATTCGGCTCAGTAGATAGAGCGTCAGCCTGCGGACTGAAGGGTCCCAGGTCCGATTTCAGTCAAGGTCATGTACCTTGGTTGCAGACACATTCCCAATGTGGGGTGTGCAGGAAGCAGCTGATTGATGTTTCTAGCTCTCTATACCTTTCCCTTCCTCTCTGTAAAAAATCAATAAAATATTTTTTAAATAAATAAAATGCATTTTAAGTTTAAGATGTTCGTACGGTGGTTCTGAGGGTTCAGAGTGGTTAGTATATGTCTATATTTTATTTTCCTAATGAACCATTAAGATAGGTGGCAGGTTTTACTTTGTCATACAAGTTACAGGGGTCCTTATAGCCAGAAGAAGCCATATATAGAATAAGATATAATTACCAAGGTGTGTCTTCCATCTTAATTCATTCTATGTTACTCTGCAAATATTTATTAGTACAATGATTACAGATTTTAAAAATTTTGCTTGAATGACTTGACTTACTATGGGAATTTGGACAGTTGACCCTATACACCTGAATGCTCTATTTAATTGTATTCATAAACTGTTTAGTAAAAGGGTAAAGAAAAATAGATTGTCATGCCCCATCTCTGAGAATGTTTTAGGAAAGAACTAAACTCAACTCCTAAAAGTATCCGTTTGTAGTGGTGATGCACACATTAAAAAAAAAATTTGGAGATAGTACATGTACTTAGATCTTTATTTTAACACAGCTGCCTTTGTTGAGAATACAAAGTTTGCATGGTTTGAAAAGAGTCAACATAGCCATGTCTAATTTCAAAAAGGAAGAGAAAGGGAGAGAACGGTAGAAACATCAACTATGAGAGTGAATCATTGATCACCTGCCTTCTGCATACCCCCTACTGGCGAATGAGCCAACCTGGGCATGTTCCAAGACCTCCTGGTACAGAGGCCAATGCTCAACCACTGAGCCACACTCACCAGTCCACACATTTACTTTTACCTTTTTAATTACTTCTGGATTTAGGAGAAACAAAAATAAGAAAAAACAACAAAGCTACATAAATCATCTAATCAACTGGCAATTTCTCAATCCCAAATCCTTTACTGAATTTAGCTTTTCAAATATGTTCCCAGTTATTATCAGCAATACACATTGAATCAAAAGTCTTTTCATTCTCTTCATCACATTGAAGCAAAAGAAAAAAAAATCTTTCCATTCCCTTCTTTCATGAGAATAAATATACAATTACTATATATATGCACATATATATATATATATATATATGAGTTACTTATTTACTTTTGTATTTTTGGCCTGGTCCTTGCTTTGTGGTGAGTGGCTTTGATTGATACAAGGTGGGGCTGCGTATGTGTGAGGGGCAGAGATGGATTGGTAACTACAGGATACCTAGTCTGCGTGTAGAACAACTTAGTTACCCAGAGATAACTAACGAACATTTTGCTAAAAACATTTTGGTGTGTGTCCCTTCTTTATTCAGATGTATTATTGTCTATGTATATAATTTTATTTAGGTTGACAATGCATGAGTTTAGAGCAAGCTAGAATGACAAAATAGTTCTTAGCTATCTTTCAGAAGCCGTGAGCTTTCACTTTATCTTCTTGTGTTTATTGCAGGCTTTCTTAGAAATGGCTTCTGAGGAAGCTGCTATTACCATGGTGAACTATTACACTCCTGTGACCCCTCATCTTCGAAGCCAGCCTATCTTTATCCAGTATTCCAATCACAGAGAACTTAAGACTGACAATCTACCTAATCAAGCTGTAAGTATTAAAGGCATTTTTAAAAATAGCTATAAGCACATATGGTTTAATAGCTTAAGATTAATTTTCTGTTTCAGAGGAAAAACAAAAATGTACTTTTTAATCTATCTTAGCTTAAACATAAGAAAGTGAAGCCATGTTTGAAGTTTAAAGTTATAGTGTTAAAAGTGGCAGATATTTAGTTTTCTCATGAAACTGTTTTTATGAGAAAAAAAGGAAAAAATTGTTATGTATCTCTTAAAATCTCATATCTAATGGAATTTTAGAAGTCAATCCTTTCTTTTACAGAATATATAACAAAGGCATTGAGAAGTTGAGTGATGTTTCTGTTGTGATGTTATGTAAACTGAATTTAAGATGTTAATGAGAATTTGTATATATACGTTTAGTAAATGGTTTATGACTTCAAGATGAATGTGCATTGTAGAATATCAACATTTTCCACTTTTTATTTTGTTGTAGTTCATGTTGAATCTTTTGTGTCTCTCCAAGTTGATTTTTAAGTAATTAAAATAGTAATTTCAAGGTTTTTTATTATGTCACGTGCATAATGTTTGGCCCTTATGCTTTTGCTCTAGGCAAAAAGAACCCTAGTTCTTGATTCTGTGTGGAAAGTTATTTATAATGTAAGCTGTTGGATTTAAATTATAGTTTTCCACATTACTAAAAACTGATATTTCCTATATACAATCCTTAATTTGTTCTAAGAGATACTAACCTATATATATAAATATAGATATTATTAAGTCAATAGCCTGGAGTATTAGTTACTGGAATTTAGTTACTCAGAAATAACTAGCACTTTTCTAACATTCTTGTGTGTGCCCCATCTTTATTCATGTATGTTATTGTCTCTGAATGTAATTTTACAAAACTGGGACTCAAATGTTTTGAAAGCTATTATTTTCTACTATAATATGTCAGACATTCTTCCATGAGAACAATTATAGAATTACTTTATAATTTTTAAATGACTGCATAGTATTCCCTTCTATAGGACATAACTTATCCTGCTTCTTCTTTTCCCCCAAATATGTTTTTATTGATTTTTACAGAGAGAGGAAGGGAAGGGAAAGGGAGAGAGAAAAACATCAATTGATCGGCTGCTTTCTGCATGCCCCCTACTGGGGATCGAGCCCTCAACCTGGAGAATGTCCTGAACAGGAATTGCCTCCTGGGTCTACCATTGAGCCACACTGACTGGGCTATCTAGTTTATTACAGACATTGAGATTGTTTCCAATTTTATGCTTTTACAAATAATACTATAGTAACATTCTTACAATATATATCTTAGCACACTTGCAACATTATCATATTAGTTTGTATTTCTGGCAATGAAATTGCCGGGACTGAGCATAAGCTTATTTTATATTTTGATATATCTTGTATTATTGCTTTCTGTAAAGATTATGCCCCCACTTGGGATGTGACTGATAATGTATGAGCAATTTTCTTGTCTTTGTTAATATGATAGACAAGAAATTATACCTTATTGTTTACTGATTTTTGTTTGGTTACTCGTAAAATATTTATAGCAATTTCTGTTAATGTGGGTTTCCAAAACCCCCATTTTAAAAATTGCAGTAAAATGTATATAATGTAAAATTCACCATTTTAACCATTTTAAAGTATGCAGTTCAGTGGATATTAAGTACATTCACATCTTGCAACCTATCACCAACATCCATCTCCAGAAGATGTTCCCCTTCCCCTATCTCTTAAGATTGTATTAAAGATCCTGATTTTGATACCATACTCATAAAGACTTAGCTAAGTAAAATTTTAAAAATTTTCCTACTTTTACATTTTAGTTGTTTGTATTTTAATATATAAATCTTTATTTTATTAAGTATTTTTTGGAGTGTGGAGTAAGGGTTAGGTTTTAATCTTTATTTTACTCCCAGTGACCAGTTCCACCTTTGTTATTTAACTTAATATATTTTATTTCTCCAAATATATTAGAATTATTTTGGTAACTTATACCCCCAAACACACAATTGGAATTGAATTTTATTTTATAGATTAATTTAAAGATAATTAATGTATTTCTATTGCTCACTGATCCTTTAAAGAGGAAATTATATTTTGTTTACTGGCTTTGAGTAGATCTTTTAATTTTCCTTTATGTAAATTTTCTCATTAGTGTGATTCCTAAATATATTAGTATGTCTTGAAGAAGAAATAAACAATTTATTAAGACTCTTAAAGATGGATTATTCTAAAGGGAAACAGTGAGAAATCCCAGTTGCTTGGCAACCAAAGCCAGCCCAAATGACCTAGTTTATTCTTCGATAGCCTTGATTTCTTCCCAATATCCTTTCTATTTTGCTAATTTTGTGCAGTTTTTATGCATTGATGTTTCATAAAATACAATAATTTTTCTTTTATTCAAAGTTCTATATCAAAGCTGAATTCAAAATTCAAGGTACCTGTTTGCATATATAAAATGTATTAGATAACTTTTATTTTGACAGATTTGGGAAACTGATAAATTAACTGTTTCATTCCCTTTTGTTTTCTGAATCAAGATATTCCAAAACATGCATATAACTTCTTTTCTAGTTTATGGACATACTTGCCAAAGGGTCAGGTGAATATCAAGTATTTTTTGTCCCTTGACTTAAATTAAAATTATAGCTAAAAAAATTGTCATATTTTAAGGTACAGCATTTGAGAAATCGTTGTGTAATAGCAGTCAATTATTGTATAGACAGTTTTTCTTTACCCTGTGTGTGGAAGTTTATAAATCCACAAAGAGGTGGCCATGGGAAGATTTTTCTCTAAAAATTCATCAAACTGGACACTTAAAACCTCTGCTTTTTTTTTTTTTTTAATCTCTGCATTTTTATGTATACTCATTTCCATCTCAATTTCACAATGCCTTCACAGAATCTAAGCATGTTTAAATTTTACATGAACTACATTTTCTCTCCCATGCCTCAATAAAAATCTGTTGGTTTCATACCGCTGCTATTTCCTTTATTTATAATTAGTGTAACCATTCTAGAGAGAGTGTTGCAGAACATTCTGTGTCATAGTTTTTTTATCATCAGATTCACTTTACATCAACTAATTTTTTAGGATTCATGTATGCTTCTATGTAATTAAAGTTCTCATTTTGGATTGTTTTATAGCGAGCCCAAGCGGCACTGCAGGCTGTCAGTGCTATCCAGTCAGGAAGCCTGGCCCTTCCTGGAGCTCCCAGCAGTGAAGGCACAATGCTACCCGGGCAGAGCCCTGTGCTCCGGATAATTATTGAAAACCTCTTTTACCCTGTGACCCTGGAAGTTCTTCACCAGGTAAGGAAGGACCTTCTTCAGAAAGCAGAGTCAAATGTGTCCTCTGTAACTTTAGATGTTTTATATCTTTAGTTTTTTTGGGTTGCTAGTTTTGTCTGATGTATTTCTTTAAATTTTAAAAAACTTTACCCTGTTTCATTCAAGAAGTAATATCAATTCGAGATAATTTTGATACCCCGTTTCCTAACTTAAATACTTGATTTTAAAAGATGTGTAAGACATTCTTTTTTTTTCTTTTCTTTTTTTTAATATCTAAGCATGAAAATGAGTAAAGTATAGAATCTATAAAAAGCACTGGTAGTAGTTATTCCTGAGAAAGTAAGATTGGGATAGAAAATAACTAACTTATTCCTGTTGACTCTTTACATTTGAGTATTTTTCTTTTAAAAACTCTGAAAGGAAGGTATACAACAACTCTTTTACATGTAACATGGAAGTAGCGTGTTAAGTGCTGACTGATGCCCAATGTAGCTTTCATTGACAACCCAGTAATATGCCTAACCTGTCTTGATAAAAGTCATTCTACCGTCTTTTGGCCTACTATGCATATATAGAATTTAAAGATTGGGAGGTCACCTTGTTGTATAATTTTATAGTGAATAAAACTGAAACTCAGATACTTGACGCATTGTAGAGTAATTGAAGAGCCAATTAGAACTCAAGCCTTCTAATATGAAGTCCAGAGTATTTTGCATGCTTGTTATATTTTTAATAACCAACCAAAGTGTAGTGCATAGTATAGCCTAAGGATTAACATGCAGTATTAAATTTAACATGTAGTTATTTGGTAATCTGTATACATAAATATTTGGCATCTAGTCCAACAACTTCAGTTAGTTTTGTCCCTTTTAGCTGCATATTGATTTCATTATACTTGTCAACCCATGTATTAAAATACTAAAACATTATTTGCCTATTTTCATATTTATATCTCAATATATATTACCAGTCTAGAACCAGGTCAGTCCAGGATTATTTAACTGCTTTTCTGATCTTTGTATTTGTACTAAAAGTGAAGGGTTATAGAGGTGTATGTATGTGTATGTATATTTACGAATTGAAATGCTCTTATTCTATTCCCACATTTTACAAATAAGAAAACAGAGGCCTCCTTTAGAAGTTATGCTAGGTTTCCACAGTCACTGTGCTAACTGGTGATAGAGCATGGATACATTCCTAATGCAGTTCCTGTGCCATGCATATAAATATCAAAGTGTACCATTTACTAGGCCCACTGTGATCCCTGTGATAGTTTTCTGAGGACCATTTTCTTAAATATGCATTTGTAAAGCATGACCTAGGGCGGGCTTTCACAGAGCTATCCATAGCCACTTCTGTTCCCTGAAAGGGTTCCGGAATTGATCAGGTGATTGCTTTTTTTGTTCTGGTGGATTTTCTTCTCTTCTGTTTATCCCACAAAATGGTACTGAGCACACTGTGATCCATCAGCAGTGTGTGCTTGTTTTTGGTATTGTAACCCTGTAGCTACTGCTAATGTACACTGTGTTTCAAAGGATATTCTTGGTCCTGTGGCTCAACACAGCCATCTGTCACGGTGAGTTAGCCAGGGTCATGTGGTTCAGTCCTGTCGTTCCATTTATCATCTTCATGACAGCAGTTACAATCCTTGTTTCTCTCCCAAAAGATCATGGGGTCCTTCTGGTGAAGAGTAGTTTCTGAGAATCTTCAGTAGTAACTTTCAGGGTCGGACTCGCAACCTTCAGTTACAGCACTCCCTTGTTTCATGCTCCTTCCCATTGTTGTTGAAATCAAAACAAACTCTTTACCAAGGTCCTTAGGTCCCCACATGCAGACCTCTCCCCATCTCTTTAACCCCTTTTCTAACACTTCTCTGCTTATTTAGCACCCTAACTTTTGGTCCATTGATCTTCCCTCCCCTCCAGCTTATCCCTGTCTTAGTCCTTTTCTGTTTTCTATTATTTAAGCTTGGAATACTCTTCACTGAGATAGTCACTGAACTGGATTTTACATAATTGGATTTTCACCTCCTCAGAGAGTCTTTCTCTAATTACATTAACTAAGCCCTCTCCATCTGATATCCTGTCTCATTAACCAACCAAAGTGTAGTGTAACCTAAGGATTAAGGATACAGGGTTTGGAGCTGGTTTGAATCCTGGCTCTTCCACTTACTACCTCTGTAATCCTGGGCAAGTAACTTACCTCATCTATGACTTTTACTTATTTACTAGTATATAATGGAGATGAATTAAGATGGTTTTTCATACCTTCATTGTGAGGTTTATATGAGTTAATGCACTTAAAGCACTTAGAACAGTGCCTGCTACATATTAAGTGCTCAAGAAATTTTATCTGTAATTATCAGATGTTAGTAAATTTCACTGTAAGGAAATGATCCTTGCTTTTATAGTCTTGTGGGTAAGATGTAATTTCATAAGTAATCGCATAATGCAATAAATATTGAGATGGGATCATACATGGAAGTGTGGAGTTGCTTGCACCTGTTATAATTAATTAGAGGATTGTTTTATATTCTTTGCTGAAGAGTTATCATTAACTAAACTGCTCTCTAATATCTGTAGAAGCTTGTGGTTATTCCTTTAGCTAGCTCATGGCAAAGGGGATTGAGATGGGAATGGTGCCATTTCAGATTATGGACATTAAGAAAGATGTTACCAAAATGACATTTGAGCAGAGGCTTGAAGGATGTTAAGGTGTAAGTTGTGTGTACGTGGTAGAATGATCATCCAATCAGAAAAAGCAGCAAGAGCGAAGTCTTGAACATGAAGGTGTGCTTACTGTGTTCAAATATCAGAAATAAGGCTATGTCAGTGGACTATAATAAAGTAGGAATGTAGTAACTAAGAGGGTCAGAGAAGCAGTTAGGAGCCAAATTACATAAATAAAACCTTTTTTATCTTACATGTAAGGAAGATGGAAAACCATTGGAGGATTTTGGGGCACATTTATGTTTTAACAGAATCAGTCTCGTTGCTGTTATAAGACTTCAGACAATAAAACAGTGAAGGCCTGGGGATGGGGTGGGAGCTGGGTGAAAGGCGTCAATGAAAAAAAAAAGGGGGACATATATAATACTTTCAACAGTAAAGATTTTTAAAAAAATGATTAAGCTGTAGGCATAAGTGAAGGCTCTTGTCATAATCATGTAAGGGAGGGTGGAGACTGGGATAAGGATGTGGACCCTGGAAGTAGTGATTATGGATATATTTGGAAGGATTTGCTGATGGGTTGAGTAGGTGTAGGTTTTGAAGAGAAAGAGAGTATCAAGAATGTCTTTCAGATTTCATCTGTGAAATGGTAAAGTAGAGCTATCGTATATTAAAATAGTAAAGACTGAGGGGAATAAAAATTGGGGACGGGTGGAAGGTAGGGCAGGAATCAAGAGTGTGTTTTTGGACATGTTAAGTTTAATAGATCTATTAAACATTGAAGCAGGAGATACTGAATAGAAATTTGGCAAATAAACCTACATTGGCATAAGAACTCTGGGCTGGAGCATCAGCTTATGGGTGGTCATTTAAGGCCATTGGATTGTTTGGCATCACCTAGGACAGTGGCTCTTTGGCCCCTTGAGTTTTTAGCAAAGGCCAGCTTAGGAGTACCCTCATTAAGTTAATAACAATGTACCTACATATATAGTTTAAGTTTAAAAAATTTGGCTCTCAAAAGAAATTTCAATCGTACTGTTGATATTTGGCTCTGTTGACTAATGTGTTTGCAGACCACTGGCCTAGGATAAAGGACTGATCTTTCTGAATTGCAGAATAAAGATAAATAACTTGCAAAATCAATTATTAAGATATTAAATAAAAAATTAATACTAGTAATATAAAATTCTGGTTCTTACTATTTTGTTAGCTACAAAAACGATTACAAACAAGTTGTGTTCGGTGTGCCTGATATTTTTTAAAGTTCTAAGATGAATATACATTTTATATGAATACTAGTGAACATTTTTAGTTTCTGGCAAGTTCTACCTGTATAAATATCACCCTGAAGATTAATTTTATCAGAATTTTAGCTTCAGTATTTCTTTAGTCTCATTTTAAAGTCCAAAAGAAAACAATGTATAGGAGACATCAATGGTTTTTAATTGTGATGTAGTCGAATTTGTCTATTTTTTTCTTTTGTTGCCTCTGCTTAAGAATATTCTTTCTGATAATTAGGAAGCAGAGCCATTTGCCCTATTAACAATACTCAAGACATAATATTTGATAATGGAAAATTTTTACCAATTTAGGGAATACTACCTTTTTATTCTTATAATGACAAGTGCCTGGGTCATTAAGATCCACATTTAAAATGGGACATCAGAGGGTGCGATGTAGTGACCTTGGCCATGAACCTTTGTTTTGGTGAAGTAGAATAGTATTGTGAGAGCATTGATAACCAGAGATCTGTCAGGAAACCTTCCCCGCCCTCTTGTTTATTCCTCTTCTCTGATACCACTTAAGAGGGGCCTTCCTTGACCACTCTTGGATGTCTCCAACTTTAATTCTCATTTTCTCTCATTCCTTTTTTTATTTTTATTTTTTAATTCATAACCTTTTTTACAACTGGACATTGTTATTTATTTGCTTAGTTATCATGTCTTTTCTCGTAAGGTCCGAGACTCTTGTCTCTGTTTTGTTCACTGCTGATTTTCCAGTGCTTAGAAGAGTACTCTGTGAGGCTTTGAATTAATAGAGCAGTCTCTATTGAACATCTTGTAGTTTGTCTCTAAAATCTCAAAAAGTTAGAGGCTAATTCTCAGAGTGAAATAGTTGATCAATGTGACTCTTTCACTTCCATTCATATACTTTTCACCCCATTATCTTATAATATTAATTTCTATTGTAGACTCCTGTTTTAGTATTGTGTCACTTATGACACACTATAAAGTAGATTAAATATTTGAGTGCCTTTTGGGTTAGGCACTGTTATAAGCCATGCATGGGTGTTGAAACTTTAACATCTTAGGTTTGATTTAAGTTATTTTGGTACCAACAATTTTAACAGAGGAAATTATTTTCATTAAAAATGGTATTCATGAATCAAGCTATATTTATAAAGATATGTTAGTTTAATTTTTTCCTTAGATTTAACCCAATGTGAACTTTTTTTCAGATATTTTCTAAATTTGGCACGGTCTTGAAAATTATCACCTTTACAAAGAATAATCAGTTTCAAGCCTTGCTTCAGTATGCTGACCCAATGAATGCACAGTATGCCAAAATGGTAATTATTAACTTTTTTTCATTTTTCAGTTGTTAATCAGTCACTTCAGTGTAACCAAAGGAAGCCTTCATGTCTTCTCCTTTGTTCCCACTTACCATGTGTTTTTTAATTGTAGTAAGATAAACATAATATAAAAATTATCATTTTCAAATATACTGTTTCATATGCTCTTTTTTTTATAACAAGCTAAAAATTACTTTGTTCATATGAAATGGTTTCAAAGCACCTATTATATCTCAAGACCTCTGGGACTCATTTCAGTTTGTCATATTTGAAGTCTAGCATTGAGCACAGTGCTCCTGATATAATCTAACTAATAAAGTAAAATTATCTTTGCCCTTGTGCCTTCATTTATTCTATCAAATTCTCCAAAGATTAATTTCACTATTTTTACAACCATACTCCTAGTTGAATCTTATGAGCTCTGAATTGATGAATACATTAAATCTTAGGAAACTTGCTGTGTCAACTTATAGTCTTTTTTTTTTTAAGTTCATGAGTGCTTGATTGTTGACAAGATATAAAATTTCACGGTTGGGTTATATTTGACCCATATCCTATTGAGACCTATCTGTAACCAGAATTCTATCTTACATCGGTGTCTGAATTGTTTCCGAATTCTTTTCAAAGATAAGGATAAAGTTAGTTTTACTTTTGTGTACTACACAGTGTCTACCTCTTGAATAGGAATATAGCCTTTATATTTGTTCCCTCTACCTCCACATATGTAAAATTTTGTGCCTTTATAGTAGCATACTCGTCAATAAACTATTACAAGTCAGGGTTTTTTGTATATTTTTTACTTGGTTTCTGATATTTATTTTGATAAATTTGGACATATGTGGAAGTCATAAGTGACTACAAATATTCCTTTGGTAAGTTTTTATTATTATGAAGGGGGAGGGATTACTGATTTATAGGCCTGTTCCAGAACTGACTTCAAATTTCCCTTAGCTTATTATTTATTTATTTTTATTTATTTTGTTAATCCTCACCCAGGGATATTTTTTCCCATTGATTTTTATTTCATTTATTTTTAATATATATTTTTATTGATTTCAGAGATGAAGGGAGAGGGAGAAAGAGATAGAAACATCAGTAATGAGAGAGAATCAATGAGAGAGAATCATTGACTGGCTGCCTCCTGCACACGCCCCATTGGGGATCAAGCCCACAACCCAGGCATGTGCCCTTGACCGGAATCAAACCTGGGACTCTTCAGTCTGCAGGCCTACGCTCTATCCACTGAGCAAAACTGGATAATTGTATAATTATTACAATAAGTAATAATTGTATTTTTCCCATTGATTTTTAGTAGAGAGGGAGAGAGAGAGAGAGACAGAGAGAGAGAAGCATCTCTGTGGGAGACACACCCATTGGTTGCCTCATGTTTGCTCCTTGTCTGGGGCCAAGGGTCTAGCCTGCAACTGAGGTACATATCCTTTTTTTTTTTTTTTTTTTTTAATATATATTTTATTGATTTTTTACAGAGAGGAAGGGAGAGAGATAGAGAGCTAGAAACATCGACCAGCTGCCTCTTGCACACCCCCTACCAGGGATGTGCCCGCAACCAATGTACATGCCCTTGACCGGAATCAAACCTAGGACCTTTCAGTCCGCAGACTGACGCTCTACAACTGAGCCAAACCAGCTTCGGCATGAGGTACATATCCTTAACCTGGAATGGAACCTGAGACACTTCAGTCCTTGGGTGGATGGATACTCTAACCTCTGAGCCAAACTGTGTAGGGCCCTCAACTTATTACTCAAAGTGCTAAAAAATAAATTTATAAAAGAAAAAATGGTAGATAATATTTCATGTATTGCTTTTCTAGTAAGTACCATTTAGAAAGGCTTTATTTCATCTTAACCTGTATAAACTAAACTATACTCATTCTTTAAAAAGAATTAAAATGAAGTGTAAAAATATTTGTAAACATTTTTGTGGATAAAATAATCATGATAGCAGCTTATATAATGTACAGTAATGCATTATAGTTTTCCAAGCCTTTACATTCTCCTCTCTAATTTGATCTTTACCAGAGACAAGATAGGGATTATTATCCTAATTTTACAGATGAAAAAACTACAGTTAGACATTTTCTTTTTCTCTCTTAGGTGCACATAGTGACAGAGGTAGAAGTAAATAAAGGTCTTTGGCTTCTAATCCAGTGCTCTCTGCTTTATACCTGATAGCCATTCTGTGTCAACGTAGAGACTACTTGATTTATCAGTGTTGTTGTCTTGCAAAACATCAGTCCCTTTCTTACATGCTTTAGGCACTGGATGGCCAGAATATCTATAATGCATGCTGCACTCTGCATATTGACTTCTCCAAGCTTACCAGCCTTAATGTGAAATATAATAATGACAAAAGCAGAGACTTCACTCGCTTAGATCTTCCTACTGGTGATGGCCATCCATCCCTTGAATCCCCTATGGCTGCTGCTTTTGGTGAGTAGTTCTGTTTTGGGTCACAAAGCAAGTTTTCTGAAATTACACATTTCATTTATTAATCCATGTTATGTCAGTTAGCCTTTTTCTTCTTATATTCTCTCAGGTGTTCTAAAGGATAGCAAGGATCATAGAATAAAATTTGTCCATTTATTAAATTTTAATATTTCTAGGTTCTATTAGTTGGCAAAATAAGTGAATATCTGACATTGAGAATTATAGATTTATTTTCTAACATTAATATTATTTATTCTTTATCAGCCATACAATAGTTTCAAATTAATAGTCTTTTACATATTAACATTAATTTAAATATGTTGCTTTATAACCAACAGAATATTGGCTTAAGTGCTCCTGAGAGAAATCCTTTTTTAAGTAGTGATATGTTAAAACAAGGATCTAAATTAGTGGTATGTTTTCCCTTTATTCAAACAAGAGTATTTATTTTATTTTGTTTTGTTTTTTTAAACATCAGAACTTCCATCTTTAAACTTAAGTTTGTGGGAAGTTGCATTTTTACATTAATGAAGGTAGTCTTCTGAATTATCTCTATAAATGTTGCTCTGAAGGGCTTCCTTCTTTTATTTAAAACTAGTTCTCAATACATTTATACATGCTTTTTAAATAAAACTTTATGTTAAGGAAAAAGCAGTAGATGGCCCCGTTGGATATATCACTAGGTTAATGTGTACTTTTTGGTTTTGCAGCTCTTGAAAGTGTGATTTATATTTAGATAAAGTAATAATTGTATTACCCTTTGTGATTCATTATTTTCCCAAATGACACCATAAAATATTGTTTATTGAGACCTTAAGTGATACTTAGTCTATCTTCATTTCACAGGGGGAAAAAAAATCTTTAGCCAAATAATTGTCTAAAATTCTCAAGAAAATACTTTGTAACTTTATTTTTCAAGTATCAAAGCTTTTTGTTCTTTATAACTGAAAAAGTCTATTGAACTGTTAAGTTCTCATTCCTAAAGTTGTTGAAGATTCTGTTTTGGTCTGATCAATTTTTGTGTTTTATTTGTTACCAGCTTTTACTTACATGTCTGATTCTGCAGAGCCAAAAGTCTTTGTAATTACTGTTTCAGTAACATGATAGAAATTAAGGCTATCATTCAAGTTTGCCAAAACTGGCTGTCAAATGCAGCACAACACTTACTCCAATAACTGAATATATAGTGTCGGTGTAATTAATGTTCTGCATCATGTAAAGAGGACATTTCAAAAAATACAGTTAAGAATTTTGGTTTCTGAATATAAAGTGTCAGAATGTTAACATCCTTTTTCATTGTGTTAATAAATTCATAGTTGTTGCAAAGTGATGCTACATCCTAAGATAAGTGATTCATTAGAGAACAATGCTTTTTTATGTATGTGTGAACGTTTACTATTCCCTTTTTTCTCTAAGCTTCTGAAACACCACACTCTTGACCTTTTTCCTACCTCAGTGTGTTCTTTCTCTTTTTTAAAGGTCGACATTTAAAATTTCTAGGGTTACGTTTTAAGCACTTTGTCCCAGTTTTTAGTGATACATACAGGGTGGTGCAAAGGTGGGTTTACAGTTGTTCATATGGAAAATAATTGAATAATTAATAAGTTGTAATACAAGAATAAACTGTTTTGTGTACTCACAACTGTAAACCTACTTTTGCCCCACCTTGTATTATATCAATAGAAAAGCTTATGAAACATGTAAATATATTTTAATACCTAGGTAATTGTTACCTAGGTTAAAAAATCAAATATTTATACATACCGAAGAAGTACTCTTTGTACCCTTCTCATTAATTAATTCTCCCACTTAAAAGATAATCAGTCTCAAATTTGGTGATAATCATTCTTTTGCTTTTTAGCTTTTTATTTTTACTTTGTTGTTGTTTTTACCATGTATTATACAGCCCTAAGTGCTAATTAAAAAAAAAAAATTTCCATATCTTTAGAATCTTACATAAATGGAATTATGTTACTTGTTTTTTTGTGTGACTTGTGAGACATTCATATTTATGTATGTGACTGTGGCTTATTCATTCTCAATACTGTCAAGTGTACAGATTCCCATTATGTGAATATACCACAGTTGTGTTTATCCATTCTATTGTGGATAGACATTTGGGTTATTTTAGTTTGAGGCCATTATGACCAGTGCTGCTCCTAATTGAACATATTTTTATTTGTTTATTGGTAATTCTCTCTTCTGAATTTGTCTATCTCTTTTGCCTAATTTTGTGTGTGGTTTATTGGTTTTTCTTGTTTATTTGTAGGATTTTTTTTTTTTAATCTCTCAAAACACTTTTTTTGTTATATGTGTTAGCTATATGCATTTCTTTCATTTTTGGCTTTATAATACTTTTATGTAGTCAAATTTATTTGCCGTTTTCTTTATGTTTGTGTTTTTGTGTGTGTTGTTTAAGAAATTTTTTTGTTGCCCTGACATCGTAAAGCTATATATATTATAAAATTTATAGTATTTTAGTAACTGTTTTGAAATAATTTAAGTTACAAGAATAGTACAAAGTATTGCCTTATATCATTCGTCCAGATTCCTCAATTATTAACATCATTGCCACATGTACTTTATCATCTCTCTGAGTGTGTGAGTATGTGTGTAAGTAGGTAGGTAAGTTTTTTATCCCCCTGAGTCACTGGAGAGTAAGTTGCAGGCATGATGCCCCTTTACTTCTAAATACTCATTGTGTATTTTCTAAGAACAAGGTCATTCTTAACTAAATACAGTTATCAAAACCAGGAAATTAACATTCATGCACTACTATTATCTAATCCATAAAACTTTTAAAATTTTGACAGTTGTGAAACAATGTTCTTTTATAAGAGAATTTTTTCTGGTAAAGATCCAAACCAGTATCAGGCCTAATTTATTTGTCTTTATTCTTTGTGTTGCATGACCTTTTCATTTTTTAAGAGTTCAAGTCAGGTATTGTGTAGGATGTCTCTCAATATGAGTTTGTGGGGTTTTTTGCTGAAATAATATGTCTTTCTCAATTTATGATGTCAAGAGACACACGATGCCAGTTTTTCCTATTCTTGGTGATAGTAACTTTGATCATACGAGGGAGGAAGAAACTTTCCTTTTCCCTCAAGGTCCTTTCAGCTGGTCTAAGAATCAAATCTACATAAGGCAAATTAGCAAGAAAAAAATAGCCAGCTATAAGTGCATACGTACACAGGGGAGCCCCACATTTGTGAGAGAGAGAGAGACCCCACATACATGAGAGGTTCAAAGACAGAAAGAGAAAATGAGGTACATATTAACAAATGAGGCAATATGGCATTCTGCATTGGGGCTTCAGAAGGGAGGAAGGTCATCGCAGGGTGATAAGAGCAGATATGGATTCAGTAACTAGTAGTTTGCCCTGCCATATAGATCATAAAATGTTATTTCTGATGATAATTCTTATATGCAAGGCCTCTAATTTAAATTTTTCTAGGGAGTTCAATGGTGGCAGAAGTTTCTCTTGAGTCTTCAGGGTCTCTGTTGCCTTGATCTCAAAATAATCTGCATACCATAGAGGCATGTCTTGAGATGACTCATTCTGTATCCCTACAAGCACTTATTAAAGTGGTTTCTGACAGGTTTCTTTTGGTTTTTGTTATTATAAATAACAATGATAAACTGGTTTCAATGCTGTCTATTAATTTATCTGGCCTTAATTGCTATTTTGGTTCTGCATTTTCCAAATGCAAAATATCTATTCTTAATCATTCAAATCTTAGACCTTTTCCTTAAAGGTTTGTATAATCTTTTCATAAAGATACTAACCTATTGCTTAACAGGTTACTTTACTAAAATGTTTTTTGTTTCTGCTTTTTTTGAAAAAAAAAAAAAAAAAAGCAAAGATTTATGGAAACTTAGTAAATAATTCTTTTTTCAAATTTTAACAGATATCCTTATTAATCATTATATCCTACTGGGAAACAATTATTAAAAATTTGATCCTGATGATTGATTGCCAGTTCTTGTATTTGTCACTATTTTATGTTCTGTGATAGTTATCTCAAAATTTTCCTCATTTTTCTAAAACCTACTGCTGATCTGACTCATACCTCTCTCAGGAGACATCTATACTGGTTGGTCACTTTGTTGTGTTTAAAGAGAATCTCTCTTGTCCTCCCAAATCTCTGGGTTTACAGCAGTTAACATTTATTTATTTCATGGCATCAACACTTAGGCAGCTGTGAATCTGCTTTTGCAACCTTCATTCATACACCTTTGTGATCCAGGGCTTAGGCTGGAGATGTCACTCACTCCATTGGAGACATGCATTCTTATGGCAGAAAGTAAAAATAAGAGAGCTGATTTACACTCTCATGCCACTTAAAACTTCTGTACAGGGGCAGCACGTCTATCTGTGTGTCCCTATGACATGATCATATGCAGTGGGAATTGCATAGAAATGCACACTCCTCCCACAGGAGTCACTGCAAGTCATATGAAAGGGGCAAGTGAATATTTGGCAACAGTAATAAAATGGACCATACTTCTTCTTATGATTAACTTCGTATTGTACATTTTTATAATTACTCATATCCATATTGAAGTCCCTTTGTCTTTCTTTATGCCTTGACTATAGTTATTCTTTTTAAAAATGAGTCATTAAACTATGATCTTCGGTTGACTGGAATGTAAGTTTAACAAGGACAGAGATTCTTGTCTGCTTTGTTTAGTACTTCCTTAGCGCTAGATAGGCTTGGCTCCAAATATGCTTACAGTAAATATGCCTCCCTTCTAATTACATCAGTTATTCTGTCATTTATTTTGTGTTTCTAGTTCTCTCTGCTAGCTCTACCTCTGAAGTCTCAATGACTATATATTTTCTTGAATTATTTTAATAAATCACAGCTATATATTCAACTAATTCTGTTAAATGTCTTACATGAAGAGAATAAACTTACATAAGCTTTTAACTCCTCTGGAAAATGCAGCCTATATTCTTCTTCTATAAATATATTCATCACCCTATTATTAAAAAACAAAACCCTCCCTTTGACTCTTACAATCTAACTTTTGTCTGCTGCTCTAAAACTATTTTTTATCTTTCACATTTCTCATTCTTTTTCATCTCTATTGAACTTCTCCAAAACAACTTTGATTCTCTAGGTCCTGAAGAACTAGAATTCATTGTTTCTCTCTCACTTTTTCTTTCTCTTTTAGAATGTTCCTCTTCTTTCCTCTACTATTTAAGTATACCAATTGATATTCCCAGGTTTTGTTTTTAGCTCTTTAAGTTTCTTGTCGCGTGCCCTTTCCAGTGGCACTCTCATTCATTCAACCTCATTTATTTCTACATAGATGATTTATAAATCTCTGTCTTCTTGTTATTCTGAGTTGACCCCCTCATTTCCACTCTTGGGCATTTCCATTTGAAGGTCTTTACCTCCACCTTCACATGTCCAAAACCAAATTGTTTTCCTATTAATACTGACTCCTCCATTGGAACTAAGTCCTGTTTTTTGTTGATGATGCATGGTCACCAGGTTTCTGAAGGAAAGGAAGAGTACCAGCATTAGTTTAGCATCTAGTGCACACTAACCACTGTGCTTTTCAATGCATAATGCCTAGCTGCTCAAGTTTTACCCCCTGAGAAACCTACTCCAAAAAAATCACAGTGAGTCCTCTGTGGTCCCTTCTTCTTAGACCACGTGTAGTGCGTTTGTACTTAAACCACTAGGTCCTCAGCATATGAATCTCCTCTAATTATATGTTTAATTTGTTTGTAAACCTCTCAGAGGCAAGGATTTTTATTTCATATTTCCTTTTTATCAATGCAGTGCCCCACAGGTATACAACCTAATAAGTATTTAATGACTTTTACATAGAAACAATCCTTTAAATAAGGGCAAGAATTTCAACCTAAATAACGAACTAATAACTCAAAACTAAATAACAGCTAAGCTGTACTCTACACCTTGAGCTCAGCTTCTGGAAGTGGCAGAGACACTACAATAGCGATCACCTATTGAATAAATTTTTACTTCTCAATAGAATTCTTTATCAGTAATATGCCCTTATAGCCATTTTATATTGCTTTGATAACCGTACTTATCGAAGGCAATATATTTATTTTAGCTTCTCTTTTCCATTAGGTGCACCAGGTATAATTTCCTCACCATATGCAGGGGCTGCTGGATTTGGTCCAGCCATTGGATTTCCTCAAGCTACAGGTGATTTTTTTCAAAGTTCACTTTGAAATGATTTTTTCTGATGTTCTATATTTTTTTTATAGAGTGGAAGGGAACAGGGGGAGAAGGGTGTCAAATGGGAGGGAAAGGGAAAGAAACATTGATAGATTGCCTTCTTCTTTATTTTTTCTTTTTGTCTTAATTAATTTATTTATCAACTGTTGTAATCTTCAGATAACTAAAATACGAAATGTTCTTGATGTTTTTAAAAAGGTCTGTCAGTCCCAGGTATTCCTGGAGCTCTTGGTCCTCTGGCACTCACCTCCTCTGCCGTCACTGGAAGAATGGCCATTCCTGGGGCTGGTGGTATACCAGGAAATTCTGTTCTGCTCGTCACCAATCTCAATCCTGATGTGAGTCGGAAAGCATTGTAACATAGTCTTTCAGAAGGAGGTCTACAGTAGCTTCTGATCAAGAGTTGTATTCAAATAAAAAATTTAAGTTTATTTTAAGAATTTTTATTAAATTTCATCACTAGTATATATAGAGGAAATATATAAAATAAATGCTTTAAACAAAGTCAACTGTTATTATTATAAGTAAACTTATTTTAAATTTTTGCCTATATTAGTCAGACATCTATATTTTGTATTATCCTTTTTCAGCTTATCACACCCCATGGGCTGTTTATCCTATTTGGTAAGTTTCTTTTCTTTTTTTTTGGTATTTTTAATATTATCTATGATAAGAATTGAATACATTTCATCATTCAGTAATATTTATTGACTGTCTCTTATTTGCCAAGTTTGACACTGAGGATAGAGTATTAGTAAGTAATTACAATAAAGTTTTATTTAAAAAGGGAATGTATAGCTGGGAGTCCTAACCTAGCTGAGGGAATCAGAGATGGTATGCCAAGAGAAATTATTGTTAAAACTAACTTGTGAAAAATCAATAAGAATTAACCAGGCAGGAAAAGGAGGGCAAATATCTTTCACAGGCATTAGCAATGAGAGAGCTTCTGGAGCCGGGAAGTGCTTCTGGATCGGGCCTAAACGGGCAGTCAGCCATCCCTCGAGGGGTTCCATATTGGAGAGGGTGCAGGCTGGACTGAGGGACGCCCCTCCCCCATGCACAAATTTCATGCACCAGGCCTCTAGTATGATATAATATGCTTCATTATTTTCAGAAATATTTTTCATTCAGTATTCTTAAGGTCTGATTTTAAATTCACTTTATTTTAGTACTTGATCTTAATGGTTATCAAATTGAAAAAGAAACCTCATAAATATATGCAGTATAAATGGAAGTGTTTCATTGTTGCTACACTAATTATGATACTAATTTTTTCAATTTAATTCACTATTTTTTGTTGTACTTTGAAAAATTAAATTTTTCCTCTTGTTAAATTAGTTGATCTTGAAACTATTGTGTGAGAATATTTTTAACAAATGGAGTTAAAACTCACTTCATTTAGAAGAATTTTTAATACGATAAAAAATTGTTTTAAATTTTTTGAGTGGATAATAGGTGTTTTAAGCTGTGTTTTTGAGGTTTCATTTATAGGTACACAACAATACGGAATTGTGCAGCATTATTATCAAAGCCGAGTTTTAGAACATTTTGATCATCCCACAGAGATCTTCCATGCTCATTTACAATAAAAGTTTTTATTGATGACACATTTCTGTTAGTTTTCAGTAATGAAATCATGTATTATTGGTAAATTTTTATATCTCTTTGTCCAAACACATTTGTTTCTAAAAGTGGTTAATTTCTCATTTAAAAAAATAACTCTCAGCTTGAAGAACAAATTGTGTTTGGGGGTTTGTTTTAAAAAAAATAATACCTATTTCAGCCACTTGTCATTTTTGAAAAGAACAGAAAATTTAGAATATTTGTCTTTTTGTTTTAAACTTTAAAAGTACCATTCAATGCTAAGTTCAGTTGCTCTTAGGTGCTTGCCCACAAGATAATCAGCACTCCTTTGTGTGCCTTGAAAATTTTCATCACATTACAAAGTATGGTAATGATGCAACTACCTCAGAGTCTTATTTTTGTAACATTGGTGATACCTATTATAATAGAAGGGATACAAATTTGGGAGCATGTATATGGAATACCTCAGAGAATATATACAGGGTTGGGCAAAAGTAGGTTTATAGTTGTTCATATGAAAAATAATATAATAATTAATAATAATATAAGAATAAACTGTGTTTCATGTACTCAAAATTGAACTTATTTTTGCCCCACCCTGTATAATATGAAATCTTCTTTAAATGTATTAATAAATACAACACAGACATTAAAAATTGTTTTGTTTTGTCTTTCTAAATAGGAGTCTATGGTGATGTACATCGAGTGAAGATTATGTTTAATAAGAAAGAAAATGCTTTGGTTCAGATGGCAGATGCAAATCAAGCTCAACTAGGTACTGATGATTAATAGTTATAACAGTGGTGACCTTCCCCTTTTTATGTGTATTTTCCTACAAAATGAGCAAACTTATAGCTAATAGGAATATACTTTACCAAAAAGTACCTCTTTGTGGTACTATTTTCATTATTTGGACTTACTTATATTTTGTAAAAATTAAAAATATTTATTACTCTTCAAAGTTTGTTTTCTACTTATTGCTATTTAGAACTTTGATTCTAGGGCTTTTCTCTTAAGTTTAATCTATTAAACATCACTTGCTTTGTTTAATTTTATTATATTTGATTATTTATTTGCTTTTGTTCCTAATTAAGTTTTCTAGAACTGTTGCTTGGCATAAAAGTTTGGGCAAACATCATAATGATGGCACATGACAGTGTCATTCTGTGGCCTCTCTGTTCATTGTTATAGTGGCTATACAAAATGTTACCACTCGGAACTTTTGTAAAAAATACTTTGCTTGAGATTAAACTTATTCAATAACCATTTCCTGAACACTTGTTATGTTCCAGGCACTCTGGAACTTCCTAGGAAGATAATTGTTTTTTGTTTGTCTGTTTTTCTTTTGTTATTGTAAAATAAATCATCTAATACATTTCTATATGGAAGAGTTTTAAAATTTAAAACCATTCTAACCCACAAACTGACAATATAATTAAAAATTTTAAATAACTAAATAAAAAGATTTTATGATAATTGAGACAAATTTTATAGAGGCTCTATCTTAATTCCCAAACTCTCCTTATTTTCTTCCTGTGCACCAGCAATGAACCATCTGAACGGTCAGAGACTTTATGGAAAAGTGCTCCGTGCTACCCTGTCCAAACATCAGTCAGTTCAGCTTCCTCGAGAGGGACAAGAAGACCAAGGTCTGACTAAGGATTTTAGTAATAGTCCTTTGCATCGCTTTAAAAAGCCTGGCTCTAAAAACTTCCAGAATATCTTTCCACCGTCAGCCACGCTGCATCTTTCCAACATCCCGTATGTACCTAATTAGTTATTATCCTACTGTTGGTTAATAATTAATATAATTATTATTATAAACAGTATATTTTAGGAGAGGTAAAAACTCTGAAATTAGCCCTTAACTGGTTTAGCTCAGTAGATAGAACATCAGCCTGGGGACTGAAGGGTCCCAGGTTGGATTCCGGTCAAGGGCACATGCCAGGTTGTGGGCTCGGTAGCCAGTGGGGGGGCGTGCAGGAAGCAGCTGATCAATGATTCATTTCTTAGGCACAGTGGAGCAGGATGGCAGATTTCATCACACCACTCAGAATGGCATCCAATTTAAAACTTAGGAATTGTTTATTTCTGGAATTTTCCATTTAATTTTTTAAACTGCTGGTAGCTGAAACTGTAGAAAGTGAAACTGTGAGTAAGGGGGGACTACTGTATTCTACTTTTTGCCTATCAATTTATCCATAGATAACCTTTGAAATGAGATCATGAGTTTCATTTTATCAATGAAACTGAGAGGCTCGGGTTAAATAACTTACTTCAAGAGACACATCAAGCGAGTAAGAAGTAGAATGTGAAGACAGACCTGTCTCCCTGCAGAGCCAGTGACTTTTCTGCCACACCAGCCTTGCTGGCCATTGTGAAGTGAGTCTGCTTTTAGTCAGTTGACTCTAGAGCGATAGGCCACTCGCCGTCTTGGTCATCTGCTTCAGAAGGACCACCCCAGAACGGAACACAATAAGCGTTCATTATCTCATACTGTAGCTGCGAGTCAAGAATCCAGACATTGCTTACCTGGGTGGTTTTGGCTGAGAGTCTATCATAAGGTTGCATCTGAAGATGTAACTGGGGCCAGAGGACCGGCTTCCAAAGTGGCTCATTCATGTGCCTAGTTATTGACAGGAGACCCTCAGTTGTTGTCACCAGGGTCTCTCCATGTGGCTGCTTTAGTGTCCTCATGAAATAGCAGCTGGTTCCTCCAAAGCTAATGATTAAATAGAAGGTGTGGTGGGCACTGCAGTTACGTGTGTCATTTCTACAGTACCTTTAAAGGTTACAGAGGGCATCCCTATTCAGTGTGGCAAGGGTATATTTGAGGGCATGAATTCTAAGAAGTGAGAGTAATTGGGGGCCACCCAAGAGCCTGGCAATTACACATATTTATAATCTCCCTGAAAGCAGTTTAATATGGAGAATGCTGGCCAGCTGGCGTGGCTCAGTTGAGAGTCGTCCTGGGGCACTGAAAGGTTGCCAGTTCGATTTCTAGGCAGGGCACCTCTGGGGTGCAGGTTTGGTCCCCATTTGGCAACCCATCTCTCTCTCACCCGCCCCTTCTCTCCTCCCCTTCCCCCCCATGCATGTCCTTGGGTGTGAATTTAAAAAAAATAAAATGCAGAACTCTGGACTACAGTTGATAAGTCAGAACTGTTGCCAGTTCGATTTCTAGGCAGGGCACCTCTGGGGTGCAGGTTTGGTCCCCATTTGGCAACCCATCTCTCTCTCACCCGCCCCTTCTCTCCTCTCTCCCTCCCCCCACCCCCCCATGCATGTCCTTGGGTGTGAATTTAAAAAAAATAAAATGCAGAACTCTGGACTACAGTTGATAAGTCAGAACTTGCTTTGGAAGTACTAGAGTTAATTACTGAAGTCTGTTGTATGAGTACTAATTCCTTTGAAAGAATAAATACAGAGGTGGGCAAAAGTAGGTTTATAGTTGTAATACAATAGTTAATAAGTAATAAAACAAGAATAAACTTTCTAGTCCTTTGTACGCCATAAGCATCTCTAGACGCAGGGATGGATTCTGTTTTGGACGTGTGGCAGTTCACTGGCCACTACTCACAGCTGTAAACCTACTTTTGCCTGCCCCTGTATAGATAGATTTTCTTGGTCTTCATGTACTGTCCACATTGTTTGCAAAAGATTTGAGACAAAATTCTGTTGTTTGAGGATATATATGTGGTATGTGTCAACCTCAAACATCTTCAGGGCAGTTCCAACTCATGTTTTCATTACATGGCTTTAGTCTCTATGAAATGTGAGCTACACTGGAGATTTAACGATTGCAAGTTAATCTTTGATTCATTTGAGAATTAGGGCGCTAAGATATTTGATGGACTCTGATGTTTTCACAGACCTTCCGTTACAATGGATGATCTGAAGAACCTTTTCACAGAAGCTGGATGTTCAGTGAAGGCTTTTAAATTCTTTCAGTAAGTCCTTGCTTTTAAGAAACACGTTAAACTTATTTTTAATATGGTATGCAAATGTTAGGGTCATTTCAAGAAGTCTTCTAGGGTTGGAGAGAAAGTTTAGAGACAAAATTAATTCTATCCCCTTTTTATATTTCTTATCCTATTTTTAGGAAAGATCGCAAAATGGCCCTTATTCAGTTGGGATCTGTGGAAGAAGCCATCCAGGCTCTCATTGAGCTTCATAACCATGACCTTGGAGAGAATCACCACCTCAGAGTTTCCTTCTCAAAATCCACAATCTGATTTTCTGTGAATTTTTCTTCTAAGACTGGACCATTATAGCAGTAAAATGTTCAGACATAGACTGAAGCAACTCAAGACCAATTCTGCCTCTTTTACAAAAATGAGTTTTTTTCTGAGTTTGCTGTTTAAGTATATTCAAAAAATTAAGGAATGTTTTACCCCCTGCCAATCTGTGATCAAAGGGGTGTTTTTCCTTTATATCATAGTTCCTATAAAAATAATCTTCAGGGGAAAAATTTTTTTCCCCAGTAATTTAAATCCCCATATTAAATTGGATTTCAAAAAGACAGACTCTTTTCGTTTGGGACCAGATCAGCCTTATACATTTCTAAACTCCTTTGTACTTTAAAAAATTAAATGTGACACCTTTTAAAATTACTTGATATAAGTAATTTCAATTTCTTACAACCAAGTTTTTAACTTGATGATTCAGAATTTGTCCATGTATAAATTACATCAATTATTTGGCATATATTAATGGCTATACATAAACAAATTGGTTTGTGTTGGAAGCAGATTTATAAACTTTATGGTTTTCTTTCAGTTCCCCCTTCCCCTCCTCCCCCCACTGGTAAGATACTCCTATGAATATTGCATATCTTTAATTTTTTAAGAGTATTTGGAGAAATGAAGCATCTCAACTGTCCCAAGAAAATTAAGTGGAATCCAACCAGGATCAATTAAAGTGTCAGAATAATCAGTAATTTTCTTAGGAAAAATCATGTTTTAAATTTCAAAATGATACATTTGCTGAGTAATATAATATGATCTTAGAAAACTAAAAAAAAAAAAATTCTACTTATAAACTACTTTTTTATAATTGTTTTCAGAAAAAGTTTACAGTCTTAAGGAAAATATTCAGGTCTATCATATGGTTTGACAGATTTTTAAAAGTTATTTTTGGTAAGGTCTTCTTTTAGAAAAAAAATTAATCTCAAGGGTTTTTTGTACCACTATAATCTGTAATACTTATTCAGAATTACTGTGTATTTACTTAATTTCTAATTATGTGCCTTATTATGTGCTTATGATACAATAGGTTAGAGTTTTATCTAAGTATCTTGAAAGCTATATTGTGGGCTTGGTGAGTGTTTGCCTTTTCTTTTCATATTTTGGTAAGGATTCTAAAGGTTTTTTTTCCATTGCTATTTTAAGTGATTTTCAATAAGTAATCATTTTTATCCAAATTTATGGTGCTTTGGTGCAGAGATGGAGTGGAGTAGGGTAAATGGTTTGGACAGTAATTCAGTGTACACATGTAGGCCTCTTCACATTGTGACCAATAGCAGTCATTGCCGTTACAGCATAATGATTTGGAGCTATGAAATGCAATCTCAGTTTCTAGGTCTTGTCAAATGTTTATCATTCATCAGATTTTTGTCTCAGGATTACTTGATTTCTCTCAGTACTTACGCAGAACTTGCTTTTCTTTGTTAATGTAGCTTTATTACTGAGTGCCCACATATGTGGAGTATGCCGGAGTAGGTTCCTTCTCATTCTCAGTCCCATTCCCTTTTTTGGTTGAATGTAAGAGTGCATTTTAATGTGGCTTCAGTGATTGTATAATGTAAATTGTTTCTTTTTAATGAGAAACTTTGCTTTTGTTTATTACTCTTTCAGTGCTTGATCAGATTTTTTAAAAGCAGGATTTGTCAAGAAGGACATTTTTGTCCACCACTTTTACATTTCTCAGATTCTTAGAGTGGCTCATCTCACCTGTAAGAGGAATATCTCGATCTCTTTGCTATATTCCAGCCATTTATTTGAACACAGGAAAGGTTCTACAAAAGAAATTTTACAAAAAATTGCAGACACGGGAGATATTATAGGTTGTTAAAAAGCAGAATTCACTCAACACTGAGCAACAGAAGGTAGATGGGATTGGAAAGGGAACACTAAATTGAGACCTTTTGGGTGCATCAATTTATCATTGGCTGATAGATATAATCACTTATTCGATGTTTTATATTTTTCACTTATGAGATATAATTTTTGCTAAACACTGAGCAAAGGGTAAGGGGAAAAATGTATTTGCGACATCTCCCAAAATTTACTTCCTTTTTCCCTCCATACAGGCACTATTAAAGTTTTCAGTGACATGTTAAATCTGATTCTTTCATTTGCTTTGAGTTAAGAATTTCTGTGTAGTTTGAAGTCATGATTCTCATAATATTCAGCGTGTAAGTGTAGCAGGAGGGAGATCATAAGGGTGTTGAATGTAATTTTGAAATAGAGCATGGCCTTTAAATCTGAGAGAACGTTTGAATCCTTTTCAGGGATTTGTGTATGGGTGTGTATAGATAAGTGTGTATATGTGTGTATATACATATATACATAGACACACACATACACTCTTCTGATATTGTACATACATATACACATTAGATACCTTTTAATTTATTGACAAAGAAAATCAAATTAAGATTTGGAAAAGTGAGATATTCTTATTTAAAGTAGTGTGTTTGAAATCATCGATTTGTGTCTAAAGTTAGCTGTAGCACAGAGATGTTATCCATACTGGGCTATTTGCGTTTGACTTCTAGAAGTCTACAGTGTTTGTGTTGGCATAGTTTATATAAAAAGATTTTAAAATATCAAGGTAGTGGGAAAATTAGATCTTTGTATTTTTATTTTGGCATGCATTTATAAGATATCTTCTAAGTCATGTTTTCGCTGTTCAGCTGACATTCTATTTTTAAGCTTATTTACTTTATTTTAAGGAGTATGTCTTATCACTTTTGGGAGCATCTTTACTTTTACACAAAATACATATATTCAGGACTTTAAAAAAAAAAATAGCAGTACATGTTTAACAGTAGCAGTTTATGCCAAAAAGTTTTTCTTTGAGAGTTAAGTAAGTTGCAAGCAGAAAGATGTATTTTGTGTGAAATACAAATAGAAAAATTGACCCAGTAACTTAATTGATAACTTACCAATTAAGGATATCAGCTTTTTACCCAATAGCTCCTATAGAATGCCATAATCCTTTAAGACTGAATATTGTCATCTTTTATTTGTAGTAATAATATTTCTGATATTTTTGGCCAAAAGATGCAGATATCACCATTTTTAGAGACAAATTCTTTCTGCTTGCCTAATTCCTTATGGGAGCAGGGCAATGCCTTCTTTGGCTCCACCTACAATAGTAATGTAGGTTCTGCCTCAGTTGGTTAGAAGTAACTCTCATGAATGTCTCTGTTCAATTTCATGTAAACGTTTCAAAGCTTCCATGTCCTTAGGCAGGGAAGTTTATATATACATTGAGTAAATTATCATATAATTTCTCTTCTGTTCCCACCAAATATTTTTGGGCAAAAGATAACAAGCTCAAAGGTATGTGCCCCTCTTCCCCCAATGAGCCACTTAAAAAACCTGAAGTTTGCCAAACTACCCTGTTTCCCCGAAAATAGGACAGTGTCTTATATTAATTTTTTCTCCCAAAGTTGCGCTAGGTCTTATTTTCGGAAAATGTCTTATTTTCAGGGAAACACGGTATTAGCCTATCTCTTAGAAAGCTTAATGTGTACTGCTATTTTTAAAACCAAAAAAGACAGCATGACTATGCGTAAAAGCATTTTTTGTAGCCTTTCCTTTGTCTTAATCTGTTGTTAACAAGAATACTGCCAGACTTAAAATATTCTACTATTGTCCTCAAAGAAATACAGTTTAGATCACACGAAACTTTTCCTTTAAAGACAATAGAACTCAGCCGTCTTTTAAGAGAGCTGTGTTGTTATCTATTTGCAGTCTTTTTTCAGAGCAAATTCTAACAGTTAGTTGTGAGTTGTTTAAAAAAAAAATAGAAAATTACTAAAATATTAGTTTTAGGGGTTTTGTAGAGGGAGGAAAAAAAACTAAACGGGACCAAAGTTTATGTGCCTTCTTCAGTAGTCTTAATTGACCTTTTCTTCCTATTCAAGACTGAGGTAGTATCAGTATTCTGGCTTTCAGGAAGTATGTACTATAGAGTTTTACAAGAATGTTATCCCACAGGCTAGTCATACAAGCGGAGAATGGTAACCGTGTGAACGATGCCTCCGTTACACGTTTGCCTTTGCTGCATAGTATTTATTATATAGCCTTGTGCCAGTTCAAGAACAGAACTGCTCGCTCTAGATCTTTGTGGCGGCCATCTTCGTTTCTGTAACCTGAGGCAGGTGTTCCAGAGAACAGGGATATTTGTCTGGCCCAGTGGCCTTGGTGATGATACTAAATCACCATTGAAAGCTGCTTACGGCAAGCTCGTTCAGCACTGTACACAGATTTTTGTTCTTGTGTTCTTTTCAGTTTTTGAATCTATAGAGTAGCTGTACTAACAAATATTTAAATAGCTATTTTTGATGTCAGACTCTGGCCTTCCCCTCCCCCCACCCATTGTTACCCGGGTATTTAGAAACATTCATCCCACATCCAGAAAGTACTAATTGTGAAGATCGCTGACCAAGCAAAGTTTTGCATCGGAATGTCACCTCATTGCTCTGACCAAAGACTGACTTCTGGTTGTAACTCCTTTCTAGTAAGCGCTTTCCCCCAAGCTCCTTCCCGAAAGAGGACCCAGCGCAGAGCGGCCTTTACTTCCTGTTTCCTGTTGGTGAATAGACTACTTGATATGACTGAGAGAAAAGGGGAGTTTAAATGTGAACAGAGTGGGTTAGGATGACAAGGGTTTGATGGGCATTTTCAGTACTGTACTTAAGAAAAAAAAAATAGCACAGCTAGGAGCCTATGACATTGTCTCGTGTTTTGCGTGGTCTGTTCATAAGATTCCCTTTTTCAGTTTCTAAGAATGTTCATCTAACAGAAGAAGATGCTGTAAATATTTGTAACAACGTGTGTTTTTTTAACCAGGCCAAAAAAAAAAAAAAAAAAAGGAAAAAAAAGGGGGGGGTTTGGGGAACAAGTTAACATATAAAGTGGTTTTATATAAAACATCGATTATCTTGTATATTTTGATAAGCAGCAGTACCAGCTTCATTTGTAACAGTTTGTGGCTTTGGGAAAAAAAAGGATTCTGTTATTGTTGACGTGAACTATGTTATAAATGCAAAGAGAAGATAAAATATTAAAAAAACATATTTTCTAAATGCGTCGTGCATGGTTAATTCAAGCTTCTGTACACTACAGTTTATTCCATTCTCGTTCAGTTTGTATGTTTGACAACTATTACTTGATATCTCTAATCTCTTTTCCTAACAAGTATAGCATTGTAGCATGCCTTTTAATAAATGTCATGACATCTGTACGCTCTTAAAGTTTTTTCTGTGTTCTTGTCTGTACTTTGGGTTTCCCCTTGTCTTACCTGTAATTCTAATGATGTTACATTCTTTAAAAATTTTCCTAGCCATCCATCTAAACTTGTCATATTTAGAGACTAGCAAGCACATATCTATAAAACTTCAAAAACTGAAAATCCTTAAGTCTGCTAACCACCTTTTAAAATTAAGGAACAATGCCCTAGCCGGTTTGGCTCAGTAGCTAGAGCGTTGGCCTGCGGGACCAAAGGGTCCCAGGTTCTAGTCCAGTCAAGGGCACGTACCTCTGTTGCAGGCTCCTTCCTGGCCCAGGCCTTGGTCAGCACTCTCGTGCAGGAGGAAACCAATCAATTATTTCTCTCATATTGATGTTTCTCTCTGTGTTTTCCTCTCTCTTCCACTCTGTCAAAAAAAGGCAATGGAAAAATATTCTCTGATGAGGATAAAACATAAATAAAATTAAGGAACAATTCTCATTTGAGGAGCAAATTGCTTTTCTAATTGTTCTGTGGTGCAGCATTCTCTGTGGCTTCCCCCTTTAGTAAGGTGCACATTGGCACACTTGCATGAGTTCTCTCTCTCTCTCCCTCCCTCCCTCTCCCCCCCTCCTCCCTCCCTCTCCGTCTCCGTGTCTCTCTCTCTCTCTCTCTCTCTCTCTCTCTCTCTCTCACACACACACACACACACACACACACACACACACACACACACTTGCTTTATGTGCAATGCCAAAGAGTTGGAACACTTTTTCTAGTCTAGTTCAGCTTTTGGCTTCCTTACGGGATTAGTATCCATAAATTTTGAGGCAGGAGGTGTGATCTCAAATCATGTTTGTGTCCTTTTTAATTAAAGAATAATACAGTTATCAGCTGCCTACATATTGCTTGTCCTTAGATAAATGTTTTATGTCTGGGTTCTTTAAAGAAATACTGGATTGTAGGAGTCTAGAATCTTTTGGAAGAAAATTTATTTTTAATGGGTTAGAAAATTAGGTAAACCTTAGTGATCTTTGCTGGCTCACCTATAAGCTCTGTTATCTTTATAAATGTAACTAGATCAGAATTTTTTTTAAAGCATAAGAGTCATTTTTATCAGGAAACGGTAAAGTGACTCTATGGCCAAGTGAGGATTTACAAACTTACTTGACGATGAATGCTATTTATACAGTACATTGCTTATAACCATCACTTAAGAATCATGCATTTTTTTTTAGGCCAAATGGGTCTAAGCTCACCTAGTTCAGTTTCTACTTTTTACAGGTAAGTGGCACAGAGGAGGAGGTGACTGGCCCAAGGCCACGTGCCAGTTCATTGCCACGTCTGGACTAGAAACCAGATCTCCTTGAGATTACCCACTACACTCCGTCACACCCCGGTATTGGGCTGCAAGGGTTACGACCTTAAAGGTCTGTACATGGAAATGGGGTGTTTATACTAGCATAACCAATTGAAAGACTGGTGGTGGTGTTTCTGATGAAGGGTAAAAATGCCTGCCTACTTCTGAATATTTCAAATGAAAATAATTTCAAGTTGTGCATTTGAGAAAACTGACTTTAAAAAATGTAATTGTTATTTGTCTGAGTTTACTGGGGCTGACGTAACAAATATTCCAGACTAGGCAGTTTAAGTAACCAGAATTTATTTTCTTAACAGTTCTAGAGACTAGAAGTTCAAAATCAAGGTGCCAGCAGGGTTGGTTTCTTCTGAGGCCTCTTTCCTTGGCTTATACGTGGCCCTTCTCTCCCGGTGTCTGCACATGGCCTTTTCTTCTCTTTGTAGCTGTGTCCTAATACGATACACCAGTCATACTGGGTTAGGGCCCACCCATCTGACCTCATTTTATCATCATTACCTCTTTAAAGACACTATCCCTGCCCAGCCTGCATGGCTCAGTGGTTGAGCGTCCACCTAGGAACCAGGTTCGATTCCCAGGCAAGGCCACAAGCCCGGGTTCGAGGCTCCATCCCTAGTAGGGGGCATGCAGGAGGCAGCCGGTCTATGGTTCTCTCTCATCATCATGGATGTTTCTTCCTCTCTGAAAGCAATAAAAATGTATTTAATAAATAAATAAATATTTTAAAAATAATAAAAATATAAAGACATATCCCCAAATATAGTCACATTCTGAGATAGAAGAGGTTTGGACTTCAATAAGAATTTTGGGGGGACACGATTTAGCCCATAACACTAATAAAAATTATTCTCTCAGCTCCCCTAGTACTGATTGTACCAGCAATTGAGCTAGGTACTGGGAAAGATATAAAGAGTTAAGAATATGTTGACTTGCCTCTTAGAAATACGTTATATATTAGAAATGTCAATCTAAATCCATAAATCAAATAGTCTTGAACTCTTGCCTTTGATAGGAAGCCCCCAAAATGTTATCACGAGGTCTCTAGGCAATTTGAGTCAATATGCTAGTATATGGCCAGCGCTATCATATAGCTAATTAATGTAGGAATACACACTGTTGAATAATTTTCTACTCCACTCTTAGAAATAAGCTATTTTAACAATGATCACTTCTAAGACATATTCCATAACTTGGAACAGTGCAGGATAATCAAGAAGACATCCACCAAGCGAGCTGTACCCAATTTTCAATGCTCAACATTTGTTGATAAGTGAACTGGGCTGCTGGGTCAGGAATATTTAAGTGTTAAGTCCACTGTGCTTACAATTTGTCTGATTGTTCCTACATCAGTGATTTTTTTTTTTCTGTTGTCCTATTTCAACTTATAATGAAAATTTGTCACTGTGTGTTTCTATCAAAATTTATGCTGAACTGATACGATTCTAATAATTTTGTCAGAATCACTGCATTCATAAACTATTGGATTTGGATATAGACCTTCCAGTTTTACTAATATAAAGAAAGTATAGTTAACCAGGAAAAGTTAATGATACTAATGTTTCATGAAGATTTGTGTATCTATTTTCTTTTATTCCTATATTCCAAAAATATAGTCAGGGTAATGGGGAGAATTCACTGGTTCTGTTGAAATAAATTGCCCTTGGGTTAAGTAAACTATGCCCCAGGTTAATTATCTGCTAAATCCTTGATCCTAGAGAATACATATATCAGGTTCTGACCTGTTAATTATCTTTAACCAAATGAAAACTGGTAATAATATTAGACAAAGTACACTTTTAGGCAACAGGTATTGGTAGAGATAAAGAGATTTTATAATGATATTTATGTAGTAAAATACTTTATAATTATGTAAGTGAACACAATGAAGCTACATGGAAGAATTCACAGATGTAATGTGATACGATTCTAATAACAATTTTGTCAGAATCACATTCATAAAACAAAGGAAGCCATACACAAAAGGATACATAATGTATAATTCTATTTGCATCAAATTAAAAAATAGGATAGTGGTTACCTTGGATAAGGAAGTAGTGTTGGAGGGTATGAAGAGAAGTTTTTACTGTGTAGTTAATGTTTTATTTCCTAACCTTTGTACCAATTACCCAGGACTGTTTACTTTCTGGTAATTCATTGAGCTTGTACAGTAAGAATTTGTGCATTTATCTGTGTGCTCTACTTCATTTATGTTTCGTTTTTGAAAACTGGTTATAACTGGTTATAAATACAAGGTGCAATAATCCATCCTCCTTTTTTTTTCATTTTTACTTAATGTTTTGAGTGACATTGGTTAACAAAATTACACAAGTGTCTGATGCACAATTGTACAGCACACCCTCTGTACACTGAATTGTGTGCTCACTACCCCAAGTCAAGTCTCCTTTTATCATCGTTCATCTCCCTTTACCCTCCACCATCTACCTCGCTCTCCCCTCTTCCCCTATTTAGATCTTTGGCCCCCACCGGGGCAGTCACCACACTGTTGTCCACACTTGGCAAGTCAGCTGATTATTCTACTTAGTCCTTGTTACAAGGTATTGAAGATACCATAGACTGAGCTTTACCGTGAAACTCTCCGACACATGTATGTTAGGGTATTGCATTTTTCTAACCACAGCATACCTACAGGGAACATGTTTCCCTAACAAAACTAAAACAATTTTCCACTTAATTCTATATTTTTAAACAGTTTTAAAACCAACTAAATTCAAAAAATAATTTATTAGTAGAGGTGACCCTTGAACAACAGGGGTTTTAACTGTTCTGATCCACTTATGTGTGGATGCAGATTTGACCAGCGGCAGATTGGGAACAGTATTTTTGAGCTGTGGTTGGTAATTCATGGACATGGAGAGCCAACTATTCGTTGTTGTGTGCCATTTTGTTTACATAAGGGGCTTGATCATCCCAGATTGTGTTATCTGCAAGGGGTTCTGGAACCAATCCCCTACCTCCCTACCCCGCTTCCCAGACACCAAGGGATGACTGCAGATCAGCTTTGGGGGAATAAAAACTATACTCTGATTTTTGTGCAGAAGGTTGGTGCCCCTAACCCTGCATTGTTCAAGGGTCAAATGTACATACTAGCTTTGTGTTTGCAGCTATCAGCCTCATCTTGGTGGGCTCTTTGATGTCTGACCCCTTATATATTTTCATCAAGAAAAGGCAGAAAGCCTGTGGTTGAGCATCGAACCATGAATCGGGAAGTTACGGTTTGATTCCCAGCCAGGGAATATGGCTGTGTCCCCAGTGAGGGGTGTGCAGGAGGCAGCTGATGAATGATTCACTGTCTTTGATGTTTCTCCCTTCCTCTCTCACAAATCAATGAAAACATATTTAAAAAGAAAAGCCAGAAAGACCTATTTATAATATTGGGTCGGCAACTAAGTAATTGCGGATTTTTTAAAGAAAATCAAAGACAATTTTTTTATGGAACTAAATAACTTTATTCTGTAATGTATTGCCCATTCTGATCAATGACCTTTTGCCATCTTTCAGGCAGCATCATAATCCCACGTTCAAAAAACTTCTGGTTTTTATTAGCAAAAAACTGAATCAGGTACGATTTGACATCATCATCATTATTGAAATTTTTACCATTCAAGGAGTTTTGTAAAGATCGAAACAAAAAGTAATCAGATAGTGCAAGGTCAGGACTATATGGTGGATGTGGCGAAACATCCCAACCAAGCTCCATTAATTTTTGCCGAGTGACCAAAGATGTGTGTGGCCTTGCATTGTCATGATGGAATACAACACCTTTTCGATTTGTCAATTCGGGCCACTTTTCTTTAACTGCATTGTTTAATTTCGTTAGTTGTTCAATGTAGACATCAGAATTGATCGTTTGGTTGGGTGGTAAGAGTTCAAAGTAGACAATTCCTTTGTAATCCCACCAAACTGATAACAAAACCTTCTTTTGATGAATATCAGCTTTTGATGTTGTTTGAGTTGGTTCACCTGGCCTGCTCCACGATCTTTTCCGTTTGATATTGTTGTAAACAACCCATTTTTCATCGCCAGTTATCAGTCGTTTTAAAAATGGATCATTTTCATTATGTTTCTTTAGCAAATCGCAGCTGCTAATGCGTTGCGTTAACTGTGATTCTTTCAGTTCGTGAGGAACCCAAGTATCGAGTTTTTGAACATAGCCAAGTTGTTTTAAGTGATTTTCAATGCATGTATGTGATACATGAAACTTCTCTGCAATCTCACGTGTTGTACTGTGACAGTCCGAATTGATTATTGCTTTGATTAGGGCGTCATCAACTTCAACTGGACGACCAGAGCGTTTTTCATCTTTGAGTGAAAAATCACCAGAACGAAATTTGGCAAACCAATTTTGACACTGCCGTTCTTTTAAGGCTTCGTCACCATAAACAGCACATAACTTTTTATGAGCTTGGGATACGTTTTTCCCTTTGTGGAAATAAAAAAGCAAAATATGACAAAAATGTTCCTTTTGATTTTCCATTTTTCAACGAACGCCAAACAAAAACTACAAAACAGATCAAAAAACTTTTTTTACTGATTAACAGCTGAATAGCCAACTATCAAATAACAAAATGTGTTTTACATTTGTACTACGTCTGCAAACCTAAAAATTCAACTGAAGCCATATATGTGTGAAACCCGCAATTACTTAGCTGCCGACCCAATAGATCTCTAGCATCTTAAAAGGAGACTTTTAAACAAAAGGCATAGTGAAACTTCTTGTCATTAAGATTCTTAAACGTATACTAATTATAGTGTAATGAATTTCCAGGTACCCAAAACCCAACTGCAACTAGGGGCCAATCTTGTTTAATCTGTTCTTTCTCTTTCCCTGAATTATTTAGAAATAAATCCTAGTCATAAGTTTGTCTACAAACACTTCAGTATGTTTAAGTCCATAACTGCAATTGTTGATAAAGCCTTTTTCTATATAGCTTCCCTTTGCATCCCCCCATCCCCCAAACCCCTTCAGCCCTTGCAGAAACTGAGCTATTTGCTCTGTAAAAATTCCCAACAGCCTGGATGTCACTGATTATGCCTCCATGATGTTATTTATTTAATGTTTCCCTCACCTCAGATTTTAAGAATCCTTTGTAGATGGCATTAGGCACTTACCTTATGTATCTTCTTGTGATGGTAGTAGCCATTGATGATCATTGCTTAGATCCATTCATTTTTAGGATTAGCAAAGTGATGAAGTTCTAACATTCCTTTTGCATGTATTATTTGGATTATTTATAAAATAAGAGAAACTTCTTTTTTTATTTTTTAAATATATTTTATTGATTTTTTACAGAGAGGAAGAGAGAGGGATAGAGAGTTAGAAACATCAATGAGAGAGAGACATCGATCAGTTGCCTCTTGCACACCTCCTACTGGGGATGTGCCCGCAACCAAGGTACATGCCCTTGACCGGATTCGAACCCCAGACCTTTCAGTCCGCAGACCGATGCTCTATCCACTGAGCCAAACCGGTTTCGGCAACTTCTTTTTTATTAAACTTGTTGGGGTGACATTGGTTAGTAAAGTTATATAGGCTTCAAATATACAATTCTATAATTCATCTGTATGTTGTATTGTGTGTTTACCACCCCAACTCAAGTCTCCTTCAATCACTATTGATTCCTTTACCTTCTTCCCCTCCTCCACCCATTTTCCCTCTGGTAATCACCATACTGCTGTCTGTGTCTATGAGGTGTTTTTTCCCCCCCCTTTGCTTAATGTCTTTATCTTGTTCACCCACCCCTGTTCCCCTGACAGCTGTCAGGGGCTGTTCTCTGTACCCATGAGTCTTTCTGTTTTGTTTGTTAGCTTATTGTGTGCACTAGATTCCATGTATTAGTGAAATCACATGGCACTTGTCTTTCTCTGACTGGCTCACTATTGGTTACTCCGAGGTTCAGGCATGTGCTCTTACTGCACATGGAGAACCATGACCTGGTTCATAGGGCGACACTTAATCACCTAGCCACACTGGCTGGGCTGCGTAGTATCTTTAATTTTAAGATTCTGCTTCTAGTTTGTTTTGTTTTTCCTCATAAGATATGTATCATATTTATTTAAAGAAAACGTTTTTTAGAGCTAAAGAATAACCTATTAGCTTTTGTGCTTGGTGAATGACAACGTTAGACTAATCTAAAGTCTCTTAAACAAAGGCATAAAGACTAGAGTTCCCGGGGTTCTGATGAATACGTTCTAATGTTCCCTGAGCAGCCGTCTTCCCTTAGGAAATAAAGCACTCATGCAGAGACCAGCATACAGTACATTATCTGTTAAAGAGATGAAGAGTTGCCATTTCCTTGCAGCTGGTAGGAGCTTCTGGTGGAACCAGGCCCAGTTGTTTCACTGGGTCGTCCCCCTCCTCCACCATGGGAGTAAAACTGCCGAGACATTAAAGATAGAACCAAGCTGCTTCCAGTGACTGTGGCAGCAAACTGGTTATCACAGAGCAACCCCTGGTTTAAACCAAGCTGCAAGCTGATCCGAGAAGTACACAGGAAGCTGAGTGAGTACTCAGAGGTAAATAGAGGCTCTGTCCCAACCTACTTTCTGCTCTGCTTTAGGGCTTTGGAAATTAGGTGACCAATTCCAATGGCACAGCTATCTAATATTTATTTTTTTTAATATATTTTCATTGCTTTCAAAGGGGAAGGGAGAGGGAGAGAGGGGTGGAAATATCAATGTTGAGAGAGAATCATTTGATCGACTGCCTCTTGCACGCCCCCTTACTAGGGATCCAGCCCACAAACCGGGCAACGTGCCCCGAGTAGGAATCAAACTATGACCTCCTGGTCCATAAGTCAACACTCAACCACGGAGCCATGCCGGCCTGGCCAGATCCATTGGCACAACTATCTTTTACAGTGTATTCGAGATCCCCACCCTTCCTGAAACTATTGCCTCTGACCTATACATTTTGAGAGTAACTTTTGCATGATGCCTCAAAAAACAGATTTCTTGGTTATGGTCAATCCCAAAGGAGCCAAAATATTCCTTTGTACAGTCTATTAGTTTGCTAGAACTGCATGGCAAAGGACCACAAACTGGGTGGCTTAAACAGCAGAAATTTATATCCTCCAAGTTCTGGAAGCTAAACGTCCACAATCAAGGTGTTGACAAGTTTGGTTTCTCTTTTCTTCTCCCCTTGTCTTGTAGATAGATGCCTTCAGTCTCCTCACAGTCGTGTGTGTGTGTGTGTGTCCTAATCTCTTCTTCTTTTTTTTTTAATATTGATTTCAGAGAGGAAGGGAGAGAGAAAGAGAGATAGAAACATCAATGATGAGAGAGAATCATTGATCGGCTGCCTCCTGCACGCCCCCTAACTGGGGATCGAACCCACAACCCCAGGCATGGGCCCTTGACCAGAATAGAACCTAGGACCCTTCAGTCTGCAGGCCGACGCTCTATCCACTGAGCCAAATGGGCTAAGACTTGATTACCTTTTTAAAGGTCCTCTTCCATAGACAGAAAGTGAGTTATCCCTCCCCCAAAAGCAGGAATGTGAATGAAATAGGGTGTTGCCTGTGGCCAGCATGACGAAGCCTCTGTGCCCAGATAGCTCTTCTTCATCTCTTTTCCACCGTCTTCATTCTCAGCGCTATTATTTTTCCATCTAAAGCAGTTTTTCTTAACCCTTCTTGGCTCTCCTTTAATACATTTACAAACATGATTGCCCCCCTCTATGAGGGCCTTGAGAAGATTTCTAATAATGTAAACAATCATGACTAAAAACAAAGCAATGGCAATTTTTGTGAACAGATGCATTTTCATCTTTTAAAAACTCCACGTGTTTAGCCTTCTTAAGGCATTATCCGTGAGACACTGAGTGTCCTAGTTGCTACAGTGAACCTTGTGCCTTATGCCGTGTGCGTGGCACCGCAGTTTCTAAGTCAGGGCCGCACTGCTCAGCTTACGAGCCAGAGGTGCAGACAGATCAGCTTGACAGTGGACATGGATGAATGATAGGGCTGCGTACAGAACCAGGTCTCTTCTTCGACACGCAGGGAACTAACTGCTCCATCCCTAAATTCTCCAATGTGCCTTTCCATAGAAAAATGTTTTCTTATGCAACTGACTCAAAATTCTGTCACTTAAACCCTTTTGGAAGCTTTTTTTTTTTTTTTTTTTTTTTTCCTCTTCCCCTGGCAAAGAATGAATATCAAGAAGGAAGAAGTTCCCCCCAGAGTTTCACAGCGGAAATTTGGGTCTCCACCCCCTCCTCCCGCGACATAGGAAAAGTTAGCCTGAATTCATCCTGCAGCTGGACTAGATTGGAATTGGTTTTTCTTGGAAACCAGTCTCAAGATCCGACCTTTAGAGCATCATCAAGATTAGCAAATGAAATGACATTTTAATATCGGCATGAAGGATCTAGAAGTGGATTTTTGTTACAGATGCTTGAAGAAGCAAAGAAGGTTGGTATTTGCGCCAAATAAATGTCTCTTTGGCCACCCACAAACTTCAGGATGGAACTGAAGGAACTTGTACAAATTTGGTATCAGTGATCAGATATTCATAAAAATGGGCAAATAAACTTGATTTCCTAGCCAGGCCCTAATTGTCTTGGCAACCTGGCAGTTCTCAACCTGCCAGAGACTCTGAACTTAGTGCAGCCACACGGACGATTTCTCCTTTTCCCCTCCTTCCCTCCGGTGTTCAGGTTCTCATCCCCTCCAGAGATCTCACTCTGTCCACCAGCAATTATCTCTCTTGTCTGTCCTCTCCTGCTGCTTCCGCCTTGCCTGTTCTACTGAGTTTTCCTATCAGCCTTTTAAACATGCTCAAGTCTCTCCAATTGTATAACAAGGAATAGAATCCCCAAGGCTTCTTTGCCTACCTTTCTATTTCTTATCTTCCCCATTCACAGCCAAACTGCCAAACAGAATTGTCTCTGCTGCCTCATCTTCTACACTCTTCAAAGAACTCAAAATCAGCCCTAGCTGGTATTGGCTTAGTGCAGTGGTCGGCAAACTCATTAGTCAACAGAGCCAAATATCAACAGTACAATGATTGAAATTTCTTTGGAGAGCCAAATTTTTTAAACTTAAACTTCTTCTAACACCACTTCTTCAAAATAGACTCGCCCAGGCCGTGGTATTTTGTGGAAGAGCCACACTCAAGGGGCCAAAGAGCCACATGTGGCTCGCGGGCCGCAGTTTGCCGACGACGGGCTTAGTGGATAGATCATCAGCCTATGGACTTAAAGGTCCTGGGTTTGATTCCCAGTCAGGGCACATGTCCGAGGTGCTGGCTTGATCCCCAGAGTGTGGGGCATGCAGGAGGCAGCCAATCAATGATCCTCTCTCATCACTGATGCTTCTATCTCTCCTACCTTCCTTTCTGAAATCAATGAAAAGATATAAAAATAAAATAAAAGAACTCAAAATCAGAACTTACTTTTCAATAAAAACCAAGAACACCCGCTTTGTGTTTGCAGTAGGAACAGTGGCACAGATGGTGCCAAGCACGCAGTACAAATAACACTCTGGCAAGTGCATGCTGAGCGCCACATTGGTTCGGCGGCTTGTTCTGAATGCTTTCCTGAGCCATGTTCTCCACAAGCCCATCAGCCCGGCATGTCACACTTGAATCTCTGTACCTTGTATTAGGAAAATGAGGTTTTAAAATAAAAAATAAAAAATACTTGTTTTCCATGCTTTCCCCCATTCTGAGATTCGATATGTGGCCTTCCCACCTTCGGTTGGGAATCACCGATCTAGAGTAAACACTGTGGGACATGGTCATCCCTTCTTTCTCCAACGTGGACTGTGGACCCAGACTCTGCCTCAGGGCAAGACTTCGGGGAAGTGTCGTCGATTAGAAGGCAAACACAGCCTTGCGATGAGGCCTGTGATGCCAGGCGACCTTTTCTCTCGCAGTGAAAATGCCATTGTCCTGTTTCCCTTCTGATTTGTGACTACGAATGAATGTCATCACCTACAATCTCCTGCTCTCCTGATTCCCAGCCAGTACCTAAATAACACAGCTACGTGTAATTGAATTTCCCAAGATTGCAGGCCTATTGAAAGGGAGGCCATCCTGAATTTAAGGAATAGCAGATATAGAACCTGAAGGGCTGGCATCCTTGGGGAGATGAATTTGTCTTGCGGTTTTTTGTTTTTGTTTTTATCACCATTTACCCCCTTCTATGCCCCCTTCTACCTCCTCTCCCTTGCAATCACCACAGTATTGTCCATGTCCATATGTTTTCTCTCTCTTTTTTATAAATCTTCTTTGCTCAATCACAGCACCACCACACACACACACACACACACACACACACACACACACCCTCAGAGCTGTCTGCCTGCTCTCTTTGAGTCTCTATTTTGCTTGGTATTTAAGGCGAATTTGAAGCTAAGTCCTGGCTCTAAACTTGGTTAGAGAGAGAAAGATAAATGAATAAGCGTTTATAAAGCACTGTAAGAGGGGGTTTCTGAAAATACCAGAGGAGCACAGCGGAAGGAAGGAGCCAGAGTGAAGTCCAGGCAGGTTTTGGATGATGTAATAGGAGAGTCTGGGTGATGCTGTGGCAACAGATAAACCCTAACCACAACTTCCAACAAGGAATAAAATTTCATTCCTATGGGTGGGGCAACTACCTCACATTTTTTTAGTTGTATCACCTGAAACACATGGCCTCCCAGTCTCCTCAGCAGGGAAAGAGCAATGATTCTTAAATGTCCCTGTTACTTAACGCCTCATCTGAGATGTGACACATGGGGCATATTATGCAATGTAATTGCATGATTAGTTATAGTGAAACAGCAGTTGTTGTGCATCTGAAATTCAGATTTAATAGGGCATCTGTAATTTTATTCACCAAATCTGGCAACAGTTAAGGAAAGCTTATCTGACACTTTTGTAAATGGTTGCCACCACCAGCAGCCGAGACGGATGGGAGCTGAGGTTTTGAGCTGCACGGCCACCATAGGCACTTGGTGGCATGTGGGTTCCATGGGGGAAAGCCAAGCAGAGCCCGGGCAGTGGCCGGAAGACCACAGCTGCTGGAGGGGACGCAGGGCAGCTGGGGCGGCCAGGAGAGCCATCTCTGCGTGGAGAGTCCCTCGGGAACTCTTCCCAAGGCCAGAGCCTCCCACACGCGTTGGCCTTCGCATGGCCTTCTGGGGCCAAAGCCAGTCCTTCCAGGCTCTGCGTCTGCCCAGCTGTCCTCGTGGCCACCCAGCCTAAAGCAGGGCACAGAGACCATCTCTCCAGCCCTCACCCTGGCAGGACATTGGCACATTTCAGGGCACTTACTGGCAGGCCTGCCCTCATATTTGCAGAGCCTGGGACAAGAATAAGCATACCTCCTATTAAAAAAAAAATAATATATATATATATACCTTCCTAAATACAAAAATAAAAACGATGTGAAGAGCTCATGTGGCTGAAATTTGAAGGCTATTAAAGGTGACTGAATTCAATTATTATGCAAGTGTCTGGTGGTGGGCCAGATTTGATTGTGCATGATTAAAAATAAAATGTGTGTTCACAGGGCACAACACTTGAAACATCTTTTATCCAAAACAATACATCAAAACCCAAAATTTAATTATGTAGGTACACTTTCAAGAAGTCTTCTAAAATATTCAAAACCTTCCGCTAAAATGATGAGTAGAATGCACATTATACTTAGTTAATATTAACATTTTAAGTCAAAATCATTTCAACAGAGCTGAATTTTAATAGAATTTTGTCAAGAGCAAATCTTATTAAATATTTTAATAAAAATAAATCTGTTCACAATTTTAGCCTTGAGGACTCATCCCCCCCCCCCCCCAACATCAAGAACTGGTATTCTGCTTCCTCCGCATTCGATCTACACCTATGTATTCACAAATTCAAGAGTCACATGAATTGTTAATGCTGTCGACTTTCTTCAGCTGTCGTGAGTAATGATTGCAAAAGCCATCCCAGTTGTAAAAACCTAGAGCTCTGAGATAGAGAGAACATGAAGAAAAACAGGAAGTGGACACACTGCCCTGCTGGGAAATGTACTTCATCATCCAAGAATCCGCTCCATGCATACGATCACAGAGAAGGGATTTATTTCACCAACCAATCGGTCTTCTCTCTGTTCATGGGCTTTCACTTCTCAGACCTCCCTACGTTTGAAGCACCCACCTCTGCTGTGAGCAGTGACACTCGGGCACTCGGAAGCAGCCATCTCTCATTTCCAGAATATGGGTCAGACACACCTCCTGAGCCTGGATAGGTTAACCCTGGCAGTAGCTGTAGAGCAACAGGTTGCTATGCCAATGCTAAGGATAGAATCCTGAGTGACAGGGCACTTGTGTGGTTTTTAATTATGGAATTTTTATGTTTATGCCGTCTTTTCTTCTTTATAATGTTTCTGTATTAAAACATTCCACTCTCCCAGCTGATGCTGGAGAGGGGCAGTTCCTGGTGCTCAGTGGCCCAGCCAGCAATCTCCCTGCCCCTGCAGCCCGTCATGGCCAAGCAGGTACTGCTGGGCCTGCAGATGGTGGTTGTGCTACTTTGTGCATAAATAACATTTATTTTTAAGAATATGTCTATAGCTGAAACCAGTTTGGCTCAGTGGTAGAGTGTCTGTCTGCGGGCTGAAGGGTCCCGGGTTGGATTCCGGACAAGGGCATGTACCTTGGTTGCGGGCATATCCCCGGTAGGGGGTGTGCAAGAGGCAGCTGATGGATGATTCTCTCTCATCGATGTTTCTAACTCTCTATTCCTCTCTGTAAAAAATCAAGAAAATATATTTAAGAATATGTCTATAGCCCTGGCCTTTGTGGCTCAGTTGGTTGGGCGACATCTTGTGCATTGTGTGTTCAATTCCAGTCAGGGCATATGCCTAGGTTGCAGGCTGAATCCCTGATAGGGGTTATGCAGGAAGCAGCCTATCGATGTCTCATTCTCACATTGATGTTTCTCTCTCTCTCTCTCTCTCTCTCTCTCTCTCTCTCTCTCTCTCTCTCTCTCCCTTCCTTTCTCCCTTAAAAAAAAATTAAACATATTTTTTTTATTAAAAAGAAAGAAGAATATTGTATCTAATATGCAGGGCCCTCTGAAAAGTGGCGTTGGGGAAGGGGCTCCTCTCGCTACAGTTAGAGAGCATTCTGGCTTAGAGACTTTTCCTAGGGAAGCATGGAGGCTTAGGGCTGGGCACAGCAGGATTCTCCCTTTAACTTCATTTCTGACTTTCTTCCCTGAATGCCCAACGCAAACTGAACACCTCCATCCATTAGCAAATTCATGTATGCACCAGTTTTTCAGAGAGAAGACCTTTTCTAGCTATGTGTGTTCCCTGTTGGGTCCCCATTTTCACCTGTTGAAAACCTATCCATCTTTTAGGCTTTAGCTTGAAGGCCTCTTCCTTAATGATAACTGTCCTTATCTGGGCAGCTGGAAGGCCCTTTTCTAAGGCCTCATTGGCCTCTGTTTAAGCCGGACAGAAATGCTTCTTAAAAACCACGTTTGTCTAGATGCATAGTCCTTCCTACATCTTTGCAGAGTCCACAGTGTACTGTGTGGTATACGGAAGCCATGAAGTCTCCTTGCCCAGTACTTACTTCCCCTTTCAGACCACCCTAGAGGGGTCCTGGGAGCTAGCCCAAGGTGACTTCAAGCTCATTATTCCGGGTGAGGAGGGGATGGAAAGGGATGAGAGTTGCTGTCCAGAAGGCCACTTATAGTGCATTCTGGAATCATCATATTCTAAAAGACCAGCTGGCACAGGCAGTAGACTGCATTGACAGTGTAAAGTGTAGTGGGGCCCTGACTGGTTTGGCTTAGTGGGTAGAGTGTCCCCAGGGACAAATAGGCTCAAGGCTTTTGTGTCACTCTTGGGGATGAGGAGCTTTTTCAGTCCTCTGAGTTTGAAGCTGAGAGAACACTGCAGCCTCTCTTCACACCGTGAGGGGAAGTCTGAGATGGGAGCAAGCAGAGCTAAGAGAAGAAACTGGAGCCCACACACTGTTTGTCTTAGGTCACGTCACACCATAAGTCACATCTGTTGGGGAACCTTTTCGGTTGTAGGAGCCAATACATTTCAGTTTTGCTTTCAGCATTTTGGATCATTTTAAGTCACTGAGAACCAAATATCTCCTAAGTGGTACACAGCAGGGCTATGAAGGAGAGGGATTTTGAGAGCAGCTGGTGAGCTGGTAAGATGGAGAGCTAGTCTGTCTGGAGGGGCAAGTGGCTTATTTTAGGTGGCGTGTGACAATGTGTGTTTTATGAGCATCTAAGGTTTGTGGCCTGTCAGTCTGGTATTGTGGCTGACATTGGTAAATTGTATTGAAGAAGCAGTGTATCTCAATGATTGAGTGTAGACCCATGAACCAAGAGGTCACAGGCTCAATTCCCAGTTAGGGCACATGTACAGGCTTCAGGCTCTTTCCTTAGTAGGTGACATGTAGGAAGCAGCCATTGGACGATCTCCCTCTCTCTCTCTCTCTTTCACTGATGTTTCTGTTTCTCTATCTCCCTTCTTCTCTAAAATCAATAAAAACATTTTTTTTAAAGTGGCTATGATGATGAGAAAGAATAATTTGATTTAAAAATTACCCTTGAGTGCTTAAGGTTTATTCTACAAACCTGCCAGAGAAAATCAAAGCACAAGAAAGCCTTTGAACTGGCTAATAATATGTGCTTGCTCCCTTTCCTATTGCCCTTTTGGCACAGAGTCAAAGTCTCTCTCTCATATTCATTTTAAAACAACAGCGTGAGCAAGTTAGGACACTGTGGAGCATCATCAGAGTCCCGGAGGCAGTGTGAGGGAGACAGTCATCTGGGGACATGGCATCTGGTAGCCACCAAGCCCTTAAATGAACAGGAAGTAAGACAAGTAGGGAGATGACTAATCTGAAGCTTTTCTACATCAGCTTGCTCCAAGGATGTGCAGCTGAATTGAATATTAACGCCCACTGGTAACCTAGGATTGACAGTGACTGACTCCCTTCTGTTCTTCCTTCCCCAAATAGGCAGAACACTTACTAGGTACCTGGAGTTTTGCCAGGTCTTGGTGATGGGTTGGCTAATGTGGCACTGACCATGACCTTGAGCAACTAACAGTCTAATGGGAAAGACAGACCAGTAAGTGCTAAAAGGGATTTGTGGGGGGACTTTGGAAGGAGAAATGTACACTTAGTGTTTGTGTACATCACTGTATGTAAATTATTCCTCTGTTTTTAAAAATAGGAAGAAAAAAAAAATCTCTTGAAGGCAGTACTGGAAATTCAGGCAGGGTATTCTCAGAGCACTAAAATAGAGATGATGTGTGGGAGAGACAAAGCAAGTGTAATCAGATTTCAAAAAAGAGCTAAAGCAGAGAGTATCTACAACAAAGTGAACTTTCTAACTAGAACCCCAGAATATCCTCAAGTTCAGAGACAACAGAAACAGAAAGAAGGTACTGATATGATAGTGAATTGGTAATTAATTCATGAGGGGAAAACATGTTCTCTGCACACATGTTCTGCTTTAGAAGTGGCTAGATATGAATTTTTCCTGAACTGAAAATTTTAAGTAAGGCTTGCTGCTTTCAATTAAGATGAGAATCATGACACAAGCAGCTCCCAGAGAGGGCATTGAAATGGAATAGCCACAATTCAGTTTCTCCCTCCCAGCCCCAAAGTGATTGGAGCTAGAACCAGTGTCACCAAATTTACTCCTAAGAAAATAGGGATTTTCATCTGGGCTGAGGAAACATATCCAAACTACAAATTCTAAACATATAGGACTTTCATGTAAAAAATGAGAATAGGCAGTCAACAATCATGAAACACCCAAAGAAAACCAGCAGAAGACTCATAAAATTCTATAAATAAATGATTAACCTCCTGATGAGCAGGAGAGGAAAAAACTTTGAAATGCAATAGTTGGCATGCTCAGAGGAATTCAAGAATTTATCACATCTACAGAAACAAAAAGAATTCTAGAAAAGAATCAGAATTCTTGGAAATTAAAAGCGTGATTTCCCAACAGATGGAAGAGCAGAGTAGTAGGTACAGATGAAGATTACATTAGTGAACAGGAAGATCAAGTTAGGGTAGTCTTCTCACATTCAGTGAATGAAGGCAAAGAAGGGAATAAGATAAATATTGAATCAGGAAGACAAGAGGCAAATTTTTAGGAACTGCCATTCATAAGTTCTGGAAGTAATAAATGGAAAGAATTGAGAGAATGAGATTATCAAAGAGCCAAAAGGGAAAAAAGTCTGCTGAAGAAAAGCTCAAATCTGCAAACTGAAAGAGACCAATTGGGCAAGAATAATGAAAAACGATAGTCTCATGAAATTTCTGAATTCCAAGGAGAAAGAGAAAATCCCCAAAGCTTGATGTGGGAAGCATGGGACACACATCGCTGGAAAGGAATTTATAACCAAATGAGCCTGTGATCCGCATCTGTAACACCAGTGCTGGATCACAACATCCAGAAAGAAAATTATTGTGGACCCAGAAATCTAGACTCCATTAACCTATCCTTTAATTATTTTAAATTCAGAATTCTATTCTCAATTAATCTACAATTAAATTATGAGAGCAAATGCAAGATATATTTGGAGATGCAAAATTTGGAAGTTTATCATCCAGACATACTTTCTGAAAGAGATACTTAAAGATGTATCAGAAAAAGATGAAGAAAGAGGAAAAGGGGAAGGAGAAGAACACACACACACACACACACAAAACCAGGCATAAGCAAAGAAACCAATACAACCTATAGCCAAGTTCCAGTGTAAAATAGCCGAGTAAAGTATATTTTGAAGATTGCACTGTTTGCCAAGGTCAATAATATGGGTCTTCGCTGTCAGCTAGTATTTACCAAGGAAAGTCTAGGTCAACCAGCCTTCACAGCTGTTGTGGGATTCCTCAGCAATTGTGTCGGTCATTGCTGGGTGTGCCCCATTTCTCCTCGGGCCTGCGGGTAGCAGCAAGGGTCCTTGAGTTGCTTGTCGGTCCGGAAATGGGCTGTCAGCAAGGCTTCCTTTTAGAGTTTGTGGAACAAACAGGCCAACAGCTGAGGTTTCCTCAAGTAAGTCAAGTGACTTTGTGTGTGTGTGTGTGTGTGTGTGTGTGTGTGTGTGTGTGTGTGTGTGACAAATTGAGTGACAGAGCCTTAGTCTCACTTGGTGTTCCCACCTCCTGGGGTAAGGGAGAGAACTGTGCCAGCTGCTCGCTGAACCTGAGTCTGTTGGAGTGTCTGAAATTTGCTCCCAAATCCAAATCTTTTGTCCTTCCAGTTTCTGCTGGTGGGAGCAGAGGGTATATCTGTGAGGAGGGAAGGCATTACTGAGGAAGTGGGGAGGGCTGGGGGTCTTTCCTGCTCTCCTGAGCTGCCACTTCCCATCCACGTTTGCTTTACTTTGCTGAGAACTCTGGTGTTTTGGGTGGGCTAAATGTGGATAGCACTGCTTGTATAGCACAGCCAAGAATGTATCTGCTACCCAAGTTCTGCAAACGAACTCCAGGCAGGAGAGGCATATTAGAAAAGGCCACACATGTCAGGGAGTCACTGAGCGTCTAAGAGTGAGAAGCACACCTTTACTTGACTTAGAGACGGTCTTTAGTGGGGCCTTTCTCTGTGGAGACGGGTCCTTAGGCCAGTGTGGACAAATCTGCTCGAGATGAAGATTCCATTGTGGGTCAATGTGGTCCTCTTATGTCAACCAGGGAACAAAGGTGTGTGAGCATGGAGTGGCATATGACATTCACTTTTATCAAACCCACAGTTTTTTTGGTTTTTTTTTGTGTGTGTTTTTTTTATTCTATTAAACCCACAGTTTTTCAACCAACACGATTCAAAGGCTTCAAACATTTTCCCCCCGACTTTAAAACACTTTTTATTATGTTTTCAAGGGTTTCAAACATTTACATCATTCCTCTTAATGCAAACTTCAAGCCATGCATTCAATACCAGAGCATATCAAATTCATCACAATGAGATATGCAAGCCATTCCTGAAATACCCACATATATAAGCGATTTATTTACAATTGGTAAGCCTGCTGGTAGTATTCTCAAGCCGTCCTCTGGGAAAAGCTGTACATCATTTCTGGTCAGGAGTGCAATGACCTGCTAGGGATTTTGCCAGGAAAGTTCCAGGGTATTTGGTATCCAGATCTCTTGTTCCTTTTTTCTTCCGGCCTTATGTCCATGTGGGAACAACCCCACACTTTACATTGTAAGCAGATACAGAAGGGCCGCCTAGGGGGAAAGCCTGGTGATCCTGGGCTAGTGTTTCCCTTCCTCTTACTCTTCCTCTCCCTCCCCACCCCTGGTTGCCTCACAGCCCACCAAGGGCTCTCTGAGGATCTCTCCACTTAGTCTCAGGGGTTGGGGGATGGGACTTTCCAAGGGAACTTTCCTTGTAATTCTGATTGGCCAGGATCCAAAACTGGTTTGGAAAGTCCTATATATTAGTGCCAGTGTGGTAAAAATAAAAATTGGCACCTAACTTTTTTTGTTGTTGTTGTTGTTGGTTTTTTAATTTTATTTATTTATATTATTATTATTATTATTATTATTTTTTTTTTTTACCATTTAACTATTTTTAAGTGTACAGTTTAGTGGCATTAAGTAAATTCACATTATTTTGTAGCGATCAACACCATCCATCCCCAGGATTCTTTTCATCTGGCAAAACTGAAACTCTCACCCTGACTGGTTTGGCTCAGTGGATAGAGCGAAGGCCTGTAGACTGAAGGGTCCCAGGTTCGATTCTGGTGGGGGGCATGTACCTTGGTTGCAGGCACATTCCCAGTGGGAGGTGTGCAGGAGGCAGCTGATGGATGTTTCTCTCCCATCGATATTTCTAACTCTCTATCCCTCTCCCTTCCTCCCTGCAAAAAATAAATACTATATATATTTAAAACTGAAACTCTCTACTCATTCTCCTCTCTCTCCAGCCCCTGGCAACCTTCCCTCTACTTTCTGTCTATGACTTTGACTACTCTAAGTACCTCAAATGAGTATATATATTCCGTCAGGAATGATAAAGTAAATTAGCCAATAGATTCAAAATTGATCAACTGGTTAATACTATATAGGACAAAATCTAATTATTAGACTCATCTTATTTTTACCTGGCAGAACTAATTTATATCTCTATTTGAAAAGATGAATTTGCATGGCTACGGACAAGAAACTTTTGTGTTATCATCAACTTTCCACATGTTAACTTCTACCTATTTTATAACTTTATAAAATAGCCTCATTCACAGAAAGTCCATCCAAGGCACTCAGCCCTATAGAATCAGCAGAATCAGCTAACTTCCAGAAAAGTTTCCAGACAACACCCAGCACCCACTGAAAAGAACCGCAAATAACCTCGTTTGCCCACTGCCACTTCTAAATTTTGGACAATTTTTCCTAACATTACCACTTAATATGCACACTCACAAATACATTCAAATTTATTTATTCTGCAGGAGGGCATGACAGGAAAGAAGTGATATAGGTTGGTTTACAAATTTATTAAATTAGTGTGTTTTTTGTTGTTGTTGAAAATAATTACATGATTTCAAGTTCATGGAGAACCGAGTTTAACAAAAAATTTGTCTAAATAACAGGACACAGGCTACCATACAGGCACTGCCCGTCTCTTACTCCTCCAAGCAGGCTCTTATCTTCGCTGAACAACTGCAACAAAATAATGAATAAGAAAGCCTGCTACAAAGGAGGCCAGGAAGTTTATTTTTAACTACCTCTTTTTAAGGCTGCACAACAAGTTTAGCCCTTATATGGGTGTGTTCACGGGTGGTTAGATTTAGATCAGGCTCACGGTAGAGAGAGAGAGAGAGAGAAAGCGAGTGAGGATATGGGTGAAGTAGTGGGGTGTACAATTCTATAATACATCTTCTACGTATTGTATTTTGTGTTCATCACTCCACCCATCACCATTGCTCTTGGAGACCCACAGACATCACAAGTCCAAAGCCTTCAAAATGGAACTTATTCTTCTCCCCCTGTGGCCTCTCCCCACCCCGACTTATAACAACGCCTTTTGGATCTGTCTCAGTGACTCCCACCGCCATCAACGCAGTTGCCCAAACCAGAAATGGAGGTGACACCTGCTCTTCCTCTTTCCTTCTCCTCCACTCTTACTGCTCGTAAAATCCGGTGCACAACACTCCCTACCATCTCAATGGCCACTTCTCTCCCTGCTCGAGGCCAGTGCCTGCTCCTAGGAGCCTGGACCTGGATTCCTGCGGCCGGGCCAGGCTAGACTCCCTGCCTCCCCATCCCCAATCCCGACCCTGAAGACGCCACTCAGCTTAAAATCGAGTCACAGAGTCTTGGCAACCCCCTTCACTGGGCTTATGAGGTCTTCTTTGTTTGCATCTTGATGCCTCTCTCCAAGCATCTGGAAGAACATTCTATCACCGTCTCTGCATGTGCCTTTCTCACCTGCTTAGTTTCCGTTCCCACGTTTCCCTCACCCTCAGGGGTTTAGCTTACTTCTCGGAGCAAAAGGATCCCCTGCCAGGCCCTCTCCCACCACCACCCTGTCGCCCTCTAAGGCCTTGTCACCTGCTCAGCGCTGTGACCGCTAACTCTCCGGAGCCAGCGGCTTCTCGCCCTTGAGCTCCAGCCGCTCAACCGGCCTCCCACTTCCCACAAGATTCCTGCTCCTTCTGGTCCTTAAACTCCCTGTGCCACCCCGGGGTGCCCCGCTGAGCCCCCCACCGGCTTGGATGCGCGGTGGCCGTTCCCTCCGCTCCGCTGTGCCTCTCTTAGGGGGTCTCTGCCCCGAGCTGCTCCCACTTTGGGGACCTGCTCGCCCCGATGGCCGGCTCCCGGCTCTGCCCCTGCGTGTCCACGGGACCACCGCGCGCCGGGCCGGTGCCCGGAGGACTGAAGGAGCGAGTGCATGAATGAATGAATGAAGGAAGGAATGAGCGTCCGCGGAGGGCGCAGGGCGCAGGCCGGGCCGCCGCCCCGGGACCCCGCGGCTCCCCGCTCCGCCGCGCCGGCCGGAAGCAGCCGGGCGGCCCCCTCCCCGCGGCGCCGCCGCCTTATCTCGGCGGCTCCGGCCCAGGAGGAGACGCGGGCGCCGGGAGGGACGCGGCGGCCATGGGCCCGGGGCCCCGGGGCGCGGGCCACCCGCCTCGCCGCCGGCGGTCGCTGCTGCCGCTGCTGCCGCTGCTGCTGCTGCTGCTGCTGCTCGGCCTGGCCCGCGGCGCGGCCGGAGCGCGGGGCGCGGACGGTGAGTGGGGCCGGGCGCGCCGCTGGGGGGCCCCCGGGGCGCCGGCGGGGCCCCCGCGACGCCCGTTCCCCGCCCCTGGGCCGGCCGCGCGGGCTGGGCTGGGGCGCAGATGGGGCTGCCCGGGCCGTTGGGGACCGGGAAGGCGGGGCTCGAAGAAGCGGGAGGGGCTCCCCGCCGGGCCTTCCCTCCCCGTCTAGAGCCGCTGGGGAGACGGACCTGTTTGGAGAGGGCCTGGCCTGCGCCCCCGGGGGCGGAGGGGCGCCCCAGGGTGAGCCGCCCGGCCGGGGAGGGCGTCCCGCCTTCGCTGTCAGGCTGCAGGCTCTGCGGTAGCTTTTGCACGATAAAACCCTAAAAGCGATTTTCTTTCTACCTTTTAATTTTTTTCACCGTGATGATGAGGTTAAGTCGCTCATAGGGTGAAAATAAACTATAAAGTTTACAGGAAGAAAGTATTCATTCATTCATTCATTCATTCATTCAACAGATGGCCTTTGTTTCTCTGCAGACAGACACAGGGTGTGAGGAGGCCTCTATGCTGGACCTCAACGAGTTCGTCTCCTGCAGGTGCCAGACAAGCAGAGTCCATTTCCAGGCCATTGGAGTAGTTCCCCCTCCACCGCCACCTTCAAACGCAGTGATGCGTTCAGACCTGTAGGGGCATGGGCATTGACTCAAACAGCTGTAAGAGGAGGCAGATGCCATAGGTGCTTTGAGAAGGTGGGGTGGTCAGAGGAGGGAGGGATCACTTCTAGTTGAGGAATCGTGGCGTCATGGGTGAGGTGACCCGTTAACCAGGCCTTCAAGGATTGGTGATATTTGAATAAGGAAAAATGAGAGAAAGGCATCCCAGCTCATGGCAGAGGGCACAGTGAGCACTCCACAAGTATGTATAGAAAGATGGATTCCAGACAGCGGGGCAGGGACAGGAAGCAAAAGCAGGGGCCTGCAGTTCCATTGGTTTGCAGGGGATGGCAGGGAAGTGGGGTGGAAAGGCAGGCTGGATGGAGCCGGAAGGCAGAGTGCCTTACCTGGCAGGCCACGGCCTTTAGGCCTAGTTACTCCGGGCAGTGGGGAGCCACTGGAAGTCATTGCAGGAGTCTGGACAGAGTGATAGGAAACATGGCTACAAGGAAACCCTCTAACATCCTTAATAAAGCCCAACACTGATCCTGGCATGGGAGGAACATCTATGTAAGGAAAAAGGGGGGCGCTTTGCAGCTCAGACTCTTGACTCTTCCAAGTTTTCTTTATTTGGGACTTTGACCATCACTGGTGGGTATTTCTCTTTGATGGCTCAGCCTTCTGAAGTGGCCATTTTTGTACATCAGGTGCGCTGGTAGGCTTTCTAAATTCCTTCCCTAACGTGGTCTCCCGTGGCAGAGTGCGTAAAAGCTTGTAGATCCTTGGAGCCTATTTCAGAATAATCTTGTTGTTGTTGTTGTTGTTGTTGTTTGGTATAATTTTTAATTGAATTTATTGGAGTGACGTTAGTTTATATAGGTGTCATCTACATATTGCATTCTGTGTTCACCACTCCGTCCATCACCATTTATCTTTCCTTTATCCTCTTCTATGTCCTTCCATTTCCCCCTCCTCCCCTTAGAATCTTTGTATTAAGACTCTCTAGAACTGTCCAATGTAGTCTCATCAGATTGTTGGGCTAAGATGGTTGAACGAAGTAACTTCCTCAGGTCATCCTTCTGCAAGTACTTAAAGGCTGTGGGATGGATTTTGGGGATAGAAGTCAGGGTTGCCTGATTGAACCTTCTCTCTTTATGTAGGCATTCTCCCTTCATTTGCCACCTTGGAGAATCTGACTTTATTAAGAGCAGGTTTCTTTATAATGGACAAAGTGGGGAATGCCTGGAGCCATCGAGCCACTGAGGAAGTTGTTGCAATAGCAGGTCTAGAAATTCTAAGGACTAACTTCTCGGTGTGACAGCAGGAGAAGAGGACTGTATGTAGATGGGAAGGGGGAAGTGGATCCAGAAGGACTTACTGCAGACATGAAGGTACAAGGGAGCAGAAGATGAAAGATGACAGTAAGGGTTGGGGACTGGGTGATTTGGATCTGTGGTTCTCTAGGAGGAGCAAAAAAGATTTGGGAAGAGAGATGACCAGTTGTTTTATTACATATGTACTAGGAGCCCAGCCTTGATTTGAGATCAAGTGGTGCCATCCACCCTCGATTCGCCAGTCTAGCCCTGCCTCACTCCCTGGGCCCCACAGCAGCCGTGGCTGCTGCTGATTAGGCCCTCCCCCAGCGCAGGTGTGTGGAGGCCCCTGCCGCCCCGCACCCAACGCTGTGTGTGCAACCTCCTCTTGTCTGGTTGAGCCATTAAAGCATCCTGGTTAATTAGCATATTTCATATATATATATATGAAATATGCTAATTAAAGAAATATATATATATTTATATATATAAATATATTTATATATATATTTAATTTATTGATTTTTTACAGAGAGGAAGGGATAGAGAGTTAGAAACATTGATGAGAGAGAAACATCTATCAGCTGCCTCCTGTACACCCCCTACTGGGGATGTGCCTGTGACCAAGGAACATGTCTTTGACTGGAATCGAACCTGGGACCCTTCAGTCCATAGGCCGACTCTCTATCCACTGAGCCAAACTGGTTAGGGCTGTATTTTTTAATATGACAGTTTATTATCTCACTTAAGTTTGGAAGCTGTGTAGTTCCTGGCTTGATTAAGTTAAATAAGCAATGCCATCATCAGGTTCCTCCAGTTTTCATGTCTGGCTGACTAGTTGTTCTAGATAACCTGGACTGGAGGTGAGGGTAGGGCTTTCGGATTAAATCAGAAGACTGATAGGAGATGTCTGCAAGTAATGTAGACTTGATGGTCACTTGGAGCCTGTGGTTGATAAGACTTAGAGGACCAAGGACAGATTTTGGGGGGAGATCAAATTTAGGTGGTAGATGACCATAGAGGAGAAAGAGCAGCAGCTACAGAGGTAGGAGGAAGGCTGGGTTAGCAGAGCATCAAGGAAACCAGGGGAGGAAATTCCAAGAAGGAGGAGATGGAGAAGAAGAAGGCTTTGGATTTGCTGACTCAGCAGAGCAGTGAGGGTGCGAGTCAGATGCAAAGGGCTCTAGAGCAGTGATTTCCAGCCCGTGTGCCACAAGACTTTTTAAAACATGCAATACCTGACTATTTAGTCAGGGGCACCAACCTCTTTTCCCTTAAATTGTCCAATAACAAAATGACAACAGCCAACACTACAGTAACCATTTGGTGGGAGTGAATCAAAGTTACGCCTAATTTTGGGGGTCAGATTGGCCAGAAATATATCTTTTGGTGTGCTGCAGAACTTTAGTAATTAGTTTATCTGTGCCATAAGACGAGAAAGGTTGGAAATCCTGCTGTAGAGGGTACGGAGACTTTGCTGCAGAGTGCATGCTCTTTACAGAAGGGAAGGAAAACGGAAGGTAGCAATTAGTAGGGCTGACCAGGTCAGGTCAACAATGTTTTTGGTGGGTAAAGCAGACCCAGAACATTTTAGACTCAGGGGCATTCTTTAGTAGAAAGGAAGAAAATAAAGATGCAGAAATAAATAAGATATTCTCTGGAGCAGGTCAATAGGCAACGTGGGTCTCTGAGTGAGAAAGCTTAGTTTCCGGAAGGGGACAGAAGAAGAGCGGAGAACCTTCGTCCTTCCCCCCACAGCTGTCTCCTCAGTGTGTCTATTCCTATTTCCAAACCAGCCCCGCTGTCCTGACTCCCCGGAAGCCCCCTGGCATTCTGTGGTCCCTCTTGCAGTACCAGCAGCACCATGCCCATGCCTCCGTACCATGTTTGTACGGGGCACACACTATTTCTATGGTTCTCTATACACGTACACCAGGGTAACTGAGAGCGCCTTGTGAGTAGGGGCTGTAGCTTGTGTTAGGAACCTGGTATGGGAATAATTGAAGACCATCCAAATAAGAAAAGGCACAGCGATCTAGTCAGAGCTTATGATAGCAAGAGAATCAGCCGCCATCACATTTGTCAGAGACCCAGAGGCAGGCCGGGGAGTGTAAAGCTTTCCAGTGGAACAAAGGGGCGGTAGGTCTGCAGGTTTGCCCTCGTTGGATGTTGACCGGAGGAAGCTGGAGGCAGCTTGTTGCTGAGACAGGCTGCGAAGCCAGAATAGGGAAACTACCCTCCTGTGATCCAGGTAGTTAAACAGCAGTTTGCATCCATCTAGTATGGTGGTCGGCAAACCATGGCTCTCGAGCCACATGTGGCTCTTTGGCCCCTTGAGTGAGGCTCTTCCACAAAATACCACGGCCTGGGAGAGTCTATTTTGAAGAAGTAGCGTTAGAAGGAGTATAAGTTTAAAAAATTTGGCTCTCCAAAGAAATTTCAATCATTGTCCTGTTGATATTTGGCTCTGCAGACCAATGAGTTTGCCGACCACTGGGCTAGGAAATCCTACCTTCCCTGACTTAGGACACTTAAGAGGAAATGGTTTGCAATTCTCCCCAACCTCAGGGTAAATAGCTTAAATCACCCTGCTCAGGGAGGGAGAGAGCAGAGATCCAGTCATTGCCATCTGTCAGTCACACCCAATGAAGGTAAGAGAATAAATCTCATTTTGGCACATCCGCATAAAACAGGAATGTTCTATTGAGATCCTCTCCTAAAACTTCCCTTAAACTCCTAGACTTTAAAACCCTCAAAACCAAGGTCCCAGCACATGCTCTCCCTCTCACATCTCCTGAACACTCAAGGGCCCCATGAGGCTTGCAACCAGGGCAGCTGGCAACGGATGGGGCAGTTTGTCGCAAGCAAGCCCCCTCCCCTCCCCCCCCCCGAACTTGTTCCAAGGCCCCCTTTTCTCTGACTTCTTCGTCTGACTTCTCATTTCCCCGCCTAGTCCCTCCTGTGATCCTAGCCCTTCCTTGATTCGCTGTCCCCAGCTTTAGTAAACACCCTCTAAAACCCGCCTGGACTCATGGAAATTTCCCTACACAAAATCAAGGATCCACACGCTACCTGCTGGCCCCAGGCAGACCAGCTGAGGGCCAGGTCCCTTTTCCAGTATCACTACCAACAGGAGTCCTTATATGATTGGTTAGGGGAGCATATTTGGCTTTCCCTGATTGGTCCTAAGTGGAAATGCCGGGGCTGGGTAAGGGAGCAAAAATTAGGGAAGTTGGCTGTTACTAAGTCCTGGCCATTTGGGACTGATTGCTAAAGAGGCCATGGTTTAACTTCCGGGGCTGATTGCTAAAGATTGTGGGTTAGAGTTTGGTTTTTATATATGGCTTGTCCATTGCCCCTTTGTGTATTCTGTCTCTCACTGAATCACATTTCATTGTTATTAAAGATGTTTTGGCAAGAAGCTCAGCGAAAAGAGACCGGGGGAGCCAGTCAGATGGCCTGTGTGAGCAAAGTGTGAGAGCATGGCTGGTGGAGCGGGAGGATGTTGGGTGTTGGGTGGGTGGGGTGCCAAGCCTGAGGGGAATAGAGAGGTTAGGCATGGCAAGGATGGGCAGAACCAGTCAGTCCTGTTTCTGAACCTCTTTCTGGCATTGCTCTGAGTGTGGGAGTGGCGGGGAGACTTGTTGGCTCAGGCCTGGCTGGGGTTTGGAAGGCCAGAGGAGGATGGGCAGAGGCCTCGGAAATCTTGGGGGAGCCATGGTGGAGAGGGCTGGGGAAGATGTTCTGTAAAAAGTGCACCTGACTTGACTGCTCATGTGTTTCATCGGCTTGGCCTTCACGCTGTTATCACAGATCACAGCAGCATATTCACTCTTTAGAGTGGGGGAGCAGAGGGAAAAGGGAAAAATGGAGTGAATTGTTTTGGACTGACTTACAGTTGCTCCAAGTAAGGGAGCAGGATGAGCTGAGACCGGTTTGGCTAAATGGATAGAGCGTCGGCTTGGGGACTGAAGGGTCCCGGGTTCGATTCCGGTCAAGGCATGTACCTTGGTTGCGGGTATATCCCCAGTGAGGGGTGTGCAGGAGGCAGCCAATCAATGATTCTCTCTCATCATTGATGTTTCTCTCATTCTCTCTCCCTTCCTCTCTGAACTCAAAAAAAGTGTGTGTGTATGTGTGTGTGTGTATATATATTTAAAAAGTATATAACCTGCTCAAGAATGATATAGCCTGGTGACACCAGGACAGGGACCTGAAATGTGGCCTAAATATAGGGCTCCTCAAAACTCAGAAGCATTGAAATGGAACACTTAACAGGGGTTGGTCCCTGGTCTGGAGGTCGGTGCGGGGGCGCTGTTACTGTACTTATGGGGTCTGTTCGCTTTTGTGCATCAAAGCCCAATCAAACTCAAACGGTAATTTGCAGCCAAGAGAGTGAGGGTTTATTAGTTGAGGAAATGGCACTAAGCCTGGAGTCACAGGTAAGCTAGTGCTCAAAGAGCTGGCTCCCTGATGACCTCCAGGGGATGGGTTATGTAGGGGAGAAATCATTAATCACGGTGGGTAAAGGAGTTGGGGCCCTGGGCTCTCCTGCTTGGTTGGGGCCAGGGTAGGGAGTAGTTGGTTTTCACTGTGTCAGGTCTTGATGTCGGCCATGGCATTGTTCCGTCTGGTCTCATGAAGACGTGCTCTGCTTTCATGGGGCTGGGGGCTCAAACACAACTGAGGTCAAGATGTTCCCTTTGGCTTCAAGGACACTGTTTCTGTGGTTAACAGACCTGAGGCCTCCTTATGGAGACATTTTGATACGGACCTGAATCTGAGGTCCTCAGGATATTAATGGTTAAGGAAAGGAGTGGATGGACAAAAAGAAGACAGGGTCATGTTAAACAAGTTTCTGCACCCCTCGGAGCCCCACTGCAAGTTGTCCTTGGTCAAAGGGGAAAGTGAACAGAGAGCCCTATAACTGTTTTATGGGAAGTGATGGGTTCTTATAGGCAATGTCAGGCACGGGTTGGGTTGAGAAGGGAAACGCCATCTGGTTCACATTACCCTGCAAGCACTCCATGGCTTGGAAGAGTAGAGAGCTCTCTGTTCTGGAGGATTTTAAAGCAGAGGCTTTGCTTTTACTTGTTTCTGTTAAGGATGCTGGAGAGGAGAGTATATGAGGTTCCTTCGCTTTCTGGAATTTGATGCAGTCTCTTAAGAGCAATGCAGTTTTCCACCATGTTGTAGAAGGTGAAAGATGCTTTCTCTTCCTGAGTTTGGTGCCTCCTTTGCTTATTTCCTCAGGTCATTTCATTGGCTTCCACATGTCTCCATCTGTTTGAGATTCAGGATCTCAGGAGGTGGTGCTGTGCATTTGTTGGTCTGACTGGGAATGGCTGGGGATTAGATAGAGTCAAATGCAAGCACTCCATTTGTGCTTTTAAACGACCTCTTTCCCTTTGTATTGTCATAGTCCACCTGCTGTTATTTCAGAAGTACCTTTACATTCTTGCTTGAAATTTATTAAAATCAGGAGCAGAGGAGCTTGGTTAGGCTGGCAGCCACCGTTCTGGCCAGGTGTGGGTTTACTTGGGGTTCGGTGGAGAGGAGGGAGGGGTGAACAGCGCAGAAAAACCCGAGAAAGCTGAACTTCCAACTTCTGAGTCAGGTGTTACCCAGGAGATTGGGGGGATGTGCGGAAGGCAGGGACTTATTTAAAGTAAGATAGTATGGTTCCTAGAATATCAGCCCCATGAACAGGTAGGCATTGCTCACACAAAAATATTGCTTTTTTTTGTTTTTTTGCATCAATGCAGTTATTTATGACTCTCTTCATTGGTAAAATTGGCTAGCTGTCATTTATTCATTAACAAAGAGTTGTTGAGTGGTTGTTATAATAGTGCTAACATCTTCTATTTGCTTTTCATGTATTAACTCATTTACTCTAATTCTCACAGCAACCAGGTTTGTTATTATCCTTACCTTACAGATTTATGGGAAATTGAGGCACGGGGATTATTAAGGATTCCACGACTAGCAAGTGGCAGCATTAGGACTGTAGCCCAACTAATCTCTCTCTTAACCCTGCTCTTAATCACTATGACCAATACCAGGCTCTGCATCTTGTGTGACTTGTTTCTGACAATAATAACAATATCTACAGAAAGAGACATAACTATTTGTGTAAATGACCTCAGTCTAGTGCTTTAGAGCTCATAGAGCATTTATATTTCTCATTTAATCCTCACAACACGATCTCCATCTCAGACCAAACTGGAGGACTGACAGTGTGCGGTCTCTAGGGAGCAAGAGAGAAGATGCCAACCTAGGTGTCAGCCTCTCAGTTGGATGTGGATGAACCTGGCGTGGTCCCTGCCGTGTGGAGCAGTGAAGTGAACCAGGTTATAGCAAACTCATGTGCTCTTTCTGTTGGCCTGGAGAGTTCCTCTTCCTGGGGGTCTTCTCTCTGTCACATGGCTCCCACTGCTATGCTTTGCATCAGTTGAGACTTGGTGAAAAATTTTTTCAGTATAACTGTTACCTTCCCCAGGATTCTCACCCGCATCCTGAGGTTGAGCTAGACTTGCAGCAGAGCTCATAGTGTGGTCCACCTGGGAGCTTGTCGGAAATGCACACTCTCAGACCCCACCCCACCCTTATTGAGTCCGAATCTCTGGGGATTGATTCTGTTCTAATGAGCTCTCTAGGTAGGGTGACCCACTGTCTTGATTTGTACCGAACTGAGGGGTTTCCCAGGACACGGGACTTTTAGTAAAACCATGATAGTTTCATCACCTTAATTCCAGGCGATTCTTTTTAAAATATATGTATTTTTTATTGATTTAGAAAATATATTTTTCATTGATTTTTTTACAGAGAGGAAGGAAGAGGGATAAAGTGTTGGAAACATTGATGAGAGAGAAACATCGATCAGCTGCCTCTTGCACACCCCCTACTGGGGATGTGCCCGCAACCAAGGTACATGCCTTTGACCGGAATCGAACCTGGGACCCTTGAGTCTGCAGGCTGACGCTCTATCCACTGAGCCAAACTGGTTTCGGCTTTTTTATTGATTTTTATTTAGAGGCAGAGGAGTGCAGAGGGAGAAAGAAATAGAAACATTAATGATGATAGAGAATCATGGATTGATCAGCTGCCTCCTGCACGCCCCACACCGGAGATCTAGCCCACAGCCCAGGCATGTGCTCTGACCAGGAATCGAACCGTGACCTTCTGATTCATAGGTTGACACTCAACCACTGAGCCACGATGGCTGGGGTTGCCCTTTTCTTTAGGACAAGTTCCCCCCACCCCCCAAGAAGCTACTTGGACCTTCAAGCACTTGAACTCAGAGGCCCCCCTACCAGGCTGTGCAGATTATGCTAATTATGGCTGCGAAGTCCCTGGTAACCTAGCATACAGCTTGTCCTTTTTGCCAGTATGGGGAACAAACTTTTATGGAGCCAAACAAACCAGACACTGTCCTGGGAGTTACACTTACTCTAAATTATTCTGAGCGGGTCTTTTCAACAGGCGTCCCAAGGATGGAGTGTCAGAACTTTAGAGGGAAAGGACTTCAGGGGCCATTTAACCCAACTGCTCAAATGAGAGCTCGGGAGAAATGCAATATATAGGGCCCCACCCAGACCAACTGAATCAGCCTGCGGTTTAACAAGAGCCCCAGGTAATTTGAATGCATTTTCAAATCCGAGAAGCCCAAAGCCCTTGTTTTTCAGTTGAAGAAACTGAGACTCGGGGAGATTAAGTGATTTGCTAAAGGTCACACATGAATTGGACTCAGGATCCAGTTCCAACTCAAGCCCAGCACTTTCCTCTGTACCTGGCTGCCTTCCTACAGGGCCATATTTTGTTTGTCTGGTTCTAGCGATTGAATGAATTTGAACTTAACCACATTTATTTAAAAATACTTTAGATTTAAAAATACTAATTCAGATGAGACTGCCTTTCATTTATCTGAATTGGTGGTACTTACTTGTTTCTTAATTTCTTGTGTGTGTTTATTCAGTTCACTCAACAGTTACATGAAGCAATCGTTTTCCACATGATAAAAGCTTCTGGCCCTGCTGGCACGACTCAGCATCAGCCTGTACAATGGAGGGTCATGGGTTCGATTTCGGGTTAAGGACACATACCTGGGTTGCAGATTCGATCCCTGCTCTGGTGAGGGCGCATGAAGGAGGCAACCAATCAATGTGTCTCTCACGTTGATGCTTCTCTCTCCCATTCTCTAACACTCAATGGAAAATATATTCTCATGTGAGGATTAACAAATGGAACTGGATGTATATAAATGCTGCCATCTTTATAATGACAAGCATACTATATAAGAAAAAAAAAATCAAACATTGTACCACTCTTTTGGTTGGTTTTATTAGATGGTACAGTATCTATTAGTGTACTGTACACACACACTGGGGAGAATGTTCGTCGTTTTTTGGTAGATCTCAACTGGGACTGTGGACTTGACCCAGCATCTATTTTTATTTATTTACTTATATTTTTATTGATTTTAGAGAGGAAGGGAGAGGGAGAGAGAGAGAGAAACATCAATGACGAGAGAGAATCATTGATGGGCTGCCTCCTGCATACCCCCCAATGGAGAAAAAGCCCTCAACCTGGGCATATGCCCTTGACCGGAATCGAACCCGGGACCTTTTAGTCCACAGGCCAATGCTCCTTCCACTGAACCAAACTAGCCAGGGCAGGATCCACTATTTTAAAAGTACTTCCAGAATTTTGGTTGCATGCGATGATGAATTGACAGCGATCCTATGGAACTGTTTTAAAATATTATGAGTCAAAATGTCCGTTGTTTACATATATTTAACCCATATTGATGTGCGTTTAGGTAGGAGGCTCGTTCTCGCTTTGGCTTTGTCTGTTATCCTTGTTTTCAGGAGCTTTTCTGGCCCATTTTCTCCCCATCGTAAAACTCCATCTGATGCCCGGGTTAGGGAGAGGAGTCTGGGTATCTAGCTACTCCTTAGACATATTTTCACGAAGTTCCTTGAACTTTCAGGCTCTCCCTTCTGAGGTACTCAGTGACCCTAATTCCCGAATTTTTCGGGACTGGCTTTTAGTTCTTCCTCTCTCAGGCAATTCCCATATGTCCACTTCTTCCATCTTCTGAAATATTGTTAACATCCTTCGTCTGCTATCATCTTTCCTCCCAAGCTCCACACTTCCTAGTCCTTGTTGTCATTTCGTGGGGGTGGGGTTGAGAGTGTATTAAATCTGTGGTATTTAACTTTTTTCTTTCATTTGTAATTTAAAAAAAATGTTTTATGGCCCAGCGGGTGTGGCTCAGTAGCTGAGTGTCAACCTATGAACCAGGAGGTCATGGTTCGTTCTATTCCCAGTTGGAGCATGTGCTCAGGTTGTGGGCATTATTCCCAGTAGGGGGCATGTCTTAGGCAGCTGATCAATGATTCTCTCTCACCACTGATGTTTCTTTCTCTCTCCCTCTCCCTTCCTTTCTCTGAAATCAATGAAAACATATATATATTTTTAAAATATATTTTATTGATTTTGTACAGAGAGGAAGGGAGAGAGATAGAGAGTTAGAAACATCGATGAGAGAGAGTCATCGATCAGCTGCCTCTTGCACACCCCCTACTGGGGATATGCCCACAACCAAGGTACATGCCCTTGACCGGAATCAAACCCAGGACCCTTCAGTCCCCAAGCCGACGCTCTATCCATTGAGCCAAACCAGTCTCGGCAATGAAAACATATTTTAAAGAAATGTTTATGTATTTTTCTTAAGTTTGTGTACACTCTTTTTTACTCCCTCCTCAGTCTTACTTGAGTTTGACTACTTTATTGGTCTTTATGATGCACTGACTTTGGGGAAAGATTTTTTAAAAAATGAATTTGAATATATTTTCTAATTTTTAACATCTTTTTTATTTTCACTAAATCCTAACCCTCCCCCCATAAACCTCTATTTTGTTTTTTCATCTTTGTTAAGCTTCCTGCTTTAAAATTCTAGGGTGTGTGTTTTCCCTGGCTGTCCGCTTTGCTTTCTCTCTTTTAAAGCATAAAAACATGTAAAACTCAAATTTTCTAGAGTAGACAACTTTTTATATCTGGTAGTAAACATTTCAATTTTTATATCCTCTGTGTCCCAAGAATTATTTGGGAAGAGTGTTCTGTTGTTGCAATTAGGTTTTCTTATGGGAGCACTAGTCTTAAGTTTTATTTTGTAGTTTTATGACATTCTTACATGGTAGTCAGATAGTAGGACTTCTGCAACTTCTACTTTTTACAAATTTGTTGTATTTTTCTGTATGGTCTGGGTCTGATAAATTTTTTTTTTTTTAAACTTCCATGGTTAACTTGGTATTAGTAATAAGTCGTGGTTTGTCTCGTTTCCGTGTTACCTTTTGTTTAAAAAGCAAGCAAGCATGGTTAAGAATATTGAGAAATCTCCCTGTCTCGGTTGATTTCCTGCCTGGAGCGGCCCGAGGGCTAAGTCTTTATTACCAGGGGAGTAATGGGGCCAAGACTGAGATGAAATTCCATGCGAAAGGTTCTTCTTACGGGGCCACTCCTGAAATTACAGACACTGATTGTGCAACACGATAGCTCAGCAGCTCCGGGTAGAAATTCTTGTTTTATCTTGGGCCATATATCACCATCTGATAGATTTGGATGTTTCAGGAGTTTTAGCCCCAAACCTTTTTGCTGCTTATCTAAGTAATTGGGATCTGGTCCTGCTGCGGGGACCCTGCTGCTATCTCGCTGGCATTGTAAACACATTCACTTTTTCCCTGAAAGGAAAATGGATAGGGTAATAGAGATGTTTTCCTACCCTCCACTTGCTTTCTGCAGTATAGCAAGGAGAATTATAGGTTCCTCTCTTCAGTTGGTCAATCCAAATAGAATGCTTACACTGTATAAATAAAGACATATGGGCAAATGATGTAGTCATTTCACCATTCCAAGCTGGGAAGACAGAGCTGGGACAGAGTATCTTGACAAGTTAACGTGGTTGATGGGAGAATATACAGGTGTTAGGGGAACACAGAGGAAGATACATTTAATTTTCTTTAAGAATGAGGGGATGGGGAAGATGTCAGGGAGAATATGGTGTTGAAGTTGGGTCTTGAAATAGGAATAGGTGCTAGGCTGGACAGAGATGGAGGGATAGGCATTTTTGTTTGTTTGTTTGTTTGTTTGTTTGTATATATGTGTATAAGTGATGAGAGAGAATCATTGATCGGTTGCCTCTTGCATGCCCCACACTGGGGATCGAGCCCGCAACCCCGTATGTACCCCGACCTTCTAGTTTATAGGTCGATGCTCAACCAGTGAGCCAAGCCGGCTGGGGGGGGATAGGCAATCTAATAGAAGTATGAGTGGATAGCATGTATGGGAAAGAAGGGTTGGTCTTTTCCCCAGAGAATCTTGTGTATGGCCTGAGTTTGGGAAGGGTGAAGCTGGAGGAGCTAGCCTACAGTCAGGCCATTAAGAGCCTTGATAGCCAGGTAGAGGAATTTGTACTTTACTCTGTGGGCAATGCGTAGTCAACGTAGGCTTTTAAGGAAAGGGTCAGTTCCTTTTCAATTTTGGTATTTAAATTTTGGTTCTCCATCATAAATGTTTACTACCCAAAATACAATTTGTCAAAAGTAGGTAATGGAATTTTCATTTTTCTGAAATACACAATTTGTGATTCAGGTTTAGACATCTGTGCCACGTGCCACGAACATGCCACTTGCAAGGAAAGAGAAGGGAAGAAGATGTGCATTTGCAAATACGGATTTGTGGGCAATGGGAGGACTCAGTGTATTGGTAAGTGCTGACTCCTGTGTTGAGTTGAAAAGTTGCAGAAACAAGATTCTTTAGTGTTAAAGAGTTGATGTCCTTGGGAAGAAAACATTGTTATTTTTTTCACTGTTTTTAGTACAAGAAGTTTTGTCAATTATAATAACTCTTTGTTTTAGTGTTTGGATATATCCTGTCTCTAGGGTTTCCAAGGAAGTATCCCTCATGTTAGAGGTCATTGAACTTGAATTTCTGGAAACTCTCTGGCCCACTGCAAATTTGAAATGTGTTTCAGGTCTTGAATTTAACTTAGTAACTTAAGTCAATATTGAGTTTTCTTAATTTGTTTTGATATAAAACTGCTTATATTAGTATCATGAGAAAAAAACACAACACAATTGCCCATTAGACTTTTTGGCTAATTGATGAAATACTATTGCTTTGAGTCTCATGTCGAGCAGAATCCATCCTCCATATTGTGTGTGGTTATGATCTTTTGGAGTCTTGGGTGAACTTAGAAGAATGTAAAGACCTTTAAGCTAGAAGCATTTGAGATTATTTTTTGCCTCATGTGGCTCGCAAGCCGCAGTTTGCCGACCACGGTCCCAGAATATTGATTCCCGAGTTCACAGGACAGTGGAGTGTTGAACGTGGCATGGACTGACGGCCTTTCCTGGATGTTGTCTCAATGTATCAACAGATAAAAACGAGTGCCAGTTTGGGGCCACTGTGGTCTGTGGGAACCACACATCTTGCCACAACACGCTCGGAGGCTTCTATTGCATCTGCCTAGAAGGATATCGAGCCACAAACAACAACAAGACATTCATTCCCAACGACGGCACCTATTGCGCAGGTATTCAGAAGGGGCCGTGGCCATGGCAACTGGGTGGTGGCAGGACAGAGTCCAGGATTCAGGAGAGGGAGAGGGCAGGGCCAGGACTAGTGTGATTTAAGGGAGGGACTTTCCTGTAAGAAAATTTGTTTTTGTTTTGTTAATCCTCATCCGAGAATTTTTTTTTTTTTTTCATTGATTGTTAGAGGGAGTGGAAGAGAGAGACATCGATTGGTTGCTTCCTGCACGTGGCCCAACTGGGGCCAGGGATTGAACTTGCAGCCCAGGTACGTGACCTTGACTGGGAATCAAATCTGAGACCCTTCAATGTGCAGGCTGACCACTGAGCAATACCAGCCAGGGCATATGAGTGAGATTTGGACAAAGCCTAAGTATTAGTTAGTATTAGAGAATTAATGTTAATTTTATTAGGTAGGATAAGAGTAAGCATTTAGGATAATGTTCTTATTTGGGGAGAGACATGCTGAAGTATCTGGGGTATTATTATAAAGTACCTAGTGTTATTAGATATGTAAGGTACCTTAAATATAAATAATTGTTCCTTCTTGGGGGTGTGGGTCTATGGGAGTTCAGTGTAATGTTCCTTTTGCTTTTTAAAATATAGTTTTATTGATTTCATAGAGGAAGGGAGATGGAGAGAGAGGTAGAAACACATCAATAATGAGAGAGAATCATTGATTAGCTGCCTCCTGCACACTCCACATTGGGGATTAAGACTGCAACCCAGGCATGTGCCTTAATTGGGAATCAAACTGTGACTTCTTGGTTCATAGGTTGATGCTCAACCACTGAGCCATGCCTCTGGGCAGTAATGTTCCTTTTCTTGTTCTGTGTGTTTGAACATTTTCATAATAAATAACAAGGAGGGGCCCTCAGAGATGGTGCGTCACCTGCAGGTTCCTGTAACCCCAAATGGGCTGTTTGTTCTTGGGGTGACTCTGGCATGAACCAGCTTGTGCACGTGGTCCCCTAAGGTCCCAGGGGGTGGGCACCACGATGCTGGCTCCCGGGAGGTCAGAGCACTCACTGCTCCTATTGCACCTCCCACAGAAGTAAGTGAAGAGTAACTTTTGGAACCTCAGTAGCTTAGAGGGTCAGATTTCTGGGCATACGTTGGTTGAATACAATGGGGTGGGTCAAAACCCTCCTAATTTTTCAGTGGCCCCTGCATTATCTGCCCTCTACTTACATCCTGCCATGATAGTATAGCTCTTTGGTTTTCTTAGAAAAATCTTTGAATTGTGATGAAGAGAAAAGGCAGGAAGGGACTGCTGATTCTAAGATGGGTTTGTACAGACCTAATGACTGCTTAAAAGCTTTATTATTTAAAGGTTTCCAGGGAAAAGAAAGGGAGAGGAGAACATGGCTTCTTACCCAGAACCACAGGTCCTGATGCTCTGATTCATTCTCCCTCTTGACCTGTACCAAGGTGAAGATCCCTCCAAGGGTCCATTTGATCCATTCTTGTCACAGATGAGCACATTCCTTCAGAAAAGGCATCTGATAATATCCTGTTGTTTTAGGTAGCAAATTCCCTGCCACATGATTGCAGAAGCCCAGTGTTGCAGGATTAAACTAGGTGGGTTTAAAAAAACAGGTACCAATTACCTTAGCTGATTTGGCTCAGTGGATAGCGCATTGGCCTGCAGATTGAAAGGTCCTGGGTTCAATTCTGGTGAAGGGCACATGCCTGGGTAGTGGGCTCCATCCCCAGTGTGGAAGGCAGCCGATCAGTGGTTCTCTCTCATCATTGATGTTTTTATCTCTCTCTCCCTCTCCCTTTCTCTCTGAAATCAGTAGAGGAGGGGGGGAAAAGAGGCAGCAATTAAAAAAAATAATAAAGTACCAATTTAAAACAACCTTACAAGATGATGAAGATCTGGCATTCAGGTCATTCGATACACATATCTCATGCTCTTCTGTGTGCTAAGGCTATGCTAGCGAGAGGAGATACAGGCAGCTCATTTCAGGATAAAGTATCAATGATATAGGTAAGCAAAGGGTGCTTACTGAAAGCCATAATCCACAGGGGCACTGTGGGAAGTGCGGAAGGGAATGGAAACCTTACTGGAGGACATGATATCTGAAATTATGTTTTCAAGGTTGTGGAATTTGCCAGGAAAAAAAAAGTTTTAAAATATGTTTTATTTATTTTAGAGAGAAAAAGAAAGGAAGGGTGAGGGAGAGAGGAGGAGGAGGAGAAGGCGGAGGAGAGAGAGAGAGGAACATGAGTGAGATACATTAATGGAGCCCGCAACCCTGCCTGACTGAAATTGGAAATTGAACCGGTGACCTTCCGGTGCATGGCTGATGCTCAACCATTGAGCCACACCAGCCGGACACCAGGAAAACCTTTTATAACTATATCACTATAGTTCTCAAGGATATAGTCTACTTTTAAAAAGTAGGGGGGAAAAACATTCATGCAAGGGTTAAATAATTGTCAGCCTAATAAGAACCAATCCTCCTGGAATAATAAACCGGATCTCAGCCCTGCTTCTATCAATATTTATTCTACTTCTACTAATTATTTAGTGACCTTTCTTCTTTAAAAAAAATTGAGATATAATACACATACCACAAAGTTCACCCTTTTGAAGTATACAGTTCAGTGGCTTTTAGTATATTCACAAAGCTGTGCAACAATCACCGCTGTTAAATTTTATACCATCATCTCCCCTCAAAGAAGTCCACTGACAATCCTTCATTCATATGACATTTCCTCCTGAGGTCTCCACTTATCGCTTGGCGTCAGCTGATGGGTTACTTCTCTTGATGCTACTGAAAGTCAGAATCACAGTTGCCACAGGCTGTGGATATTAGCTGGGGCAGAGGCTTAGCAAGTTTTGGGGTATCAGCAGTTAGCAAGCGTTTGCCTGGAACCACAGGATGTGAGTCAGAGCTCTCGCATTAGGAGAATCCTGTGACCAGATGTTTCTCATGCTTGGCAGAGCTCAGGTCAAATTCAGGGGCTGGCTGCAGGTAGCCCCTTTGGCTGTCACCAAGGACGGATGGCGAATGGGTGCACGGGTTCTAGTGCAGGGTTCTAGTTGTGGAGAAACTGCAGATGTTCTGACCCCCAGGGCTGCCCCTGAATGACTCCAGGGGTTCATGGAACCTTTGCCATGTGCCACACCCAGAGGAAGAAGCTCTGGGGCACTTCCAGGGTGAGAGTGCTTTCACTTGGGTGGGACGAGGCTAAGTAGAGAGAGAGAGAGGAGACTGCTGTGGAAATAAGGCCTGGGGCTGGCATTCTCCAGCCCATGGGGCCTTGGGAAAGAACCTGGGGTATCCATATCCTAAGGTTTGAGTAATGAGCAAGAAAGTGAGGGGAATGTTAGCCTGCAAGCGAGAACTCAGGGATGCCCCCCTCGCTCCCAAAGAGGGCAATGGTGCTAACTTAGTCAAGTCCTCTGACGTTTTGAGATGCAGCTTTGGTGTAACTATATTTTGATCTAGAGTTCACGACCTGAACACTTAAGGCCAGTGTATTTATCGTATGTAAATTCTAAATCTCTTAAGAAATAGTAGGGATAGATATATAATACCTTTTAAATTAATTGTACAGGATTTATTATATGGCTGTTCTATGCTACTTAACGGATATTCCCCATCCCTACTGGGGTTGTTTTGTTTTTTTTCTATTGTGAGAAATGCTCTAATGTTCAATCTTGTACTTACATCCTTACAAATAATTATCTCCCTATTATACATTCTGAAAGATGGTTTCTGTGCCAAGGGTACACATTTTACATTTCAATACGTAGTGCCAGACTGCCTTCCAGAAAGTTCACAGCAATATTCTCTCTGACTGCTACTCACTTCATGAAGGTGTTCCAATTCTTCATATCCTTGCCAACACCGGACAATATTAATAAATGGTGTGCATTTAAAAGTCCTGATTTTAAATGAGTGTATGTTTTCCTCTAACGTGGCTCCCCACATTAAGATACAGGCTTCCAAGCTTAATCTGGCATTTGAGCAGGGAAGGTGGCAGGAAAGAAAATAAATGCATTCACTTTCCAAGTTGTGAGGGAATAATTTTTGTCTCGTCTTACTTCGTGGAGTTAGGAGGGTCTGGTTCTTAGATGTCGATATGGAGAAAAGTTGGCTTTGAGAGCATTTCCATGAACCTGAAGGTTCTGGAATGCATTTTTCTCGTTGGGTCCATGCTAAGTCATCATATTTCAAAGGCTTCTCAGGACAAGGGCTTGTGTTGGAGGGGCAGTCACAGGCTCGCTTCTTCTTAAACGTTTGCCTCTTTGGCCCTCTTGTTCCAGCTAAGGGCCCTTTGGGTGGGTTTTCTGCTCCGTCTTGGAGCAGTCAAGTCCAGTGGAACAAGCCATGTGACCACTCCCCAGATCCTCTCACAGGGCTCAGGCGTGGCTCAGGCTCAGGTATGAAGGAGTGGCGTGTGCCCCAGGCAGATCTGAGTCAATAGAGAGGCAAGGCCCAGTCGTGTATTAACTAACAAGTCTTGAGGACTTACGGGCTGCTAGGTACTGTGCTAAGTGCTTTCCACACATTTTATTTAGTCCCCACAGAAAACCCACTATAATTAGCTTCATTTTGCAGACGTGGTTTAGGAAGGTTAAGGCACAGACATTAGTACATCTCGTAAGTAGCATGAGGAGTTCTCAAACCTGGGTCTTTCTGACTTTCAAACCCATGCTAATAGTTGAAAGGGCTAAGTATAGAACCCCAGGGCCCTGGGACCAGGTCAGAGTGTCCTGTTCAGTTTTGTTACTTTCTAGCAAGAAATTGTTCTGCTGCGGATAAGGTTAAATATTCCAATATATAGAATAGGACCGAGGAAATTTCCCCCCATTGATTAGTTAAGTATGTTAATAAGGTTGCTTAGAACTCTTTTTCTAAGGAACATGTACAGCCTTGGAGACCCCATGGAATTTATCAGTGTGTGGAGAAGTTGTTCTGATAAGCTTAACAGGTTCATCCAACCAAGATTCTAGAATGGGTGAGAAAAGGGATCGTTTGTGAGCATAAAAGGTAACAAGGGATTAGAAGTTAAAATCATGCATATTCATCTCAGTGATACATAGTGGATATATCTAGGCTTCATTAAAGCAGTGGATGATATCTTTGACAATGTCTCTGGATGAGGAATTATTGATTGGATGGTTATATACAATTATCAATAGATTATAATGGGAGAGACAGTGTTACATAGTGGTTAAGAATATGGTCTCTGGCCCTAGCTGGTTTGGCTCAGTGGATACTTGGCCTGTGACTGAAGGATCCTGGATTCGATTCTGGTCATGGGACATGCCTGAGTTGAGGGCTCGATCCTAAGTGGGGCTTGTGTAGGTGGCAGCCAATCAATGATTCTCTCTCTCCCTCTCCCTTCTTCTCTGAAACTGATGTTTCTTTCTCTCTCTCCCTCTCCCTTCTTCTCTGAAATACATACATACATATATATACATATATATACATATATATATATGTGTGTATACTGTATATATATATATATATATATATATATATATATATATATATATATATATATATGTAAAATGGGGTAACAATAGCATCGGCCTCACTAGGTTATTTTGAAGAGGAAATAAGATGGAAATAATCAGTAATAAGTAATGAGAGTTTAGAACAATGCCTGGTATGTGTAAGATGACATGCAGGAATAGTTATTAACAATCATAACAATTATTTTTTAACATGTCCTTATTGACTTCGGAGAGGGAGAGGGAGAAGGAGAGGGAGAGGGAGAGAGAGGGGGAGAGGGAGAGGGAGAGGGAGAGGGAGAGGGAGAGGGAGAGGGAGAGGGAGAGGGAGAGGGAGAGAGGAGGGAGAGGGAGAGGGAGAGGGAGAGGGAGAGGAGAGAGGGAGAGGGAGAGGGAGAGGGAGAGGGAGAGGGAGAGGGAGAGGGAGAGGGAGAGGGAGAGGGAGAGGGAGAGAGAGAAACATTAGTGATGAGAGAGAACCATCGATCAACTGACTCCTGTATGCTCCCTTCTAGGGATCATGCTCACAACCCGGGCATGTGCCCTGACTGGGAATCAAACCATGACCTCCTGGTTCATGGGTCAATGCTCAACCACTGCACCACATCATCTGGGCATAATGATTATTGTTATGAGGTTGTTGACTGTACACAAAGCAAACTGATTAATGACTGTAGTGACTTATATTCAGCACTGATCAGAACCTAGGAACTCCAAGACTTTTCCATGCCACTGCTGCTTAGCCACATTTTTGCCCTGTAGTTATTTGTACTATTTATTTTTAGAACTCTACTTAAAAAAAGAAAAAAGAAAAAAAAGACAACCATCGATTCCCACTATCTTTTGAGGAGTCTGGAACAGGTGGGCAGGCTGGAAAATGATTTCTGTGACAAAGCCAAACGTACACACTTTACAAATTCCTCAATGGGATAAAAAAAAATCTTGATAAGTTAAAACGATGGATCAAATCTAGAAACATGTTGTATTCTGCCGTGTTGAAATCATCTCTAAAATTTGTCTTAGAGAATGAACTTATTTATTTTTAAAAAAAATATGTTCTTATTGATTTTAGAGAGAGAAAAGAAGGGAGAGGGAAAGAGAAAGAAACATTGATGTGAGAGAGACACATTGATCGATTGCCTCCTGGGGACCAAACCAAAACATGGCATATGCCCTAACTGGGCATCAAACGGGCGACCTTTTGGTGCACGGATGATACTCAACCATCTGAGGCCAGAGCTATTTGATGGTATTTTTATTTTAAGAATCCTTTCTTAACAATTGCCAAAAGTATCATGGTTTTATTATCAACAGTTGTTGAACCCTAAGTGTTACTTGTTTCATTTCTCAGCACTTCTTGTTGTGTTTTATTATGTCTTTCTCTTTCTTGACTTTGTTTATTCTGATGTTTTTCGCTGGCTGCAATATTTTCTCAAAATCTTTTCCAGAAAAGAAATGTCAATGCTATGATACCTGGTATCACTCATGGTCTGAAAGGTCATTCCTTTGTTTAAATATAGCATGATGTTCTGCTCCATTTTTCTTAGAACTCTGTCAACATTTCTCCTTTGCTATCTAGCATTTAGTGTTTCAGACAGGAAGTCCTAGGTCAGATGGGTTCTCTTTCCCTCATATATTACTGTTCCTTTCCCTCAGAGAGTAATACTTTCTTTCCTTATTCTATGAAATTCAGAATTACTTTCTTTTTTTTTTTTTTAACATTCAGACTTGTTTGTTGTAAAAGCTATTTGGATTTGAATACATAAACTGAGGATTTTTAAAAATATTAATTCTTATACATTTACTCCATTCTCTTCTGCAATTCCTCTTAAATGAATACTGATGGTTGCCAAGTGGAATGGGGGTGGTGTGGGGAGATGGTAAAAAGGAATACAGAACAGTATAAAAAGTATAATTTAAAAAAAATTAAATGGATATTAACTATTTTGGATTTATCTTCATGTGTTTTTTTTTGTTCTATACTCTGTCTATTTATTTTTCTATATGTTTTTGGAGAATTCCTCAAATTGGAATTTGCACATTTATTTTTCAGCATTGACTGAGCTATTATTCAGTGCCTCCACTGATTGAGTTTTTATTTTTGGCGTTCATATTTTGTTTTTAATTTTCTAAGTCTTTAGAGTTAGGTCCAGAGCAGGCACAATGTAACTTCTGCCCTGTCCTATTTTTTTTTTTTTTATTGACACAGTTTCTTCTAATCTTGTTTGCACTTCTGCATCTCTTAGTTATCTACTACCAGTACTATATTATTTCTAGTCTCCTGACTCCCAAATCTAGTGGCTTAAAACAGCAATTTTATTATTTCTCACAATTCCATGGCTAGGTAGTTTCATCACGTGTGTAGACACGTTCAGCTGGTGGCTGGCCTGAGCTGGCAGGTAAGAAAAGGCCTCTCCCATGTCTGGGGCCCTCGTGCTGATGGTCAGTTCTCCTCTATGTGGCCCTCTCTTCAGCTGGAGTCTCATCCTACGGCCTCTCTGAGTGGGCTTTCTCCCAAGTAGAATAGCCTGGATTTCCTAACAGCATGGCCACTAGATTCTAAGAGAGAGAAAGAAGCTGCCAGGTGTCTTCAGAGTTAGTCCAGAGCAGGCACAATGTGACTTCTGCCCTGTCCTATTGGCCACAGCAAGTCCCACGGCCAGCCCAAGGGAGCCACACACTCGTGATGGGAGGAGTGGCATGCGAGAAAGGGAGAAGAAAAATTGTTGCCAGCCATCTTTGAAGACAGTCTCCCACAAAGAGTTCCCTAAAGTTTGAAGCACAAAATGTGTAGGTGGCTCAGAATTGGTAGTTTTTCCCCTGAAATCTACATAATTTTATTAACCAGTGTCACCCCAGTAAATTCAAGAAGAATAATAAAAACATTGGTAGCTTGTATGGGCTCCTTCAGCAATTGAGTGAATGACTGGTTCCCAAACAATGACCAATGGGTGATGAAGTATTCATTGGTGTAAGACCCAAGAACGAACAAAGAAAAAAGGATATAGTGAATTTCAGTAAAATCCCAAACAAATGTAAAAGAATTTTGAGATTATTTTCTTCCTTCTTTTAGGAAATTATGTTGCTCATAGTTTTTTTGGGGGGAAAATACGTATTTCTGTCAAAATAGAATATTGGCTGCCCCATACTAGTGTCAGTCCTCCCAAAATGGCTGGTCTCTGAAATCCCAGACTTCCTCTAGTCATGCTGCGCCCTGTCCGCTGCCCCCCTTATGGTTCTTGCATAGATTTTGGGAAATGTGCCACCTCCTTTAAGGTGCTTTGTTTCTCCAAGTAAAATTGGTGTATGTGTTGCTGAGGTAATTCTTAAGTCTGCAGTTTTGTTCTCTCAGCCAGATCAGGGTGGGGCTGGGGGCTGCTGACTGGCAGAGAGGAATCTTTTTCAGACTCTGGATTACTTACCCCTGTACTTGCTACTTCCCATAATCCTTAGTCAGGGGGAGTCTGCCAAGAAGCCCGGCTTTCCTTTCTCGAAGCCTGTTTTAAGGCCCTGCTATCTTGGTAAATTTAGTGAGATCCTTCTGAAGTGTCTCTTTACTGGCTTACTATCCTATGTTCATTTTTGAAAACATTTTTTCACTCTTGTCTAAATTATTTCATATTTGTAGTTCTTTAGATATTTTTAGTATGAGGTTGAGGCCATTCTTATTTTATAGTACCAGTAACTGAATTTTTAAATTCTCATCTTTTTATATGAAGATATGTTTTTATTGATTTGAGAGAGGGGAAGGAAGAGAGAGAGAGAAACACCTAAGTGAGAAACATTGATTGGTTGCTTCCCCTACTAGTCCTGACTGGGAATCCAACACACCACCTTCTGACATACAGGAGGATGCTCCGACCACCTGAGCCACCTAGCCAGGGCTGACATTTATTAACATACTCTTTTTTTTTTTAAATTCATTTGACTTGGTCTCAGACAGTTGGGGATGGATGGCTGTTGGTTTTTCTAAATCCCCAGAACAAGGTCACAAGTACTTCTGAGCACCTCTGAGTGAAGGATACCTGAGAAGACCCCTTAAAAAAGTAAAAATAAAATTCATGATACTTTTGCACACAAATGCACCCATTTGTAAGTGTAGACTGAGAATGTGAAAAATGGTGGTCACAATGTCATTCCCCCTCCCTCACTTTTTCTTCTTTCTGTTTTTCTCTCCCTCTCCTATTTGGGATGGGTCTCAAGACATAGATGAGTGTGAGGTGTCCGGCCTGTGTGGGCAGGGAGGACGGTGTGTGAACACTCATGGGAGCTTTGAATGCTACTGTATGGATGGATACTTGCCAGAGAGTGGCCCCGAGCCTTTCCACCCGACCAGAGATGCCACGTCATGCACAGGTGGGTTTCTGCGGAAGAACGCTCGGAAAGGGAGTTCCCGTTGGTGGTGATTTTCTGCAGCCCTCACCTCTGTCTGTGGGTCTCTGTTGGGGAGGTAGGTAGAGATTATTACAACCTATGAGATAACCAAATCACCTAATGAAGATAGAAGGGGCTATGTTAAAAAGCTAAATTACTAAACTTTGGGAATTTTTAGCAGTTAATAGATATTTTGATGGTAACCATTAGGTTAGCTTGTAAAATGTTAGGCTGATCTGGTAAGGACGAGCATCTCAAAAGTGACCCTGAAAATGATAAAGGCATATATATCTGAAGGTGTTTTGCAATCTAAAATTTTCACTTCACTGGATTAGGATTCTTTTTAGTTAGTTTGTGTTAGTGAAGGTTGATTGCCGAATTTGTTCAGCTTTGTGCAAGTATAGATGCCATTGCCTATGGCAGGTCAGAAGACTGAAGAGAGATCATCATTGGAAATATGCGCAAAAGTCATGTGGAAATGAACCAGCCTATTTAGCATGTGGCTGGGATCTGTGTGTGTAGGGAGGGGGAATGGGGTAGTGGTAGAGATTATGAATTTTGGAAATTCACAGAATAATGCATTTGACATTCATTTATTTGCAGAAATAGACTGTGGCACTCCTCCTGAGGTCCCAGATGCCTATATTATAGGCAATTATACCTCTGGGCCTGGCAGCCAGATTCGTTATGCTTGCAAAGAGGGGTTTTTCAGTGGCCCAGAAGATATAGTTTCAAGCTGCACAGCCTTGGGCACATGGGAGTACCCCAAATTAAACTGCCAAGGTGAGTTTTCCAAAGGTTCGGGTTCACGGCTTATACCATATTGAGATTTTCATAGTTCTCTCTTCAATTTCTCCTTGGGCTGGTGGATGAATGGAATAAACCCAATAATTCCTCCCCCCGCCCCAATAGGTTTTTAGTTAATTCCAGGAATAGTATCCTCTATCATCTGCAAATAATGATAATCCCATCTTCTATTTTTCAACTTTTAAAAAAGTTATGTTTTTCTCTTGATCACTTGGCTAGTGTTTTCAGAACAAAAATTTAAATGTCTGTGTTGACTTTGAATATTCTTGTCTTATTCCTGGCTTTCATGAGTGGTTTCACTGATGCTCTTGGATTTTGATGTTATGTATATCTTTATTGTTGCTGTTAATCTTCACCCAAGGATATTTTTTCCCATTGATTTTTTAGAGGGAGTAGAAGGGAGGGGGAGAGACAGAGAAAGAGACACATGGATTGGCTGCCTCCTACACACCCTTCCATGCTCCTGACCAGGGTGGGGGATTGAGCCTGAAACCTAGATATGTGCCCTTGACCAGAGTTGAACCCGAGATCTTTCAGTCCGTGTGCCAATGCTCTATCCACTGAGCCAGACTGGCTAGGACTATGTACACTGAGTGGCCATATTATTATGATCTCTGAACGTATAATAATCTGGCCACTCAGTGTCTGTATATATGGATATGTGTGTGTGTGTGTGTGTGTGTATGTCTGTGTGTATGTATGTGTATGTGTGTGTGTGTGTGTGTGTGTGTGTATGAATTTTTTTTTTTTTTTTTAGAGTCTGGGTGCATGAATTCGTGCATGGGTGAGGTCCAGCCAGCCTAGCCAGGGGGAAGGGACATGGGCGGTTAGCTGGCCTGCCTGCTGGTCAAACTCCTGATTGAGGGGACAATTTGCATATTAGCCTTTTATTATATAGGATATACACTCCCAAATATCTATCAATAGGAAATTGGTTAAATAAATCAAGGCTTATACATAAAATGGAATATTTTATAGCCAATAAAAATTATGTTGGAAAAAATATTTATTGACATAGGTTAAGTATTCATAGTATATTGCTAAGTTGCAAATTATATGAATAATATAATCTGAATTTTGAAATAGTTCATATATGCTTATGAAAAAGTTTAGAAGTCTATACATCAAAGTATTAACAGTGGTGCCCTGGCCAGTTTTGCTCAGTGGAGCAGACTGAAAGGTTGTGGGTTTGATTACCAGTCAAGGGCACATACCTCGATCCCTGGCCTGGGGTGGGTGTAAATGGGAGGTGACCAATTGATGTGCCTCTCTCATATCAATTTCTCTCTCTCCATTTCTCTTCCCTCCTCTCCATTCTCTCTCTCTCAAAAAAAAATATCAATGGATGAGGATTTAGAAAAATGTTAACAGTGGTAATTTGCACTGTGGGTGGGTAGGTCCTGGATGATTTTTTATATCTTATGTACTTTCTGTATTGAAGGAATTTTTAACATATAACAAAGCTTAGTTTTTATTGAATTTATTGTATAGCTAAGTAACTCAGTGATGTGCTTGGCTGAGTTAATCCTTTTGCTACTCTGATTTGTAATTTCAGGCTCTACACACATTTTAATAGTTAATTATCATCCTGGGGCATAAGAAATTCTAAAAGTATATTTTAGCTCTAACATCTTTCAATAAATCAATTAAAATGCAGAACTTAGATTAAAATGTGACATAACGCACATCAAAGCACTCCCTAAAGATTTATACAGGAAACCCCAACTAAAACAATTTGTATTATACTTTAAAAGTTGGATTTCCATCTGGATTATTGGACTGAGAATACAGAAGGTTAGATAGAGCGTGCTTGTTATATTCCTCTGAGAACTGTTATTTAGAAGATCTTCCCTTCTTTCCCGCCCCTAATAACTGCTCTCTGCCTGCTGACACCCTCCTCCGCCTCCCCCATGCCACCACATGGCTGAGGCTTCTCAGAGCGGTGTCTGCCCCTCTCTAAGCACACCCTCTCTTACTTACCCTCCAGTCTGCGTGGGGCCTCTGGGATCTGGGCCCTGTGCCAGCCAGCACTGTATTTTTAGCTCATATGAAGCCGCAGGAATTGGGAATTCCACTAGGAACACAAGCAGACTGTGAACTTGGATGCTGTGGAGGAGCAGGTACTTGTGAAGGGAGCAGCTGTGATTACAGATGGCAGCGTTTGTGGCCCAGAACAGGCTTTCCCGACAGAGAAGGTACAGTTGGTGGACCTGTTGTTCACGTTCTTCCAGTTTCTGTGTCCTCGGTGGCTGTGCTGCCTTGGCACGGGAGCCTGTGACAAGGGTCCCCCATCCCACCGGGCCTCAGAGCTGGAAGTGAGGATGACAGGTCCCTTGGTCTCTTCTTCTTTGAAAAAAATTTTTTTTAATATATATATTTATTTATTTATAAAATTTATTATATTTTATTGTTTAAAGAATTACAAATGGTATATTTTTATTGATTTCAAAGAGGAAGGGAGAGGGAGAGAGAGATGGAAACATCAATGATAGAATCATCAATTGGCTGCCTCCTGAGTGCCCCCTACTGGGGATTAAGCCTGCAACCCTGGCATGTGCCCTAACTGGGCATCGAACCATGATCTCCTGGTTCATAGGTTGACACTCAACCACTGAGCCACACCGGCTGAGCTGTGGTCTCATCTTTCACGTAGGTAGAACTTGATGGAAATATGTGGCTGAAAGGATAGTATTTCTACCTTGCATTTCCTACATTTTGTTATAGTTACTACTTTTTTAATTTTCAGAAAAAGATGCAAGTTATGAGTGGCAGCTTAAATACCAACCAAGCCAGGAGCTAGGTGAGAGAATCACTTGGTCCATGTTACCATTAACAACAAAATGGAGTCTGGTTCTCCTGTTACATACGATAGATCCTGTGACTAAGAAAGTCTGGAGTTGGGAGGAGAGAAGACAGCTAAGCCATTGTGCTATCCAGGGGCACACCTAAATTTATGTGAGGAGGACAAGCAAAGACGAAGAGAGTTCCAATGGGGACATGGGTGGCTCCATGGAGGTGGGGGTCTTGGTGCTCTTCCCTGTGAGGTGTTTGCTTCCTGTGTGAGAGTCCATGGAGGAAGGGTGGTTTGTATAATAGTATGGGCACACCGTGGGAGGGTTCTGGGGACACCTGTCATCCAGATGTGCCCCCTATCTTATGGGCCACATCTTCCTTTCAAGCTGGGAATTCTTACTGAACAGTTCTCTTAAGAATCCACTTTGAGGCTTGCCCACTCCAGCCCATTGCCCAGGAATGCATCTCTTAAAACATAAATTGAATTATTCTCTCTCCTCACTTAAAACTCTTCTAAAAACATGGGAATGGCCACTTTATTTAGAATAGAATCCAAGCTCTTATTCATGGACCCAAAAGTCAACAGGGGTTTGACCGCTTGTCTTTTCTGCGGGTTACATCTCCCATCACCCTTTCCCAGCCAACACGCCAGACTCTGACTGACTTCAGGGCCTTTGCACGTGCTTTTCCTCTACTTGACATACCAGCCTCCTTACGTTTCTTATTTATAGTAAAATACGTGTAATATAAAACTTGAACCATTTGTAAGTGTGCAATTCAGTAGCATTAAATACGTTCATCATGTCGTGCAACCATTTTCAGAATGTTTTCATTATCCTAAACAGAAACTTTGTGCCCATTAAATAATAACTTATGACTCCTGTCTCCCTCTGGCCCCTGGTAACTTCTGTCATACCTTCTGGCTCTGTGAATTTGTATTCTAGGTACCTGATGTATGTGGACTTATACAATATCTATCCTTTGGGCTTATTTGACATCACATAATGTTTTCAAGGTGCATCCATGTTGTAGCATGTGTCAGAACTTCAGTCCTTTTAAAGGCTGACTATGATTTTATGGTATGTGTAGACTACCTTTTGTTTATTCATTCATCTGTTGACAAGGTCTCCCTGCTCTTAGCATTATTCTCATCTTTCAGTTTTTAGCTTTAGATGCCATCTCTGATATTATTTTCTTTCTTAGCACACAACGTGTAAGTATATTATAATTATTTTTGTGGTTTATATCAGTCTACCCTGTAGATCTGGGAGCACAGCGACCATGTAATCTTCTTCAGCAGGTTCTGTCCTGCACCTGGCACAGTGCCTGGCATACCTGAGGCTTGTGGATACATCCTGTTTTTCTGTGATGTCAGTGGTTACTTCTCCACTTTCGTTTCTGATTTTATTTATTTGGGTCCTCTCTGTTTCTTGATGAGTCTGGTTAACAATTCAATTTTATTTATCCTTTTGAAGAACCAGCTTTTTGTTTCATTGCTTTTTAAATTTTTTTTAATTAAATATAACGGTATTTTATAGATTTTTAACAGAGAGAAAGGGAGAGAGATAGAGAGATAGAAACATCGATGAGAGAGAAACATCGACCAGCTGCCTCTTGCACACCCCCTACCGGGGATGTGCCCACAACCAAAGTACATACTCTTGACCGGAATCGAACCTGGGACCTTTCAGTCCGCAGACCGACGCTCTACCACTGAGCCAAACTGGCTTCAGCTCATTGCTTTTTTTGTTTGTTTTTTGTTTGTTTTGTTTTTAGTCTCTGTTATTTATTTCTGCTCTAATCTTTATTATTTCCTTCCTTCTACTTACTTTGGGCTTTTCTTGTTGTTCTCTTTCTAGTTCTCTAAGTTGTAGGGTTAAATAATTTATTGTTGATTTCTCTTGTTTTTTTAAGGTACTTCACTCTCAAGACTGCTTTTGCTGTGTTCCAGAGATTTTGGGTTGTTGTGTGTTCATTTTCATTTGTTTCCAGAAAGTTTTTGATTTCTTTCTTGATCTCATTAGTAACTTATTCATTGTGCAATAACATGCTATTAAGCCTTCAGGTGTTTTAATGTTTTGGGGTGTTTTTACTGTAGTTGATTTCTAATTTCATTTCAATGTGATCTGAGCAGATGCTTGATATTATTTAAATCTTCTTAACTTGTAGAGACTTGTTTTGTGTCCTAACATGTGGTCTATCTTTGTGAATGATCCATGCGCACTTGAAAAGAATGTATATTCTGCTGTTTTGGGGTGAAATGTTTGATAAATGTCAATTAAATCTTTTTGATCCAGTGTGTTCTTTAAAGTCACTGTTTCCTTGTTTATGGATGCATTCTGAACCCCCCTCAAAAGGTGGTGCAGACAAAGGCAGACATTGTGGTACTGATTCTTGCATGGCTGCCCCAGTTTATTCTGTGGCAATTCAATTCCTGTCAAGAGCATGAACCTCAGTTGAAGGCTTGATCCCTGGCCCCAGTTGGGGCACGGATTGGGGCATGTGCGGAGGCAACCAGTTGATGTGTCTCTCTCATCAGTGTTTCTCTTTCTCTTTCTTTATCCCCCTCCTTTCCACTCTGTCTACAAATCAATGAAAAAAATATTCTTGGGTGAGGATTAACAAAAATAAAATAAATTTCAAGATCTTTCTGAAACTTCCTATCATAAAGTGGGAAGGTCAACAATTCTTCAGCTTTCACTACCTAATAGATTGGTTTTTGACTCATATAGTCTATTTACAACTGGAATGTTAAAATGAAGAATTTTAATGATTTAAAAAGAAAAAAGAAGATTCATATGTATTAAACTCTATTGTTACAGTTTCTGAAAGGTTTAGATTCTATTTCCATACTAGATACTATTTGTTGACAATAAATGTTATGGAAATTTTTCTTTTGTTTTTCTCCAAATGAGCTTTCTCTATGTGAAGGAAATGTATTGTTAGTCGAGGCTAAGTTTGTGGAAGACTTTAGAATATAGAGTACATCAAAAAATATTTTTTCTTTCATTGCCTAAGGCAAATGGACTCTTTTGGTGCTAATGAGCTCATTAGCTTAGTCTCAGCAGTTAATAAGCTACTCTTGGGAATCTGCTTTTGTGGCACACTGAAACCCTCCCATTTTCCTTTGATGGTTATGATAACATTTGCTAAGTTCAAGTTGCCACAGATTGAGACATTAGATTTCAGCCTCCAACATGGATGATATATGTAATTTAGTGCCCAAGTGATCCCGGAATGAGGGTCAAATTATACTGGCCAAATTTGAAACATGCCAAAAAATGCATGACATTGTGTCATAAAGTTACACTTTGACCCATTCTTTAGCATATTTTTTACATATAAATATCACTGAGATTCATGTTCACAATATTAATTACTCACATGAATACAGGGATATTGAAAAATATTGGATATAGACACAGCCCACAAAGAGCTTACCATTAAGAGGAGAAGAGAAAATTTTTACAAATGAAATAAGTGAAGTAAGTATAGGTAAAAGTGCTCAATTATCGGATCCAGGGGATCAATATAGATCCTCGTGGAGTCGACCTAGACTCTTACAACCTACCACATTATACTAATTTCCAGGTGTTACATAAAGCTGCTGATTTTAGAAGGTTAGAGACTTCCTTCTATTATTGCTGAGCAAAGAAGGCAACTGACTTTAATGGGATTTTCTTCAGTTTTCATCCTTGTTTCTGTTCCTTTGCCAAAGCTTTTCATCTAGCAGTTTATTTGTCAGGGATGGTTGTGTGTGTTTTCCAGTCAAGATCAGTATGTGAAATAGGTCTATCATTTATTTCTCCAGCAGTTGGCAAAATGCCTGCCTCAATTTATAGACCTTATTGGTATCTTTTTCCTCTTCTTTCTCAGCTTAGTCTTTATTGGTCTCTAAAACAGTATTAGATAAATCCTTTTATTACTACGTGTGCTCTGTCACCAGCTACCTTATTGAGCTGACTGTATGATAAGCAGCAGGCACTGTGGGTGATGTTGGTGATACAGTGAGTCATTGATTAGATGCCAGATTTCCTTCTGGAATATTTTCTCGGGTAGAGTAGTAAAGCTAGCCATGTGGGCAAACATTTTCATCTTCGAGATATGAAATAAAGTTACAATATAAATGTGATCCTTGAAACTGGCACAGCACAACCCTCTTCCATCACCCCAGGGAGAACTGTTTTGAAGTCAATCATTTGAATAAAATCACAGATAATAGAATAGTAAGGAAATATTCCCAGCCATGTTCATAATTAGTGGACTGTATTCCTGATGCAGTTCCAAACATTACTTAATGATATAATTAGCCAGACAAACGTGTGCTTTAATGAATGCATATGCAGCACAAGGTTTGTGCTGCTTATTATTTTCTTTCCTTTGGATAGAAACTGTTTTTATTATTATTGTTATTCTTTTTTGTTAATCCTCATCCAAGGATATTTTTTTCACTGATTTTAGAGAGAGTGGGAAGGGGATGGGGGAGAGAGAGAAGCATCTATGTGAGAGAGACACATCAACTGGTTGCCTCCTTTACGTGACTCCTTGAACCTGCAACCCAGGTATGTTCCCTTAACTGGGAATCGAACCTGTGACCCTTCTGTGCATAGGCTGATGCTCTAATCATTGAACCACAACTGCCAGGGCTCCTTGTGAGGGTAAGAGTCTGTGGTTTTCATGTAGAACTAAATTTTCATTACCTATTGCAGCCTCATTGGATTGATTTTTGATTATTTCTTAACTAGAGGCCCAGTGCACACAATTCATGCACTAGGGGGTGGGGTGTCCCTCAGCCGTGCCTGCACCCTCTCCAATCTGGGATCCTTGAGGGACATCCCTCTCACAATCCACGATTGCTGGCTCTTAACCACTCACCTGCCTTCCTGCCTGATTGCCCCTAACTACTCCCCTGCCAGTCTGATTGGCCCCCAGCTGCCCTCTCCTGCAGGCCTGATTGCCCCAAACTGTCCTCTTCTGCCAGCCTGATTGCCCCCAACTGCCCTCCCCTACCAGCCATCTTGTGGTAGCCATCTTGTGACAATGTGGGGATGGCCATCTTTTGATGACATGAGGGCGCGAGGGCCATCTAGGCTTTTATTAATATAGATAGGAGTCATCTGCTTTCTCGGGTACCTTTTGGTCTGAGTAGAAGTGGCAGTGTTGAGATTGAGAAGCCATGGGTGCCCTGAAAGAATGCTTTTTAAAATATATATATTTTTATTGATTTCAGAGAGGAAGGGAGAGGAAAAGAGACAGAGATACAAACATCAATGATGAGAGAGAATCATGGATTGGCTGCCTCCTGCAAGTCCCCCACTGGGGATTGAGCCCACAACCTGGGCATGTGCCCTTGACCAGAATCAAACCTGGGACTTTTCAGTTCACAGGCCGGCACTCTACCCACTAAGCCAAACTGGCTAGGGCTTACCTATGGAGGGTTCTCTCTTTTCCACATCCAGCGTGGCTAGAGAGCATCGGTTCCTGAGTAGGGGCTGCTGGGGATTGAGAAAATGAAAGAAAGAGACAGACACAGAAATGGAAAGAAAAGCTGGGGCCTGGAGGGACCGCTGCCCTCTTCTGATGGAGAGACAGGGACCCAGAGCCAATACAACGTGTTTATTTTATACCCCAAATACCAGGAAGTTTTACTAAAGGACAAGGAAAGGGGAATATGTGCATTCTTATAGCTTCTTTGTAAATCGTCACTTCTGGGTAGGCCTTAGTCATATTCATTCCTGGTGCTTGGCTGGATTTACATAATAAACCCCACTCCCCAGCACTTGGGCAGAGATGAAGGTCAAGCTGACAGCACTTCTGCCTTTTGGCAGAATGTGTTTCCAGCAGGTGGCTTCGCCTCCCGCCCTGGATTCAGCTGACAATTTAAAGAAATGCCCATGTGCCTTCCCAGGCGCTCTCTACACTTACCTTCTGCACGCTTACCCCTTTAGTATCTGTGCTTCTCCCCTAAACCAACTATCTATCACTGAGTTCCCTCCCAAATATCTCCAATGTGCTGTTTAGAATTCCAGCTTCAAGGCCAATAAACCTGCTTAAACCTATACCCTCAATCTCTTCACTGATGCTCCATCTATTTCCTGCTGTAACTGAACCCTGGCTTAAACTAGAAGATGTTTTAGGTGTCAACAATGACTGGGCAGTCTTATGAAACATTAACCACCTGTTCTGTTGGTTGCTCATTTACACACAAATATTATATACTCATGTCTTGGAATGTTTTGAGCCAATAAATGTCTAAAGGCTTGATGCTGGGAAAGCATAATAAGGTCTTGTGTTTGGTAAACATCTGTGAAAAGGAGCCAGATCTCTGTGAGCAGGCATGGGACCTGAGAGGTAGATAGGGTTGGAGGATTTATGAAATGACCACCTCATTCTGGTGTCATAGCTGCCGCTGATTTGATTGGAATCTGCACTGACCAGAGACTAACTCGTTTTAAAAAAAATCTCAGAGCCGGGTCACTGGACAGGTGGGTTGAGCTGTTGTATGAAGGATTTTGAGATAACTCCAATGACAAAAGGTGAGAGAGGCCTCCCTTAAGGAAATAACTGGGTTCTGCACCCATGGTGAGATGGAGAAGAGGGCGATTCCATTAAATCCACCCTTTCCGGGTCGGGAGCTCATTCGAGAGAAGCCACCTAATTCTAAGGCTGAGAAGAGTGGATGAGGAGTTGGAAACAGATCATATATTTTTCTCTATTTTGAATGCTTTATCTCAATGAATGGACTTATGTTTTAAAAACCTAGATATTAGGAGTGCTTACTTGACTTGGCTTTCTACAGTAGGGGAGAAAACGAAATACCAGAATGGATGCCAAATGGGTGTCGTATTTTTCTTTCTTTCTGTATTTAGGTATAACTAGGACTATTGGTTACCTTTGTAAGTACTAGACCATTTTATTTTGTATTTTATGTTTATGATGCTTTCTTGAATAAAAGTGTATCGATGCGTTCCCCACTACATGAGAAATGTAGCATGTTTTATTTCTTCCCTTCACCTCTCTGCTCAGATTTTGTTCAAAGAGTTTGGAATTTCATTTTCAAATTATTAATTGTGTTTTTGTGTGTGTGTTTTTTTACATTGTTAACTTTGAACTTTTTTTTTCAGAAAAGATACACATGGATTTCCCCCCCCCCCCCCCAATTGTAGAATATCTAAAAATGACTTTCTTTTACTCTTATGTTAAGTAGCTAGGTCTAAACTGGTAATGCCCTTTTCCTGTAAATACTCCATTAATTTGCTCTAAAAAGTTCAGAGATTTTATATATATATATATATATATATATATATATATATATACACACACACACACACACACACACACACACACATATATATATATAATTCAATATTCATTTGGCAACAAAACTCCTACAATTGCATTATTGTCTAATTAAGAGCTAATGATTTGAAGGTGCATGGTAAAAGGTACCAGAAAGTCTTGATATTTAAAAGAACTCTGAGATGGACTATTTCATTGACCAAGGAAGTCTTTATAACACAAATAATCTTATCATTGGAATTTTTTTTTTATGCACGTGAGTTTGTAAATTTCTGTACTTCCTAACAACCTTACTTTGTATACCTGCAATTGGACTAGTGTTTTCTCTCTTCCCAAAGGTGGCCTCTGTCGTTGCTAGGTGTTTATTCCCACAATATGAACTATGGGGATAGAACTCGGGGTCATGACCAGCGCTGTGCTACCTCCCCTTGCAGAGATCAGCTGCGGCCGCCCTCCGGAAGTGCAGCACGCGTCCCTGGTGGGGAATCACAGCTCCGGCCTGGGCAGTGTGGCTCACTACGCCTGTCAAGAGGGCTTCGAGAGCCGCGGAGGAAAGATCATGTCCGTTTGCACCGAGGAAGGCACCTGGAGAGAAAGCACTTTGACATGCACAGGTAGAGACTTTATTCCCCGTTTGCTAGAAGGGAAGGGCCAGCGGAGTACGGGACCTAAAGCGGTTCCATTGCTGCCGCCCTCTGTGTGCTGCGTGTGCCTGGCTATGCCCTTTGCCTGCGTGGGCCTCTGGCTTTAAGTTTGTCAGCTAAATCCTGGAAATTTAGAGGGTGGATTGGGATAGAACATGTCGCGCTGCCATCTCTCGAAGCTCCTGTTAAATCACAGTGACTCCTGTCTCCTCAGCTTGGCAGGCTAAGGAATGTTTCTCTCTGAACCGTTTTCTCAGGGGGCCGTCCCTAAAAGTCCTCACTTAGCCCATGTTGGCAGCTTTTCAGAGAAGAGGTGATGTAAGGAAAAATGGGTGTTTAATGTTTATTTTTATTGGTGGTATGGTAAAATACAGACAACATAAAATTTACCATCTTACCCATTTTCTAAGTATTTTCACGTTGTTGTGCAACTTATCTCCAGAACTTTTTCATCTTCCAAAACTGAAACTCTGTGCCCGTTAAGCAATGACTCCCCACTGGCCCTCCCCACAGACTCTGGCACCGCCATTCTACTTCCCGTTTCTATGAGCTTGACTAATTTCATTACCTTATATAAGCGAGACCACGTAACATTTGTCCTTCTGAGATTGGCTTATCTCACTTAGCATAATGTCCTCCGGTTCATCCATGCTGTCTGAAGTGATGAGATTGACTTCTTTTTTGAAAGTGGAATAATATTCCACTTGTGTATCTATTATGTTGTATTTATCCATTGTTGCTTCCACCTCTTGGCTGTTATGAATAATGCTGCTATGCACATATGTGTGCAAATACCTCTTTGAGACCCTTCTTTCAATTCTTTTGGATATATACCTCCAAATAGAATTCCTGGCAAATAGGGGTTTTGAGACTTCTGTTCAGGTTCTAGCAGTGCCACATATTAAGCTGTGTGCCATACGGTAAGTCATCATTTGCCCTAACCCCGAGTTTCCTCAGCTCTAAAAGTGGGAAAATACAGTCTGCTCTCCCTGCTTCAAAGAGTTACTGAGAGGGAAGCAAATGAGGTAATCTGTGGGGAGCAATTTGAAAAGTGTAAAGCACAGTATACGTGTCAGGTCGTTACTGAAATTATTCACCTTGCTTAAAGAGGCTCTCCTGCCGAAACCCATTTGGCTCAGTGGATAGAGCGTCGGCCTGCAGATTGAAAGGTCCCAGGTTCGATTCCGGTCAAGGGCATGTACCTTGGTTGCAGGCACATCCCCAGTGGGGGGGTGTGCAGGAGGCAGCTGATTGATGTTTCTCATCGATGTTTCTAGCTCTCTGTCCCTCTCCCTTCCTCTCTGTAAAAAAATCAATAAAATATATTAAAAAAAATAAAGGAGGATCTCCTGAATGAGAAATGTGCACTTCCGAATGCTTTATCTCACACCTGTGTCCCCAAGAAGCCGGGTGGGAAAAGGCGATGATTCTCACCATTTGTGATGGTTGGTCTGGGCATGTGACAAATGGCTGAATGACTCTGGGAACGGATTTCTAAATGTTGACTTTCTTGGCTCCAAAGACAAAGCTTTGAAGAGTGGAAATCTCTTCACCTGGTCTCTGGCTTGACTTGCAGCAGAATTAGGATAGAATGTCCCGAGTCTCGCCCATCAAAGTTTTCCGTAGAGAAGTCTAGCCAGAGAAAGCAAAGCGTGAACTGCTGGTGATTATTTGTCCATAGAGCAATAGTTCATAACCAGTTTGGGGACACAAATGTGACGAAATCTGTCAATTCAGTAGATATTCACGTGGCATACACTATGTAGGTGGTACTTAGCCAGATGCTGCCCCTTTGTAGTTGACAGGGCAATTGGGTCAACAGACTTTTCTCCAAAGAGATGCACATACACACGTACATACGATGTTTTACAAATTCAAGGTGTCTGTGGACCTCTAGAAGCCCTGGTGTAGATGGAGAACTCAGCTCCACTGCTGACGCCCTGTCTGTGGCATGCAGTTCCCACATGCAGTCATCTCTACCACAAGCACGGGAGGATGTAGGCCGGAGACTGCAACCACAGAAACACCAAAGGGCGGGCATGGGTAACAACCCAGAGATCTCTGGGTAGGGCTCCCTCACTTGCCCAACCTGCACAGAAAAGCAGACAAACCTGTAACTAACAACAGGAACTCCAGGGTTCCAGTCTTAATGGCCATTCCAGCCTATTACAGCATTTTGAACAGCACCTCTAAGAGTTATTTGGAGAAATTGAGGCAGCTGCCTCATGAGATGCAGAATTCAACATCTGGGGATGCGTTCCTAGCCCAGAGCTATCTACGGAGTCCCTTGGTGAGAGAGCAGGGCATAGCTTCTGGACCCAGCCATTTGCTTTCTCGCTCAAGCTGCTCTGCCTCCACCACTCAGAATTCAAGGGGGGGGGGGAGGTACAAAGATTAGTCACTGCATGAAAAACCAGTGGGTCTGCATGGGGCATAGTAAGCTATTAATTAGCGGATGCTTGTAGGCACTTTGAAGAACAAACATGTTATGTAACAGCTAATTTTAATTACATCCTCAGCCTGCCACCTTTCACAGTGTCTGTGGCTCCAGCTGCAACTGTTTCCATGGGGTTATTCAGGCTTTGATTTAAGGAGAGAAAAGGCATTCTTCCTGAGAGCTGTTATCTTTCTGTGAGGAGGCCTCTGGCTCCCAATCAAGATTGGCAACTAAATTCATTTCCCGCAGATAAAGGGGGCCATTTGCATGCTGATCAATTCACAGTGCCCTGCACTTGCTCACGGGCGGGCGGGGTGGGTAGGTGGGAGAGGTAGTGAGGGGAGCTGGTTACCCTGGCTCTTGCTCAGCTACCCCCTCCCCCCCCCTTTTTTTTTTCCTTCTCCTTGTTTTTCACCCATTTCCTTTTACCTTCCCTTCTGTCCCAACTCCCTCTGTATATTTGGTGTTTGTCTTCCTCGGTCTTCACTTCAGAGAGGAAGGGAGAGGGAGAGAGAGATAGAGACATCAGTGATGAGAGAGAATCATCTATTGGCTGCCTCCTGCAAGCCCCCGACTGGGGATGGAGCCTGCAACCGGCATGTGCCCTGACCAGGAATTGAACCGTAACCTCCTGAGTCACAGGATGATACTCAACCATTGAGCCACTTTTGGGTTTTTTCCCCCATTGTCTACTTTTCTGCCTAACCTCTGACTTCTCTCTTCCTCTGTTCTCTGTTTTCATTCCATTTCCCCCTCTTTTTACACTGAATGTTTCATTCCAAATTGGGGTGGGGGTGGGGGGGAGATTCTATCTTCATTTTACCCCAGTTGTTTTTAGTTTAAAATCTTTTCGGAGCTGAAGCCGGTTTGGCTCAGCGGTAGAGCGTCGGTCTGCGGACTGAAAGGTCCCAGGTTCGATTCCAGGCAAGGGCATGTACATTGGTTGCGGGCACATCCCCGGTGGGGGGTGTGCAGGAGGCGGCTGGTCAATGTTTCTCTCTCATCGACGTTTCTGGCTCTCTGTCTTTCTCCCTCCCTCTCTGTAAAAAAATCAATAAAATATATATATTAAAAAAATAAAAAAAAATTTTTTTAAATCTTTTTGGAGCTCTCTTTCTCTGGATCAGTAGCATGCCTCTGTCCATGTTTCTAATGGAGTGTGAACTCGAGCAAGGTGGTACACTTTTTTTTTTTTTAAGGCTGGTTTGGACTGGAAACTCCAGACAGCTGAGAATTAGGTAACTGCTCTCGTGTCTGGAAAAACCCCAGGTGGAAGCTTGATGTGCAGTGAGTTGGTTTCCCTCAAGATCAAAGAGGTTGATTCACTCTTGATAAGGCTGTCCTGCCTTTCATTCTGCACAGGTCATTTGGCTTTTTATGTTTAGAATGTGGGTTAATAATTATAAGGTTGATGCTCTCTCCTTCCAGAGGGGTAATAATATCTCTATTGGAACACAGACTGTTTGTCTCTGTGATCCCTTCGGAACCCCCCAGCCTGACTCTGGCAGCCACTCCCAAAGGCCCCGGGCCTCCTGGTCGCCTCTGCTCCTTGTTTTGCTTTGTTGTTGTTGTGTTTTGTGTTTTTTTTGTCAACCTTCCTCTTCAACTCAGTGATGCTCACTTGCAGTTCTGCATGTTTCTGATGGGAAAGAATCGTCGCCCAGGATAAATGGGCTCATTTATATAAGTAGCCTCGGGGCTGGGGCTTGTTTGAATATGTGCCTAACGTTTGGACCATCAAGCATTCAAGCCATCCTCGACTGCATACCAATGTACCCACCCTGACAGTGAGAGGCCTCACTGCTTGAGTTCATTCTGTCCTCAGAAAAACCCTGTGCGATGAAGTATGTCATTTTCATTTCATAGATGAGGCATCTGAGACTCGTGGAAGTTAAACAGCTCCCACAGGATCACTCAGCACGTGGCAGAATTAGGATTTGAACTCAGGTCCATTAGCCTCGAAAGCCCATGATCTCCCTCCTGTGCCAGAGTTTTCCAAGCTTGGATTTTTTGTATGCCACCCTGACAGTGTTTGCTATAACAAAAGTATTATCTGTTTAATAGTTTTCTTAGAACAGTTTATATTTAAAACTTAAATTTATCATTTAAATGTGTTGACCAAGGGCATTTTGCAATGTATTTGATATCATGAGTGTGTAATTTTTTTCTAATACACACAAAAATTAATACAAAGCAATAACTGATTTAAGTACAACCAAAAAATCATCCTGAAGTATATAAATGCATTTTAGGAAATCACTACTCTATGCCATGTTAGTTCTACTTATTTTCTGATTCTAAAGATTAAAAAAAGAAGGAAGGAAGGAAGGAAACATAGCAGAACTCCCATAATTTAATTTATTCAAATATGCACTTATTCAAAGTAGTCACCTTGGGAAGCCATATCCTCATTTTGATGCTGCTGCCATAAACAAAATCGGTTTTATAATCCATTTGGGAATTGCCTTTGGAGTAGTGTATGAGTAATATTAGGATATCAGCCATCTTACTTTTTAAAAAAATATGTTTTTATTGATTTCAGAGAAAGGAAGAGAGAGTAAGAGTGAGATAGAAACATCAATGAGAGAATCATTGATCCGCTGCCTCCTGCACACCCTCCACTGGAGATGGAGCCCACAACCCCGGGCATGTGCCCTGACCAGGAATAAAATCATGACCTCCTGGTTCATGGGTTGATGCTCAACCACTGAGTCACACTGGTGGGCTAATTTTAATTTTTTAAAATATAGACAAGATTATGTCACCTACTGGTAGAGATGGTTTTACTTAGCTGCAGGGGGTTTGATTTTAAATAGGTAAAAAGCTATGCCCTCTTCCCATCTGAACAACTTCCTAGGTCGTAACTGGGGCCATTAGAAACTGTGACACCTCAGGGGACCAAGACCCTGATACGGTGCCCCACGTTGCCAAATTCATTACATGAAATGCATGCAGAATATTTAAAAAGAAGCAGAACAATTCAGAGGAATCGGTGGCTTCCTGATAGGTCAGGAATAAATAGCGTCAGTTGAAGGAGTCCCAGAAGTATCCAGGGACCTTGTGAGAATTCATGGAGTTTACCCCAGCCTGCTCCTTAGGGACGGTCCTGAGAGGTGGTGCGTGTCACTTCCCTCTGGGGAGCGGCAGTGGCCTGGAAATAAGTGTGCTTCACCCGCCGGGGGCATGAGGAGCCAGAACCAGATCTGACCTGTGCCGCTGCAGGGGAGAGGCCTGGCCCAGCTCTGGGCCTTTTCCACCCCACACGGGTAGCATGCCAGGGGCAGCCAGGGGCCTGTGTGATCGACCACAGGTTGAAATTCTTACCCACACTCACCCAAGCAGGAGTATGGGTAAGAATTTCCTCCAAGTCAGGTCACGGGCCAGGATCATTCATGATGAAGATAAATGGGATGATAGGCCTAGGGTAGCTTGACTTGCCTGATTGGTTTTCTGAATCAGAGCAGGAACCGTGAGCAGCAGATATTCGCTGGACAGGTCAACGAAGTCATGCCCTCCAACCCGGTCGCTCGCTGTTCGGATTTTTCCAAAATTCACCGATGCCTTTTGTGAGCGGACTGTCTGTTTTTCTGTTTTAGACATAATTACAGAAATTAACGATGTATCCATGTTTAATGGCACCTGTGTGAGGTGGCAGACAAACGCGGGAAAAGTGACCTCCGGCATCCTATATGTGGTAAGCAAAGGGACCGCCTTTTTCCTTCTGGGGCAGGAATGGAATCCTGGGGAACACGAGATGCTGGATTTGTTTCCCGAAGAACCTCTCAACTTAATTGCTCTCCAATCCCATTATCCATTAAAAGGGGAACAGTTTTTTGTTTTTTTTGTTTTTGTTTTGTTTTAAGATATCTGGATTATTTTACTTCACATTTTGTTTTCAATGTGTTTGTGGACAGGGTGTATGTGTGGGGATGCATTGATATTTGGTATCAGAGCTTGTTTCCAAGCACTTTCATGTCACTCCCCCAGCGTCAGCCTAGAAGTGGCTGCTGACTCTGTGACAGGTGGCAGGGAGCAGGTCTCAGGCTGTGACTCTGTTGATGGCTGGACAGCTGTGTGTGGGGTAGCACTCAGACTCAGGACTTCTCATTTTATATCACTTCTTTTAGAAAAAAATAAATAAAAAATAAAAAAAATATATATATATATAATTTTTTTTTTTATTGAGTTTTTACAGAGAGGAAGGGAGAGGGATAGAGAGTTAGAAACATCAGTGAGAGAGAAACATCGATCAGCTGCCTCCTGCACACCCCCTACTGGGTATGTGCCCACAACCAAGGTATGTGTCCTTGACCGAAATCGAACCTGCGACCCTTGAGTCTGCAGGCCAATGCTCTAGCCACTGAGCCAAACCGGTTTCAGCTTATATCACTTCTTAGGGCCTGTTGGTTACTGGGCTGATCAGACTTTATCATCAGATACCTGAGAGCAGAGGTTTACCTGATTTCCCATGCCCCACTCTCCCTTCCCTCTCCCCCTGCACTCCACTCCCCCCCCCACCCGCAACCCCCCAAGCAAGGAGAGCAGAGCAGTGTAAAGCAAACAGTAGGAGAAAAGGATCCAGCACCATCAAATCTCTCTTGGTAGTCTTAACTGGAGTCATGGTGGGTTCTCTTGTCTTTGCCCCTCGCAAAGGTACACGTGAAAGGACACCGGGCAGACCAGATAGAACCAGCTCATGAGGAGACAGTCAACCTGACCGCAGACAGCAGTACCCCACACGTGTGCCTAGACCTGCACCAAGGCACCAACTACACCGTGACCATCTCCACTGCCCCTCCCAGACGCTCCGTGCCAGCCGTCATTGGGTTCCAGACAGCAGGTAGGTAGAAGGGAAGTCTCATTTCCTCCCAGAAAATGCGAAGCACAGGATGTAGGGGAAATATGCTTCAGAATCAACTGGGCAGGAGAGTTCAGAGTTGCTCCCTGAGATCCGTGGCCAGGAGAAGGTCCAGCAGGAGGGATTCCTATACTAGGGACGCCAGGCGCAATGTATTGTGTCTCAGCTGGGCGTCTGATTAAAGTGGGAGGTGATAAGGCATTTAAAAGAAGACATCGTGAGGTGATGATGCAGTCAGTGCTCAGTTACCCAAGGCAAGAGAAGTGGCCACATGGCTCTTTGAAATGACAAAAATCATTTCCGACTCTTGTCTGCGAGAGAGCCTGAGACACTAACCTAGTGGCTTTACATCTTAAATGGGAACTGACCCCAGGACTGATCCGGGCTGGGTAATCACGTTGACTGTGGGCGAGTGGATAGGGGTAGGCAGTCCCAGGGTGCAGGATGGTAAGTGTTAGATGAAAAGAGATATTGGCAGGAAGAAGCTTCCAGAAGTAGTAATAAACCTCATTGCATATATTAATAGTTATCACATAGATTTTTTATAGTAATACTAGAGGCCAGGTGCATGAATTCATGCACTGGTGGGGTCTGGCCTACCAGCCCCAATTGGGGCCAATTGGGCTGGCCGGCCCTGCCCCCGCCAGTCAAACACCCAGTCGAGGGAACAATTTGCATATTAGATTATTATTTTATAGGAGGATTGTAACAGTTATAAGTTTTTAAAAAAGAATTCTAGTTATAGGGTATTAGGACTAATTAAACACTTTGTAAGCAAACCTGGAGAAGTCTTTGGGGTCATTTTTTATTTGGGGATAGTTAAGATAGGTTTCACTTAAGAAGATGTATGCCAGCCAAAACCGGTTTGGCTCAATGGATAGAGCGTCGGCTTGGGGACTGAAGGGTCCTGGGTTCAATTCCGGTCAAGGGCATGTACCTTGGTTGCGGGCATATCCCCAGTAGGGGGTGTGCAAGAGGCAGCTGATCGATGACTCTCTCTCATCGAAGTTTCTAACTATCTCCCTTTCTTTCTGTACAAAATCAACAAAAAAATATATTAAAAAAAAAAAGAAAAGAAAAGAAAAAGAAAATGTATGCCAGCCTTCAGTTATTGCTGCCACTAGGAACAGGAAGTGTTAGAGATTTGGTAGAAATAATAAAAAAGACTGCCAATCTTAACAATACAAAGCCAACTACGAAATTATAGAAATTAGATCCTTGGGTACTTGTACTAGTATATGTCTAAAACAAAATGATTTCTTTCTAGTAAGTCAATAACATGTAAGGAATTATATTATAAAATTAGTATGGTAACTAGAGAAGCTTGTACAAAATTAATAATAAACTGCTATGGATTTATTAGGAATATTAAAAAAAAAAAAAAAAAAAAGAGAGAGAGAGAGAGAGAGAGAGCATCCCAGGACTTCAAACTCATTTTTCATTGTTCGGTCAGAATGGCAGTTTGATGTTCAGGGTCAGCTGTTTTTACTAATATCTTACTACTTCTTCAAGTTAATCTCCACTGGGAAAGCATGTTCTTTGGGGTCAGACAGACCTGGTTTTGCATCTTAACCCTGCCTTGAGGAATGGGGTGACCATGGCTGATATGTTTAATGTCTCCAGCCCACTTTCCTCCGTCTTAAATTTTAAGTGGAGTTGGATTAAATTTGCAAATTAATCTAGTGAGAATTGGATTAATTAGATTGAGTGGCCTCAGTGGGAAACAGGTACTCAATATATACTTAGATTTTGTCTTCCCTTGTTATGCACTTCCCTTGTTATGCACTTTTGTAAAGATTTATCATTTCCTTCTAGATCCTATATATTTAACTATTAATTTCATTTTCAGGATCATGCTAGTTCTCTTCAAATGAATTGTGAAGCTTTCCATATTTTTTATTTTCTGGAAAAGTTTATATAATTTTTTAATTATTCCCTTTCTTTAAAGTTGGACACATTTGTTCATAAGATTATTTAAGTCTCACCCCTTTTAGGATATAATTCTTTGATAACTTTGTCAGTTACTTCTATGATTATTTGTGGTTTGTTTGTTTCTTACATTTTCTTGAGTCAATTTTTATAATCTATGCCTTCCTTAAAAAGGGTCCCCGTTGTTGAGCTTTAAAATATATTGGCCAGATGTCATTTGGAACATTTATTTACAACTCCTCTGGGACTAAAGGTTGTATAACCCCAGGTTATTCTTATTCCTAATTTTGTTGTTTTCTCTTTTTATTTTAATTTTATTTTTTAAACACATTTTATTGATTTTTTTTACAGAGAGGAAGGGAGAGGGACAGAGTGTTAGAAACATTGATGAGAGAGAAACATCAATCAGCTGTCTCCTGCATACTCCCTACTGGGTATGTGCCCGAAACCAAGGTACATGCCCTTGACCAGAATTGAACCTGGGACCCTTGAGTTCGCAAGCCTGCACTTTATCCACTGAGCCAAACCGGTTAGAGCTGTTTTCTCTTTTTAAAAAATGGATTAGTTTAGCTTGAATTGCCTGTTTTACTACTGTTCCCCACCCTTCCCACATACACACACCGCCTCAATAAATTTAGTGTTTTTTTTTTCCATTGTTTTTTCTTTTTTCTACCTCATTAATTTCTCCCTTATTTTAATTACTTTGTTCTGCTTCTCTTAAATTGGTTATATTGTTCTGTCCTCAAATTCTTGAATTGAATGCATAATCCAACTTATTTCCATTCTTTCCTGTTTGATAATAAAAGTCTCTAATGCTTCTTTCTTCTTCCTAATTTGAGCTTGGGCAGAATTCCTTAGGTATGGATGGATACCTATTCTCTTTATTCTTACTTTTATGGCATGATATAATTGCTATTGTGATTTTCCTTTTGATTTAAGAATTATTTATGAGTTTGTTAATGTACGTTCTCTTTATCCTTACTGTCAAAGCACTATATAATTGCCATTTTGATTTCCCCATTGATTGAAGGATTAATTATGTGTTATGCAAGTGGTATTTTTAAAGACATTTGTACTTCATTGTTATCAATATTTCTAGTTTAATTACATTTTGGCGTTCTTTCAATGGATTTGTTGACATTTTGAGGGGGCTAACTCTTGGCTAATTTTTGTAATTTTGGCCAATTTTTGTAATTTTGTGGTTGGTGGTGGGTGGTAGAGTGTTTTCTTGTAGGTAGAGTAGACCTAGGTTTCAATGAACCCTATTAATAAGATTTTCCAGGTCTTCTGTTTGTTTATCTTTAATTTTTGTTGTTGCTTGCTTGGATTGCCATTTTTCTCAATCTCTCTTAGGAATTCTCATTTTTTTGTTTCATGCCTTTTGATATCATGATATTTATGTTCATGACTGATATCTATTGTAGAGTCTAACTTTTACTAGTAACAAATGGCTCACTTTATCCTGTTTAATATTGTTTGCCTTGAATTATACTTTGATTAGTAATATTGTTTTTTTATTTTTTATTTTTTTGTGCTTGGTTTGTCTGATTCGCCTTCACCCACTTTTGTTCTCCTTAAAAGCTCCACGGATAACATTGTTAGGGATGTGTGTTAGGAGCTGCATATGTTGAGAAACCTTTTTGAGAAAAGTGTTATTTTTTTGTAGTTAAGCAATTTACATTAGTGTTGTTTGTGATAAAATTTTCTTTTCTTCTGTCATCTTATTTATTTTATTCTTTTTTATGCTACTTTGTTATGTTCATTGTTTTCTTTTTGCTGCTCGGGGTTTCTTTTTGAATGATTCAGACAATATAGATTTTGCTTTAATTCTACAATACATATTAAAAAACAAAAATCAGCCTACTTGAATATGTATTCCTCTGATTATCAGCATTAAGATGGAAATAATGTTAACTTCTCCTTGAATAAGACGTGGGTATTTGTATGTTTTATTTCCTTTTATTTCTTCTCCTCTAGCTTTTCTGATGTTATTGTTTGAGCATGGCATTTTATTGCCAGCTCATTTCTAAATACTTTTAATGTGTATTGCATCTTTAAAGAGTTCATTTTTATATTGATTTATAACAATACGTATAACAATTATTTAAACAGGTATATGTTTCAGCCTTACTGCATTCTAATGTTTCATACCAAAGTCTCTCCATTTTCCTCTGTTTTATCTCTCTGCACAGTGATTTCTATCTTTGCATACACACACACACACACACACACACACACACACACACACACAGATGCCATTACATTTGACCTTACTTTTTATTGGATAATATTTGTGTGCTTATCTCATAATGATCTCATCTTGAAGGATTTACTGTAAGATGGATGATCTGGTGTCCTTTGGAGAGCAGCTATGAGAAAACTCACTGCCCTGAGCTTTATTTCTGAGCATTTTGCTGTTCTGATAGGTATTATTGTCACTCTTGAGCCAGCTCAGTGTTGCCTGGCTTCATTATGATCTTACTGCCTATGAAGGCAGTAAAGTCCCAGTCTGTGCTTTTGCCAGCCCAGGCTGATGGAACCTGGAGGTTCTAGGCCTCCCCTTAGAAGGTCTCCAGATGATAATGGCTGTACGTGGGAAAGTCATATTGGAGACGAGAACTATGCAGATGGCAGTTTTGCTTTATGTTCTGTTGGTGTACATAGACCACCTGTGACATTTCTTAACATACATTCGATGCGCCTCAAAGCCATTTGCATACATGTGACAGTTTTTATTTCCAGTGTCCTTAGGAAACCTGTAACATAAAAGTTGTGAAGATGAAGAAGAACGCATGATAGGCCTTCAGATTCTCTCTCATAACCGTATTTCCACATTTTCATTTATAACCAAGAATATTTTCTCCCAGCTAATTGCCTTGTGCTGCAAATGCCCGTGACGGTGACAATTCTGTGGACAGTTCTGATTTTGAGTAGAATAATTTACTGTAATCATCATTACTTCTTAGGTAGCAGAGACTCCTGCAGGAGAAATAGACATAAAAGGTGTTTATGAAAAGCTTCCCTCTGATAGACATTCAAATTTTTTTCTTACTTGGAGAAAACACGCAGGCTTGTGTGGTAGGAAATTTGCTTTTCCTTGAAAATTAGCTGTGATCCTCCCAGGCTCTGTGAGTTCTTTATTCATTGCTAACCTCTTCTTTTGATTACATTAAGAAAATGGAGCATTGGTGGAATGAATTAGACTACAGTAGTCATAAAATTACTTTTTTCTGAATAGTGAGTGAAATTAGTCTGCTTCTGATTACTTTACTGCCCTAGGACTCATATGAGCAGGTTCCTGAGTATTGTCTGCTGTGAGAACAAACATCTCACTAGTCACCTGCTTTCTGGTCATCTTCTAGGTTGGAAACACTCATTCTGAGAGTTCTATTCCATGGCCTTTGCCTTTATTCACCTTTTTCCTATTCTCAGATTTTTCTGGCTATTGATATGCTTAAAACATGGCATTTTACTTATGGACTATCCAAGTGATAGGATTAACTTTCTAAAAATACCACAGCTTTATTAGTTTACTGCAATTTTTTTAAATGCTTTTTTTTTTTTTTTCATTTGGTTCTCTCAATAGCCTATGACATAAGAGATGCAAACTGGATTACTTGATTTCACAAATTAGGAAACAGGTTCGGAGGGGCTAAGTGGGTTAGCTAAGGTCATGCAGTTAAGAAGTTGCAGAGCCAGGACTTGAAGCCAAATGCACTGCTCTTGCTGTTAAACACCCTATTGGCTGTATTAAGATGTCCAAATTTCGATTGTGATTAGCCACAATATGTTTTGCTAAGATGATGCAATCTTTTCATATGTTCTCTCTTATTTTTTAGATGATCTCTTAGAAGATGATGGAATTTTCAATGTCTCACTATTTAATGAAGCTTGTTTGAAACTGAACAGGCATTCTAGGAAAGTTGGATCAGAACAAACGTACCAAGTAAGATCTCTTATGTTATTTATTAAAGACTTGGGTCACTTAAAAGTTTGGGTGCTCTCCAAGTGAGAATTCAAAGTTTGAAACCACTCTTGAAATGCACTTCTAGACAGTTTGGTTTTTGTTTCTAGCGATGGATGTGAGATGTGAGATGGATACAAGTGAGGGACTAAATTGAAGGAAGACCTTATTTGGTTACGTGCTATCATTTCCTTTGTCTGGTATTTTACATGTATTATAATTTAGTGCATTTAATAATTACAGCTTATTTTGCTATTGAGTTCACACTTGAATGTGAGTTTTTAAGAAACTTATTGCATGGCTATTGGTCCTCATTTAACTTGACTTTTTATACAGCACAAATCTCAAGTAAAATTATGAATAAGCTCAGGCAGGAACTGAGATTTGTTTTTGTTCTTTGTGCCATATTTTTGGTGCCTAGAAAATCATCTGGCAATGAGTAGACTAAGTATGAAATTAAAATTAATTAATTAATCATTTACCAAAAGCATATCATGTATTGGGGCCTAGAAAGTCAAACTATACAATTAAACAGACCTGAAGATATTTTTCCATTGGTTTTTAGAGAGAATGGAAAGGAGAGGGGGAGACAGAGAGAGAGAGAGACAAACATCAATATGAGAGAGACACATCGATTGGTTGCCTCCTGCACGTGCTCCAACCACGATCGAGCCTGCAACCGAAGTACTCTTGACTGGAATAGATCACGTGACCACTGAGCAAAACCGACTAGAGCTTGATAGAAAATTATGAGTGAGGAAATTTGGGGGGTTTCTTGAGAGAGATCATCTCTAGTGGGAGTGAGCAGTGCAGACGATTAGGGTGTCGTGAGATGTTGGTGGAGCAACTCTGATGATGACACAGTCTAGGATGTGGCTGTGGTTCTGAGTCACTAAAGTTCAGTGAAAGAACTTCATAGCATTGAGCTCAAGGTACTCTGAGGCCAGGTTTTGATGACTTATGGATAAAAACATTTAAATTACACAAGAGAATGCTGGGAATTGGGGAGAGAGGGCTCTCCCATGAGTCCTGTGACGGAGTGTTGGATGACTCTGGAAGAATGACAGTGATGCAGAAGGATAGGGGGTGGGATAGCCAATGGCATGAGCATCAGAGGAAACACTAACCACATGAACACCCAGTTAAAGTAACACTGATCGTTCAAGGGATAATCACATTATATGACTTCCGGGACCCTCACATGTATTTGCTCTTATAAGTCCCTATATTATACCTGCAACTTGAGTTTGGTAATGGATGAGGTATGATTGTGTGTTTTTTTGTTGTTGTTTTTTGTTGTTGTTGTTTTTTTAACCAGAGCTCAACTAGAAAAGAAAAAGTGAAGTAACATTGCACAGTTGCTTTGAATGCATAATTTGGAGTAGTTCTCATAAGTTCAAAAACTGTTCCTTGATGCCAGGACCAGTTTGGCTCAGTGGATAGAGCATCGGCCTGCGGACTGAAAGGTCCCGGGATCGATTCCAGTCAAGGGCATGTACCTTGGTTGCGGGCACATCCCCAGTGGAGGGGTGTGCAAGAGGCAGCTGGTTGATGTTTATCTCTCATCAACATTTCTAACTCTCTGTTCCTCTCAATTCCTCTGTGTGTAAAATCAATAAAATATATTTTAAAAAAACAAAACAAAAACAACAACAACAACAACTGTTCCTTGAGGTTCATCTATGGATTCCTTAGAAATTAAAAGAATTTAAAATAATTTTGCCCAGCAGCTTTAGGGCAATCTCCTTCACTGGGTAGGCATTCAGGGATCCTCTTAGAATAGCCTGACATCTTGCTCATCTGAGATGAAGTTGTGCATGCGAAGCTTGGTCTGTGGCTGTTTGGGGGCAAAGTTGCATAGAGTAGGCAGGGCAGTTTTGCCAAGTCCTTCCCCAGGTGAGCATGCTGCTGCATGAAACATCCTTCCAACAACAGGGTCCTCGCGAATAGAAGAAAGCTTCTTGCTTTATATGTATTTTGCTTCTGGTCTAGATACCTGCAAGCCAACAGAAAAGGTAATGCAACACGTTCTTTTCATCCCGTGACAGTTCAAAATTCTGGGCCGGAGGTGGTATCTGAGTGATTTCTACCACACGGCGTCATTTAACTTCACGACGGGGGAGCGAGCTCCGGCAGTGTGTTTAGACCTGTACCCGGCAACTGATTACACGGTGAATATCACCCTGCTGGGATCGCCCGAGCAGCACTCAGTGCAAATAACGATAACAACTGCACCTACAGGTAGGTCTGCATGCCTTTCTGTTCTGTATCTCAGGACCACGGGCGAAATATGTAAATTGTGCGATGTGGGGACCATAAAGAATGCTCGTCTGGAAGTCAAGAGACTTGGTTTGTAGTCCTAATAAACTACCAACTTCGCCTGGGGACCCGGGTGCCTGAAACTTACCACCTCTCCCCTTCCTTCCACACAGGGGTTCTGGCTCACAGAGGGTACAGACCAGGAATGGACTGTTGTACTCAGGGCTCCCCAGTAGTGATGGATTGAGCATTCTCTGAAGCCTCCTGTCTCTCACCCCAAACCTGAACCCTAAGGGTAGTCATTATAGACAGCTAAGGGGATCAGAAACGTGAGCTGCACTATGTCTGCACTGGCAGGTCGGAGAGGCCTCCTGAGCCTCCTGAGCAGGCCGTGTGTGAGCGCAGGAACCGCCATAGAGAACAGTGGCCTAATGAAGGTCAGGTTCCTTAGAAAGGCCCGGGGCCTTGTGAGGATGCCACAGAGAGGACAGCTCTGTCAACTCCACAGCTCCCCCTGGTGGGAAGGGACACAGAAGTCTCTATAAGGTCTTTTGTTCTTACATCTACTGGGGTTTCCCAGACAAATTTATGGCCAACCGGGTGGAGAGGCTGCCCCCTTGGACGGTAAACAGGAGAAGAGGATCCTGCTCCTGTCTTTCTGAGGTCTCTATCATACTCACTGCAGCTCTTAGCGGGAAGAAATTAATCAAAGAACTTATGTGCATATAGGCATAATCCTTGGGCAGAGACAATAGTGCCATGAAGGCCTGGGGTGGGGTGGGAACCTGGTGGAGTGGGGCAGTGTGTGGGTATGGGGGACATTTGTAATATTCTCAACAAGAAAGATTTTTTTAAAAGGAAAAAGAAAACAAAACCCCAGCCAGCATGGCTCAGTAGTTGAGTATGGACCTTTGAACCAGGTAGTCATGGTTCAATTCCTGGCCAGATCATATACCCAGGTTGTGGGCTCAATCCCCAGTGTGGGGTGTGCAGGAGGCAGTCAATCAATGATTCTCCCTTATTATTGATGTTCCTATCTCTTGCTCCTTATCCTGAAATAAAAAAGATTGCTTGTCAGATATAAGTATATTTAATATATAAATTAATTAAAAAGGGGAAACAAAGAATGATAATATCCACATTCCACCCAAGAGGTCCTAACCTAATCTGTGTTGAGAAAGCCACTGTCACACACAGCATTCTACGAATGTGCCCAACAATAAGAAAAGCAGATTCTTTGACCACAGCTCAAGCATTCACTGTGAATTAAAACCAAAAGAAGGGGGGATAGAGCATTCTTCTCTCTATTCCCTGGTAGAAAACCCTGAGGGTGGTTTATGATGTAGGTTTTGAATAGCATGCATCCTTTCAGCTCTATGGTGACCTTATAAAATATTCCCCCATGGCTGATTCTTGTTTACAGAATTGAAGTTCAAACAAAAGATAGCCAAAGGCCACAATTAATTTAATGTTGTTTCTCACATTTTCCCACAAAATGATAAATATTAGAACTATTCTGTGTTGGAGGAGTTATGTCTTAAGTTTGCCTACTTGTCTTACAAACCATTAGCCTGAGAAATTCATACTTGCAGATGATCAAGCCAGAAACTGGCTTGGGATATCCAATCATTTATAATGTGTCCAAAACAGGGAAAGTAATTTTTAAAAAAAGAAAAAGATAGTGATATTGTATATCCAGCTAGGTAGGACCATACTCATGGGGTAAATAAAGAATTCATGTACATATTGTCTGTGACTGCTTTTGTGCTACGAAGGCAGAGTTGAGTGGTTGTGACACAGCTGATGGCCCAGAAAGCCTGAAATATTTCCTAACTGACTCTGTAGAAAAGAAGTTGCTGACTCCTGCTCAGAGTCATTAATGTTTGCTTTCATATTTATTATATCCTTTCTTATGCTTTTCTTCCTCCCTTCTCCCTCCCTCCCTTCCTTCCTTTCTTTCTTCTTTCCTTATTTATTTCTTTGAGTGGAGATGCTAAGGATTTTTCTTTAAAGTCTAATAGTTTTTCGTGGCTTGATTGTTCTGGGTGATATTTCTCAGGTATCGGGTGGGCCCTTTCAGTATTTATATTTCTAATTTGTGTAAAGTTATCCTGGATTATAGTGTTTTTTTTTAAAACATTAAGGAGAGAGAAACATCAATCAGCTGCCTCCTGCACACCCCATACTGGTTATATGCGCGCATCCAAGGTACATGCCCTTGACTGGACTCGAACCTGGGACCCTTGAGTCTGCAGGCCGACACTATCCACTGAGCCAAACCGGTTAGGGCTGGATTATAGTTTTAAATATTAACTGTTTCAATGTTTTTCTTCTTTAGAGACTTTAATTATACATATGTTGGATCTTTGTCTATATTACATTTCAATTGCCTATTAAATGTTTTTACTTCTTTTTAATGTCATTTTAATTCTTTCTTTAAGTTGGAGTTTTAGAGAGAGGAAAGGGTGGTGAAGAGAGAAGGATGGAAGCCACAACCTGGGTATATGCCCTGATCGGGAATTGAACCTGCCACCCCTTGGTGCACAGGACCATGCTCCAACCAACAGAGCCACACCAACCTGGTGCTATTTGAAATGTTTTGATTAAAGTTTCTTCTTAATGTCTATTAATTCCTTAGTCATAATTGGTAATTAAAAGGATTAATAAGATTTCTAAGTTAAGAGTGCCCTCTTCTGTCATTGAGTGAAATGCAGTTTCTTTAGAGGATATTTTTGTTGTGTTATTATTATTTTTTGTGTGTGTGTGTGAGAGGTGGAGAAAAATTGTGTATTCTATTCAAGGATTCTCTTTTGCCTTGCAGAATCTTGCATTTCCCTCTGAGTTCTTTTTCCCCATCACCATGTAGTCTCCTAAGGATACCAAGTCCTTCCTTTTAATTCTCTCCTTTCCCAGAAGCATTACCTTTCTCATCTCTGGAGTCTCATAGACTTGTGAGACTGAATGAGTTATGGAGAACCAGCACAATTCCTAATACACAATAAGCATCTACCAAATGTTAATTATTGCTTAAATTTACCTTATGACATTTGTTATGCACTCTCTTCTATTTTTGTTATACCGATAGAGGGAGTAACTCTTCTCCTAGATGAAATACATATTAAGGGCAGAAACTATGTCTTATTCAGAGCACCTCTGTTCCATTGGGTTAATATGATATGAGGTGCTTCAATTGAGGCATTTGCAAGGTACTAAGAGAATGCAGAGGCAATATCAATTGATTTTGCCCAGAGTTTCTCTAATGTGATCTTTTTAAAAAAAATATATATTTTATTGATTTTGTACAGAGAGGAAGGGAGAGAGATAGAGAGCTAGAAACATCGATGAGGGAGAGTCATCAATGAGCTACCTCTTGCACACCCCGTACTGGGGATATGCCTGCAACCAAGGTACATGCCCTTGACCGGAATCGAACTCAGGTCCCTCAGTCCCCAAGCCGATGCTCTATCCATTGAGCCAAACCAGTCTCGGCCTAATGTGATCTTATCATTATGGATAACTATTTCTCACTGATTTGAAATTTCACTATTTGTAATTTCCCATGCATAGATACATTGATTTCTGGGTTCTATTCTGTTTCATCTATCGATTTATTTATTTATTTGTTTATTTATTTGTTTATAAATATATTTTTATACTTAAAATATATTTTTTATTTATGTCAAAGAGGAAGGGAGAGGGAGAGAGATAGAAACATCAACGATGAGAGAGAATCGTTGATTGGCTGTCTCCTTGCATGCACCCTACTAGGGATTGAACCCACAATCCCGGCATGTCCCCTTGACTGGAATCGAACCAGGAGCCCTTCAGTCCACAGGCTGATGCTCTACCCCAGTGTTTTTCAACCTTTTTTTGGCAAAGGCACACTTGTTTCATGAAAAAAATCACGAGGCACACCACCATTAGAAAAGGTTAAAAAATTTAACTCTGTGCCTATATTGACTATATATAAAGTAATTCTCTTGAATAGGAATCAAATAAACACAAAGAAAGTATTTTATAATTACTTTATTATGAAATATTAAGTAAACAAAATAGTGAAAAATTATAAAATTCTTGTCTTGTCTGCACCTACGGCACACCAGGCAACATCTCACGGCACACTAGTGTGCCCCGGAACAGCGGTTGAAAAACGCTGCTCTACCAACTAGGTAGAGCCAAACCGGCTAGGGCTTTATTTATTTATTTCAGAGAGAGAGAAAGAGAGCTTGAATCTGAATGGGGGATTAAACCCACAACTTTGGTATATTGGGATGATGCTCTAACCAACTGAACTATCCAACCAGGGATATTCATGGTGTCTTCTCTTGTGAATAGGGATCTTTTAATTTTTCTATTTTTTTTTATTTGGTGTTTTACTTTCTGATTGCTGGTATAAGTTACTGCAAATTTTGTGGCTTAAAACAACACAAACTGCCGGGACCAGTTTGGCTCAATGGATAGAGCGTCTGCTTGGGGACTGAAGGGACCCGGGTTCGATTCTGGTCAAGGGCATGTACCTTGGTTGCGGGCATATCCCCGGTAGGGGGTGTGCAAGAGGCAGCTGATCGATGACTCTCTCTCATCGATGTTTCTAGCTCTCTGTCTCTCTCCCTTCCTCTCTGTACAAAATCAATAAAATATATTAAAAAAACAAAACAAAAAAACACAAAAAAAACCCCACAAACTTACTGTCTTATGGAAAAGGAAAATCCACTTCTTTGCCCTTTCCAGTTTCCGGAGCCTGCCTGCATTCCTGGAGGAATCCTCCATCTTTGAAGCTCATCATTTTAACCTCTGCTTTTGTCCACAAATCTTTTTCTAACCCAGATTTTTAAAAATATTAAAAAAAAATTATTTCAGAGAAGAAGGGAGAGGGCAAGAGAGATAGAAACATTAATGATGAGAGAATCACTGATTGGCTGCCTCCTGCACACCCCCTCCTGGGGATCGAACCTGAAACTCGGGCATGTGCCCTTGATCAGAATCGAACCTGGGACCCTTCAGCCTGTGGACTGAGGGGTCCCAGGTTCAATTCTGGTCAAGGGCATGTACAAGGCAGCTAATTGATATTTCTCTCTCATCGATGTTTCTAACTCTCTATCCCTCTCCCTTCCTCTCTGTAAAAAAAAAAAAAAAAAAAAAAAAAAAAAATATATATATATATATATATATATATATATATATATATATAGAGAGAGAGAGAGAGAGAGAGAGAGAGAGAGAGAGAGAGAGAGAGAGAGAGAAAGGGAGAGAAAAGTCCACTTGAGAGAAAAACATTGATTGGCTGTCTCTTGCATGCCCCCTACTGGGAATTGAGTCTGAAACCTGGACATATGCCCTGACCTGGATTTGAACTGGAGACCTTCTGGTGTACAGGATGGTGCTCAACCAACTGAGCCACACCAACCAGTTACTCTGTTTTTCTTGTCGTCCTCTTATTAGGACCCTTGTCACTGCATTGGGCTCATGTGACTAATCCAGGAAAATCTCCCTATCTTAATCACATTTACAAATTGGAGGGACCAGAATATGGACATCTTTGGAGGCCATTATTCAGCCTACCATACTTGTTCTTGCAGCTATATAAGAAACTATTAGATTTCTATGTTTTTGTGGTTGTGTGCACTTTGCCAAACTCCTATTATTTGTTTTTCTGTTTTCAAGCCATTTTATATTTTTTCCCAGTTAATTCTCTTAGATTTACTGGCATTTGCGTCATTTGTTCTCTTTCTTACTGGTATTTATAGCTAATTTTTTTCTTGCCTCTTTCTGATTGTCTAGAATCTTCTGACTAATGCTAACTAATAGTTATGAGACCATGCATCCTTGTATTGTTCTTAACTTAGAAATTGCTTCATTGTTTTACTGAGTATGTTTTATAAGCATGGTGGCTTCTAATAAACACTTTTAATTAAGGAGTTTCTATCAAATGAAATTCTAGTTTACTAAGATTTTTAGTTAGGAATGTATTAATCCCAATTATTAAATGTATTAATCATTGTAATTATAAAAATAACCATGTTATTTTCTCTTTTAATCTATTAATAGCTTTCCCAATAATGATCATCTCTGTTTTCCCAGAATAAATCTCTCTTGTTGATCATAATATATTGTACTTGGAATTTACTGCCTATTCGCTAGTGTTTTATTTTGGATTTTTGTATTTATAGTAATAAGTGAGTTTGGCATAGTGTGTTCAGTGATTGGTTGTGTTATCCTTGTACTGTTTGGGTGTGTGATTATCTAGTCATAGTGAATGAACGGGGAAACTTTCCACCTTTTTGTATAGCCTGGAACTGATTAACTAGTAGTGGAGTTATTTCATTTTTGTATGTTACATCAGTGTGAGGTTCCTTGGGCCATTACTACTTATCTCTAAAACCACCGTCTATATCCAGAAGTGAAGTATGTTACCCTGAATCATCTATACCTTCTTACTCTGTCTTACAGCATTTAGAGGAGAGCATGTGACCTGTGGGACAGGTTTCCTCTGGGCAAAGCCACCCAATCCATAAAGAACTCTCACGTTGACCAACTTGCCTTCGTTCGTAGGACCCTGTCGGGCCCGGGACTTACACATAAAGGCTTGGCTCCCATGAGACTTCTTTTTCAGATGCTTTGGGAGTTGTCTTTATCACTTCTTCATTATCACAGCGTTCCTATGAAACTTCTTAGCAAGTCTGCGCGCGCTCTCTCTCTCTCTCTCTCTCTCTCTCTCTCTCTCTCTCTCTCTCTCTCTCTTCAGTCTAGGGCCAGGGATAATTATTGAAGGCGGTAGACATCTGATATCAGAGTTTTGAAAAGTAGTCTTTATTTTAAAAAAGCTGGGGTTGGTTATACTGTACTAGATCTGAACTAACTTTAGACTGATTACCATGAAGCAGAGCAGAGGCCAACAAGTACTTTGATCCTAAGAGATGAGGAAGCCCAGCAAATAGAAGCCAAGCCCCTTCCCCCTTTCCATCATGTAATGTCTGACTGCTTAAGATAGGGATGTTCAGTCCCCTCACAGCGATTCTCAGTTCCGGGCTGAAATGTTGCCCTCAGCTCAGAATCGCAAACTGATGCTTATTTGTGCAAGTGATGTTGTCCAAGGTGGGTACAATGAGCTGCTGTTTTAACTTTAGGTAAACCAAGGGAGTTTGCAGAATAATTAGATATTTAAAATGTTGTGTTTTTTAAATATTGCATTTAAAAAATATATATGTTTTTATTTTGTTTTATTGATTTTAGAGAAAGGGAGGGAGAGGGAGAGAGAGAGAATCATTGATCGGCTGCTTCCTGCACACCCCCTACTGGGGATCAAGCCCACAACCCGGAGTATGTGCCCTGACTAGGAATGAGCCATGACCTCCTGGGTTATAGCTCAACCACTGAGTCATAGCAGCCGGGCAGATTTAAATAATTTTAAAGAGGGATCTTCTGATTGGGCACCTTGTAATCCTACATCTTTCATTAGGGCTGATTTTACATAAATGTAAAAGTGTGTTACTATCACTCATTTGTAAATTAAAACACTGCTGAAATCATTCTATGTAAATGCTTATCCTTGGAAAATGAAAAGGTAGTATTTTTGTACAGGGCATCCATTGATTTCTCCTTCTTTACTCCCTGAAGTTAAACAGACCATCAGCAACGCTTCAATATTTAATGAAACCTGCTTGAGATGGAGAAACACGAAGACAGCCGGCAGGAAGGAAATGTATTTAGTGAGTTACTGAAAGTTACTCTATTGATGGGTGTTTGGGTTGTGTGGGAGGTTTAAAAAAATATCAAAGCACCCAAAATTCTGCTTACTTAGCTGCCATTGTGAATAGGATAATTATAAGTGACAGTCACAACCAGAAGCAATAAAATGAGCACTTCTGCTGCTTTTTTGACAAGAGTGGCCTTGGGGATGGATGAGAAAGCCAGGAGGGGTGATATGGGTGTGAGCACGTAGCCTGGAGCAGGGCTGATGTGCAGGCAGATCCGGGTAGGCATCCAAAGGCTTTTGCGTGTGTGTCTCTCCACACCAGTGTCCCCGACAAGGGTCTGAATGTGCTGCCCAGAGAGGCCAGGGGGTCCTTGGAGCTAGATGTGGTTGTCGGAAAGAAAGTGAAAGGTCATGGGGTGAGCTGTTATTAAAAGGAATTAAGTAGAGGGAAGCATGCGTGCGGATTGGCACAGGTACTGGAATGTTACAGGACAGTATAGGGAATGTCAGGAAGGGGTGGGCAGAGGAGAAAAATCCTCCCCAGGTTTCACCAGACCAGCTCAGGGTATCCTAATTCACATCCTGCTGTGGGGAACCCCTACTTCAGACTTTTATTGTTGTTAATCCTTTCCCGAGGATATTTTTCCCATTGATTTTTTAGAGAGTGGAAGGAAGGGAGAGAGGGAGGGAGGGAGGGAGGGAGAGAGAGACAAAGACATTGATGTGAGAGAGGAGACACATCAATTAGTTGCCTCCCTCATGCGCCCTGACCTGGGCCTGGAATCGAACCTGCATCCCAGGGTGCCCTTGACTAGGACTCAATCCCGAGACCCTCAGGTCCATGGGCCGATGGTTCTAACTGCTGAGCCACGTCAGCCAGGGCCTTATGTCAGATTTTTAATTGTCTTTCTAGGGAAATGATCTTTGGCTTTGCTTCTAAACTTTTGCCAATGCACTTCCACGTTGAACTATGTATCATGGATGTGAGAACAAGAAAGAGAAAGTTGCCAGTGTTTGGCACCTCGACCTTTAGTGCATTTTGATATAAAAAAATACATTTATTACACTGATACTATTGCAACGACAATATTTGTGGTGTGGCGACTCTAATCTTTACTTATTGCATTTCGCGTTTTGAAGGAACTGTAGAGTCAAGAGCAAGAGAGTTCATGAGAAAGGTAAAGATCTAGCCCTTCAAGCTCGTGATTCGCCCGTGAACTTCTGTGTGTTCTAGCTCCGCATTCAGGGCCAGAGATGGTATCAGAAGGAGTTTGCCCAGGAAATCACCTTTAACATCACTACCAGCAGCCAGGCTCCGGAGATGTGCTTGGACCTGCGTCCCGGTACCAACTACAGTGTCAGCATTGGCGCTTGGTCTTCTGTCCTTCCCGAGGTCATCTCCCTAACAACCCAGATAACAGGTACATGTCAAGTAAAGGTACTGGGATGCACAGGGTCACCACGGAGCTGTGGCTGGGCCTGGAGAAAGAGGAACAGTATTCCTTTTTATCATTATGGGATGAACTTTAAGAAAGAGAGGAAGAAGGACATGGAATTGGAGAGGGGTGCTAAGGGGCCTCTGTGTAACTGTTTTATTTCTTACAAAGGAATCTGAAACAAAATGTTACCATTGGTTAAATTTTGGGTAGTGTGTACCTGAGTGTTGGTTAAATTCCTTCTGTGTTTGTGATTATGGCCACCAGGGAGCACTGGTGAGCTGCTTGAAGGGCTAGATCTTCAGCATATTTTCCAACTCTACCCTACTTTAAAGAATTTGCAATTTAAAAAAAAAGTGGAAAAATTCAAGCTGTTAAGATCTCATGAAAGGGGGTGAAGGATAGCTGGGGGGGGGGGGGGGGGGAGAGAAAGACCCCAATCCCTTTTATAAAAGAGGAAAAAAGGGAACCTTATATGTTGATATGAAGAGGTACGCCTGCCTAAGATGTGGCTTTATTTTCGTAAAATTGTGAACTTTTGAATTTTACCAGAAATGTTAAGCAATTTGGGTCTGAAAAATGCAAAGCAGCTGATTTCCCAGAAGAAAAGTGAGTGAATTTTCCTTCTGAGTGTCTTACATTAAACAAATTTTTGCTGATGGGAATAGAATGAAAACTAGTGCCCCAGATACACTGCAGTACTGCCGACTTCAGCAGAGGTCTGAGGATCTAGGAATGCGGAAGGACAGGGGCACGTGTTGGCAGTGAGAGAGGGTGAGAGGGGCTGGGGAGGTGCAAATCTGTTTGGTGGCTTTTAGAAAACGTGAATGGGAAAGTTTCTCTATATCAGATGAATGAATGAATGAATATATATATATATATATATATATATATAGATATATATATATAGATATAGATATAGATATATAGTTGTTGTTGTTTAGAGACACATGTAGTTGTTGAAGCTATGGCTTTGTTTCAGAAATGTCCAATCATGGACATTTGAATTTGACCAGAAATGTCAGGCAAGGAAGGGGATTGGCCCTGGAAAATGCAGCAGCTGATTTCCCAGAAGAAAAGTGAATGGGATTTACCTTCTGAGTGTCTTACATTAAACTAAATCTCACCGATGGGAACTCTGAGGAACCCAGACCAGCGTTTCTGTGGGGCCGAGGAGTGGGGGAGGGGCGTGCTGCAACTTAACAACTTAATTCAGTCCACAGTTATTGATTGGTTATGTACACAGACCCAGGCTAAGTGCTGATATAGAGATGGAAAAAAAAAATTGTTTCTTCTTGCTGGGAGCCAAGTCTCATAAATTTTATCAATGGGGTGATGCAGCTAGCCGCGTGATAGCTGATGACTTATGGTGTAAGCTGCCAGTTCTTCTATTGCCATCAATTTCAATTGATCCTGCCTTGAGTGGGCAGCATGATCTCTCTGGAGTGGTAAGGATGAGGAAAGAATGACTGTGGTATCTTTGTTTATACATATTTATTTATGTGTGTTAATTCCTTGCATTTACTTGAAGTTTTTATAGTATAATGCTGGATTTTTGTGGGTTTTTTTGTTTGTTTGTTTGTTTTTGTACGAATAAATGTTTCTCCTTCTTTGGTTCTTTTCGTCCATTTTGGTGGGTTTTAGAGAGGAATTTTAACACATTTACCCTTACATTACCTCTTTTCTCTATGGATTTTAATAGCTTGCCTACATGAATGAGATTAATCTTTTGTTCCATTTATCACAACCCCCAGGTTATTTACACGTCAGTTTTCTTTTCAATATTCTTTGGACATTTAGACATTTTAAAATTTTCATGTGATCAATTCCATGATTCCTTTGTGGTTTCTGCCTCTGGTCATGCCAAGAAAAGCCTTCCCTACGCTGAAATCAGATCAATTCTTGTTTTCTAGTGCTTCTTAAAATCTTTGCTTTTCCTGAGTAAACCTAGATCCGTTTGGAATTGGTTTGGATGTATGCTGTACGACTAACTTCACATGGTAGTACCCCCCCAGTTTCCTATCAGTTTCCTGTCACCTCTGGGAAGACTATTCATGTCACTCATTATTTATTCTCATTCATTTATTTTTCATGTCACACATTATTTATTTTCATTCATTTATTTTTCATGTCACACATTTATTTATTTTCATTCATTTATTTGGGTCTTTTTTTATTTAAAAAAATTTTTCCCCCCAATTATTTGGGTCTTTTTCAAGATTGTCTCAGCTTCTTCCATTCCTTTGCCTGCCCTGTGCTTAAACCTTACTGTTTCAATTGTTGTGACTTTAGAATATATTTACTATTTTCCAGGTCAAGGCCTCCTTCGTTGCTCTCCTCCACACTCTTTAAAGTTCTCTCACAGGGCAGCCCCAGATTCTCCTTTGCTCCTAAAAGGGGCTGGATGTTGTCAACACCCGGGAATGGCTGTGAGGGTCGCCTTCTGGGTCCTCCCCCCTTACACACTCAGAGGGAAGAACTGCACTCTGCAGACACCACCCATTTCTTGCCTGGAATCTGGTCGGGTTTAAATCAGCCGTGAGGCTAACGGAGAGGAGAACAGATCTGCAAGCACAGCAGCTGGGGGGTTGGGAAACAGGGCCTTGGGAAATACGGCTAGACGTTAACGTCATTTCACCCCGAAAGGTGGCTGAGGAAGAGCGCACCTGATGAAGTTCAGGCTTGTCCCTCAGGGAGGTGAAGCGGGCTGTAGAAGTCTCGGGCGGGAAGGAGGCCTAGCGCAGGCCCAGCAGAAAGCACGTGGTGATGGGGTCAGCCTGCTGGTGGTGGCACATTTAGGACTGAAGGCCCAGCCCTGGCCGTGGCCCGAGCCTCGGAGGGCTTTGTGCTCGGCTGTGGGTGCGCCTTGGCCTTCGCAGAGCTGAGCGAGCGCTTTGTTCTGCTGTTACCGAGGGGCGGGGCGGTGAGAAAGGGAGAAAAAGGTTTGGAAAGGTTAGGAGGACTGAGTTTTTCATCCCCGGAAAGCTCAGAGAGGAATAACTAAGAGCCTCTGAGGGTTCTCCCATAGAAGTGTTCATCTCCCTCTGGGCTGAAAACAGGAAATGTGTGATAAGAACCACTTCACTTTACCGAGACACCCAAACAGCATCTCAGCGGCAGGTGAGGGCCGGGGGCAGAAAGCCTCCAACGGAAGGGCCACGTCCCCAGGGCTTTGCAAACAGCCGGCCCCTCTTCGGGTCCTTACCCGGAGCCTAGCACCTGTTTCTAAAATGTTTTTATCACCCTGTTGACCGATAAGCAGTAACTTCACATTCCCTGTCCCAGCCTCCTCAGTCCTTGGCACCTTCTAATCTCCTTCCCTGTGTCTATGGATTCGTGCCGTTATTACTATTTCACAGTAGAGGAATCATACAATATTGGTCCTTGTGTGTCCGGCTCATTTCACTTAGGGTAAATGTTTGCAAGATGCATCCATGTTGTGGCGTGCATCCGAATATGCTCATCACTCCCTACGTTAAGCCTTTCCTTTGGATGGCCCCGCGAGGACCCCTTTTTTCCTGCTTCTACTTATTCTGATCGTACTTTTTCTTTTCTTTTTTTCAACATGTTTTCAGAGCCTCCCCTCCCGGAAGTAGATTTTTTCACGGTGCACGGAGGGCCTCTTCCGCGCCTGAAGCTGAGGAAAGCCAAGGAAAGCAACGGGCCTATCAGGTCAGTAGCAGCTCCTCTTCCAGGGCCGCCCGGGAATCCTCAGGGAGCGCTTAGGAGTCTTTGGGCGGCAGCACTTGAACAGTTGGGTGCAGACTGGACTCTTAATTTCAACCTGTCCCCTTCCAAACAGCTACAGAGACTTCCAAAGGACCGGAGACCAGCATATAGGCAGCATCGTAGGTCAAGAAATTAAGTCCATTTCTTTGATCATTGGACAAGCAGTGGTGGGGGGTCTGGGACATGTCACATCTCCACGGATATCTGTTAGTGGCGATGAATCAGGAGCATCATTATATTTATCAAAACCAGAACATATTTCCCTTCATTTAAGGATGGGTGGCTTCTGAAAAGGTCATTTGGATAATTCTTTTAACTCACTCGTGGATTGAGTTCTGGGCGAAATACCACATAGTTAATGAATCCCAGATAGCAGCAGGGTGGAATTAATTTACCTCGGTTGGATGACTACATTGTGTTCAATTAAGCATTTTATTTACAAAGGTCATGATAGGGTCACAAAAGCAGAATTATCCCCTTTTTAAGAGAGGAAGATAGAGGTTTGCCTGGAGAGAGGAGCAACTACCTCACAGGCGTAAATCAAGGAGATGACAATACCTTGCCACGCTTGACCTAACTGACGTTGCTTTATCTCTCTTGACCTGTCAGTTCAGTCTAAGCTTGAGATACTATAAAAAAAAAAAAAAAAAAAAAAAAAAAACCACCTAGGGACACGTGTGTCCATTTATAACGAAACTTGGGCTTCTTCTGTCTTCCCATTAGTTTACTATTTCCAGGGATGGCTATTGCCTGAGTTGTTCTGTTTCTTGATTCCTGACAAGTGACTGGGATGCACTGTAATTCTGTTGTGTTATAAGCACAACAGAAGTCGTGACATCACTACCCGAGAGCGTTTGCCAGAGAAAATGTGATATTTGGAACAAACAATGATGCCAGGCAAAAAGAAAAGCCAAATGACAGACTACCCTCCTGTTTTGTGTCTTCCAAGCAGGAAAGTGGAGATCTGTGAGTCATTCAGAGGAGGGTGCTGATGAGAAAGAGGGGAAAAGTGCTTCCAGAACAGTCCTGTTCCAACAGCCACAGCTGCTCCCCTGATATCATCAGGGCTAGTTACCAGCAGGCCAGTGGGGTGGTGTCCTCCGCCGGACAGCTGTGTCTGATCTGAGCTGGGGGTAGCAGCCCTGCCCGCGTGTACGGCAGGCCTGGGTCTGCTTTGTGCATTATTGAGAAAGGGTAGTGGCTCGGGGCACATGGTGGGGCAGGGGCCCTGGGACCGAGGCTTTCTTCCTTGCCTTGGTGACCTGGGGCGGATGATGCGGCCCGTTCCTGGGCTCTCTCAATGGTGGCGCCTCCCACACTTGACAGATTACAGGAGTCACCAGGATGGCGTTAGCAGCAAGACAAATTCTCAGTTAACTCCTGGAGATTTGTTTAATCTTAACCCAAGGATTTTTTTTTCCCCCCCATTGATCATTAGAGAGTGAGTGGGAGGGAGGATGGAGGTGTGGGAGGGGGGAGAGAGAAAGAGAGAAAAAGAGAAAGAGAGAGAGAGGAAACATCAATGTGAGAGAGACACATCAACTGGTAGCCTCCTATATGCACCCCAATCAATCAGGACTGGGGACCAAACTTGCAACTGAGGTATGTGCCCTTGACTAGGAATTGAACCTGAGACCCTTTGGCCCGCTGGCCAACGCTCTGCCCACTGAGCAAAGGGCCAGGGAAACTCCTGGAGATCTTGGTCCAGTAGTTCTGGTATGGGGGCTAGACATTTGTCAGTTATCAAGCAGCTTGGGTGATTATGGTCATGCTATTATAACTTTCCGCCACACGAATACTGTGGCGCCTTCAGTGGACAATGCACCGATAGTTCAGGTGAACCTTGACTTTGCCCTTGAGCAGCACCACCTATGTGGAGAGAAGAGAGGGGTCTGAAGATACACTTCTGGGCAGGATGGAGCTGCTGCCACTTTTACTTTCTTCCCCGCAGCCATGATTCACCGGGAAACCTTGATGTCCCCAGGAAAAGGTGTGTGACAGGTGCTTCCTTGTGGGCAGGGAGTGCCGAGTAAATGCTCACCGGCGATGACAGTGACAGCTCACTCCCCTGCAGGCGTTAGCTTGTCCCTTTCGTAGAAAACACTTTGCCCGAGAGTAAACCAACACCTTGTGGAAACCAGGGCCCTGCGGACACCTCTGCTGTTTGGAATGGAGACTTTCCAAACCAGCACCTGCTCTCGGGGAGGGCTCTTGTGCTCAGCCCGGTGACTCATGGGCCTTTAGCAAGCAGGTTACGGGGCATTACACGTGTGGAACAGGAAGCGTGCATGTATGGGTAAAACGGAATTATGTGGCCTAATGACTTTTGGAAATTACCTTAATCATATCTGATGCATGCTGTTTTGTTTTTTTTCTCTCTCTCTCTTTACTGAAATTTACTCAGGAAACATTAGTGGGGAGTCAATCACAGCCAAAGACCAATATAAGGAGCTGCAAAGATGTAAGAGTAAATCATTCAAATCCCTGCCCTCTAGCCTGACCGAGAAAGCAGATGTTCAAACAATGACTATACCGGAGTCAGGTGATAGATACTGAGAGGGCAACGCAAAGGAAGGCGTGATTCATTCTCAGGGACATTTTATTCTTAGACTTCCTTTCACTGACAGGTTTTCTATTTGGGAGGGATACATAAGAGTACACATGACAAAATGACACCTGCTGGCTAACGTGTTTCTGTGTCCACAGTTAGAAACGGTTTCACAATGCACACGTGACATTTTGCCGGTCTGGCTGTTTCAGGATGTTGTCAGATGAGATTCACCCTTCTTCTCATTGATTTCACACGAACTTGACTATCCTTCTGTGAACTGCAGGGAATGCAAATCACATGAGTTCCATGTTCAGTTACCATGTGATTTCCTGGAGCCTTTTGCAGACTTAGTACATTAACTCTTGAGGGCAGCCAGCCTCCACGTGACGACCAAACCCTTCCCTCAGCTGGGCTTTATTTGCCCACGTGAAAATCACTGATCAGATCCACTTTGTGGCTTGTATGCCCAGGGCAGCGATGTGTGCAACAACTTCTGTCAGCTAAAGATGTCCTTGGTGTCCGTCGGTCGCCAGAACATAAAGACATTCCTCTCCCAGCGTCAAAACTGGAGTTCCTTTGACTGTTGGAGCAGTCAGACTAAATCTCACGTGGGCAAGGACTTTTTTTTTCTGTCCAGAGTTGCAGCTCCAGTACTCAGAAAAGTGCTTATCTCACAACAAGTGCTTAACAACTATGAATGAATGAATGAATGAATGAATGAATGACTCCCTAAGCAAGAGTCTGATAAACATTTTCTTTTTCCTTCCAGTTCCTACCAGGTGTTAGTGGTTCCCCTGGCCCTCCAAAGCACGTTTTCTTGTGATTCCGAAGAGGCGACCTCATTCTTTAGCAATACTTCTGACACCGATGGCTACGTGGCTGCAGAACTACTGGCCAGACATGTTCCAGATGATGCCATGGAGATATCCGTTGGAGACAGGCTGTATTATGGGAAATATTATAATGCACCCTTGAAAACAGGGAATGATTATTGCATCATATTACGAATCACAAGCGAATGGAATAAGGTATATGTCTTTAAAAGCCCTTATGAACTATGTTCTTCTTCATGTGAAATTTGAATGGTTGAGTATTTGTTTTTCCAGTGTTTGAGATGGACACTGCGCATAATAACCATAAGAATGTGTTGAACACTTGGCCTTGGTGAAGGACGGGCAGGTCTTTGGAGGGTGATAGTCTGAACTTCCTGGAGGCCCTGGTTGGACCTGCGTTTGGGCTGATCTGGTTTTGGCTCTTCCTCTGACGCTTCACAGATGCCCCCCTGCCAGTGCATTGCGGAAGCCCGAGTTGGAGAGGAATTTCTAGATCTCTTGTCCCTTCCCCATTCTCCTGCCAGCCTGCAGCCTCCCTCATTCTCCTGGAAGCAGTGGGGAGGGCAGATTAAGCTCAGTCCTGCCCCACATCCATCTCTTCTGTGGCTGTTGCGTAGTCCTCACTCGAGTCTCCCCTGCCCTTAAAAAGGCTGTGCTCTCCCAGCTGTGGTTCTTTCATGAGACATAGAACGGAATAGTCATCACTTAATAAATAAATATAATGGCTGGATCCGTCAGCCAGGGATGGAGGATCTTCTGGAATAAACACTGTGATGGTTGAACTCCATACGTTTTAATGGCCCTACCGCCAACTATCACCACATTGGGACATTCAGTCCATGATGGAGGGGATAAAGTGGGAGGTTATGATAAAAATTTTACTTTATGGGAAGCTTTCCTATGATGTCATTGTTGCCTCCTTTTCATACAGCTGAGTGGAACATGTGCCGGTTTTTTGGGGATGCCAAAGGAGATGAGGAGCTTTGAAAAGATGTATACGTGGACTTGCATATTTGAATCACTACTTACCCCAGGAGTTTCAACTATTTTAGTGTTATAGTCATATTAAAATCAGTAGTGACTTTCTCATTTTTAAACAGCTTTGTTGATATAAAATTCGTATACCATATAATTTACCCATTTAAAGTATGCAATTCTGTGGTTTTTAGGGTTAGGGTGTTCACAGGCTTGTGCAACTATCACCACCATCAAATTCCAGAACATTATAATAGTGATTTTAAAAAATATTTAATTTTAGTTGTGGGAAAATAAAATTTATCATCTTAAATGTTTTTTAAAATATATTTTTATTGCCTTTAGAGGTGAAAAGAGAGAGAGAGAAAGAGAGAGAGAGAGAGAGAAACATCAATGATGAAAGAGAATCATTGATCGACTGCCTCCTACATGCCCTTTACTTGGGATGGAGCCTGCAACCTGTGCATGTGCCCTGGCTGAGAATCAAACTGTGATCTGGTTCATAGGTCGACCCTCAACAGGTGAGCCACCTAGGCCGAGCCATACATGTTCTTTCCCCTTTCTTCCTGGTTCTTGGCTACAGTTTGGGCAAATGTGTTTGCCAGATTAAGTATCATCATTATAAGCGAAGTATTATTATGTGCCAGTAGTAGTAGCCTTGCCTATCACATGCATCAAAGCTTCTTGCTGACCTCAGAATCCTCTCAACATCATTCTCATGTTGAGAAGATTTTGAGGTCAACATCACTGACCCATAAACAACTGGATCAGTGCCAGTTGTTCAGAGCTAACAAGGGGAATGAACTTTATTGCCATGCCTGTTGTTCACCCACAGGATGTGCTTTCTGAAATCTAGGGAAAGCTATAGAAGTGATCCTTGGGGTCACTTGCCAGTCCCCCGAACACCTGGTGATCATATGGCTGAGATGTAATATGTTGGATGTAATATGTTCTAGTCCAAATTAAGAGCTGAACCTCGGAGAACGGACAGCTTGTGCCATCTACTTAAACCTGTTGCTGTGTTTGCCGTTATAGGTGAGAAGATGCTCCTGTGCAGTTTGGGCTCAGGTGAAAGGTAAAACCCTTTTCTGCCTACCAGTGCTGTCCTCACCTCTCTGTCCAGGCTGCAGCATCAGGTGTATGTTAATGAGATTCCTTTCGACATCGTCACAGGTGACAGAAACCCATCACATAGTAGCTTAAGCAGAAAGCTGAAAAGAATGGGGGTCTAAGGGCGGGAGTTGATGGAACTCCCACAAGAGCAGCATCCCCAGGACTCCAGGAACTAGGACTTGAGACTCAACACCATGCATGGGATTCTCTCTCTCTGTCTCTTTTATCTGCCCTGTTTCTAAGTGCGAGGCGGCACCATTTTCTTTGACTCTAAGCCATGTGGTGGGGAGGGATGGGCCCCAGCTACCACAGCTTAGCAACTTCAGTAGGAACAGAAAGTTCCTCAGTTCAGGGAACATCTTTCCTTCTAGGGGATGTGACCCTCTGTTGGATGAGTCACTGTTAACAGGAGATGGGATATGATGATTGGTCTATCTTGGGTTTGGGGCTTACTCATATGATTGGTTGGGGGCAGATCAACCCTATCAGCAGTGCAGTAGGAGGGGACATGATTCCCACCAGGAAAAGAGGCACAGAAAACATGTTGGCAGACCACAACAAAGAGCTACAGCAGCCCGCTACTTTCAACCATTTGGCTGCTTTGCGTGTACACATACATACACACATGCTATTAAGAAAGACATCTTCCATTAAGGAAATGGAATGATCCTCCAGACAACCAAAAGTGGCACCCTCGTGGGAGATAACTCAAACGGGAACCTGTTACTGTCTCCAGCTCCAAGACCAAGATTCCCGGGCGTGGTTCCGTTCCTCTTGATCAAATCCAGATGTGCTTCTCATGATCTCGTTTAGCAATCCATGACTAAACGGCTGCCATTCTCAAACCACAGTCTATAATATGAAAGGAAAAACACTAAGTACTTTCACTTAGAAAGGAGGAAACACTAAAGTACTGTGCACTGGGCTGGGGCCCATAGCAATGACTACCTTATGTAGGGGAGGAAAAGCAAGCACCCCTTGCCCCGGCAGCAGAATGGGTCACTTGATCCGTCGGTTGGGCTGCCTCAGGCTTTTCCTGGGTCTGCCTGGTGGGGGAGTAGCCTTGTCTATTCCTCCCAAAACCACATCTAAGAGATGATCTGGGAGGAGCTCCACTGAGTGCTGTACAGTGGTCGGCAAACTCATTAGTCAACAGAGCCAAATATCAACAGTACAACGATTGAAATTTCTTTTGAGAGTCAAATGTTTTAAACTTAAACTAATAGGTAGGTATATTGTTATTAACTTAATTAGGGTACTCCTAAGCTGGCCTTTGCTAAAAACATGGTATTTTGTGGAAGAGCCACACTCAAGGGGCCAAAGAGCGGCAGTTCGCTGACCACTGGTTAAACCTTCTGCGTCCTACACGCACTTATCCAGGAAGGGACTTGTCTTAGCGATTAAGCCATGACAGCTCCTTGTTTGCCAGGCTGGGATTTCCCCAGCAGTCAGCCAGGGGATTTGATTCCCAGAATGCCATTATTTTATAGCTAATACCAGAAATCTTGTCAAGTTTACGACCTTTGAATCTGGACCCTTTCCTTGTGGTTTATGAGTCCTAGCAACTTCCTGAGGAATTCTGCCCGGAGCCCGCAGTATCAGTTTAACCCCTTACATCCTGCCCCTTACTTCACAGCAGCATAAAACAAGAGGCTGGGGTGGTGAGGAAGAGCGGATGTAACCTTGCTTTCAAGGGGATTCCTTACCGTCTTGAGAGGGACTTAGCAGGAAATGCTTGAGAGGGACCTGGGGAATTAGGCTTTCTTCATGTGTCTGCCCATCCCCTCAGCTTATTTCTCCTCTTTTTACTCTACTCACACCGACTTCAACAAGGGTAGAGGACGTGGTTTTTCCAAGTTGGGAAGGGATAGTACCTGACCACGAACCATCTTGGCTTATGGATGGCCAGACAGTGCAGGTTTCTCTCTTGTTCTTCTATCTCCAGCTTTATTGAAATAGGATCCTATATAATCCTATATAATCAAAAGATAATATGCAAATTGACCATCACTCCAACACACAAGATGGCTGTCCCCATGTGGTCAAAGGTGGCCACCACTGTGTGGACACAAGATGGCCAGCAAGGGAAAGCAGTTGGGGGCTATCAGGCCTGCAGGGGAGGGCAGTTGTGGGGTGACCAGGCTGGCAAGGGAGGGCAATTAGGGGTGACCAGGCCAGCAGGGGAGGGCAGTTGGGGGCCACCAGGTCTGCAGGGGAGGATAGTTAGGGGCAACCAGGCCGACAGGGGAGGGCAGTTAGGGGTGACCAGCCTGGCAGGGGAGGGAAGTTAGGGACAATTGGGCTGGCAGGGGAGAAGTTAGGCATCAATCAGGCTGGCAGGGAAGTGGTTGGAGGGTGACCAGGCTGGCAGGAAGAAAGGGGTAGGGGCAATCAGGCAGGTGAGTGGTTGGGAGCCAGTAGTCCTGGATTGTGAGAGTGGAATCAGGCCTAAATGGGCAGTCAGACATCCCTTGAAGGTTCCCAGATTGGAGAGGGTGCAGGCTGAGCTGAGGGACACATCCCACCCCACCCCCATGCACGAATTTCGTGCACTGGGCCTCTAGTGGATATATAATTGGCATGACATTGTGTAAGTTTGAGGTGTATAATGTATATAATTTGGTCACCATGCTATGCAGTAGATTCCCAGGACATCTCATAACTGGAAGTTTGTACCCTTATATCAACATCTCCCCATTTCCCCCACTCCTTGGCAGCTACCATTCTATTCTCTGTTTTTATGAGTTCAGCTGCATTAGATTCTATATGTAAGGGAGCTCATATAGAACTTGTCCTTCTTTGTGTGACTTATTTCACTCAGCATAATAAGCGAGGACCTTGCTTAACAAAGATGTATGCTCTGCCTTTCTGGGTGTAGACAGGCTAAGTTCCCTCTCCTGGAGTTGAATGAAAGAGCCATACATTCATCACTGAGACATTTCTCTGCCAGTCCATTCCCTGAAGCACTAAGGGTGGGAATGGAGTGGCCACAAGGAAAAGAGGTGCTTTTTTTCCAGAAGAATAGAGATGTGCAAGTATCCTGGAAAGACACAGAATTGATAGCTCCCAGATGCCACTGCTTTCTGCAACTGTGATTGGCAAACACTCCAAATAGGTAGAAGAAATGGCCAACGAGCTGGCTGCATTCTACTATGATTAAGTTAAACAGGAAGGACTTTGCTTTGGAAATATCTCAGTGGCATTTGGCAGTCCCCTGCCCCCACCCCCTCGCCACCCCTCAAATTAAGGGCCAACACTGAGAGCGAGTTTGAACCTTTGAATTCAAACTACTGGAAAGATCTGGAGGTAACAGAACACCCATGGTTATGTTGCAATTCTGAGGGGAATTCTAGCACATATTTTTCTATGTAGTTAACCTGTGTTGTACACTAAGCTCGGGCAGACTCTTCTGTGAAAAGGAGAAATTGTTCCTTTTCACTCATGCCAAGCAAAGGGCCCATTCTTTCCTTTGCCCAATCATGAATTATGATGTTTACCTTTCACAAATTGCCCGTAAAAGGGCTTTGTGATGGTTACCAAGGAACCAGCAGTTGGTTTGATGGGAAATGTAAAGGCCTGGGCTCACTTGCCCCGAGATCTGCTCCTAATCAGCCGAATGCCTTGAAATGATATTTAACTTGACAGATTCTTGGTGGCCTCTTTCTGAGATCTCTGCGACCCCTTCCAGCCACAAAGGACTGTGAGTCTGATTTCTTGAGTCATTTAATTCATATGAAATGATAAACTGCAATCAGGGAACATTGTTCCGTTGCAGGCAGAAACCTCTGAGTCAGTCACGTCTCCTCTTTCTCTTCCTGCCCACATTTTGCACGACGGGGCATGCCTCTTGGATTTTCTCCTCTGTGCTCACTTCCTAACATGGACGACTGGGAAAGCCTCCTATCTCGTTTCCCATCACAAGAGTTCAGGGTTTCCCGCTTCTCCCTTGCCTGCGCGCCACCACCTGACTCATACTTCTAGACCTCAGCTCTGGTTTTGTTATTTCCCCTGACAGTGTCCCATAGTTCTCCATGACTTTTTAGTTTTATGTCCAAGCCTCCGTGTGACACCAACGTACCTTTCTAATTGCATCTCTTATTCTTCATGCAAACTTATCTAGCAGCTCTTGCTAGATAAGGCCTCTCCCTTCTCTCTTTAATGATGTGCTCATACAATTACATGCTTACTTCCATCTGGACCGCCTTATACCCTTCCAGTAATCTCTCCTTCTTACTGTCCCACTTGTTCTTCAAGATTTAAATCAAGTGCCACCTTCTTCCTGAAGCTTTTATTTGCTCGATGGGACAGATCTGTATCTCTTCCTCTCTTTAGCCATTCTGGCATACTTTAGAGCAGGGGTGGGGAACCTTTTTTCTGCAAAGGGCCATTTGGGTATTTATAACATCATTTGTGGGCCATACAAAATTATCAACTTAAAAACGAGACTGTGCTGAAACCGGTTTGGCTCAGAGGATAGAGCGTCGGCCTGCGGACTGAAGGGTTAGATTCCGGTCAGGGGCATGTACCTTGGTTGTGAACACATCTCCAGTGGGGGGTATGCAGGAGGCAGCTGATTGATGTTTCTCTCTCATCGATGTTTCTAACTCTCTACCCCTCTCTCTTCCTCTCTATAAAAAATCAATAAAATATGTTTTTTAAAAAATGAGCCTACTATATGTGGTCAAACATTTAATTAGCTCACCCCTAATGTCTTGGCAGGGCCAGACTAAATGATTTCATGGGCCTTATATGGCTCTCTGGCCAAATGTTCCCTACCCTTGCTTTAGATACAGGCGTCCTCAAACTTTTTAAAGTGGGGGCCAGATCACGGTCCCTCAGAGAGCTGGAGGGCCGGACTATATGAACTACTAATTCCTACTGTAACACCTCGGCTGCGCTCACTGCCCAAAAAACCTGGCGGGCCGGATCAGACTCCTCTGCGGGCCGCATGTGGCCCGAGGGCCGTAGTTTGAAGACGCCTGTTTAGAACCATGGGTATACTTGTCTTTTCTTACCGTATTTCCTACCCTGGAGGGAGAGCATTTGAAGAACTGGAGCAGTACCCAGCATACATTCAGTGCTTAATCAGAATTTTTGGGATTGGGTTGAATGGTTAATAGGGAATCAGAAGTACAGTTTGATGAAAAACAAGGCATAATAGGAGTGTACTTGTCAAATTAAATAATCCAGATAAGATTTATATCAGGATATAAGCCTAGTCCAGCTGGTATGGCTCAGTGGCTGAGCATCGACTTATGAACCAGGAGGTCACAGCTCGATTCCCAGTCAGGGCACATGCTTGGGTTGTGGGCTTGATCTTCAGTGTGGGGCTAGCATGAGGCAGCCGATCAATGAGTCTCTCTCATCATTGATGTTTCTATCTCCCTCTCCCCCTCCCTTCCCCTCTGAACTCAATAAAAATATATTTAAAAAATAAAATAAGACTTTCATAATTGTGGTAGGCAGAGGTCTAAATGGCCTCATAAATTCTTGGCTCCTGGGGTACACCCATTTTCTCCCATTTATTTACAGGCTAGTCTAGATCCTGCTGTGAAAAAAATAGTACCCACTGGATGCTTAGGGGAGGTCATTATAACAAGGTCTGGCATGTAGTAAGTGCCAAATAATTGTTTGCAAATTAAAACACGACCCCTCGTTTAGAACATGATAGTAACTGAACCTGACAGTTACTGGGCCCAAATGTGTACCTCACATGTGGGTCTTTTCCAGTTTATAACCAGGTCTCCCCCGGAAGTTGGCATGTGATGCACCCCAAATAGAAACAGTTATGTCTTTCAAAGAGCTTTTACATCCATGTTCTTATTTTGTCCCCAGGGGAACCTGCTGAGCAGAGCAGGGAGACACCACTCTGGCTGATGCATAGGGAAAAGGAGAGAGAATTCTACCAACAGACAGGATTTACTTGATAGGATTTACTTGCTCTGCTCAATTATTGGAGCTGTCATTTTTCGAGCAAAAAATCCAAGTGATGTCGGAAGGACTCCTTCCTCAATGCAAAGGAAAACTGCCCCTAAGTCTAGCCAATGTTGTTGACTTGAAAGGAGACCAACCAAAGCACACAGTGTGCCGCATTTGTATGCTCCTCAAACCCGTCTTTCCATCCCTCATGACTTGAGTGTGGCCTGGTTTCCTGCCTCCTTTTCAGAAATACCCTGGGACTGTTTTCCTGAGGCCCTACATCCTCAGGGCGAACCCAGAGGCAGGAGGCACTCTGGGCATTTCGAGGATGGTTTGTTAAGTGGAGCCAAGTTTGGGGTTAAAACGGAGTGAGCACAGGTGGGTGTGCACCTCCTGGGAGGGCATGATTCAGGCGCTGTGGGCTCAGGGTGTGGTTTCGTCCCACAGCTTCATCAGTCACACTGCAGCAGATGGCAGGCGTTGGGCTGGGCTCCGTGGCTGTCGTGATGGCTCTCGCATTCCTCTCCTTCTTAGCAGTGTGGTACGTGAGCTTGTTTTTGAGAAATGAGGTCAGCAGAGGGAGGATGGGGTTGGGGTCATGGAGAACAGCTGGGATTGAGGAGGGTTAAAGGGATACGGGTGGAGGTTGTCCTGGGCATAACGGACATTCAACAGGCAAAAGACATGAGTAATTCTGCACCTTAGGTGGTGGGGATGCCCTCCTGTCCCAGGGGAAGAGCCAGGTTGGTGATGGCTGCCCTGGCCACCCAGAGTGATGGCTCCTCTCCCATGCAGCTTCTCATGAATGTGCCTGGGCTGCTCCCAGGGATGCACCGTGGGAAAACCAAAGTGTGCCAATGGACTGACTCTCTTTCCTCCTCCATGTCTGGATTGCAGATGAGTGCTACGTGGGGCGGATGCACTGCTGCTGAGGCAGATGTTATGACAGCTTCTCAGGGGTCTGCCCAGAGCACCTTCCATCCAGGTGTGCGGGGACCTGCGGACATTCTCCACTCCCAGCTTGGACCCATTCCTGGATTCAAGATGGCAACTATGAAACTCCCCAAAAGGAGGAAACTCAGGAATTGCTGATGTCTCCCCTGCTACATACACGACCACTATGAACTTGTGTCTGTGAACTTGAGACTCTTGATACATGGATGGAATATTGACTCAGACTTCCTCTGAGTGAGGCCCGAGAGACAGCTCCTCCAGACATGAGTGCAAGAGGGTCTCTGTGTCTTCTTTTATAGCATCTTTGTTAATTAATTCAGAATCCATTCTTTTACAATAACCAATGAGATGGACTTAGGATTTTTTGTTCGAGTGTGTGTTTTAAATATATTTTCTTTGATTTCAGAGAAAGGAAGGGAGGGGGGAGAGGAATAAAACATCTCTGATGAGAGAAAATCATTTACTGCCTGTCTACTGCATGCCCCACAATGGGGATTGAGCACGAAACCCAGCCATGTGCCCTGACTGGGAATTGAACCGTGACTTCCTGGTTCATAGGTCAATGCTCAACCACTGAGCCACACCGACTGGTTGAGATAAACTTAAGATTGGATTAAAATTTGACTTTGTGAAAAAGGTCATGAAAAGGATGGAGATCATTGACCCAGGCCAACTTGTCAAACACCGTGGAGCAGCCCTTTTCCTATAATTAACTGACATCTAATTAGAAAGTATACGTTCCCTGAAAAGTCTGTTCGATACAGTCTCATTAGTCTTATGGATTCAAAAGCCATAAGTGTTCATTTCAGGAAAAATAGTCTGTGAATTTAGACCATTCTCTTGATTATGAATATTTATAGCAGCCTTGGTTAATTTTTTTTATTAATGAGGGTCTCATAAAAATGCTCTGTGCCCCCCTTTCGATTCACATATTAACACTGGATTGGAATAATATCAAGCCCAGGGCCGGCCAGAATCCATGTGTTTCCAGGGGTGGGGTGACAATGTGGGTAACGCGATCATCCCTTTTGCCTACAGCAGCTCTGGCTGCCTCTCCATCATGAACCATGACGCTGTAGGTGGAAGCAGCCCTGGGCCTACTATGACTGAGCTGCACTGACAGGTGGGGTGCAGATTTGACTTTCAAAGTGAATGTGTACTTAACTTTCCTTCCTAACTGACATGCAACTCCAAGGCTCAGTAAGGAGCCAACGGAGAGGAAAAGCAGAGGCTCGTGATTTCCCTCAGTCACAGTGGCTTCTCCTCCCTCCCTCCCTGGGCCTGGAGAATAAGAAGCGTGGGGGAGACCCAAGGAGGACAGTTATACTGTACAACCTCCGGGCACAGCGTGTCAGAACATGATCCTAGAATTGAGCAACGTAGCAGCCCTGAGGAAAAGGGACAGTGATGCCCACAGGGTGGGCTGGCAGGTTCTCCACCGGCTTCCTGGGCTTATCAGTGAGGGGCAGAGCTGATAGCCTGGGCTTGTAGGCAGATGAGGATGCAGTAGGAACAGGTGCAAACTGTCTGTGAGGTTGCTCCGCCCTGAGGACTCCAGCCCCAGGTGAATCCACGTACTTGGGAAGGGTCAGAGAGATGGAAGTAATATTCCGACACTTGGGGGTCAATGCCAGAGGTCAGACCCGGCCCCTGCCAGTACAGGGCAGCGTTAGAAATACTGGCCCTTCATCCTCTGAAGCCCTACCTCAGACTACAACTTAGGATCCACATTTACAACTATTCCTGCTCTCATCTCAGGTGAATTATAGAGTAGAGCTCTCAACAGACTGACACAGATAGCTTTCTGCTTTTCATTTTATGGGCAACAATTCAAACTCATTCTGTTTTCACAGCTTGAATGAAAATTGGAATCATTACACATTATTGTGATTATATAGGGCAGGAGCGCTGATGAGCAAGGGTTTTCCTCTGCCCCAAGCGAGAATCTAAGCCTTCCCTCCTCCTCCTCTCCTCCTCTTCCTTAAAAAAAAAAAAAAATAAAATAAAAATTCAGAGATGAAGGGGGCGCTTCCCTGACATGAGGGGGGAGAGGGAGAGAGAGAGAAAGAGGGTGGGGGAGAATTATGAGAGAATGCCTCCTGTACACCCCACACTGGGGATCAAGCCAGCAACCTGGGCATGTGCCCTGACTGGGAATCGAACCGTGACCTCCTGGTTCATAGATCAACGCTCAACCACTGAGCCATGCCAGCCAGGCTCGTCCCTTTTTTTTTTTTTTTTTTTTTTTAATATTGGTTATGTAAACAACATATGTTTTCATACACACACACACAGACACACACACACACACACACACACACACACACACACCTAATTTCCAGCTCTAGAATTAACTTCTGAACAAGCGACAGCTGTCCACATGGAAACTTAGCATAATTGTCATTGGAAAAAAAAGAAATCCCACTTGCTTAGCATAAAAAATTCTAGTTAAAATAACTATTAAGTAAAATGCACTTGTGGGCACAGTGCGGGAAATGTAAGAACTGTTCGGGCAAGAGTACTAAGATAGCAAAAACGTGGACTTTGCTCCTTCCTCTAGATGTTCCAAATGGTAGCAGAGTCCCTCGGTGTTAATCCTTAATAGAAGCAGGTGCTGAGCATTTGCGAAAAGGATGCGCCCTCTCTCTGAAGTTCGCTCCTCACAGTTTTCTCAGAAACGTGAAAGCAGCTTTCTGTATTCCCCACCCCAAATGGACTCCTGGTTAAGTGGGGAGGGCATCTCAGGAGACTTGACAGTTTGTCTTCCTGGAAGAATAAGGGTCCTTTTATTGAAGGGCAGGTCAGATGGCACCCGGAGTTGGGTAATGAGTGGGCCCCACGGTGGGGATGGACGAAGGAAGGACCTTCCCTGTTGGCTGTCTTGGGACGATGTGTGGAAGTGGGCCCTAAGATCCAGTCTTGAGCTCCCTTCCAGACTAGGAACCCAAAGTGGGGGGACTGCCCAGTTACGGAGCTGACTGTTCCCCTTGACCACAGTTTTTAGTTATCTCTTCCTTATTTTCTGTTTGTATGTGGTCTTTCACTTCATTCTCACAACAGTTCTGTATGGTGGGAATGTTAAGGGTTATTGTTTACCATGTTTTAGAATGGAAAATGGGCTCAGTGGGCCAAGTCTTCTGACTGCAAACCTAGTTCTCATTGCTGGGATTTCATAGGCCTTGAGCTAACCTTTGGACGGCCCTTTTGGTTCTTGGGAGAGTCAGGTTTTTTTTTTTTATATCCAAACTATCCCCTTTCCTTTCTTCCTTTCTTTTTTCTTCTTCATGCTCTTTCCCCCTCCTTCTGCTTCTTCCTCTTCCCCTTTCCTCCTTCTCCTTCCCATAATGAGGTCCAACTATGCATGTAGTTTTGTAATATGTTTCTTTCATTCATCAACATTTCCTTCTTCATGTTAATAATGCTTGCATTAAAAGTTTGAACCATAATTTATCTCATCAGTACTCTATTGAGCACTTAGAATGTTTCCAGATGTTCATTATCCTTATACAAATCTGCATAATTGTATGCAATTATTACTTAGGCTAACTTCTTAGAAGTGAAATTGTTGTAATGAAAAACACTATTACATTTTATCTTTACTACATATTGTCAGATTACTTCATAATCTCACAGGAAGTTTCTACAAGTTTGTACTCTCACCTGCAGAAAGCTTCAACATCACTAGGCATTATTGATATCTCTAATCTTCATTAATCTGGTAGGTGAAAATGCTGTTTCAGTATTTTATTTGTATTTCCTTGACTATTTTTTATGTGGATTAGTCATTCATAATTTTGTCTTGGTGACTTTTCTTTTTTCTCAGTACTTGGAATGTTGTTTATCTTTTATTGGTTTGAAAAATCTCTTTGTATCATAATAATTTTCACTCTTAGCTGTCATATACAGGTGCTCCCCCCCCAAAAAAATATATATATATACACTTTAACAAATGATAGCTCAATTGATGTTTCTTTCTTTCAGATTTAGCCCATTGGAATTAATCATTATTCCGAATGTGTATATATATTTTGGGACACCCTGTGTTTTGTAAACAAATTTTCTAGTTTATCGTTTTCTAGTTTATCATTTCCACATAAAAACTTTACATTTGTATAGTCAAATTTATCAGTCTTTTTCCTAATTATTTTGCTTTTGGTGCCATGCTCAGAACTTCCAATCTCAAGGTAAGAAATATAATGCAGCAGTTAAAAATAAAATACTTGCTGAAACCGGTTTGGCTCAGTGGTAGAGCGTCGGTCTGCGGACTGAAAGGTCCCAGGTTCAATTCCAGTCAAGGGCACGTACATTGGTTGCAGGCACATCCCCAGTAGGGGGTGTGCAAAAGGCAGCTGGTCGACGTTTCTCTCACATCGACGTTTCTAGCTCTCTCTCCCTTCCTCTCTGTAAAAAAAAAATAAAATATATTTTAAAAAATAAATAAAATAAAATAAAATACTTAACTCATCTGAAATTTATTTAAGTATAAGGAGTGGGGTTGGGGGAATATTTTAATTGTTGCTAAATGGTTTAGCCAGTTGTCCTGTTAATAGTCATTGGTTGTTAGTTTTTCCTCTAGTGATTTTCAATCATACTAAATTATATCCTAAAGTCTATTTCTGAACTTTTTTTTTGTTCTACTAATCTATTTCTGTGCCAATACACCTGCTGAAACTGTGAGATAGTTTTTATATATATCAAGCAAAAGCTACCACTTTTTTTCAGTTAATTCTCAGAGTGTTCTCAGCTTTTATTGTGTATTTACTCATGTATACATATTTATAGTACATAAACTAAATAATTATATGGTTAAATTCCCCCTCAGAATCTTAACATTTTTTCCTGGGGATGTGTTTACCAGTTTCTCAAGAATATGCATTCCCACTACCTCTTGTCTGCTGCCCTGCATTAGCCTGCATTTTTGCAAACTCTGATAATATTTCCAAATGGACTCACCTTTTTCGCTACATGATTTCTGCTTTGCATACTTGCTTGCTTGGTCAAGCATCATGCTACCTTCTGGTAAATGGAAAGGAAAATCAATTTTTTGAACTGAACAACAGGAAAAAGAACCTATTTTGAGCAGATACTTTCTAAGTGAAATGAGAGCCTTAGACTTAATTGAGTCCAAAGGGGAGGATGCCCAGCTATGCTGAATTTTCAAACATTGAAACCGAGAAGCTCCATAATTCTTGGCTCTCGGTGGGTTCCCATGTAATTCTGAGGCAGCTCTTCAGGAACCCCATTCTAAGGGTCATCCGAGTGATTTACATATATTTTTATAAGGTTTGGACTTAATGCTGATAGTGAAAGGGAAGCTTTTTTAAACCACCCCCACCACAAGGGGATGGGATTTGATGCATAGAAAGAGAAGTCATCGCTTAAATTAGTCTGCGTTATATTGTATTTTGGAAATGTTCCAAACTCAATATCTATATCAGAGACTCTAAGTCCAAAATGTGTAGATTGTTATTAAAAAAAAAAAAATTATTCTCAGGAAAGAATCACCACAGGTTGGTTGGCTTGTTTTTTTAAACCACTAGTTTCCTGAATGTCACTGTCCAGTTGTCTGGTAGTTGCTCTGGGTCCTACCTTGATCCCTTCTTTAGGGGCCTGCCTGTCAATTGAAGAAGTGCATATGCTCCCTGCTAACTATAAAGCCTTGGTGACAATTTCAAATTAGTGGGGATGATGGATTATTAGGGAAGTGTGGGGATAACTAACCATTTGGGGGAAAACTTGTTTGTAATCAATATGGTTAACAAAGAGTTACTAGGTTTACTATGTACAAGCCTTACACATCAAAAGGAAAAGCTGTAAGATCCTCCTTCAAGGGGGAAATGATCAGACAGTTCACAACAAGTCTGCTGATATTCTTCTCTGGCGGTCATACCTGAGTTGGAATTTTCTCACACCAGCAAAAATGGGACAACTAATGTTCTCTGTGGGGGCATTGGAGCAGGAAGTCAGGTGGACATCAGACAGCTGACCACAATTTTCACTATTTAGAGGCTAGGGGTGATTTCCATTCTAGCTCAACACAGCGGGTGTCTTCCTCCTCTCTACACCCAGGAGCACTTTTTTATTTTCTCGCCTAACACCACTTTGCCTCATGGATGGCTCCCCATTGATCATTTCTCTCTGAGTCACATTGTTTAAACCGGAAGGAGGTCTTGCTCTGTGCCCTCTCCTTTGAGTGTCCCCAGGAAGCTTCCCAATACATTTCCAGAGGAATGGGGCTGGGAGTGTCGAGTTCTGTCCCTTCCAGTGTTCATGTAGCATTCCTTATGGGCAAATGGAACTCTTGTCAAACTAAAATGAACTGATGTCAGTTGCTCTTGTTTTGACCCTGAACTTACCCTGTGAATTGAGAAATCAGTCCAGGCTTCATTGCACAATACACAGCAAGTAGCTTACTGAGCGCCTTTGGATGGAGTTTCTAGGCTCCACTGTGATTCGGTGATGAGCAGAAGGACAAAGAGCAGGAGGCCAGCCAAGGCTCCTCAGGGGGAGTTTGAGCTGGACTGTGAAGGATTATTAGGGTTTTGTCAGGTGGAGAAGACTGGGAGGAAAATTCTAGTAATGGGAGAGGGGAACATAAGAGTGTGAACCAAGACAAGACATTTCAAAAAGAGAGAAATTAAAGATTGCAATCCAGGGACTAGAGAGGAAGGCCCAATGTCAAGGAGACATTACCAAAGTAAAAATGAAGGAGTAGGTGCATTGCACTGGGTGAGAATTGAAGGGGTACAGGATTAGGTAGGGGTACAGGAGTTATAGCTGCCACACAAGTTGTATCTCTAATGAGACTACCCCGCCCCCCAACTACAACAACAACAAAAAACATACTAGATAGTCATCGAAATTATGTTTCTCCTTCTAAGCAGTTGCTCTGAAAGGCTGAGCATTTATTTCAGTGCTGTTACTAGTGTTTAAAGAAATCTTTAAAAGTCCCTTATGGATTGCCTTGGGAATGTGTTTATGAGCTATGAAAGAATGTCAATATTACCTCACAGTTTTCTGTCTTTTGTCAGTGTATGGTGAAAACATTATACGTGTATATAAAATACATATCATTAAAACTTAGCCAGTTGAACTTTTATAAGCTGGAGGCATGTGGCAAATGGCTTTGACCTATTTCCAAAAATCGAACGCAATCTGAAAAGGATTCTAACTGTGGACTCAGAATACCCCCCACCCCCCACCCCCCAAAGTGTGCTGCAGGCTCTGATGCAATCGGAGGGATTCCGACAACATTGTGAGCAGCCCCAGTGATGGATTCAGCATTGGCCTTTACAGGTGACTGTTGACACGGGGACCACATTCCATGATTATATATGCGCTGGGGTATTTTTGTCATCGTGGTTGGACAAGTTGTTCTATGACCATCTCTGGTCCACGGTGGCTCCAGTGCAAATCACTCAGGATTAGAACGTCTGCCTAAATCACCCATGGAGACCCGGACAAAGCTGGGGAGTGAAGGGCATTTCCTGGAGCCATGGAAGACTGACAGGCGACCTAGTGGCGGATTTTGAGGGGGACTGGACATTAGCTCATCGAAGACTGGCTTTATTTTGCAAAGACAGACATTTTGCAAAGGGAGGAAAGGCCTTTCCCGTGACCCGAATGAGGAAATAGGCAGCTATGACTCTCTATGCAAGAGCGACGTTTCCTCTAGACACGGCCCCGAAGTGATAGGAAACAATGACAGAAGATATGGTGTGTTTGGCAAGGCAGTACCTGTTGCACCACATCACCCTTGAGCAATTGAGGGGCTTGGCTCCCTCGGGGAATGCTTCTTATCCTTCCAGCATTTGCCCTGACCCCAGAACTCACACTGGTGGGACCCTCTGGCATTTCCTCCATGTATGACCTGCAAGCCTGCACTGTGCTCATGAGGCAGAGATTGGTGTCAGGTCATGAGACTCTCTCTGTTTGTTCCAACGGCATTATGTCTGGCTGCATTCTTCAGAGCACATGTGTCAAACACAAGGCCCTCGGGCCAAATCCGTCCCGCCAGGCCTTGCAATGTGGCCCGCACCGCGCTGTCATCACTGCACTCCGCTGCGTTTCCATCACAATGACACTTTATGATTGTTCAATAAACCATTCGGCCTGCGATTTAGGCTGGATTTTAGATTTTGGCCCCTTCTCTGATTGAGTTCGACACCCCTACTTCAGAGTGTTGAGTACAATGCAGTTTTCAGAGCTCCTCCATCCTTCAAGTACTTTTCCTTATTTTCAGTTCTTTTTCATTCCCATTTTTGTTGGTAAAGGGTTTGGGGGTTAACATTCACTCCCCTCTCCATTTTCCTTAGAAGTCCTCTCAGATGGTTTCATTTCAGAAGAGTCTGTGAGCAAATGATTTAAAGCTCACGTGGGAAAATAAGTAATTGTGGAAATCTTGGACAATTTTGAAGAAGAAAAAAAAAGTTTTCCTTACCAGAAAATAAGTAAATTGATCCGGGTACTGAAAGAGGCAGATTCATTAAATGAAAGTCCAGACACTTATCCAGGGCAAAGCCTGGTGTCAGGGTTTCTCCATAGGCCTAGATTTTGGCCTATTGATCCCACTCATTATTTGAGAGTTTGCTGGGCAACAAACTCAACTTTCTGTTCTTTAGGTAAAAGATCACAGAACAACTGACTCAAGGGAATAAGAAGCACTCATAAATATTTCTATTTGCTCCTCAAAAGTCAGGGTGACACCCTAGTGTTCTAGTTTTCAAATCTCTATATGTTTGCCCTGGCCGGTGTGGCTCAGTTGGTTGGGCATCATCCTGTGCTCTGCCAGGTTGCTGGTTCGATTCCGGTCAGGGCACAAGACTGAGTTGCAGGCTCAATCCCTGGTAAGGGGCGTGCAGGAGGCAGCCCCTCTCACATTGATGTTTCTCACTCCCTCTCCCTTCTTTTCTCTCCAAAAATCAATAAAAATATTTTTTTAAAGTTTCAATGTGTCTTATTTTGTTTCCTGGTAAATACATTTTCAGTTTTGCAAACCCTTTATCCTGTTTGACCTGTAGTTATTTTACCTTTTTAATTCTATGAAGCAACGGCAATAAAAAATAATGTGAACTTGCCAAAACCGGTTTGGCTCAGTGGTAGAGCGTCGGTCTGCGGACTGAAAGGTCCCAGGTTTGATTCCAGTCAAGGGCATGTACATTGGTTGTGGGCACATCCCCGGTAGGGGGTGTGCAGGAGGCGGCTGGTCTTTGTTTCTCTCTCATTGATGTTTCTGGCTCTCTATCTCCCTCCCTTCCTCTCTGTAAAAAAATCAATAAAATATATTTTTAAAAAAATAATGTGAACTTAACACAGGAATGCAGTCCTGGCCGGTGTGCTCAGTGGTTAGAGCATCAGGCCCCTGCACCAAAAGGTCACAGCAAGTTTGATTCCTGGTCAGAGCACACAGCCAGGTGTGTGTTCAACCCCCCAGTCGGGGTGTGTTAAATACACTAAGATCTGTTTCTAGGCTAATTCTCGTTTTCTCCGACTCCTGTGGTTTTATAATATATTTTAATAGCAAACTAGGAAACCAGTATAGGTCTAGTTTCCCCTTCAGTGCTTTTGTTTTTAAAAATGGTGTAGCTATTTGCGGCAGACTTTCAGTTTAACTCCTTCTATTACCCCCCCCCCCCCACCTCCGCCTCTTCAACTGAGGCCTGAGAAGATGACTAGAGTTTCCAACCTCCTTTGCTGCCCTGAGGACAGAGTATCTGTCTAGTCCCTTCCTCTGCAGTGAGGTCTACCAGGGGAGTTTCCGGGAAGCTTTTCCTTTGCCGATAAAGGGTGTAAATGGGGCTACTGCCTCTCCCCCCAGCACCACACACACTTCTGTCTTGAGAGCAGATGTGTGACAGCCATCTAGAATGTAAGAATCCTTTTGTCACCTGGCCAGTGTTGCTCAGTGGCCTGAGCACCGAAGGATCTCAGGTTTCATTCCCGGTCAAGAGCACATCCTTGGGTTGCAGGTTGGATCCCCAGCCCCAGTCAGGGTGGGAGCTGACCAATCCGTGTGTCTCTCTCACATGGATGCTTCTCTCTCACCTTCCCTCTCTTCCACTCTTTCTAAAAACTCAGTGGGGAAAATATCCTTGGGTGAGAATTAGGAACAACAACAAAAGAATCATTTTGTCAAGTTAAAAAAAAGTGATGTCTAAGACAGGGGGCTTAACACAGCCCTGTGAAATGACAAGGCTTTTATTAAATTATCTTCTCTCTAAAGCTGTGGGGGAAATTGGGAAAATACTGCTGCATTCCTGAGAGTGCATTTCACTTACCCACATAGCAAAGCTTCGTTGGGTCTTTCCTGTATGCTGTGTGTGGGCATAAAAAATGGTCTGGTCACCAAAGGTTGATGGGTGCACAGAGAAGGAGGAAGAAATCAACCTTGGACAATGATTTCTCTTCTGTACTTGAGATAACAGCATTCAAGTCCGGGCAGCAGACACCTGCTGCCTGTGGACGCTGCAAGACTAATTTCCCAGCACCACTGCCTTTCCTAGGCTCGAGTGTCTGCCCAACCCCTACCCTAGGAGGATGACTCTCCCTAGCTCATATTTCTTTGCGTAGAGAACATTCTCTTCCAGTAAGCCTGGCCGTCCTGCTGGGAGCAGGTGGCTGCAGGAACCATGCTTGAAACCAATGCTGTGACCACAGACATCCGACGTAGGCCAGGGGTACGATGACGTGGAAAACGGGTGCCGCTGAGCGTGTGCTCTGTAGATGGAAAAGGCCTCTTTGGGCTGAGGGACAGGAGACAAGGACATGACTGAAGTGGCATTTGACCTCCCTTTCTTTTTTTCTTTTTTAAAAATATATTTTTATTGATTTCAGAGAGGAAGGAAGAGGGATAGAAACATCAATGATGAGAGAATCATCGATCGGCTGCCTCCTGCACGCCCCCTACTGGGGGGATTAGGCCCTCAACCCCAGCATGTGCTCTTGGCCAGAATCGAACCTGGGACCCTTTAGTCCACAGGCTGATGCTCTATCCACTGAGCCAAACCAGGTAGGGCTGACCTCCCTTTCTTGCTGTGGTGCCTCACGTTTCACAGAGCTTCAGCAATTTGCCCAAAGCAGAGGCAAAGCAGGCTGTGGTGGGGGAAGTGGAAATTGGCTGGTGGTGGTTCTTTGTGCCACAGACAGGCTGGGAGCCCTCATGGAGTGGCAGCTGGGAGGGACCAGTGGTTGGACAAAATACCCAGCAAATGTGAGCCAAGGCAGTGAGAGCCAGGTGTCCCAAGGAAGGCCAAGTGGTGTACTTCCCCTCTTTGTCACCGGAGCCCTGGCTTCCCTTCGGCGTTTTCTGAGAACACCCAACACAATTCCCTCTGAGGTGTGGAGGGTCAGCCTGACCTTGTAAGCTTGGATTGTTGGGGGTGAGATAAGGCTCTGGCTTGGGAAACAGGCACCTTGCCCCACATTTCCTCATTCTCCCGAGGGCTGTGACTAGTCCTGAGAACCAGTACCATTCCCTTGACCCATACCCTGAGCCTCACAATCACATCAGAGTCGCATGACCCGGGCAGGGGTGGAGATACCCAGAGCAGAGGAGGGCAGAGTTTGTATCCAATCAGGCTGGACTGTAAATGCTGGGCAAGGGGAGGCCTGGAGAGGCAGAGGCGGAGGAGGACGGGCAGAGCCCATGGATGCTTCAGCTGATGCTGCAGGCTGAGGGGCAGCCTGTCCCTGCGCCCTGCTGAGGGCTCCGGCCTTGGGTGCCTGGTCACCAGTGTCATGTGACCATGCCCTCTCTGCTGGGGCTTGGCCTTGGCTTCTGAGCAATCTCATTGGAAATGGAGCCAAGGATCCTGGAGACGCCAAACAAATCTCAGCAAGTATATCCTGCAGAGACAGGCTATTCTTAATGACCCCAAAGCCCACAGATTTATTTATTTTAAATGACGAGATATTGTTCTTCCTGTGAAACGTGCTCTGCGGACTTCCTTCAGCTACAGCCTTTGTCTGCTGAGGTGCCGGCCTCTCAGCGCCTGCTCCCTCTGAGGGATGTCGCCCTGTTAGGGGGGTAGGAATCAGATTTTGGGAGTCAGGAACCCTGTTTCCTGGCTCTGGCTCCAGCCTATCTGTCCCTTCACACAGCTCTCACACAGAGGCTCTGTCTGCCTCTGGGATGGCTGTGAGGGCGTCCCTGAGGGACCTGTTGACAGGAGCCAGGCAGGCTCTGCACCCATTTCTTGTCTAAGACACTTCTGGGTACTCCTTGTGATATGAGGCCAGGCCAGTTGGGAAGAAGCTTCCACCTGCCATGTTCTCCTCCCCACCGTCATCGCCAGGACTCTCCCTCCTTCCCTACGTCTCTGACAGACGGTGGGCCTGGTGGTTCCTCCCAGACTCTCCTGCCAGGGCAGATCCACTCTCAGAGAATCCCTGTCCCACTCCATCCTCTGCCTTCTGAGACACCACCGTCTGTGGCTATTCTCTCTCCTGTGGCTTAAATCTCTCCTCCACGGGAGATTCCCCATCCACCTCACACATCCTCTTGTCCAGCTGGTGTGGCTCAGTGGTTGAGCACTGACCTACGACCCAGAGGTCATGGTTCAATTCCCAATCAGGGCATATGAGGCAGCCAGTCAATGATTCTCTCTCATCATTGATGTTTCTATCTCTTTCCCTCTTCCTTCCTCTCTGAAATCAATAAAAATATTTTTTTAAAAAATCAATGTGAGAGAGACACATCGATTGGCTACCTCCCACACACACCCTGACCAGGGCCAGGAATTGAGTCTACAATTGAGCTATGGGCCCTTGATGGGAATTGAACCCAGGACACAAACCAGCTAGGGCAGCCTGGAGAATCTTGATTGGTCTGGGGCCTCCCAGCCAGGCCTACTCAGTCAAATGGTTATCCTTAGCTCTTAACAATACATGACTTGAATGATTCCATTTATATAAAATACCCAGAATAAGGAATCCAGAGGTACAGAAAGCAGATTCGTGGCTGCCAAGGTCTAGGCAGAGGAGAACAGGGAGTGACTGCTTCATGGGTATGAGGTGATAAAAATATTCTGCAAGTAGATGGTGGTGATGGCTAGACAACGTTGTAAATGAACTACGTGTCACCAATGGTCAGGAAAAAAATATGTATCTGGGGTTTACCCTAGAAGCCGACCCACTTTTACTAGTACCGAACTAAGCCACCAGACCAAGGCTGCATTCAAGTCAGCCATGACAAGAAGATGGGGAGCTCTGAGCTAGAAGTGACTCTTCACACTCAAGAGAGTGAAAACCACACCTTCCCCTACTGTAGCACAGAAAGTGTATTCCCCAAGGAAGTCTGCTAAACGCTAATGAACGAGTGGGCCTGTGTGAGCCCTTGGATCAGAAAGTGAGGGGTGTGGGGGGCGGGAGGGGGAGGCCTCCACTGGTGCCCCAGGCTCTGTTTGCATTGCTCAGGCAGCACCCGACTGTTCTGCTCTTACTGTGCTGCAGCCCGTGTGGCACCGGGAGACGTGGTCTACACACTCGGGCACATCCTTGACATTGTCTCTGTCTTGCTGATAACAAAACGTGAGGGAACCCAGCTGCTGAGTGAAACCCCTAGATTGCTTGCTTTGCTTGCTTGTCAATTTTCCCTTCGTCTCCTCCCCTGCCCTCCTCCACTTCATTTCCTGAGCTGTAAACAGGCGAGAAGAGAGCAGCTGGCTGGCCGGAGGGGGACAGAGAACCCAGCCGCATCAGCACATCCTGTTATTGTGAATCTCGAGTCCTGCAGGACTCCGGCATGTGCTGGCCTTCCTTTTTATCTGAGGGCCACACAGATCAGGGAGAAGGGCCCGGCTCTTCTCCTGACCCATAGTAGGCACTCAAGAAGGTCTAGTTCCTCCTCTTCCCTGCCTCCACTCTCTCCCCAAGGGTTTCATTTTTAGAATTAAATTAACACTAAGCATTTGAGCATGAAAAAAGTCCCTCTATTGCAGTGCTCATGGTGGAGTGGGTGGGATAAGCCTGGCATGTCCTTACCAATGTGGGATTCAGCCTGTCTGGCATGGCTCAGTGGTTGAGTGTCGACCTATGAACCAGGAGGTCACAGTTGGATTCCCAGTGAGGCCACATTTGTGGATGGCAGGCTCAGTCCCTGGTGTAGGTTGTTTGGGTGGCAGCCGTCAATGATTCTCTCTCATCGTTGATGATTCTCTCTCTCTCTTTCCCTTCCTCTTTCTGAAATCAATAAAAACATTTCTTTATATATTTTTATATATTTTTATATTTTATTGATATTTTTTACAGAGAGGAAGGGAGAGAGAGAGAAAGCTAGAAACGTCGATGAGAGAGAAACATTGACCAGCTGCCTCCTGCAAACCCCACCACTGGGGATGTGCCCACAACCAAGGTACATGCCCTTGACCGGAATCGAACCCGGGACCTTTCAGTCCGCAGGCCGACGCTCTATCCACTGAGCCAAACCGGTTTCGGCTAAAAACATTTTTTTAAAATCTGGGTACCTGAAGGTAACACAGGGTCTCGTTGATGCCTTAATTGACGTCCTTGTGGGATTACTGGGCACTAAAAGTATGCTCCCCCAACTTGGCTGGGACAACCGGACCTTCTGACTTAGGATGGGTCTTCACCCCATAGCAGCCCAGTGGCAGCTTCAGGTGTGTCTGAATAGACACAGGAGGACGGTGACAGGTGAGGGGTGACGGCTGCATTCGAAAGCTGAGTGTCGTGTATTGTCCATTTTCACCCCCAAGAAAGCAGCGAGAGCCTCTATGGCACTACCGCGCTATCAAGGTTTGCTCTTTGCAAAAACACTTCCATATATGTTACCTTACTTCTTCCTAACGATTCTGTGAGATAAGTGGTGATTTTCTCTAATTTACAGAAAATAGAAAACCCGAAGTTATACAACTAAAACTTAGAAAAGATGGGAACTAGATTAAAAACGCGTGAGCAGATTCACCTGTGCGAAGTGGTTTAACCTCTTCCCATGGAACGTTTGTGGTCTTCTCCCCACCCTCCCGCCCTCCCCACGCCTCGCGCCTTCGCTTTCTCCTGTTACAAAGCCCACTGTTTCCCGGGTTAAACACTGGGCGCCATGCCCTCTAGTCTCCACATTCCCCAAGCGGTTCCTTTCTCTTGGGCTTTCTACGAGGGCTGGAAGCAGGGCTGCCATTTAGCTTGAACAGAGACAAGGTCAACAATACTTGAAAGGAACCGGCTCTGTGCCTCCGGTTTGCCGGATAACCTGAACTTGTTGCATTTTTTAGATGGAGAAAGGGATCAAAGAGCTCTGCCAAGCCGGAAGTGTAGGCCAATGGCCTTGCTCCAAGACACCTTTCCTGCTTCGAGGCTGCTGAAGTGCAGAGCGAAGCTTTGGGGGTGTAAGGGGGGGTCCCCCGGGGGGTGGGGTGGGGTGGGGTAGGGGGTGGCCGGGTAGGGAGCTTGGCAGAGGCAAGAATGGTGCGTTTCACTGAGACCTTGGTATTCATGAGCACACAGCAGTTAATGGTCTTTGTTAATGATTCCTAAATCTTCATGTCAGTAATGGAGTCCTTTAAACTCGGGATAAATGTAATTATTTGTGTTGTCTTATAGTTTTAATAACTAGATTTGCCATAAATTTGTTTCTTTGTTTTCTGTTTTCCCAAAGAAACCTGTTTTGTTTCCTAACTCATTAGTGTCCATCTTTATCGTCATGACGATGATCATTGTGATTGCTTTAGGGTAGATTTTGTTTAAATCCTTGTCATTCAATGTTAACCCATTATTATTCTTTGGTGATAAAAAAAAAATTATTAAATGGCAGCAACTTGTTAGTTTTTACTAGTTCTAATTTGTAAATAGTTTGCAAGGCTATTTTAATGTTCAAAGGAGCAAAAGTATTTTCTAGTTCCCAATAGATAGATGTTAAGAATCACTCAGACTTAACAGAACTCAACTGTGACTGAAACTGGGGGCAGTGGTGTGGGTGAGTAACGGGGGCGTTTTTCCCTTCTCACAGCCATTGGCACTGGCAGCTGTGGGGCAGCTGGTGTCAGTGAGGAAGCAGGCTGGGCCAGATGGCCTTTCCTTCAGGGTCTTATGCCATTACCTCTCCCCACCCCCCAACTGGAGCACATGGTCAATCTAAGACTGGGGTGGGACACTTCTTGCTGAGCATGAGGTCCTCACGGCTCCCTAAAAAGCCTGAGGAAGAGTGAGGTGGGGCCTGTGAGGAGGTAGGGACCAGGGAGTACAGAGTAGGAAGAAAGGGTTGGGAGGTGGGCGATGGCGGGAGAGGAATGGGGGGATGGGGGTGGGGATTTGCCTCTCCCACGGCTGAGGCCTGAGAGGCCTGATTGGACATGACATCCTTCAACCAACGGGCACCCCCAGTACTGCCAGTAGGGATGTAGCATGGTGCCACCATTTGGGAACACGGTTTGGCAATTTCACAAAATGTTTACTGTAGAATTCCCATGCAGCCCGACGTGGTAGACAGGACCAGGGTCTCCCCAAAGGAGGCCACCGTCTCATTTCAGAATCTGTGAGCACGCTGCCTCACCCGGCCAAGGGGACTTCCACAGATGTCATTAATGGAAGGGTTTTGAGGTAAAGGGATTATCCTGGATTAACTGCGTGGGCCCAAAGTAATCACAAGAGCTGGGAGCCAAGGAATGCGGGCAGCTGCAAAGGCGAAGAATGTGTTATCCCCTCAGGCACCCAGAAGGAGCAGGGTTTAGCTGACACCTTGATGTTAGTTCATCAGACCCATTTGTTTGAAGCCACTGGTTTGTGGTAATTTGTCACAGTAGAAATAGGAAGCTAATATCCCTCATTATGTCGCTCTTCGGTATCTACCTAGGAGAAATCAAACATGTATCTACACAAAAGCATGTGTACAGGTATTTACGGCAGCATTATTCATAATAGCCAAAAGGCAATGAGAGTGGGGAGTCACTGCCAAGGAGCACTAGGTTTCTTTTTGGGGTGATGGACGTATTGCCAAGTTAGATTGTGGTGATGGTTGCACAGTTCTGTAAATGTATCAAAGCTATTGATCTTAACTGCATGAGTTTTATGGCATATAAACTACACCCCAACGAAGTCATTAATCACAAAATTGTAAAAAAAGATCCTACATGCGGCATTCCTTTGATCCTTAAGGGTAATGCATACTTTCCCTCTTCAGTGTTTCTTTCTTTCTTTCTTTCTTTCTTTCTTTCTTTCTTTCTTTCTTTCTTTCTTTTTATTAAAATAAATTTTATTGATTTTTTTACAGAGAGGAAGGGAGAGGGATAGAGAGTTAGAAACATCGATGCGAGAGAAACATCGATCAGCTGTCTCCTGCACACCGCCTACTGGGGATGTGCCCGCAACCAAGGTACATGCCCTTGACCAAAATCGAACCTGGGACTCTTTAGTCTGCAGGCCGATGCTCTATCCACTGAGCCAAACCGGTTTCGGCTTCAGTGTTTCTTTTTGAGGGATCTGAAAGACAAGTTCCTGACCTTTGACTCATGGAAGTCTCACACATCTTTCTTCCCGCAAGAATTCCAAGCAGCCTGGTACTGATTTCCTCCTTAGAGGTCTTTCTCTGGAGAGGAGTTGGTTAATGCATGTTGAACACCTGGTATTTTAAGAAGATGGTGCTGAGAGGGTTAACTTGGCAGGCGGGCAGATAAGGCAGGGGTCCAGTGGGGAAACAAAGGCGGGTAGGACATAGGCAGAGACAGACATGGCAGTTTGAGCAGCCCAATCACAGACACCCACCAAGCAGAACTCAAAGCAGGAGGCGTGGGGAAAAGGGAGGGCCTGGAGCACATGTAGAAACAGAGACAGGGCAGGCCCTATGCTGGGTAAGAACCATGAGGGAACCCATCATGTGATGATACAGATGGACATAGAGCAGGCTTGTAGCAAATCTATACCCCTGGACTACAAGGCTTGAGGGGCAGCCATTATTGAGCTCCCCCTCCCCTGCTAAGAGTCTGAATCTGCTTGTAATACCTTTTCCACACTTTTGCTTACATCTTCTGACCCACGTAGCTCATTCTTCGGCATCGCGAGACATGACCCCGGGGGCAAAAAACTCAGCTCACCATCCCGGTTATCCATGCTAAGGAAAGAAAAATGAGAAAGCTAAACCAAGAAGAGAATTTGGGTGGAGTGCCCTGTTGGCTGTTGCTTGGGCAAGATGTGATGGTGACACCCAGTGTTTTACTTAGAATCAAGAATTCAGTGGAAATGACTGGGAAACAGTCTTCTCATTTAAATAAAGGTTTAGTAAATCGCAGTAGTAAATTTCTGTCTCTGGTTAAAGCTTCTTTAGAGAAATCAACGCAATCAAAATAATATCTATGTGTGCAGGCACACACCTGCCCACTTGTCCTGGTTAAAAAGAAAATGAACCACAGGGCCGGGCCTTGGCTGAAGCACCATGTTGTTGAACAAAGTCTCTCTTTGATGTGCGCTGCATAGCTTCCAGAGTGTGTAGAAATTCTAGGGCTAGCTAGAATTAGGTTAACCTTAAGAGATGGGAAGTTATTGTTGTATAGCCTTTAGACTTCAAAGGGGACCTTAGGCTTGGAAATCATTAATCTGAAATTCAAGATGTGAGTAAAGTAGTTGTCCAGTAGAGGACATAAACTCTCTGAGGTTCCCAAAGATTGGTTTGAATCAGGATAGTCTGTCTTAAAATGATTTGCTCTGAGTAATTTATTTACTCCTATTATTCCAAAATAGATTTAACCAAAGTCAGCTCTGGACATTAAAGGCTCTATGTTAAAACTCTTAATTCACAGGTGATCTTTCTTTCACAGTTTTCTTTTTTAAATATATGTTTTATTGATTTCAGAGAGGAAGGGAGACAGAAAGACAGATAGAAACATCAATGATGAGAGAGAATCATGGATTGGCAGCCTCCTGCCTGCCCCCCTCAGGGGATCAAGCTGCAACCCGGGCATGTGCCCTGACCAGGAATCTAACCGTGACCTTCTGGTTCATAGGTCAATGGTCAACCGCTGAGTCATGCGGGCCGGGCAACTCCTTTCATAGTTTTCTACGCCGTTCTGTTTTTGGGGAGAAAGAACTGTACATGCAACATGCATGCTGTTTGTTAGGAGAGGGTGGGGAAATCGGTTTGAGCCCTGATTATGGACGGGAAGCATAGGCTGTCTCCTTTTTGAGCCTCACTATGGGAAACCTCATAGCCAAAGGCTGAGCAGAAACAGAAGCCACAGCCCTTCTCTCAAACAGCCCTGGCTCTTTACCATGTTGCTCCCTGCTCAACAGGGAGCTACCCAGCAGCTGACTCTGGCCCCTATCCCGACGTGCCTCCCCAGAACATGCCTGCCACCATATGCCAGCCTGGGATTAGTTCACAAGGGATGGATTCCACTTTATGGGCCAGAGAGGAGCTCAAGGACCAGGGAGGAAGCTGCTTCCTTCAACAAGTCTCCTCAGCGGGGGTACTGTTGGCAGCTGCGGTGGCTCTTCCTCGAATGTGGGTTTCTGAGAAATAGAAAGCGGGATGGTCTAACACCATGGCCGGCAAACTGTGGCTTGTGAGCCACATGCAGCTCTTTGGCTCCTTGAGTGTGGCTCTTCCACAAAATACCATGGCCTGGGAGAGTCTGTTTTGAAAAAGTGGCATTAGAAGAAGTTTAAGTTTAAAAGATTTGACTCTCAAAAGAAATGTCAATCATTGTACTGTTGATACTTGGCTCTGCTGACTAATGAGTTGGCCGACCCCTGAGGATGTTGTCACCTGCTCGTTGTCCTCTGCTCTGACCGATGCCATGCCTTCTTCACGAGAGCCTTGGGGTTCCAACTCCTTGAATAAGTCCCAGACAACAATGTAGGTGAGACCAAAGGGGATGTAGGAGAAGGGAACAAAGGCTTCTGGGTACAGAAGTGTCAGGAAGCAGCCTTATTGCTCCTTCCCTGGCAGCGCCATCACTCCAGCAATGCCCAGCGCAATGTAGTACAGAGGTTAAACCACCAACGTTGGAACCAGACTTCCTGGGCTTAGTCTGGCTTTACACCTAACTAGCTGTGTGACCTTGGGCTAGTTACTTAATCTCTCCATGCCTTTTTCCTTGTCTGTAAAACGGTGATGCTAATAATGCTTCTCTCAATGGATGGGTGTGAATATTAAATTACTGATATATGTAGGATACATTAAACAGTGGCCACAAACACAAAAAGGTTTGCTCGTAGAGCCACCGAGCCCGTGGGGCTCTCCTCTCCATCCTCCTCCCCTGATATGCGACCCATAGTGAATGCCTGCAGCTCAGTGGGCCCACATCAATGCTGGGGGGGGGGGGGGGGGGGGGAGTGAAAGGGGGAGGAAGGGAGCATGGGGGGGGGGTGCCAGCTCAGTACACTCAGTGGTAGTTGCATCATTGCCACAAGAGGGAGATGTTAGCCTTAGGGGCATTCCCCTTAATAACAGGTATATGATTTCTGAGCTGGGGGACTCACCCCCAGAAAACAACAACAACAACAACAACCCTGTTCTCTCCCTCATTGGAATAAGAAGAACCTGTAATTGTTGGAGAATTGAGCAGCCACGCTGCAGGGAAGGGTCAGGGTGAGGCCAGGCCACGAGAGACCCAGCCAGCCAGAGTTGTCATGTCAGGCATGAGCTGGAGGTTGGGATAAATTGGGACCGTGGGGCCAACAAGGACAACTGTTGAAACTTGGCTTTTGAGGGAGTATATGCCTTTATCCCAGGCCGGGCTCCCCGGAGGCCGCCAGCGAAGAACCCATGGTTGTGGTGTGAGGAAAGAGAACCAATGCTTCAATCCTTCACAAGGGAGCCTAAACAGCAGGTCCATGGGGTCAAAAGGAGAACTGAGGTGAGACACAAGGCTAGGGTCTGAATGTGAGAACCCCCGGGTGGGGGAGGAGCACCTGAGGAGAACGCAGCAGGAAGGAGCACCATAGGAGGCCTGCACGCGGAGCCCTGGGTAGGAGGTGAACTCTTAGGGCCACCGAGCCCGTGGGGCTCTCCTGGGCACCCCCCTCCCCTGATGTGTGACTCACAGTGAATGCCTGCGGCTGAGTGGGCCCCACCTCTCTGTGGGGGGAGAGCTGTCTACAGCCTAAGGAGCCCAGACCAGCCCTGCGTCCCTTCTCACCAGTTCACTTGCTGCTTTCTTTGCTGAAGTCAATCTGTTTCACACCTGGTGGCTCCGAGGGGGTTAGTGGTTTCCATTTCATTAATGTATGTCCCTGGGCTGCCTGCCCTCTCTGCACGGTCACACCTTGAATCCCGGGGTTGCCCCAGCCTCCTCCGTGTGCAGGAGTGAGTGTGAGGCAGGGAGCTGTGGGCGTGAGAGAGAGCATTTGAACTGTGACTTAGACGGAATATCCCACTCACCAAATGGGTGAGGGCCCCGAACAAATATAACTTATTTATAGAAAGGAAGAAGTGACATTTCTTAATGCCAGCATCAGGCAGAAAGACTCACATCAACTATATTAGTTCCCCAAAACGGCCTGTGCTCAGAAGAGGCTGCTTTGTGGTCCAATTTGCAAGGCCCTGCTGGAAGGTTCCTACTGCCCCGGAAATGCCCCCTCCTCCCCAGCCCCCACTCATCCCTGCCTGGCATTTCCGTCATCTAGCGCTATTCCTGTTTTTCAGGTATTTCCTTGGGAAGAGGAAACCATTACCACTCATCACTTGACTGGTCCAGCTGGGAGCTGGCCCGAGGGCTGCCCTAGTTGGGTGACTTTGGCCTTCGTGGTTTCTTCTCTGTATTTGCTGGAACCGCTGCACCAGGAGCCCGTTGTCTCATATCTTTTCTCTCTGGCTCAAGCGCCACTGGGGGCCGGGGCACTCCCGGGGCCCTGCCTCCCTGCTGCCCAGAGTCCCCGTCATCGGAGTCCCCTGTCATCAGGGAAGCTGACCCCTGACCACTGCATCCGCAGCGACAGAGATGATCCAAACCCATTGGGTCCAGGAGCCCACAGCCAGCCCTTGCCTCCTGGCCTCTCTCCTCCATATGAGGGGGTGGGGCACCCTTCCCAAGCCTCCTCTTCATTTTTAAAAACATATACATTTTTATTGACTTCAGAGAGGAATAGAGAGGGAGAGAGAGATAGAAACATCAGTGATGAGAGAGAATCATGGATCAGCTGCCTCCTGCACGCCCCCTACTGGGCATTGAGCCTGCAACCTGGGCATGTGCCCTTGACCAGAATCAAACCCTGGGCCCTTCAGTCCACAGGCTGACGCTCTATCTACTGAGCCAAACCGGCTAGGGCTCCTTTTCATTTTTTTCATGGATAGCATAGCCCCCTCTTCCGGATGTGGAATTGTGAGTTACCTCCTAGGAACCTCCTCCCATGAGTCTTCTCATCCATCTGCTCAGGCCAGAAACCTCAGCATTGCTCCCGACCCCTCCCTCCCTCTTCCCCTCCACAGCCAGCCTGTTAGCTTAGCAGGGCCTGTCAGCTCCTTAGACGTCTCAAACCACAGTGGACACATTTGACTTCTGTAACCAGAAAAAACAAGCTCTGGTGTGCCAGCAGGCGTGTGCGCGCAAGGCGGTTTGCTTGTTGGCAGGTTTTCTAGTTGAGAGGCTGAGAGAATGTGGGAGGTGGAGGTTAAGGGTTTGATGGGGTAGGAACAGGAGTTGAGGCCTCAGGGTTTGAAAGGGGGATGAAAAAAAGCTGAATTTTAAAATACACCCTATTTTCCACTCCTGCTCTGCCCCCTCTCCCCCCCAAAAAAAAGGCTGCTGAGAAGGGACATGTGCAGTCTTCGTGCCTGCATGCACCTCAATTTTAGACCAAAAGCGCAGTTACTGGACTTCCCACAGGCCCAGGGTGGAGGGCAGCGGTCTGCCAGGCGGTGTTGATAACCTGGCGGCTCCCCTGGAGGCAGAGAGGCGGCCAAGGGCAGGAGACTGATGGTGGTGAGATCATGTTCCTTGGGGCTGTGGTTCGAGGGTTGGTCTCCTCCAGGGCAGGGTCTCTCTCACACCATGCCCAGAAGGGGCCTTTCCAGAGGAAGAAGATGTAGGCACAGGAGACGCAGGGTGGAGAGTTGTTGCCTCCAAAAGACCATGAGCCCCTGGGAGCGGGGTGGAGGCTGGTTCATTCAAGGTTCCACTGAGAAGGTTTTTCTTGCTCATCCGAAGGCTGGGGTGATCCTTCGGGCACAGATAGGAGCCCTGATCTGGTCAGTGCCAGCTGCCATATTCCAGCCGGGAGGAAAGTATGTCCCCTCAGCTGGGGATGGGGAGACCAGAGAGCTGCCTCGGTTCCATGCGGAGGACTCGCTAGTGCTTAGAAGAAGGAGAAGTAGCAGTTTGCTGTGGGCACTTGGGGCCTGGTTCTTTCATCGGGGCTCCTACTTCCCAAAACGGCTGGTGGCTCATCTCCATGGGACAGACAGGCTGGCGGGGGGCGAGGGGGTGGGGTGGGGTGAAGGACCCCCTCTGGGCTCACGATGTGGGGTTTGGTAGACCTGAGCCACCTGTGCTGGCCACCTGCGTTCCCGCCGAGCGGAGGAAGCGGGCAAGAAGAGAAACGGAGCAGAGACACGGAGGAGGAAGGTCTGGCACCGTGGCTGGTGATGCTGCTGGTCTGGCACCATCGAGGCGAAGGACCAGCTGCATTTATGAGACATCTTACCTTCTGCTAACCTCTGAGCAGGCCACATCCCCTGACTTACCGGTAAATAGGGGAAGTGAGGTGGGAACTGAGTCATGGTTAGGACCTGCGGAGCCGGTCTTTCAAACCAGCGGTGCCCACAGGAGCAAACCACCTTCCCACAGGCCCCTCTCCTGATTGGCCCTCGGGCCTCAGCCATCGGTGGCTTCTCATTTCCCGGCTGCCTCCCCAAGGCTGTGCTCTTTCTAGCACATTCTGTAGAACTTACCGGAGAGACATCTGTGCCCCTGGCCTCAGGGGAGCTGTGGCTCGGGCCTCCACCGCCGACACGCTCAGTGCTGCATGGCTCCATGCACAAGGCACCAGGCTGCTGGGCCAAAGGATGGAAGGAGCAGAGGGATTTCCCACGGTCCCTGCCGAATCCTTGCTTCACTCACAAGCACCCCTCACACATGCTCTCTCCCCAGCACTGTGCTTGGAAAACACGAGATGGATGCCACAGAGGACCCGGGTTCTCCCTACAAAGAGCTTTCAGTCTACCAGGGGAGACCCAGGGGACATGGGGTTGAGAACGTACCGGAAGCACCATGTTTGCACGTGTAAGATGAGGTGGCTTGGATTTGCCCTCCCACAAAAAAGCAGGTTCCTCAGAGTTGGAGGAGGCACTGTGGGGAGGGCTGTTGGACTTCTTCTCCAGGAGGGAGACCTAGAGGAGGGAGCCATTGGCCAGAGCTGCTCATTCTGTCCCTTTCAAATCCACACATCTGGAATTCCATACAGTGATTAAAAATAAAAAATAAAAAATGGGGGGATAAAATATATACATGTGACAAGGATGGACCTCAAAGACACACGAAGTGAAAGACGCCAGACACAAAAGATCACAGACTGAATCATGCCATTGTTATATAGGGGTGTCAAACTCAATCAGAGAAGGGGCCAAAATCTAAAATCCAGCCTAAATCTCGGGCTGAATGGTTTACTGAACAGTCATAAACTGTCATTGTGATGGAAACACAGCGGAGTGCAGTGATGACAGCGCGGTGTGGGCCACATTGCAAGGCCTGGCGGGACGGATTTGGCCCGCGGGCCTTGTGTTTGACACATGTATTATAGAATGTCCTGAAAAGGCCAATTCATAGAGAGAAAGAAGATTAGGGGTTGCCTGGGGTTGAGGCTAGAATTGGGGATAAACTATAACTGAGTATCAGAGATCTTTTTTTTTTTTTTTTTAATATATTTTATTGATTTTTTTTACAGAGAGGAAGGGAAAGGGAACAGAGAGTTAGAAACATCATTGAGGAAGAAACGTTGATCAGCTGCCTCCTGCACTCCCCCTACTGGGGATATACCCGCAACCAAGGTACATGCCCTTGATCGGAATCAAACCTGAGACCCTTCAGTCCACAGGCCGACGCTCAGGCTGAGCCAAACTGGTCAGGGCTGGGTATAAGAGATCTTATTGGGGAGATGGAAATGTTTAAAACTGGATTGTGGTGTTGGCGATGCAAAATTACTGGTGAATTATTTTAGGGTCTCTAAATTTGTTTACACACACACACACACACACACACACACACACACACACCCCGTGGGGAAGCCAGAAGCATAGCTCCTTGTATACAAGGCCAAGAGGAAATCAGCTCTCGCTCAGATAGGATCCGTTTCCCAGAGTGGCCACTTCCTCAGCAAAGTCGAGTGGCCAGGTGGCCAGCTCATGGTCTCCGAAGCACAAAAGTGGTTTGGAGTAAAGAACTCGGGCTAAGTCAGTGAGTTCGTCCCAGTTCACCTTAGAGGCAGGACCTGGAGGAAGAGGGCAGACCCCACCACAGCCTGACGGGGGAGAGCAGCCCCGCCCGCAGGGGTATCACACGAAGCCCTCCCTCCCTGGGAAAAGCAGCCGCTCTGTTGGCGGTGCTCTTAACAGAGGGAAGGTCTTATCGGCTGTTACTGTTCTCACACGCGTCTGGTGAAGAAGGCAGAGGTGGTTTGGGGAAGAAACGAGTTAAATCTCCTTGGAAGGGAAATGAGAAACCCAAAGGATGGGTGGGGGCAGCAGAGGTGGTGAAAAGAACGAGAATTCCAGATGATGCTAGTGTTCACTCATTTCCTAGCTGTTCAACCGTGTGTCTCTTAAGATGAAAAAGCCTCTTAACCTCTCTAAGCCTCAGGCCACTCATCTGTGAAACGGCGGTGACCTAACCTACCCCAGAGGATTCGCAAGAGGATTAAACGAGATCATGTGAAGCACTTAGCATGACATCTGATAGGCAGGTGCTTCGTTCAGCACTTCATTCAACTAATATATATACCTCAATATATATTTTTAGCATCTATTGTGTGTTAGGCATTAGCGAGACATTGGGACATGCATAAACAAATAACATAAGTTTGTAGGGATAAGTACCCTGAAAAAAAGTAAAAACTAATGGAATAGCGTGTAACTGTGCAGCGGAGGGGCAGGGCAGGAGATGATTGATTTTAAATAGCAAAGTCAGAAAAGAGAAGGCCTTTCTGACAAATAACATTAGAGCAGAAACCCAATAAGGAGAAGGAGCCACCTGTGTGGAGATCGGGCGGGGATAGTCCATAAGATAGAAGAGCAAGTACAAGAGCCGTTAAGTGAGAATGCGTTTGGTCAGAGCCAGAACTGGGGGAAGGTGAGGGACGTGTTCATGTTCAGGGCGGAGGGAGTGCAGGAGTAGAGCCTGTCTTTATTTAAAATGTTGGTAGTTTATTCATTGTGGACTTTTTTTTTTTTTTTGCATCAATTTTGAATTTTGAATTGAAATACAATTGACAGATGGCGTTATATGTGTTTTAGAAGCAGGTCTTTCACCAGGGCTGCTCAGTAGGAGAACCCCTGCAGACCTCTCTCCCAGAAAGAAGTGGAATGAAATGTTAGCCACTGATGATGTTGATGTTACTGTCAGGGATGCCTTCTATAAGAATTGGGATGAGCGCATGGGCAAGGCCTCTTATGAGTAAGTGATTCCGAGTGTTAAGTGTGAGGTCAGGGTTATTTTTTATTATTATTATTGAAAAAAAAATCTAATCGTAAATCTCTCTCAGTTTTCCTCTTTTTGGAAAAACCAAGAGCCCAGATTATACTCAGAGGTGTCTGCCAGCTATACTTAAACACCCTGTGATTCCAAGTTCATCAGCTTCCCCTGGTAACCCTGAAGAAACTTCATTTCTTTCACGTGAACTTTTCTCCTTTCTTCCCTTTTAATTCAAACTGGCCTCATCCAGCACCCTGACTCACCTGCTTCCTTCTCCTCTTCACGTCCCTTAATCATCAGCCCTCAAGCCAATGAGGTTCTGGTCAGCATCCAATCATCTTAGGAACAAAGCCTCAGATCTATTTACCACGGAGACAGAGTTTTATGACCCTAATTTCTGTTAATGATTTCCCCCCTATATCATCCATCTCCTGAGAGCCATTGGGGAGCCCAGTCTCCCCCTTCATATCCGCGTCCTTAATCATCAAGTCCTCAGGACAATGAGTTTCTGGTCAGAATCAATCTATTTTAGGAACAAAACCTGGGTTCTATTGACCACAGATACTCAATCAAAGTAGAGATAACATCTAGGCCTCGGTTGTGTGTCAGCTTCAGATTCAGGAAAGCGGTGAAACCAGATGAAGCAACATCATGGCTGACATCAGGACCAGATGCAATGATCAAAGATCCCCTATTTCAATGCCAACCAATCAGTAGAGACCAGGTCCCTGACCATGACCCTAACTGCCTTAGTCACCATGATTCATGTTTTCCCTCTCTACTACCCACCCCCTGAAGGCCACTAGGAAGCCCAATCTTTGAGCATTAGCTCATCTGTGACTCTGTGTATGGGCCCCTTTCTCAACTAACAAATCTTTCCGTTCTGCAAACTCCTGTTTGTGTCTTATTGGGCATTGATGCACGCAGGCAAATGGACCCCTTTAGTCTAAAAATACCCTTTCCCTTCTCTGAGGCCACATGTGCGAAGGGTGACAATATAATACTGTCCAAACCTGTAGAGAATTTTTTAAAAATATATTTTATTGATTTTTCACAGAGAGGAAGAGAGAGGGATAGAGAGTTAGAAACATCGATGAGAGAGAATCATCGATCAGCTGCCTCTTGCATACCCCCCAATGGGGATGTGCCCACAACCAAGGCACATGCCCTTGCCCGGAATCGAACCCAGGACCTTTCAGTCTGCAGGCCGACGCTCTATCCACTGAGCCAAACTGGTCCCGGCACCTGTAGAGAATTTTTATAAAAATTTATTTGACCCCTAGCAGGTTTCGCTCAGTGGATGGAGCATCAACTTGTGGACTGAAGGATCTCAAGTTTGATTTCAGTCAAGGGCATATACCTTGGTTGCAGACCCAACCCCAGACCTTGGTTGGGGCACGTGAGGGAGGCAACCAATCGATGTGTCTCTCTCACATCAATGTTTCTCTATGTCTGTCTTTCCCAGTCCCTTCCATTCTCTCTAAAAACCAATGGAAAAATATCCTTGGGTGAAGATTAACAACAATAACAAAATCCTTTGAGCCAAGCAGAGAATACACCTGGAAACACTACCTCAACAGACTGAGACACATGCTTCCTAGAATCTGCTTGCAGCTTCTTTATGGATTTGGAGTTAAGAAAAATCTCTAAAGGGAAAGGAAGTCAAAGCATATGACATAAAAGCAGAGGGTTTATTGGGAAGTATTCAGCAGACAGTAGTCTGAGCAAGTGCAGTAAGATGTGTGGGAAAGCCAAGCATGGCCCTTGCCAGCCCTGGGCTCACTCTTATTCCACACACACACACACACACACACACACACACACACACACACCTCCCCCCTCCTGGGATGGCCAGTCTGCAGGAAAGAGAATCCGAGACATGGCTGGGACCTTCTCTTTATGCGTTCTGTGCCAGCACTACTCTCATGTGGAATGCCAGTCTGCACAGTATTGGTTTTCTACCAGTGGCTCCAGTTCCACATGGAGACCAGAGGTCTGTGATGGGCACCAAAAGCAAGGACTGTGTTCATAATAAGCGGGCAAACAGTTTCTTAAGCTCCTCCGTGCACCCATGCCCACGTGCTTCTTGCCCTCACCTCCCGAGGATAGCTTTCACAGGTGTCTAGGAAGACCAGATGTGCTTTGTCATTTCTGCCCCGATCAATTATATTTCTGCGGGCTTATGACATACGGCGCCACAGGCTCTGTGGGTACAACAATAAGTGACTTCTAGCAATGATCCTCTTGCTCCATTTCACCTCGCTCCCATGGTAAGCAGCTCTCCTCCCCCACAGCAGCTGTTCACAGGGCTCCCGGCGTGACAGGGCCTGAAGGTCTAGGCAAAGATAAAGGGCTTTCTTCTCCGCACCCTGAAGCGGGCCCTGCCTGCCAAGGGAAAGAGGCCAAGCATGTACTCTCCAGAGGCAAGGTTATTTCAAGTTTCCCAGAACCTTTCTGACCTAGAAAAATCGTTTTCTTCCCTTAACTTGCTTAGTCGTAGGTGAGAGCCGAGCCTCGGTGAAAGCGAAGGTCTGCAAATACTGGCAGCACTCTGGCATTGGACAGACTCGGCTTCCTGTGGCCCCGGGCTCTTGGGGGCCTGGGGATTTCCTGGCATCACTCTTAACGGGCTTATTCCCACATTTCTAGCGGTGCCAAGTCTGGCCAGTAAACAGGAATCACTTGCTCTGCTGGGTGTGAAGGGCCAACCACACAGACAGAGAGGTTAACCTTGAGCCACGCTTGTGCAGTCTCCTCTCACTTAGACGTGTGCCTTTGTGCCAGTATTATTTTTATTAACGATGAAGGCTTCGAAAACCCATCTCCCTCCCTCACCAGGACCCAGCCACTTTCTGTCTCTTCAAGGACCCCCTTAGGTTCTGGAGTTCACAGACAGCTCTTTCACAATCCCGTGGCACCCTCAGGGCAGAGAACACACAGCTCATTATCGTGATCAGAATCTGAATCTCTAACCACCCGTCCATGACTTTTTTAGGAAGAGGAGGTGATTGAACATATATCTCACTACCCTGCATATCACCCCTTGGGTCGGCTGGGCCAGGTTGTTGTTTAGCATCATAAAGATATTATTTTTATATGATGCCATTTTTCCCCAATAAAACCAATTTATTCTTTTTTGCATTAAGTCAACTTTATTGAAGTATATTTGCATACAATGAAAGGCCCCCATTTTAAGTGTATGGTTTATTTTTATTTACTTTTTTAATAACATATTTTTATTGATTTTTTTTTTTTTTTTTACAGAGAGGAAGGGAGAGGGATAGAGAGCTAGAAACATCGATGAGAGAGAAACATCATTCAGCTGCCTCCTGCACACCCCCTACCTGGGATGTGCCCGCAAACCAAGGTCCATGCCCTTGACCGGAATCGAACCTGGGACCCTTCAGTCTACAGGCCGATGCTCTATCCACTGTGCCAAACCGGTCCCGGCTGAAGTGTATGGTTTAATGGCTTTTGCTAAATGTGTACACCCAGGTTACCACCAGCATAAGCAAGAAATGGAACATTTCCCTCCTTCCAAATAGTTCATTTCTGCTGCCCTGTCAGTCCCCACCTTTTCACCACCTGCCCAAGCACCTCTAGTCTGCTTCCTATCATTGCTATTAGATTTGACTTTGCTAGATTGTCACGAATAGAATCAAATGTATATGGACTTTTGTGTCTGGCTTTTTTAACTCAGCATATGTTATTGAGATTCATTTATTTTGTTGCCTAAGTCAATAGCTTGTTCCCTTTTAATGCTGGGTAATAAGGATATGTCACAATTTGTATGGCTATATCACAATTTATTCATTGACCTTCAATGGACATTTGGGTTATTTCCAATTTTGGGTTAGTATGAATAAAGCGCTTATGAACGTTCATATTAAAAACATTGTGTGGACATATTTTTCTTGGGTGAATAACTAGTAGTGAAATTGCTGTGTCATAGTGTTGAAAAGGAAAACTATTTTTTAAAAAAACAAAAAACAAACTGCTGTTTGGAATTTTCTGGTGTTTCTTAGATGGCCTCTTGTTTTAAAAATGTTTGCTTTCTAGTCTGCTTTAGCCTGTTTGAATAATGATGAAGATAAACTTAGCTGTATGACCTTGTAGGCCGAAGACTAGATATGCCCATAATCTCAATGCCATGCCAGGTGCATTTTTTAATTGGGAATATTGAGGGCCAGGCGAGAGCCCACCTCTAGGGGGAGGACTAGACCCACGCTCTGGCTTGGCTATCCCTTTTATTAAGATTATTGGAGACACCCATATCCTTTAGGCCAGAAATTTCAATTATAGCCAATCAGTAAGAATTTACATAAGACTTAACAGGTGGAGGCGGCTTCCATAAACAATGAGTGATTAGCTCCGACCTTTCAGAGCATTTAAGGTTGACCAGCCTTCCGGATGCTCTGTCCACATCTGTTAGTGGGACAATGATGGGTGTCCGGTACCACCCTTCTCGTTTTTGGGTAGTCCTAGTGGGACACTCAGGATTTTGTCTCCTACCAATAACCATCAGACTCATCAGCTGTCGTGCTAATGCTTCAACTCCCAGCAGCAGTTTTCAATTTGGTACAAAATGAATTGTAGCTGGTCCGTTTGTTAAATACTCATGAGATCGGGACCTTCACTATATTTGGATATTGTTTTTGTTTATTTCAATGGTTATAGGCTGGAGGGGACCTTGCAAATGTGTATTTAAGCAATCCCTTTTCCCAGAAGGGTGATATATTTTTAACTTATTTCTTCACTTTCTTGAACATCCTATTTTTAATGTGATCTTAGGTCAGCTGAGCTCATCACTCGAGTGTTGTTTTTCTCCAGTCGCACGATTTCTTTAATACCATACTCAATGGGAAGTTCAATGTTCTTTCCAATATGTTTGCAGATTCCTGGGAAGTTTATTGACTCCTGGTCATTTTTGGCTCTGAGTTCAAGTTCCAGCTCCATAAACATTCTTGGTCTCACATCCAAACCTCCAGAAGCTGTTTTCTCTTCTGAACTCCATAGCTCGGCTCGTTGCCCAGCAACTGCCCCACAACTTTTCCTACAGGCATTTTTTTTTTTATGGTCAATTTGTATGAAAGTTTGAGGTGATGGGGATGGGGAGTTATATAGTCAATTTCCTGGACCCATCCTCTCCCTGCTTCTGAAGGTTCCAGGTCCTTTCTTCTTAGAATCTGTCTCCCAGATCACTCCTGTTTATTATCCTGAGCATTATCATGGCAATAATTTTAATAAGTATTAGAATAAACATAAATAGAATTTACTGTGTTCTAGATGCCTCTAAAATACTTTACACAATATCAATCACTTCATCTTCACCACAATCCCGTGAAGAAGCTATTACAATTAGCCACACTTTGCAGATTAAAATAACAACAGTGAGTCCTATTTCATTTGCTCTGTTTAAAATGAACCATTAGAATTGACAGAGGCTTTGAAATTGTGTTTATTTCTTCTCTTTCCCCACTAGTTTCTGGAATGTAAGTTGACCAATGTGGATATTCATTTCCCCAAAGAGAGGAATGATTCCAGTTCACCTGAAAGGCAAAAGCAGACACGGTCAGGGAAGTTTTAGATAACTGTAGATGTCAGCTGGGTCACCGCACTTGCACACTCAGTCTAACCTAACGCCCCCATTTTATAACCTGTAGAAATCAATGGCCTTCTCCAGATTTTTGCAAATGTTTGGGGAACCTACCTGCTCACGGTCACCTCTACTCGAAGATAAGGTGACCAGACGTCCCGATTTTTAACAATTTGTCCCGCGTCCCGCGGCATTTTAAAAAAAAGTCCCCATTTTTGGAAAGACTGTTCCGCCAAAAGCGGGACGTCTGGTCACCTTACTCGAAGATCACATTTCTGCTGAACAGCTTTAGGTGATGGACCGTCTCTGATACACACAGTCACTTTCCTTCACTCCCCCTCTCCCACTACACACGTGCTCTCCATTTGAGGAGCAAATGATGCTGAGGACTTGGAGAGACGGAGGCGTTTATGTCAAAACAATGCTAACAACTCAGATTTGAATATTGGAGAACCTCTTCAAGTCTGCTCAGCTCTCTCCCCACTGGGGATTTTACTGCCTTCCTGGCCTCTACCTTTGCTCTCTTTTATCTTGCTTCTGTCGTTGTCTCCTCGTAAGAGTTTAAAAGAATCTCTTCTGTTTTCATAGAGCAATTGAACTCCCTCTACAACCTCAGAACCAACTTTAGTTGTCTACATGGACAATGAAATATTTTTTGAATCAAAGAATGCTTCCATCCTAAGATAAATGTGGAGGCCACTTGTTGAGATCGTTAAAAAGATCTACAATATATTAGTCTTTCCTCTTCCTTTACGTTAAAAGGAGGTTTGATAGCTTCAGGCACACGGACAACTCTTGAGATCCAGCAGGACTTTGTTGCCTGGCTCTCGGCAGCCCAGCCCGGGGGCAGGAGGTATATCCACGGTGCTGTACTCGGGTCAGGGTTATTATGACGAGACCTTATTCACGAGGTGTAAGTGGGTGGGGAGAGCAGGGGAGCATTTATATAACATACAGCTTGTGATTTCCTGTATTATAAAACTGAAACGTGATGGAAAGTAATAATATAATGCAATATGTAATATGTTTGTGAATATATGTCAGTGTTCTGAAAATAGATATAATTAGAAGAGCTATTTTCATGAGACTGAAAGAAAAGCCTAGGAAAGTTCTATGTCTATACATTGTTCAGTGTATCATATACAAACACTTTATGTATAAACCCTCTTCAGCACATTATATAGGTAGAAAAAAAGAGACTTGGATAATTTAAAAACAACATTGGAAATTTTGGTTAGCAATTTGGGTAAAATAAATAAAATTGGAGTAGGTTTGCACTTGCTAGAATATATACTTGAATATTTATATAAGCTGGAAGTAAAGAAATCTTTTCAAAAATAAAAAAAGAAATATTTTCTAATCATGATATGAAAGACACTAAAGTAGATTTGATTACCACATCCCAGCAATGCTCGAGGGGTGGCAGGAGCCTGAAAGGAATGAGCCTTATCTGGGGATGGGGAAATCTAAAAGCTGTAGGCACGGCCTCAGGACCAGATGGGTCCCACAAGGTCAAGTTCCAGAAGAAGAGAATTGAGACAAAATTCACAGACACCAACACGTCAATACTCCTTCTTGCACAATATTCCTTCTTCGTCACACACATCACACACACACACCACTGAAGGGCCAAACACAGGGCATCAGTGTCCGTCCTTGTCGCCGGTGGATCCGGCGGGGCCTTAGGGTTTTGGGGGACACCGGGAGCCTGCGGGGCATGTGGGGGGCCCCCTGGACAGTCTCCGGGGAGGATGGTGACCCTCTCACCCCGGACCAGAAGTCGCCGGACATCTTGCTGCAGAACCTGTGCTGCCCGATTGTGGGCGAGAGCGAAGCTGATGTAGCTCCACAGTCCCAGGATGCTGTGCGAGCTATTGGCAGCAACTTGGCCCCAACTGTTGAAAGAGGTGAATTTCTAGTTGCTGAAAAAATAAAGAACTTACTCGGCAAAGAAGAGAAGCAGAAGCTGCACTGTTTTCAAACCTCCACCAAAAACTTCATTCACAGGGAGTTTTGAAAAATAAATGGTCAATCCTCTACCTCTTGAAAAGCCTTAGTGGAGATCCATGCAAAGCAGCCAAACAAGGTGTCTAGCTAAACAAAGACACAAAGAGGGAGGTACAGGAGAAACTACGCACACCACGGGGGAGCCAGACCGAAGGCTTGGAGCAAACATCCCAGGAGCAGCAGGAGCTTTCAGATAACACACGCCTGTATTTTTCACAGAAAAGAAAGAGCACGTGACCTCTGTGGGGATAAAAATAAAGGACTGAGTGAATAAGTCAGCTGAGATAAAACCTGGAAGCCAGGGGAGCTAAGAAAGCAAAGACCGAATAGCAATGAACAAATACGCAGCCTAGAAAGAGTAACCACAGCGTCAAGGGCATGTACCTCGGTTACAAGCTCCCAGCCCTGGTCAGGGGCAGGAGGGAAGCATCCAATAGATGTGTTTTTCTCTCACATCGGTGTTTCTCATTGTCTCTCCCTCTCCCTTACACTCTCTCTAGAAATCAATGGAGAAATGTCTTCGGGTAAGGATTATAAAAAAATAAAAATAAAATAAATAAAAAATTAGGTAACATATAAAAGAATGAAAAAAAAGTCAAAGTGCATACTAACCAACACATCTCTGCATGAGGTCACAAACTTGCCTCTGAGCTGTCAGTGGTGAACTCAGACACCTTGTGGATTATACAGCTCACCGCGTCCAGGAGATTAAAGCCCGCGCCAATGGTTAAGAGGCGTGCACCTAGTGGTGATAGTGGTATCAGTCAAGAAGCTCCACGTGTCCTCCCGGAGAGGACATTGCAGGCATTCTTATCGTTCCAAGTATGGCTGGGCCCGTAGTGTCTGTTTCTCTATCAGCCCTCCGACTCACAGGAAGTGCGAGCAAAGGCATTTTTATGGGGCCAATCAAATTGTACCCTCCAGTTAGTTACACATCTCACCTGGCCTGTTTTACTTGTTTACATACCTGTCTGCTCTCTGTGGATGTTTCAATTTGTGACCCCAGCCCCTGCTGGTGTCCTCAGTCAGGAGAGCATCGGCCCACGCGCCAAAGGATCCCAGGTTTGATTCCCGTTCAAGGGCACCTATCTGGGCTGCAGGTTCGCTCTCCGTCTCTTGTCAGGACAAGTGTGGGAGGCAACCAGTTTATGTGTCTCTCTCACATCAATGTTTCTCTCTTTCTCTCCCTCTCACTCCCCCCTTCCCTCCCTCCCTCCCACTCTTTCTGAAAAAGCAATGGGAAAAATATCCTCAGGTGAGGATGAACAACAACAACAACAACAAAACAACAAATTTGTGACCCCAGTGTCAACATGGATAGTGGCTACTTGCTTAGATGAATGATATAGCTTCCTGCCTCTGAGCCTAATTTTCCTCCTTGCTAGAGAGAGGGGCTTCACCTCGGTGCCCTCCAAAGACAGGCCTCTAGGTGAGCCATGCCAGGCTTGGGCCCACACCATCATTTTGGTGAGCAACCTGCATGGAAGACGTTACCAACAGATGCGACCTCGGCTTCAGCACAGGCGTTGGCTTGGCTGCGAGGAGGCACTTCTCTCCAGAGGGTAGAAGTAGTTGCCAGGGAAACTGTGGTGCCTCCTCTGCAATATCTGCCCAGGAGCTTGGCCCCTCCATGGCCAGGCTGTGCTGCAAGATCTTGGAGTTCTTCTAGGGCCCTGCCTGCCTCCTCTTCCCTCCCCATCCCTACTTTTGCCTCTACTTCTCATCACTGTCTTGCCCCTGGTGACAGCGGATGCTGAGATACCTGCAACTCCAGGCATTGGGACCAGTGCATCTGCGGCCAGCAGAACCCCCAGGAAAGGGCCATTTTCCATCCGAGACCTGACTCCGTAAGGAAGCTGACTGTCATCCTCACTCGGCCTGAGCTCCATAGCGCTACACAGCCTCACTCAGCCTCATGAACCACGCTTTTTCCAAAAGCTACTTTCTCAACAGTGCTCAGGGCGGGCCTCCCTCGGAGAAAGGGTTGTGGTGGATTTTCTTAGCCCAGCATCACTTCCACCTGCAATTTCTCCCCAATGCATGACAGAAACTGCCTGGAAAGGGGATGGAACTAAGGAGACTGTAGTTGATATTCCCTGGATCCAGAGATTTGTGTGGAGCTTTTTAGGACAGGAGAAGTCCCAGAGATGAGGCAAGGAGAGTGGTGTGCATTCATGTCAAGCCCATGCAGGGGGCAGAGGGGTTGAGACTCTGTAGAAAGAAAGTAACAGGGCGGTATCAGCAGATGAGTGGATTATTATAAAAAACTGCGGCGGGCGAGCCACATGCAGCTCTTTGGCCCCTTGAGTGTGACTCTTCCACAAAATATCATGGGCTGGGCAAGTATATTTTTAGGAAGTGGCGTTAGAAGGAGTTTAAGTTTAAAAAAGGAGGAATTCTTACCATTTGCAACAGCATGGACGGACCTGGAGAGCATTATGCTAAGCAAAATAAGCCAGTCGGAGAAAGATAAATATCTCAGGATCTCTCTTATTTGTGGAATATAATGAACAACATAAACTGATGAACAAAAAACATATCCAGAGACAGAGAAGCATTGATCAGACCGTCAACCCTCAGAGGGAAGGTAGGGGAGGTGGGTGTAAGAGGGAGAGATCAACCAAAGGACTTGTATACATGCATATAAGCCTAACCAATGGACACAGACACCAGGGGGGTGAGAACACAAGTTGTGTGTGTGTGTGTGTGTGTGTGTGTGTGGGGGGGGGCGGTTACAGGAGGGTAAGGGCACATATGTAACACCGTAATCAATAAAGAAAAAAATTTTTTTTTTTTTTTTTTAAAGAGAAAGTAACAGGGCGGAAGTCACTGAGCTCCCACACTCAGGGGCAACCTTGATAGATTCCCTCAGTGTTCAGATGGGAAATGAAGAAAATAGACCTGTGAATCAGTGGCAACCCTGGTTTCCCAAATGTTATTTCCAGGTCATTTTCGCTGCAGCCCTGATCACATGTGAAAGCTGCCTCCTCCACCTCCAAACCCACAATCTCTCTCCATCCGCAGGGCTCAGGGAAGGCCAGCGCCCGTGGATCCGGGTAACATCCTCGTGTCCCGCCTGGATCTCTGGGATATGCATAGGCCGGGCCTGTCAGGACCTAACTTGCACTTTCTTGACTTGCCCTTTTCATTTTTTTACTTTATTATTACTATTGCTTTGTGAGCAGCCTTTTAAAAAAAAATGTATTGAAATGTAACACATACAATGTCAAATGCATGGATCTCAAATGTGCAGCTCTAGATCAAGATACAGAACATTTTCAACACCTAGAAAGTCTCCTTTGGCCTAGTCCAATACCCAAAAGGTAAGCAGTATACTGGTGGCTATCACTACAGATCGTTACTCACCCCTTTAATATTGCTAGATTAAGAAATGGAGAGCTACCAGAAGTTAGATCCCAGCCCATACGATTGAGTTAAATTACCGAACACCAGCTTTTAAAAATAATTTCATAGTTGTTAAGGCATTTTAAAAAAAAAACCACAAGTGACTTTATGCTTTGCTCGGCTGACTTTTCGGATTCCAACTGGCTATGGCTGAAAGGTCAAATCCTTTGCTGACTTGACAGCTCTCCACCCACATTTCTGGTCTTATCTTTCACTCTCCCACCCATGATGCTATCCCTCCTCCAAGCTGGACTTCATTCTTCTCCATGGACACACCCAGCCTTATCACCACTCCGGACTTTTTGCTCAATGACAGCCTCCTCTGCCTGAAATGCCACTCGCCGGCTGCTTCACGTCTCTGAACCATTCACACTTTCCAAGGCGTAGCTTTCAGGTCCCTCCTCCCTGCAGCCTCTCTTCAAACTGATAGTGAGCCCTCACCCACACAGAGCTCCCATCGGAGCCTATCCATTCTTTCCTTAAAGCCGTAGCACCGTGGTGGGAACACTGTGGCTCTCGAACCACATGCGGCTCTTTGGCCCCTTGAGTGTGGCTCTTCCACAAAGTACCACGGCCTGGATGAGTCTATTTTGAAGAAGTGGCGTTAGGAGAAGTTTAAGTTTAAAAAGTTTGGCTCTCAAAAAGAAATTTCAATTGTTGTACTGGTGATATTTGGCTCTGTGGACTAACGAGTTTGCCGACCACTGCCCTAGTACAATACTTCCCATCTTGCAGCAGAGTTATCTAGTAACCTTCCAACTGGACTGTGGTCTATGAGGCAGGATCCATGTCACATGACATGTCTTTGATTTCCCACAGCACCGAGATTACACTGAGTGGCCAGATTATTATGATCTCTGAATGCATAATAATCTGGCCATTCAGTGTATATATATTAGAGACCCAATGTATGAATTCGTGCATGGGTGGGGTCCGGCCAGCCTGGCCAGAGGGAGGAGACATGGGCAGTTGGCTGGCCTGCCTGCTGGTTGAACTCCTGGTGGAGGGGACAATTTGCATATTAGCCTTTTATTATATAGGATATACACTGAGTGGCCAGATTATTATGCAGTCAGAGATCATAATAATCTGGCCACTCAGTGTATATTGATGAGGAATGGAGCGAGGATGCCTGAGGACAGAGCATGAGGAATATACTGAGTGAACACTGTGCTGGAGACTCTGAGGCATGAAACTTAAGAATGAAACACGGAGATGGAAGAGAACAGAGCTATTCACAGGAACATGATGGTGGTGTGGAAATCAGTTAAAGACTCAGTGAGGGCACATAGCTTTTGCTGGGATATTTCATGGGAGGAAAGTGTGGGGGTTGGCCAGTTGGGGGAGGAAGGACTTGTTTAGCAAGCTTAATTCCATATGCAACCTTAATTTCTCCTTGCCACATAATATGTCTACATGTAACATAATATATCACCCTAATCCAGGGATTAGACATATTTGGAGGGCCTTATTCTGCCTATCACAGTTAGCAAAGAGGGTCCACCATGGAAACATGGAGAAATAATCCTTATCCTTATTTTTCTTCTACTATTTTTATCCAGTAGAAAAATCTTTGGATCCAAAAAAAGAAAAATCAACACAGGTTGGAACCAAAGTTCAAGATGGGCGAAGAGGCAGCATAACTCTGGGCTCCTGGAAAAGAATGGAATTCATCCCAGATACTGAGAATATAGAAATGAGATTTCCAAATTGCCCATGGAGAATTTTGAGGACTTATGGAGAATAGTCAGCCTGTTAGAAGACTAGAAATGGGCAAAACAATGCACTAACTTAAAAGGGGAGACTGTAGATTCCCTCTATAGGTGAATGAGTTCAACATTGCTTCTGAAATAATTTTGAATGAAACATGGGGAAAAATGGTTTACATGGCCGAAACCAGTTTGGCTCAGCGGTAGAGCGTTGGTCTGCTGACTGAAAGGTCCCAGGTTTGATTCCGGTCAAGGGCATGTATGTTGGTTGAAGGCACATCCCCGATAGGGGGTGTGCAAGAGGCAGCTGGTCGATGTTTCTCTCTCATTGACGTTTCTAGCTGTCTATCTCTCTCCCTTTCTCTCTGTAAAAAGTCAATAAAATATATATATATTTTTAAAATGGTTTACTTGCACCTAAAAGGGTTTATTCTGATTTTGAGAGACAACATGGGTTCACTGAGAACAAGTCACATCAGACAAGCCTTCTTTCCTTCGATTACATGCTTTCCTTCCGGTATGTCTAGAAGGAAGACAGACAATGAGCATCACCAGACTAGTAGGACCTCACGGAACTTTCCTATGCAGAGACGGTAGTGGTTCCCTTGCACGCGCTCAGTGGTGTGCCAGAGATGGCTCACAGGAGCTGACTGGGCAAATCTCTTCCCAACTCCACCTATATTCAGTGACATCACATTGGTAGTTTGAAATCTGGCATTTTGGAAGTATGCCATGGAAACCAGCAAACACTACAAATCAGGGATTTTTTTTTTCCCTGGGGATTTGGTTGTTAAACATTTACCAGCACAAAACTGCCTGTACACTACAAGTATGTAGTGCAGTGCCAGGACACAGCGGATGCTCAATAACTATTGTCCGAAGGAAAAAATAACTTGAATAAGAAATTTGACAAAGTCTCCCATAATATGATGGTGGTCAAGAAAGAGATATTTTAACTGGATGCCAGTACAACAAAAATAAAAAATAGAAAGGAAGGAAGGGGAAAAAATCTATGTCAAATTGGCAGACATTTTCTAAAAGTGGATTAACGAGCTCTGTTTTTGTTTTTGTTTTTTCCTGGGAGCTTTGAATCATTTTTATATCAACAGGAGAGAATGAGGATGTTGTATGATACAAAGAAACCTTCACCATCTGGAAGGATCAGCTGAACTGAGCAAGATGGAATTTTACAGGGACACATAGAAAGTCCTGTTCTTGGATTAAGTGGGAACTAAAATAACAAAACAAACTATGCAAGTACAGGGTGGGGTGGGGTGGAAGAACACAGCAGTGTGAGATGTGAAAAACGAGTCTACTGCCTCCATATGGGTCCGGTGATGCCTGAAATCCCTGTGCCAAGATTCAGTTGAATATTCTGAGAAGAGCAATCAGAGGGATAGGAGACACAAAAATGGTCGTGAGAGGCATGCTAGGAGAAATTTGGAGGCCTTCATTGGCGAAATATTTGGTGACTAAGGCATAGCCAGGACCATTACCTTGCTCAGCTCTAAGGGGGCACCATTGACATTGTAGTCTAGGTGAGCAGAGCGGTGCAGTGCATGTCTGCACCATCTGAAGAGCCACTCCTGCACGTGCACAAGGGGTTCCAGTTCCAATAGTAGAAGCTCCGGAGAGTTCTACGTGAGCTCAATTTCAGCAAGAGCCTCAGGACTCCAGAAGAGGATTTTCTCTTGCCTTTGATAGGTTCAAAGCAGAGGCTGGGTGACCAGATGTCTTGGGTGTGCTTAGGGGATTCTGACAAAAGAAAAGCAAAAGGAGGGTGTCATTTGGATGAACTTTAATATGTCTGCAATTCTGAGAGCCAGTAATCCCTGGCATTAGCAGGCTAATCCCTGGGATGAGGGAACTGCTACCTGTGCTATGCAATGTATTAGAAACTTCATATATATACGATTTAATCTTCAAAACCACCCTAGTAAGTGGGTGCTATTATCCTTAATTCGAAGATGAAGAAATTGATACTTGGAGATTATTTGTCCATGGCCATCCAATGATTAAATATCTCAGCCAGGATTGAAACCTGGGAGTATAGCTGAAACCGGTTTGGCTCAGTGGATAGAGCGTGGGCCTGCGGACTGAAAGGTCCCAGGTTCGATTCTGGCCAAAGGCATGTACCTTGGTTGTGGGCACATCCCCAGTAGGGGGTGTGCAAGAGGCAGCTCATTGATGATTCTCTCTCATCGATGTTTCTAACTTTCTATCCCTCTTTCTTTCTCTCTGTAAAAAATCAATAAAATATATTTTAAAAAGAAAAAGAAAGAAAGAAATTTGGGGGTATGTCACCTCTTGATTCTTCCTGTGTCACTCACTCTGGGATTATTGGGTAGCAGGGTGACCAGTGCCAATACCGATATTAGGATCAGGGGGTTTGTGGGAAGAAGCTCTCTGAAGAGAATGTGGAGCTGGAGCTGTGGGTGCTATGGACTGCCCAGGTCTTACAGGTAAGATTTCATACCAGAGCTAGCTTTGCTGGGCCAGCCCCTTTGTGTGTGCCTCCCCTTGTGCTGTTCTCATACACACATCATGCCCTACAGACGATGAAGATGCTCAGAGAAACCCAGTTCCTCACTGAATGTCACTCCTTGTGTTAACCAATGTGATAAGGGGTCCCCTTATCTTGCCTCTTCACCTGAGATACTGAAATTCATGTATCGTGATGGTGACTCTGTAGGTCTATTAATCAGCCCGGGATTGTTTGCGTGGAGCCACAGACAGACTGGAACTTCCCAGGAACGACCACGCAGCTGTCAAACCAGGAAGGCTGAGCTTTGACTCACCCATTCATTACGCAACTAATGGGCACCGTGGCCACCGGGTGTTCACCGTGCGTCACCACACGGCAGAGCCACACCTCTCCTCGGCTGGGAGAGCCTGCCTGGCTGGCTCCTGAAGCATCAGATGTTGTTGACTTAGAAGAATCCATGCCTTTTCCATTATCTAATGAGCTATGTCATGACCGGCATTCCTGTTTGCTGGTAATTCTTCAGTGTGAGAATTTGGTGTGGGCTGATGTTGTGTCTTGGGCAATTGCTTTGAATTTCTCCGGAGCCACCCCTGTTAACACGACTTGTACTCACAGCTAGGATTAAAGTATACTTACCAACAGATGGCAAACACCTGTCCTCACAATGAACACAGCTGAACTGAGAGCCAAGGACTCGGATCTCATTCTCGTTCGGGCTCTCAGAGCACCATGCATTTCGGTCTTGCTATTTTTCTGTCTCAGTTACCTCCCTGACATCCAGGTACTCTAGACCCCCCTGCCAGTATTATGTTACTCTTTCTCTCCTTTTTAATCCTCCGAGGATATTTTTTCCATTGATTTTTTTTTTTTTTTAAGAGAATGGAAGAAAGGGGGAGGGAGAGAGAGAAACATCCATGTTCAGTGTGAGAGAGACACATCGATTGGTTGCCTCCCGCATGTGCCTCTACCAGGCCTGGGGAATCTGCAACCAAGATACATGCCTTTGACTCGGAATCAAACCCAAAACACTTCGGTCCATGGGCCGATGTTCTAACCACTTAGCAAACTGGCCAGGGCATCCTTCTTTGTTCTTTTCATGTCAGTAAATTTACCACAGAATCATAAACATCAGCACTGCAGATAAAAGAATAAAAAATAAAATAATAATGTAGGATGATTCATCCTACATTAAACAGCAAGTGAAATGCTCTTTCCACCCAATAACCCTGCCCCCTCCCATGAAAAGCTGTCGTAATGTGTGGCAGGACCAATGGGAAAGAGATTGGTAAAAGGCAATGGATATCTTTATTTTTCTAGAAGACTCTCACACTGCCTTGGAGTTCACCAAGCTCAGAACTCTGCAGATTTGGCGGAATGGAACACTGAGGATGACTGAAAGGGGCTCTTGTACATGCTGAGTGACAGCTGCTCCTTCAGATCATTCCGGCGATGACCCTAAAGCAGAGGGGCATGTTGGGTTTAATTCTCTGTGGACAGCCCACATCTCCCCAAGCTACCCAGTGTGCCCGCACCAGGAGGTCTGTCTCTTCTCCAGGAGCCGATTGCTGTAAGACATCTTTCTGTATGTGCTCAAGGTACAGTGCTGGGACACTAGTGTGGGAACAGCTGGGTGAGGCTGGTGCTCTGACTCTCTGGCCTAAGGGCTCTGAGTGTGCACTCTGCTGGGCCCCTCCTCTTCTAGGGGCTGTATTCCTACAGACGTGACGGCCATGGGGGTTGTCAAGGTTCTCTGGCTAGAGGACTCCCTTCCTTCTTGAGGTCAGAGCCAAAAATGACTTCATCCGCACAACACTCCGGCGTTTCCTTGTGCAGGATGATTAAATGCCTTTGTGGCAGTCAGAACGTTGAATCACTTTTTGCTCAGTATCTCCTATTACATGGCACCAATCCTCTCACCCTCCATCATCCATCAGAAAGGCAGACGAGTTGGTGAATAGTTTGAGTTCTTCAGCGGCAATCCACAAGGGATGTAGTGAGGTGCTGGGTCATTCTATGGAAGAGATCAGGGGAGCGTTTGATGGATGGAGGTGTTTCCTATCTACATCCGTTTCCAACCCGGATGGGCTGCTGGCTGCACACAGGTCATCTCATATCCGAGGCTGCTGAGAATTCCAACGGTGGCTTCTTCCTCGTTAGAGCCGTCCTGAATGGATACCTCCTGAAAGAAAGAGATTAAAAATAAAATTCACCAGGTGTTTGAGCATATCTGTAGAATGAATCCCTAGAAGTGGAACTTTTAGGTCAAAAGACGTGAGCTGAAAATAGTACCAATTTACACCTCCACCAGCAATGTGGGAGAGTTCTTGTTTTCCTATATCCTTGTAAACTGTGCCGATTTTATAGGTGAGAAAAATAAAATAAATTTTTTTACTTAACTGTGAAAAAAAACCATGCTAAGTTTTCTGTGAGTTCCTGAATAATCAAGGCCTCAGCCAGACTACAAGGGTTAAATTAGCCTGTGGGTGGGAATTCTGAAAACACTGGGGAGTTCACATGTAAGAATCCCTGGTTGATTTATCATCTGTAAAAGGAATATAATCTTTCCAACCTCATGAGGTTCTTGGGAGGAATAGAGGTTCGTGGACCTGGCACAATTACAATAGATAGTCAAATGCTACTTCTCTCATTTCCCATTAAACACTGAGTGAGAAGCTAATCTTGAGAAACGTTGCTTTGGAGAAGTGCAGTTTTTGAGGATCTCACAACAGAGGAAGTTCAGGAAATGCCGAAGTCAAACTTGAGTTCACACAGCTGAGATACTATCATGTGGCATCCAGAAAGATGCTTCCAGTCAAATGCCAGAAAAATAATTTATAGTGACTTGTAATACAATAGAAATTGTACTAGAAAACCACATGAGCCTGGCCTGATGTGGTTCAGCAGTTGAGCATCAATCCAGGAACCAGGAGGTCACTGGTTCAATTCCTAATCAGGACACATGCCTGGGTTATAGGCTCCATTCCCAGTAGGGGGTTGCAGAATATACCTAATAGACGATATTCCTCTCTCATCAGTATTTCTAACTTCCCTCTACCTTCCTCTCTCTCAAAAAAAAAAACAAAAAAAAAATAAAAAAAAAAAAAAAAAAAAATAGAGAGCCCGGGCCAGTTTGGCTCAGTGGATAGAGTATCAGCCTGTGGAACGAAGAGTCCTTGGTTCGATTTCTTTCAAGAGCATGTACTTGGGTGGCAGGCTTGATCCCCGGCCCCCGTCAGGCCCGTGCAAGAGCCAACCAATTGATGTGTCTCTCTCACATCAATGTTTCTCTCTCTTGGTCTCTCCCCCTCCCTTTCACTCTCTCTAAAAAAAAAAACCAAAACCAAAACCAACCAAACAAACAAAAAACACAACAAACTATGTGAGTTTTCCCCCAACATTCAAACCACGAAAGAGGCTAACCCTGTGACAGCTTTTCATCACTTCCGACATAGAGGTCTTAAAACCCTTGTAAATTCCTAAGCACAGTGGAATTGCCCTAGCCAGTTTGGCTCAGTGGGTAGTGTCAGCCTGCACACTGAAGGGTCCCAGGTTCGATTCTAGTCAAGAGCACATACCTCACTTGTAGGCTCCAAGGCCTGGGAGGCAGCCAATCGATGTGTCTCACATAGATGTCCCTGTCTCTCTCCTACCTTTGCACTCTCGCTAAAAATCAATGGGTGGGGAGGAGAGCAGGAATCACTGAGGATTAAAAACAGAAACAAAAAACAGTGGGAGAAATATTTATTCTAATGAGGGGCCTCTGGGTGGGCTCCTGGGTAGAGGGTGGTCATCAGAAAGACGGAGGCATAATTAGAAGCGTGGCATTTTCATCCCTCCCTCCCCATTCTCCAGAGAAGGAAGACGGGTTGGAAATGCAGTTGGTAATTGACCATGCCTGTGTGAGGAAGCCTCCATAAAATCCCAAAAGTATGGGGTTTCGAGGGCTTCTAGGTTGTTGAGCACACCCACCTGCCAGGAAGGTGACTCACCCCAATTCCACAAGGACAGGAGCTAACTTCGCTCGGGACCCTGCCACTCCTTGCCCTACGTATCTTTTCACCCATATCCTTCTCCATAGCCTTTAATAAGCTGGTGAACGTAAGTAAAGTCTTTCTCTGAGTTCTATGAGCCCCATCACCAAGTTAATGGAACCCACAGAGAGGGTTGTGGAAACCTCCTGCTTAGAGTGATTCACAGGTGACAACCTGGGCTTGCAGCTGGCATCTACCTGAAGTGGGGTGGGATCAGCCTTGTAAACGGAACCCTTAACCCGTGGGATTGAGTTGGATTAAATTGTAGGACTCCCGGCTGGTGTCTCAGAGGACTGCTCGATGCCAGGAAACCTGCACAGAAGGACACGGGAGGAAGAACTGGTTCTCGTCCCTTACGGAGGTAGAAGTTATGTCCTGGGTTTCAGACAAACCTCCTCCCTACCTCCATTGTGTAACAGCAACCCCAGTTCTCCTTGATAATCAGGATAAACCCTTCTAGTGGACACCATAGCCCACTTTGGCCTGCTCTTCAGGTGACGCGAGGAGCCCCAAATGGCCACGGGACGGTTTCAGCTTCCACTTCGGTGTCGTCATTTTTGTGTCGCTGGTGGAAACGTTCCTCCAAACCAGCAGAGCTCATAGTTGTGGAAACGAGCATCAACATTTTTCTAAGTGGGTCATCAGATGCAAGTGAAAGATGCCTCACCCACCGTTTCATTTTTTCCTTTTCTTGCTTTCGGTCCTGCTCAGATCTGGCTCATAGTAGGTCATGCAGTAAAAGGGTCAAACCAGCATACTTCAATGTGGTAGACAGGGCCTCCCAACTCAAAAGAGGTATGCCAAGCAGGGTGCCTCTTTCTTAATCGTAGGAGTTGCATCTGCCTCCTCCTTTGAAGGAGACACCCAAGCTCCTAGACGTGATGTGGGATTGATACCTTATTGAAGTGGAGCCCCTATAGTTTCTTGGGATACACACCTCTTACGTTAGGCACATACGCATCTTACCCAAGAGGTAAAACACCTGCTGCCTGGCTGGTGTGGCTCAGTAGTTGATCATTGACCTATAAACTAGGAGGTATTTCTCCTCCATTTTTTCTCTCAAATCAATAAAAATATTAAAAAAAAAAAAAAAAAAAGCACCTGCTACATCCTGGCCTCTAAGTTCTATTAGTTTGATATCTTCAATGGGCCAATTACATGTCCATATAGACAGTCTGGGCTAAAGATCACCCTGGGGCTTCAGAGGGGAGGAAGGTCACTGCAGGACAGTAAGAAGAGCAGGTGTTCAGTCACAAGAAGCTTGCCATGCCCTATAGATAGGTCAAAAAGATTTCCCTCTGATAATCTCTCTTAATTAGGCAAAGCCCTTAATTAGAATTTTTCTAGGTAGTTGAGTGTGGGTGGGGGTGAGGCAGGAGTTTCTCTTGAGCCTGCAGGGTCTTGGTTACCTGTAGCTCAAAACAATCCACATACCACACAGGCATATCTTGGGGGTGACTCATTCTGAACTCCTGTAATATTGTTGTGGGCTCCCCCACAAAGGAGGAAGAGGACCTGTATCAGTGGGACTTGGGGTACTTTGAATCACACGAATCCCTTCCAAATTCAATTCTTGGGGACCTACTTCTTTGTGGTCAATGCCATAACATTTTCAATAGTCCTAATGAGGCTATACATTCAAGAAAAGTTTTAATTTGACATCTTGCAGAATCAAACGTTGACTATTAGGTAGCAGCAGGGAAAGCCAAGCTGGTCCTCAAATCTAAGAGTGAGCAGGTGGCGGGAACAGGAAGATAGCATCAACAGCGCTGAGAGTCAGTCGTGCTCCAGAAGGAATTGGAGGGACGGGCTGGTGGGGTCAGGGCGAGGTGGGAAGTCGGGGGACGTCCGCTGTGATCCTGACATGGACTTCCCTGGGTCTCGGTCTCCTGGGCCTTGGAGAGGTCAGACCCTCTTAAACACAGACAAGAGGCTCCGGTCTTGCTGTCAGGCCTGCAATGGCCCGACTTTCTTTCCTTCGTCCATACTTGTTCCTCCCGGCTGAGGAGCATTGAGTTTACCCTGGAGGCTCAGAGGTTTCACCTGGACGCTCTGTGTGAGTGGGTCTCTTCATTACACCCACCCGGGACCAGGGAGTCCTTTATATCCAAATCATCGACTAGTTTTCTTCTGCCTCCTCCTTTCTCTTCCTGGAACTTTTATCATTAGGCTATGAAGTCTCCACCTGATCCCACTGTGTCTTGTGTCTGAGCGTTTTTCTTCATATTTACTTTCGTTTTGCTCCGAGTTGTTGGGACGCGCGCCCCCCCCCTTCACTCCCCCCTACCACCACCACCACCACCACCACCACCACCTCCCCTGAAACACTAATTTGGTTTTCAGAAGTAATCATCCTCTTTCATTTCTACGTTGAAATTCTAAACTTAGAAGTCATGCCCTTTAGTTCCATAATTTCATTGTTTACTCTCTAATTCTGCCTTCCCCAACTTTCTCATTATGTTCTTCCCCCTCATTACATTTTCTTTGAATTTCTCTCCTGTGTCTCCCCTTAGTTCTGCCTCAACTTACTCACATCTTCTGGCCATTGAGTTTGGTCTCGTTCCTGAGAATGACCTGTTGCCTCTGTGTGTCATCTCTCTTGCCTGATAATCTGGTGGCAAGCCAGCGGTTGCAACCTCTCAAGCAGCGGTGGGCTGACAGCGGCCCTCCGATGGGCCAGCCGCGGGGACAGCCACAGGGACAGGAAGCAGGGACTTTCCTGTGGAGGCTTGGGGGGCGGGGATGGGCGGGGGGCAAGGTCTCTGTTCTCAGATGCAAGAAAGTGAAACCGTTCTAGCCCTGATGTCCATTTCCCCAGAGTTGGTCGCAGCACCCGATTTGGATTCAAGCCCTGTGTCTCCACTCTTCCTTTGGTGGCTGAGTTGTTTTAGCTGGGAGGACTGGGGTCTGAAGTGTCTATACAGGTTGTCGTTTCCCCAGAATTCCCTACGGATGGGCAGCGCAGGTCTGCAGGCCCCATCAATGGGGACCCTGAGGACAGGGACTGTTTCTTACACGCACTCTGCAGTTTTGACTCAATCTCCTTACGCACAGCCATGGTACTCCTCTTCACACACCCCCTCCCCCTTGCGCTAACCCAGGAAAACAAGGTAAGAACTTTCAGTTTCAGTTACCCTGGTGACAAAGTTCCAAATTGCAGTTTCTATTTAAAAAAAAAATTTTTTTTTTGGAAAATAATACTTAACTCTTCAACAAGTTTCCCTCTGTTTCCATTTTCCCTTTTACCAGAAGTGATGTTTGCCAACCAACATCTGTCATCCCATCTGGCCTGCTCCGCGGATTCCTTTGTGTTGTTGCAACCTCTGGTGATTACACTTCCTTGGGCCGCTCTGGGGTTCCTGATCCAAATTCCAACGTGCAGAGGAGGAGGATTCCCCTCATGCCACCGAGCGAGGCTCAGGACCAGCTGGGAGGTCAAGAACTCAGCTCATTTCCGGCCCTCTCTACTGGAGAGAGCGTCAGATCCCACAGGCTGGGCCAGGCCTCAGGCCTCCAAGACTGCCCCGTTTCTCCCCCCACACCTCCCCTACTCAGAGGCTGGTGGCAAGTCCAGGTTGTCACCTGTGCTTTGGACTGATCTGCTCTGGATGGGGGTTGGCACTGCACCCTAAATTGGCTCGTTGAACTCAGAGAAACATCTTGCTCACTAGGTGGTTGGCTGATGACAAAAGGATGTGGCTTGGGAACAGCCGGATGGAAGAATCTCGTAGGGCGAGGCACGGGGAGAATATCTCGGAGCTTCCATGCCCCCTACTGAGGATCGAGACCACAACCCGGGCTTGTGCCCTTGACAGGAATAGAACTTGGGACCATGCAGGGGGCATGCAGGAGGCAGCCGATCAATTATTCTCTTTCATCATTAGTGTTTCTCTCTCTCTCTCTCTCTCTCTCTCTCTCTCTCTCTCTCTCCCTTTCTCTCTGAAATTAATAAATATATTTTTAAAAAGAATAGGTGGACACAGTCCAGCCAGGTAAAGTTCTCCAAACGTTGCCCGTGCTACAGGTGCATCTCACTCCACATAGGTGTGCAATGCCCTGCTGTGAACACAGGCTCTCTCAGCCTTCAGCTTCTGTGGACGATTCTTGCAGGAGTGCAGGCCTGGACAATGAAGTCTTGCAATTGCTTGCTAGGCCTTGCAACTCAGTACATCGGCTCCCGCACTCTGGACAGCATCATATGGGCTACAAAGGCGCTACTCATAATCCGATTGAGTTTTCTCCTCAAACACTACTTACCCTGAAGCACCCAGGGATGAGGGTCAGTTGCTCTAAAAAACAACATGCAAACCCTCTCCACCAGACTGTGAACAATTCTTTTCTTCAGGCCTTGAAGTAAGAAGAGAGTCTTTGTTCAGGGGGATGGCCAAGCTTTCATTTTCACTCCGTGACCACAGCCTTGCTTTCGAGATCCTTATTTTAGGAACACACGGCTGTTATTGAGAATGCGGCTTTTTATCTCCATGAACTCCTTTCATTCTCACATCGACCCTGACGCGTAGGTAACCCTGGGGGCACAGAGCGGTCCAGGGAGCAAATGTTGATGCTGGAAAGCGCACCCAAGCAGCCTGGCTCCACGGCCTGCGCTCCTCTGTGATTAGCTATAAAGCCCAAGATTAGCGACAGAGGTATGCTTATCTGTATTTGCTCATTAATTGATTCAGGAGAATGGGCTTCGTGTCACGTCCTCAGCTATGTGCTTGGGGCACAAAGGTGAGTGTTACTAACTTCCCTGTCCTTGATATTCCCAGTCTAATAATGAGCAATTAAAGGGGCAGTTAAAATAATTAGTGTTAAGTGCTAGGGCGGAAGTGAGGGGTGAGGCTGTGTGGAAGCATAGATGTGGGAGAGGGTGTGGAGGTAGGGGGTGGGGAGGAAGAGAGGACCGGGGTGGTACATGGCCATGGGAAGCTAAGTCACGGAGCTGGCATCTGAGTCCCCAGGGTGGGGTGAGGGCCAGTTAGAGGCATTAGGGGATCTGATTGAGGAAGCAACAGGCACCAAGGCCCAGAACAGGAAAGGGAGGGGAGTTCTCTCTGAAGAGAGTTTATGTGAGTGGGTTTAGGGAGATGGCGACAGAGGAGGCCAAAGAGGTTGGCAGGGACCTAACCTAAATGGTCTCTCTGTTCTGAGAAAAGCTTAGGCTTTCCCGTTAGTAACATCAGGCCATTAAAGTATTTTCAGCAGAGGTTTTCTTTATAACAAGATACTGGTGGCTACGGGAGGGATGGTCTTACCAGACCCAGGGGTCCCCATTTGATGCGCTTTATTCTAAAACCAGACGTGGTTGTCACCAGGTAGCTTTATTTACTTGCAGCAAGTAAACAGTAGAGTCACAGCCAATGAATGAATTCAAACAACAGATCCCACTAAGCGTGGGATATAGAACTGTTTTCATCCATGTAGTCTTGTGGTAGGTACTAATCTTCTCTATCAAATGATATACGTAAAGCATTTTACCTTAAACTAGCCTTACAGTAACGTATTCTTGTCCTGTAGGTCTAAATCTGGCTTTCTAGGACAATGTTTGAGTTAGAATACAGATGGTAATTTAAAAACCTGTGTTTCTTTTTTAATTGTAGGGTTCCTGTAACAAGTGGTAAAGCTGCCGTAGGCAGAACTTGCAATGTGGTCCAGCGGTGTGAGGCCCGGCCCTGGGGGCTGACACTTCGGGGGCCACTCCCAGCTCTGTGGGCACCTGTCGCCTCACCCTTGTGATCACAACTTCCACAGTGCCCATCTCACCTTCTCAACGTTTAAGGCGAGGGCTCGCTGAAATGTGCCTAGCTGCAAAATTCTAAGACTTACACTCAACTTGGTGTTAACCATTTCTTAAACGTTAGGGTTTAACAAACTATAAAGAATGAGCTTGATGACGGGGCCTAGGTGTAGAGGTGGAGCCATGGCCAGGCTTCTCTCGGTCTCCCCACACCCCTTCCCTGGGGCTGGCTCTCCAGCTAAGCATATTCTTCTTTCTCAGAAGGGCAGTCTAATAGGCCTGGCAGCATCTCGGAATGGGAGTTTGGCTCTGGTCCATGTGTGGGTGCTGCTTAGTCTACCTGGCATTTAGGTCTTCAGCTGCAGTGCCATTCCATTCCTTTCCCTGGACCTGCGTTCCTACCTATTGGAGCTGAGCTCCGGCTGTGAGGGGGTGGGAGGTGGGGAGCAGAGGTACCAATGGGCCTTTTCTAAATGTTCTATGGGCTACTGCTTCCCACGTCTGTCTGCACAGTAAACCATGAGCAGAATAATGAAGCCAGAATCTCTGTGGGCAATTCTAACATGCAACCATGTTAGAATGTTGTCCAAAAGCCAAGCCATTCGTCTGCCTGTAGCACTGGGAAAATGAAGATTTCAAAACCCACACCTCACAGAATTCTTCTAATGATTCCGATGCAAACGGTGGAACATGTTAACATTATTTATAAAAAAAAATACAAAAGGAAAGACAGGAAACAAACATGCAGTATTGCTCATGTTTTGATTGTATTCAAATTTTTATTTTTTGAACAAAAAAAAACATAAGGACAATGATTTTAAATAATAAAACATGGTATAGTCTAGATACTTCTAAAAAGACAGTTTATTCCAATTTGGACTCCTACAGTTCTGTTGTGATACTTTCTTCGACATTTATATTATTATTATTATTATTATTTATTTTTTACCATTCTATTACCACTCTAAACTCGCTAAACAAAAAAACAAAAAAATCACTCTGTCTGCTCCCACGAAGCTTCACTTTAGAGAAACCCTCCACTCCCACATCAAACACACAACAGAACAGTCATGTTTTATTTACAGAACACGGAAGTCTGTCCAGCCATTTTGGTTTTGTTGTTCCCTTGCCCATGCTGAGCTCAGCGAAAAGCTAAGTAACAAGCACGCTTTCGCTTCAGCAGGCCAAGGGTGGCATCAACCAAACTTCCTGAGACAGCCAACACAGTTACACACATGGTCAGCGAGAGTCAACGTGTACAACAGTGACTGAGAAGCATACACACGGAGTGGGTCACAACCAGACTGGCGTTCACTGTGCAACTTTCCTCAGGGAACAACGCCTCCCCTTTCACACGGGAAGCAGGACACACCCAAGCCTTTGTTCGTGAAGAAGATGCCCTTCAAAACAAACTCGTCATAAGGCAAAAGGAAAAGAGAAGAAGAAGGAAGTCGTCTGGCCCAGAGAGAGGCTTGTGGACAATGTGTATATACACAGGATATATATATATATATATATACACACATTATAGACATATTACATTTTAAACTATGTATAGAGTCGTCTGACAAAGAAATTGGCTCAGTGCAGTGAAAAAGTGTTCCTTGTTCTACAAATTGTAGTTATTGCTAATGTGCTACACATGATAGTCTGACATGGAAACGGAGTCACGTGGAATGGAAGCTGCCACATTGCCAGCGTCAGCCCCGCAGCAGGCGATCATACGGACAACATGCCATCCCCGCCTCGAGGAAAAGCAAACATTCCGCTACCGAAAAAAAGAAGAAAAGGAAAAAGAAAAAGGCTTATGCACTGTCCCTTACATACCTGCCTGTTTTTAAAAAGCAAAACACAAGTCCAGTTCACCACAAGCTAAGCACACCTGACAAGCAAGTTCAGCGGCCCGGAGGGAGGGGAGAGGGAAAGGCATGCTTGCAGGAGCCCTGTGCTAGTCTATTCTGTCATACAAACTGGAGTACAAAAATCCAATTTAAATAAGACTAGACTAACTGCAATAGTAAAAAAAAACAAAAACAAAAAACCAAATAAAGCAGAAAACCAACCACACGCACAGTAGACTTGGTTGATACTGATTGTTTAAAAGTCATCCTGTCCCCTCTTCTACCCCATTGCAATTGATTGATTGATGGCTAGAATATTTACTTAAAAAACACATTAAATACCTGTAATTACATTCTTTTTAACAATAAGACATACTGTTTAAGAAAATAGCTCATGTGTGAAATGTGTCTGAAATGCATTTTTCCTCACAACTATCAAAACATCCACTCACACTTAAAACAACCCCTCCACCCCGTGCCCTCCCCCCAAAAAACGTTAAGGAAAGATGGGGTGGGTCAGGTGAGGGACAGGGAAGGAAAGGGTTACCAGCACAGTGATTAACAATGGTTCAAGACAGAACCAACAAGAGTTGGTCAAAGAGATGCCTTCGATACATGGCTATGATTGAAAACCAAACTCAACCACTTTGGGTTCATTGCAGTGACACACAAAAAAAAAAAAAAAAAATCTTCCTCACAGATTTGTAGAAATACTAGACTCCAGCTCGTCCGTTATTATTATTTTGTAAAGTTTTTCCATTTGTTTTTGCAAGGCCTGGCTACCTTGTCACACTTTTTAGCTGCTCTGCAACAACTACGAGAGGTAGGCATAAAGCATGAAAGTTTCCCGTTAGTACCTCACTGTGGATCGTGGTACCATTCACTTCAGTCTTTTCTGACCCCAAACAAAGCTGCTCCATTCCATAAATATTCTAAGAGTGTACTCCCAAATAAGAAACTTTCTCTACTGAAGGATACTGTCAGTGTTTGCTGCAGAGCATTTACATATATGTATATGTATAGGTATATGTATATATGTATATACACACGCATACATACACATCTGTGTGTATACACACACATATATATATACATATACATATATTTACATGTACATATATATATATATACACACACATACATATACATATATATATTTAAAAAAACAACAAAAACCAAACCCAGGTTCCTAGAACCAATTTTCTTGATTCTCTACTTCCACACAACAATGTATACCATTTGGCCAAGACTACAGATGTGTTTCTTTCTTTTTTTTTCTTTTTTTTTCACAGATGCAAGTGCCATGCAAAAAAAAATAAATTAAAGAACAGTTACCAAAACATACATGTGGTAAAACTACTGAAGGTAGATCTTTAAAAGCATTTATATAAACATAATTTATAATACTTCTTTTTCCTCCTGTCGGTACAGTCACAGAGCGGCAGTTACACATCGAGGATTTCCTCGGCGGTGCCCCCGCAGCGCAGCCTGTAGCGGCCAGTTCTCCAGCTTATCGTGGGGTCCCATAACGCTGACAGAAAAATGTATATTGTCATGGATTCACGGATGAACCAAGCTACGGCGTAATCAAGTTTTGAAAAACACAGTGTGCCACCCTGCGGATTAAAGAAAGAGAGAGAGAATTGATTTAGACTAAAGACGCAGTTAAAAAATAAACATTTTTGAATTCACACTCTTACGTATACTACACGAAAATAAAGCCTGTTTAAAAAAAAAAAATGTTTCTTAAGATAACTCAACTGTCATGCAATATTATAATGGTAAAAAATGTTCCCTGGCTGGCTGCTCAGTGGTTAGAGGCGAGGACTGAAGGGTTGCGGGCTCAAGGGCACGTAAGTCAGTTGCAGGTTCAATGCCAGCTGGTGGGGGCGTGAGAGGGAGTCAACCGATCACCAATTGATGATGTATCTCTCTCACACAGATGTTTCTCTCTCTGCAGCTCTTCCCCTCCTTTCCACTCTCTCTAAAAATCAATGGAAAAAATATCCGACCAGCATGGCATAGTGGTTGAGTGTTTACCTATGAACCAGGAAGTCATGGTTCAATTCCCGGTCAGGGTACATGCCCGGGTTGTGGGCCCCATTCCCAGCGGGGGGGTGTGCAGGAGGCAGCTGATCAATGATTCTCTCTCATCATTGATGTTTCTCACTCTCCCTTCCTCTATTCAGTGTTTCCCAAAGTGTGGTACGCGTACCGCCAGGGGTACGGGAAGAGTTTGGTGGAGGTACGTGTTGCACTGGAGTATGGAGGGGATATGCACTGCACCGTGCTTAGCTGCGCCTAATTCTACGTTCTCATGAGTACGAGGGGTACTCAGCGTTACGAAAATTATAGAAGAGGTATACATATGTCAAAAGTTTGGGAAACACTGCTCTATGTAATCAATAAAAATATATTTTTTTAAAATATCCTCATACCTGGGGTGAGTGTTAAAAAATATAATAAAAATTTTAATCATTTATATACACTGAATGGCCAGATTATTATGATCTCTGAATGCATAATAATCTGGTCACTCAATGTATATCCTATATAATAAAAGGCTAATATGCAAATTGTCTTCTCGACCAGGAATTCGACCAGCAGGTAGGCCAGCCAACGGCCCATGTCCCCTCCCCCTGACCAGGCTGGCAGAACCATGCATGTAATTCATGCACTGGGCCTCTAATATATATATTAGAAAGGAGGAGGGGGCAGGGTGGGAAGAGATTAGTCAAAGTTCTTACATGCACAGATTCGTGCACAAGTGGGGGGTCTCTCGGCCTGGCCTGCAGGGACCAGGCAGGAACTGGCAGTCCAACATTCTCCAAGGGTCCCAGATTGTGAGTGGGCACAGGCCAGGCCGAGGGACCCCACTGGTGCACGAATTCGTGCACAAGGCCTCTAGTGAGGAAATAAGAAGCATTAAAAAACTGCTGGCCTAATATATTCTGAGTAAATACCTTTTAATTTCACATCATTGTTATTTTTCTTTGAGCCCTAATAACAGTACCTAGCATAACAACTAAAAGCTGAAAATCAAGTTGAGTTTTGGGTCCACATCCCAACAACAAAAGAAATGTTTAAACTTGATATTAACCTTCAATAGGAAGCTATCTGATCTTTTCTACCTTTAATAAATTAAAAAGTGGTTTGCTTTTTTTAAAAATTCTCATGCAAAGAGATGTTTTTTATTGATTTAGTTTGAGAGAGAGAGAAAAAACATTGATGTGAGAGAGAAGCATGGGTTGGTTGCCTCCCGCACATGCCCTGACCAGGGATTGAACCTGAAACCCAAGTATGTGCCTTGACTGGGAATCGAACCTGCCACCTTTTGGTGTACACAGAATGATGCTCTCATCCACAGAGCCACCGGTCAGGGCTAAATTAAAAAGCTTTAGTTCCATGAAATGACTGCTGCCAATCTTTTCATACCTATCCACATACCTGGACACCCCTGAGTTGAATGTAGTCAAATATAAACCATGCCAGGCAATGACACATGAAAAACACCATAATATCCCATCTGAATACATGGTGGGCTGCCCATCCAATAATTAAACTGGCAACAAAGCATTCTGAAATCGGCTCACAAATTATTGTAGCAGGAAGCATGTTAATTCGTAATTTGGTCCACCTGAAAAATAAAAGGACTTTCTTTAAACAATAGCTTGGTTACAAGACTAATCCATTCCCTCCCAAAATAATCAGTTCTTTACCATGTTATATCAAGGCCCACTTCTTCAAAGAGTATTTAATGAATCTCTTCTATTTTCATTTAACATATAAAAAGGCTAGAAATTCATGTGTATGGTCTATAGTAGTACTCTAATGAATAAAGATTACAAAATTCAAAGTGCATAAAATGAGAAAATAAAGATGAGCACATAAAAAAAAAATCCAGTCTCAAAAAAATCCAGTTTTTTTTTTTTGAACACTTTCAGTGTAACACAGTGAAGACAATAAATGCAGACATTAAATTAATTTTAAAAAGCTCAATTTTTTTTTTCTGGAGCTGAAAAACCTGACTTTTAGACTCATTTTTAAACCAAGTTGTAACACATGAAAAATCACTCCTCCTACTTCCCCCGCCCCCTTTTAGACAAAGTATAAAAAGAAGAAAGCGGCTGACTCACCTGATCATTCTCGACTGGAACTGAGAAATGGAATAGGAGCCCGAGTTTTGCATGGCAACTTGAGTGGACATCGCAAACCTCCAGCCTCTGAAAAGTAAGACAGTTGAGCTGTGGTGATGGACACATGCAAGTGTGACTGCGATGCTTTAATCATGGCTGTAGAGTCACCAGAGAGCCTGGACCTCGGGATGAGCACCCCGCTTAGGGCACGTCAGGCGGATGTGTTAGCCGTCCCGAGGGCTTCTGAGAGCACCAGCTAAGGGCTGGCGGAAGCTACAACCCCCCAGTTTACAATTTAAGAAACTTAAATGACAGGCATTCTCAAAGTTCTAAATGGAATGGGTTCTGTATCTAATAGTTTAGTCTCTGGCCCAGTGGCTGAGCATCGACCTATGAACCGGGAGGTCCGGTTTGATTTCAGGTCAGGGTACATGCCCAGGTTGGATCCCCAGTGTGGGACTTGCAGGAGGAGTCAGCCCATCAATGATTCTCTCTCATCATGGATGTTTCTCTCTCCTGCTCCCTTTCCCTTCTTCTTTGAAATCAATAAAATATATTTCAAGAAAAAAGAAAGTTTAGGTGGAACAGCTGAGGAGAGGTCCATAGGGGAAAAAGGAGACATCAGTGATACATTAAACAATAAATAATTTACATTAAAAAAAAAAAAGGAAGAAAGTTTAGTCTCTGTCACTACTAACCAAAAAAGGGTGGGGAAGGGCAATGTGTATGTGTGTGTATTCAACAAGAAATGTAAACAAAAAGTGACATTATATATGGTTTCATAGTGTTTCACAAAGAGTGAAACAACATGAATACCATTTGTGAGAAAATTTTAAAACCATACTTCAATTTTTAAAACCACTTCTTTAGTAAATCATCACATAAGACAAGGATCCCCTTTAATAGGAAACAGTACTATTTTGTGATAGGGAAATGTTGAGTCAATCAAGTGACCCATTAGTTGGTGCCTTAGCAAAATCCCAAATAATCTGACAATTTCAAAATTTGAAATAATGTCCTTTGAATTTTCACCGACTGGCTTAGGACTACACTGATACTTTTAATTCTTCTAAAACACACAGAAATTTACACCCATAATAATGAACATTCACAATGACAAATAAACTTCCTTTTAATCACTTTCAAACCTCATTAATCTAAAGAATGTAGATGAGTGAGAATATTTGTGTCTTTAGAATAACATTATCTATGAATTCACAGAAATTACTTTCTAAAAATGGTAACCTATTCATAAAGAGTCCTTAATCCCTGGTTTTAACAAACAGAATAAACCAACAGAAGTTAGGTACTAAGCAGCACACTGTAGCCTAATGTAATTTAGTTTTCTTACCGGTCAGCTATTGCTTTGGCCATAAAGTAATCTTCAGCAATGTATTGAGCAAAAGCTATGAGCCCTCCTGCTTGGTCTAACACATCCTTCCTCATTAAACAGGACATTCCTGTCACACATTTGAACCCCGTTACGTGGGCAGAGATATAGGACCTCGGGTGCGAAGTTCCAAAATATACCTGCCGAGAAAACAACCCAGAAACACATGTTTACAGTTAGAATCTTATGTATGGTGTTTATAAACTTTTTTTTTTAATGAGTTTCCTTTAAGTATGACTGAGCGAGTATCATATTCTTATATAAATTACCTGAATAAAAATTGGTATAAAATAATGTTTACACATATCAGGCAGTCAGTAATTTTATTCGTTGACTACTCTTGCTATTATCTTATTGCTTCTATTTTTTAAAATTTATTTTTATTGTTACAAATATTACAGATGTCCCCCATTTTTCCCCTCTGAGCTCTCCACCTGACTCCCACCCCACCCCACCCCGGGCCTTCGCCACACGACTGTCTGTGTCCATGGGCTATGCATATGATGCACGTAAGTTCTTCGGTTAATCTCTTCCCCACCACTCCCTTTCCTCTGAGATCTCTTAGTCTGTTCCATGCTTCCATGTCTCTGGACATATTTTGTTCATCAGGGAGAAGTATATTCTATTCTCAAAAGTTATCTTCCCGCCGAAACCGGTTTGGCTCAATGGATAGAGCGTTGGCTTGGGGACTGAAGGGTCCCGGGTTCGATTCCGGTCAAGGGTATGTACCTTGGTTGCGGGCATATCCCCAGTAGGGGGTGTGCAAGAGGCAGCTGATCGATAACTCTCTCTCATTGATGTTTCTAACTCTCTATCTCTCTCCCTTCCTCTCTGTACAAAATCAATAAAATATATTAAAAAAAAAAAAGTTATCTTCCCTAAAAAGGCAAGATTCAAAGATTTATCCAAATAAAACTTAATTTAGGTATAAAATAAGACTGGTAAAAATATCACTCATTGTTATATATAAAAATGAACAAATATTTATCATCCTGCTTTCAAAATGTTCATATAATTACACACACACACACACACACACACACACACATATACACATATGTATAGGTGTATATATGTATGTGTATACATGCATGAATACCTATACAAACACCACCGATAGTTCTATCAACTTATGGGATGATTTCTTAACTCCTTTATTTCTATCCTTTCATAGCTGGCTGCTTCCTGCCCCTGAGTCACTGAGCTTCCTCGATTTCCCCAATTTTATTTTTCAACTTATTTTTCATAATCAGGGCAGACACTAAAATTCTGTCTCCCATTTTACTGTCCTTCCCCTAGATAGCTGTGCAGTCACGAGATTTGCAAGTTATTAAATTAATGGCAGAATAAGATGGTCATCGCTCTACTTAATTTATACATAAAACCCTCCTGATTATTTGCATCTGAGATACGCTACCTCTTCTAATTCGCTTGAAATAGAGAGCAGTGATCTTTCTCAATGGCAAGAGTTACATACCCAGCATGGAGCAGGGAATTATCAGGGCAACTAAGAATATGATTCTTGCTACCTAGCCCATAACCAAACTATAATGAAGCCGTTTGTGGTGCTGAATAGAACTAAACTTCTAAGACCAGAAATATGCATCTTAATTCCATAGGCAGTTATTAAGTGAGGTCTGAGGAATGGGTGGGACTATGGACTACAGTTGTAGGCTCTGCAGATTTCTTTATAGAATGGAGTAAATCCTCTGGCCTATTTCCATCCATTCTAAGTCTGGTAGATTAAACCTAAACCATAGGGGTTGGTGCAAAATGGGAAGTGCTTATCACTGACATAAATCAACTTGGACACTTCTAAAACAGAAACACAATGTGGCATATGAGAATAAAACGTATTTTATTTAGAAGGAATTGAGAGTTTCCGTTACTAAACAAAAAGTCGATTAGCCCTGCTCAAAACGTCTCCCACCTCTCTGAATCGCCTCAAGCTGCTGGCGAGTGGGAATCCAACAGCAAGGATATTATTTACGAGCATCACACTCACCTGTTCCAACGTGGCGGCAAAGCCCATCCTGTCTGCTACGTAAGGCAGCCCGTGAACCAGGCCTACTTTCTCTGTCATCTGGTTAACCATGTCAGTGAGAGTGTCTGGAAGCACTACGCAGAAAAGACAAGAAGGTGGCGAGGGGGAGAGAGAACAACACTCTTTTTAGTAAAATGCCCACTAAGGTAAAATATATTCTGTGAGTTGTTATTAAATTACTAAAAATAAAAAATAAAAATTTAATTCTCTTTTACATTTGGATCTATTAAAGGAATCTCAATCCCTTTTCTGAATACAAAATTTCAAAATGGCAACATTTACAATAAGCTAATTTACGCTAGGCATCGTTAGGCCATTATATACCTAACGTGGATATACCTTGAAAACCTTAACTACTCCCGTTCCAGATCCTCCAAACTGGAGGAATGGACAATGTGTCCTAGTCGAAAGCTACAGGGTTGGAGGTCAAAGGCCGCCTCCTCCATCCTCCAACCACAGGAAAGGAGACTGCACTTTCTGGGAGGATCTGAGATGTCCTATGTCATAAATCTGCTGCCAGGAACCAAGCAAGAGTATACCTGACGGAGATTTGTGCACCGGAAACATAACAAATTGATGGCGGCATGTAACTTTAGGTAGTACACGTGATGAACACGATCTCTGATAGACAGGTAATGGCCCCGACTTATGAGGAGCGCCCCACTGGACCTACACACAAATAATGTGGGGCAGCAGCTCTGCCTGCCGCCACCCAGGGGACACCTGGCACCCTCTGGAAACATTTCTGGGCGTCGCCCTGCCAGGGGTGCCACTGGCATCCCGTGGGTGGAGGCCAGGGATGCTGCGGAACAGCCCCAGCAACAAGGAATGGTCCAGCCCAGACGTCGGTCGAGTTGAGGTTGGGAAACCCGAGGTAATTAGAATGCAACAGGGTGTTACAGAACTCTGAAGTTACAGGACGTATAAACATTTAAAGCTGCAAATTAAAATGTCAGTCCAGAAAAGGCTTCCTGCTCAAGTCATCTAAGGGAAAAGCCCTCGCTGTGTTCTAGTGAAACATCTATAATTTCTGTCCCTTTGTGTGTGCCACGAACAGATCAAAGTAAAAGTGTCACATGACCGAGGGGACATTTACAGCTGTGAGAGAGCTTATCGAATGTATAATGGACCACAACTGTATTTTTTTAACGGCTGAAATTTTCCCTTCAAGATGAAAACATTTTTATAGGTGTAACATTCCAGGTTAGCATAAAAATAAAAATAAAATAAAAAGTTTAGTGTAACTTGACACATTAACCATAAAATAATGATAAAATGAATTATTAGGCTAATAAAAATGGCTGATAAATTTACATTCAGACTGCCTTTGGCATTTTATCATCAAATAAATAGTTTTATAAAATAAATAAGAAAAGCCTCACCTCTTATTCCACTATCACAAATCCAGATAAGATCATACTTTGCAACTTCATATCCTGGCATTAGATTATTAATTTTAGGATTAATGCCAACCTTTTTGCCACCTAAAAATGTAAAGGCACAGCAGTGAAAAATTCATTCAACACTGAAAATATTTTCTATTATACAGACACATGGTAGAGAGAAATAAAAGGTACTTGCATATTTAATAATTTAAATGAACAAATTTTAACATTGTTTTACATTTCTTATTCACAATGATACAGTTAGAAAAAAAAACTGTTCAAGAGAGAATTATATCATTTATCTTTAAAGTTTTATTAGTTTCAGCTTTCTAGTTCATAAGTTCTTATATTAATAGTAAGCATGGTCTGGCAGGTGTGGCTCAGTGGTTGAGCACTGACCTATGAACCAGGAGGTCATGGTTTGATTCCCGGTTGGGGCACATGCCTGGTTGCATGCTAAATCCCCAATGGGGTGACCGCTAGAGGCCGCTGATCAATGATTCTCTCTCATCACTGATGTTTCTATCTCTCTCTCCCTTTCCCCTCCTCTCTGAAGTCTATATATATATATATATATATATATATATATATATTTTTTTTTTATTTTTTTTTTAAATAGTAAGCATGAATCAATGTATATCGGAAAATATACTCTACAAAAGTCTTTAGAAAAAGCCCACACACAAGCTTTTGGAAAAATATTCCTTTTGTAATAAAATAAAAGTGAATTCAATGCTAACTCCCAATTACAAAGAAGGAGATACATAAAGGCCACACAGTGAAAATATTAAAGAAGCAAAATAGCAGATTCTTACATCTGATTGATGATTTAATCATAACTTGGGATTATTTTTTGTTATTTTATCAATTCCAGATATAAAAAAAAAAAAACACCTTTGTTTTTATAACTGAAGTTTTCTCATAAGAATATAAACACCTTTTGCCACTCCAATAAACATGCATCAAGCAAGCATGCCAATAACTTCAATGGGTGGCTGATATCCTAATCGATAGCTTAAAGCCAAGATTGCTGCCATCTGATACTATTATAGCAAAATTGTTTTCGGAGAATTCGTAGCTTACCTATAAACAATCTGGCGTCGACATTTGGGTATTTTCCAAGAAGCTTCTTACATACATCAATGGCTGGGTCGTCATGATCTTGGACACAAAGGAGCACTTCATACTAGCCAAAAAACACACTTTCTGTGAATTAACCTCTTTACAAAAAAGAAGCACGCAGCAGTATTTACCGACTGATCAAAAAGCATTAAGAAAATCAAGCAATTGTACACACGGAGTTTAAAAGTTAAGGGAGTATTCATAATGGATGCAAGCACTTAGGATGCAAAGTGCTGGCTGGGAACCAGAGCAGCTTCCCCAGAACAGGGCCTGTGTGCGGGCAGAAGGGAGAAGGAGAGCCTGGCGGCGCCCACAGCTGAACTCCTGCCATTCCCAGGTCGGCCTGGCCTGGTAACCAGATCGGATCTCGAGCCTCTCCACGCCCTCCATCACGGAGATCCGCTACACGTTCACACAGTGCCCAGCAGGGGGAAAAGCGACGTGGAAACCAAACCCAATAAACACAGCCTCCCTTCTTTAGAGTAGGGGTGTCGAACTCAATCAGAGAAGGGGCCAAAATCTAAAATCCAGCTTAAATCGCGGGCCGAATGGTTTACTGAACAGTCATAAACTGTCATTGTGATGGAAACGCAGCGGAGTGCAGTGATGACAGCGCGGTGCGGGCCACATTGCAAGGCCTGGCGGGACGGATTTGGCCCGAGGGCCTTGTGTTTGACACATGTGCTTTAGAGCTTTGTCTGTGAACCTAATATATATAATTAAAAAAATAAAATAGAATGTGATTCAAAATGTATCATCTTGAAAAAAATGTTTAGCCTTTGTAAAAAAAAAATGTTTTTATTGGTTTGAAAGACGAGAGAGAGAGAGAGAGAGAGAGAGAGAGAGAGAGAGAGAGAGAGAGAAAGAGAGAGAGAGAGAAAAGAGACATTGATAAGAGACAACTATTGATTGGCTACCTCCGGCACGCCCCTCACTGGGATCCAGCCTGTAATCTGGGCATGTGCCCTGACCCTGAATCAAACCAGTGACCTCCTGGTGCATGGGAGGAAGCTCAGTCCACTGAGCCACACCAGCCAGGGTGAATGCTTAGCCTTTTACCTATGAAAATACTCAGGATTTTTTTTTTTTCCTCTCAGTGCTATGTTTACTCTTTGATAGTCAAGTAAGGAAGTAATTTCTTAGCACTTCACTGACTGTGCCAAAGTTACTCTGGTACGGGTACTTTAAAAAGGAAATACCAGGCCCTATTCTTAGATGTGTGAATCAGAATCTCTGGGGTGACATGTTTATAAAATCTTGAGCTCTAAGTTATCATTTAGTAAATTACTAAATTAAAAAAAAATGTTTGCTTCTACATACAAAGATGTTACTTTAATATTTTTGTGGGATATTTTTTCAAAAGTGGTGATAAATTCATGCTGACTCAATAACAAAAATTTCTTACTTATCCTCTTTCTGAAATAGGTTGGACATTTTGAAGCAAAAAAAAGGGAGGTTGATGATTTCCATGAAAAAAATAACAAAGCTATGTGTTGTAAAAAAAAAAAAATAAAGAGCTAAGGAACACAACTTCTTAAGTGTGTCTAAAAAACAGGGGCTAACTCGTGTGAAGGGAAGGACTATTTTTATTTACTTCCAATGATAAGCAAACACAAGTAAAAGGTGGAAATAAAATGTTTACAGTGCCCTTGAGCACAGTAATTACCGTTTGTTCGATCTATAGTATCTCAACAAAAATTGGCAGTATAGAAATTAGTGGTTTGAGCACAAAAGAGACAGGACTAAGGTCTATGAAGAAAGTAATAGGGCCAAAACCGGTTTGGCTCAGTGGATAGAGCATTGGACTGAGGGGCCCCGGGTTCGATTCCAGTCAGGGGCATGTACCTTGGTTGTGGGCATGTCCCCAGTGGGGGCCGTGCAGGAGGCAGCTGATCGATGACTCTCTCTCAACGATGTTTCTGGCTCTCTATCTCTCTCCCTTCCTCTGTGTAAAAAAATCAATAAAATATGTTAAAAAGAAAAAAAAGTAATAGGTTAAGATTTATTTTTCAAGTGAAGTAAATGTTTTTTTCATACTTTCATCCCAATATCTACCTTCAACACTGATCAATTTGCCACTCAAGAGGTACTGAAACCAACTGTACAGCTACCTCGTTTCCAGAGATCAGATAAAAATCTGAGAAGGGGAAGGCCCCCTCTTGCCACACCCCTAAGACTCCCCAAAGGGTTTACTCTGAGTTCTATAAAGTGTCAACCATCAACCTAACTTGACTTTCAAAAGAATGTTTGGCTGAACTGCCAAAAGGTATTGACCTTAACAATGAAGGTTAGAAAAGTTGAGAGACTTTCTAAAGGGTAATAGTGACAGTTAGCTCTCCTACTGCAGTGAGCTGCTCAGCCAGGCTTGCTCCAAAGAGTTCCTTGTTTTTGCAAACATAGCATAATTTCTTTAATATTTTTTATGATTTGTGCTTTTCGGCAGGTATGAGTGAATATAGTGAAAGGAAATATTTATAAGCAATGCGATTCCATAAACTAGAATTAAAAAGCTAACTTTAGCCTTTTTCCCGGCAGGAGAAAACTTTGTAAAATACTAGAAATGTACTCAATGGGAAAAAGAAAAAAAGCTATGCTAGGTTACAGAAAACATTTTTGAGAATTATATGGTATTAATATATGAGGGAGAACATAGAGTTTACCTTTGTTCAAATTCAAGGCTTACCTTTTAATTAGCCTTGGTGCAAATAAAACTCAATTCATATTATCAAGAAAATGTTGACTTTTGTTATAAAACACAACTTTTGCTTAATTGTTTCCGATACTGAAAAATCATATCCAATTGGAGGTAGCATTCCAAGTGTTATCTAAAGTGTCAGATTTAACCAGGAACCTTCGGTTCTCAGCTATGACAATCACACCTCTGTGTCTACACAGTGTGACCAAACATTTATTGGTTACAGACTTTCTTAGCTAACACAAAACACAGTGTTTATTAGAAACATTCTCTTTTATGAATATCTCAAGAAAACAGTGACTTCACACATCTGAAAGTGATAGAAGTAAATTCCACTATAAATGGATACAGCATAAAGACATGAGATCTAGAAATAACCCCCAGAATACTTTAAATTTGAGGTTAGCTTCCATCAAATCTTTACTAAGGCTGCTTTACTAACAGCTAACCTAACTAATTTCCCCCTTTTTTCAAACAGTGAGAGAACTAAAGAATGAGTGGTATTAAAAAACCCACAAATTGTGACTCATCCCTTTGATATTTAAGAAAAAATATCTGAAACTGCAATAAATTGAATGCTATTTTACTTAAAAAAGTAATCTTAATAAAATATTAGATGTAGCTACATAAATAATATTAGAAAAATTTTTCCTCATTGATTTAGCCCTATCAGCATTAGGAATGCAAAGTTTAACTACAGTAAACAACATAAAATATTCAGGATTTCTATATTGTAGCTCATGTGAGATGATAGTCATGGAATTTAAATGGTTGCGGAAGTTAGTAACCAATGAAAATATTCTTTCATTCATAAAAATAAATTCTCCTACTTATATATTGTAGGCTTTGAAAAACTTCTATTTATTTAATATAAAGCTTATTTTATCATTAGTTGTATTTATATAATTCTTTCTGAATTATAAAAGGCCTATTTTTGCATTTTCAATTTGAGAAAAGATCAAGTACAACTCGGCCATAAAAAAAAGGATTCTGCCAATTGTAACAACATGAATGGGTCTTCAGAGTATTATGTTTAGTGAAACAAGTCAGATGGGGAAGGACAAGACCCAGAGGATTTCGCTAAAGCAACAAATAAACAAACAAAACTTACCGATACAGTCAAAAGTATGGTGGTTACCAGAGGGGAAGAGAGTGGGGGAGAGGATGAAGAGGTCAAATGTATGGTGATGGAAGGAGACCAAACTTTAGGTGGTGAGCCATTTCTGTCCTGGGACTACTGTTACTACAGCATAAAATTTGAGGTTGACATCATCAGGAATTCTTCATACCTTTACCTTAAACAGTGTCAAAATGCCTCCTTATGTATTTACCATGAGAGAGAGGGAGAGAGAGAGAGAGAGAGATGGCCTAGCCCATTTCTAATGAGGACAACACTACACTTACTTTGGGATAATCCAATTCAAAAAATGTTTCCAAGTTGTTGATGAGATTGGGATCCACTCCTTTCAGTGGTTTCAGAAGAGACACGCCTGGCAGCTTGCTATAGGGCTGTTTGTCAGTCGCCTTCTTGTTGAGGTGCAATCGTCTACAAAGCAAACAATGTAAGCATTATTTCTGGAGAATATATTAGCGCCAAATCTATAAATATATATATATATATAACATACACCAAGTTATCAAGAGTTACTAAATTCCAAGTTAAATAATTTTTAATGGACGTTTCTCTAAAGGGATATCTGAAAATGAAGGCAAGTAGAACCAGGGAAGCTTCCAGTTTAGGAAAACTAGAACCAAGCAAAAGCAACGCTCCAACGAAGGCCAGAACGGAAGACCGCTGCCGAATGCGGTACTCGGTACCTAGAACTACGCTGGGCATATGACAGACATTCAATAAATACCTGGTGAAAACATGAACAACAGTGTTCGTCCGCCTATTAACTGCCCTTCCTCCCGCACTGCCATCGAACTGGCCAAAAACTATCAAAACAGTGTGTGTGTGGGATCCTACTTGCACCAGAAAAATCTGGAAGGATAACTAGAAAACTTTGGAAATCTGTATAACAAATGGTCCAGACAACACATGATTGGAAGAAGTAGCAAGCCACCCACGAGGCAAGCAAGAAAACGAAAATGGAGTAAGTAGAAGTCCCAATAGTCACATGCTGCAAATGGGAGGGGTGGATCAGGGGGAAGTTGAAAGTAAGAAAAAAAAAATCTCAGCAATGAGAAAAATGTCATTAATGACACTGGAAAATATGCCAGTATCATCGATTCCCAGAGAAGCTGGTCGAGGTGCTCAGGGCTGGCCCTCCCAGGGGTACTGCAGCACAGGGCATTACAGCTCCTAACGAGGGAAGCCACGCGGCCAGGAAAGAGAATGTGTCCCAGTCAATGCCAGGCTATCACGATAAAGAACCGACATGCCACTCGGCAGAGTGGGGAAGCTCCTAAGGGAAGTCACCAAAGGCTGTCTCCCTCCTTCTCGAAAGCAAGTCTCCAGGCTCTCCACAGAGGCTAGAACATTCACGGAGCCTTCTGCAAGCTATCTCCAGCCACACGTCCTTTCACATGTTAGTCTCTCTGAAACCAATGGGATCTTACAATGCTGGCAGCCAGATAGAGGGGCGGCCTGACTCTGTAGCATGAAAACCAGCCTATGAGACCTCTAAAAGACCAAGAAAACACCCACAGCGTCGATGCATCTTAGGTCGGATGAAATACACCATTCGCCTATGAACGACTCCAGGAAGTACACCAGTACCACCATCGAGAGCACTCGGCCACAGGCCTGCTCCCGCTAATTAAGGCAGAGAGGTACCACAGCACTTAAACACCTAATGTGTCAGTAAGGCCGTACAAACATCCTTACAGAAATAAAACAGGTTACTGACAATGCAAAAAATGTTACACGAGAAAGACATTTAAAAAGACAGTGCATAGATTCCATTGGCACGCCACCACATGCTAAACACAGTGAGTGGAGCACGGCCTGCAGCAGTGCTGCCCGGTGTGGTCCAGTGCAGGAGGTGCTTTTTATTGGTCTGTGATGAGAAGAAACAGAGAGAAAGCGCTTAGAAACGTCCGCAGCAGTTTGACATTGCCAGGCCGAACAAACTTGTAGTTTATCAAAGTTATCGATTCATGACAGGCAGGAAAGTTTTTAAAGGACTGATTCTTTGCCACCAGAAGGTTGGAAATAGTGATCCACAGAATTGATCAAGAGGGCTGGATAGAGGTTCAACCATGAGCTAAAATGTATTCACCCACAAACATGACCACTATTCCATTTCTAACAGAAGAGTAGACTGGACATCTAGAGAGAAAGCCACCTAATACAGGACATCTGGATTGCTGGAGGGGGGGGGGAGTTTTAGTAATAGTTAATTGATTGAACTGGTAAGATAGCCACCACACGGTTCAAATCACAAAAAAATATTAAGAAGGTCATATCAATCTCCCATCTACCTATTCCTATCAACTCCTCCCCAGCACTAGTAGCGTCTTGCCGATCTTTCTAGAGGTTTTCTTTATACATATGCAAGCCAAAGCATGTACACATAAAGCCTCATATAACTTTATACTGCTCTTCCTCTTTTTAAATACAAGTGCACTGGAAGCATGTCTTTATTAAATACACGACTGCCCTGTTAGGAAAACAAGGAGAGCCTCCCAGACAGAAAAAAGAAAACCTCTGAGGCAGTGAATGCTGCAGACGCTGCGTGCCCCGGGCCGTCTGCGGGTCCCTGATGACCTAGGGATGGTGACAAACCTGAGATAAGACTCACGGGAAATGTGCAAAAGGCCAAGTGGAAAACCCTGGCCCCCAGAGGAAAGATGGGGAAGCTATTTGAGATTCACTGAGCAGAGAGGAATAGAAGGGAAAAGTCTCTCCGGAGAACACCTAACCTGGCTTTGGAACCCAGGATGCAAACTACCTGTGTTGCTTGAACTACACAAGGAGAGACCATCATTTGTGACGATGAATATATGAAAGAGGCCACACGGTTGTTTAGAGGTAAAAATTATGATCGCTGACATCAGAAACTCAGCAGGTAAGACAGAAGACGGCCCATGTCAGAGAGAACTGGAGACCAGGAATCTGGACGTGAAAAAATTAGCCAGCGTGCAGGCCAGAGAGAATGAGACACGAAGACACTGAAGAGTGAGGATTTTTATCTCTGGGCCCCACGGATGGTCACCGACTGCTATCAAAACATGCACCTGTGGCGGTGACCAACGACAGAGAAACCTCCCCACGGACACACTGCACTTCGCACGGTTTTAGATGAAAAACAAGGATAATTTCAGCAGTGCTGACCAGTCCAGTGCTGACTCTATCGCCTCTCCCTTCCCCTTCTTCACCAAGACATTTACTTTCCATGCTAACACAGACATGCTAACACAGACATGCCTCCTGTCCCTTGAGGAGCTTCTCCTATCAAGCATGCAGACTTTTCTCGAAGACTCACTGACTCGCCAACAACAGCGAAGCCCTCTGCAGGTGTGTGGTGAAGAGAACTGGTGATAGCTCTGACGTGGCCCGGGTGGCACCATTCTTCGAATGGGCCAGTTTTATGAGCATCTCTGACAGGGCCAGACAAGACTCACTGCTTTACATGTCAGTTCTCATTAAGTATCTCAGGTCACGGTTCCGCATGACCTGAACAGTCTGAACTTGAGCTTTCTGCACCCACTCATGGCACAGGACTTCTCATGGATGCCCTTTTCTACCCTTATACTCTCCAGGTCCAGCAAAACAATGATACATGATACGTTCTCAATTTTAAAAACAATGTTGAATAAATGAAGAGTAACTAAATAAATAGATATTAAGAGCTCAGAAGGTATAGTTAGCCTAGAGATAAACATACTGGAACTATCTACTTTTGATAAATACCACATAAGCTCTCCCAAGTATAACATGCCATTAGCAGGTGGCCACAAATCAGCATCACTAATATCATAGAACCAGTAATGCATGAAGGAGACTAAGAGTGAGTGAGAGACCGGAGAAGTGGAAACTTTGGAAGAGTTCAAGGAAGAACGATATCGAATGTCAAGACAAGAACCGAAATGTCGTGCTGGCTGCTGGGTAGCTCAGTTAGTTGGAGCTTTGTCCCGTATACCAAAGGTTCTGGGTTCAATTCCAGGTCAGCGCATATCTAGGTGGCAGACTCGATCCCCAGTCCAGGAGCGCACGGGAGGCAACCAACTGTTTTTTCACATCGATGTTTCTCTCTTTCCCCCCTTCACTTGCTCTTAAATCAATAAAAATATTCTTGATGAGGATTAAAAAAAAAAGAAAAGTGAACCAAAATGTCTAGGGGACTGTATGCTTGGTGACCTCAGAGCACTTTGGGCAGGAGTAGGTAGGTAAGTGTATGTTAAGAACGTACATGAATGGGAGGTGAGATGTGGTAACAGTGGAATAAACACTGGTTTCTCTAGAAACCTGACAGTGAACACAAGAGCCAAAGACTGACTAGACGGAGAAGGGGCTTCCAGTTTAATTTTTCATCATTTTCAACTTTTAATACCTGAGTATACACGGTAAGGGGAAAGAGCTAGCCAAAGAGTAAAAAGAGAACATAGAGAATAATGACTGACACATTAGGATCCGCAGAGTGAGGTAGGAGCGACGGCAATCTGACAAGCACGAGGGCAGGATGCCGAAGGTGCAGAAGAGGTGCAGCTAAGGGTAGAAAGGAAGTCCTGCCAGACAACCCTGTGGGCCTCCTGAGATCCGAGCCCACGAATGAGCAGGAGCGCTGACCCACAGGGCTGTGTGCTCCCCCTCTGAGCCACTGTGAGCCTTAAGGAGCCATCCATCATGAGGTGGGTTCAAGGTCAGGGGCAGGCTGACCTGAGGCGGGGCAGGACAATAAAGTGATGAATTGTGTGCTCTGGGCCAGAGGGAGAATTCAATAAAGCCACTTGGGTGGAGGCCACCACACCTCGCATAAACAGCCTAGAGCTGTTGCTCTCAACCTTGAGGCACCAAGGAAATCACGAGGGGAGGCTAAAAAAACAAAACATGGCGAGGATGGAGGATTCAGTTGGAATCTGTAGGGTGGAGACCCAGGCAGCAGTGAGTGACCTCTGAGTGACCTAGGAATACTCGATTCCTGATGGAATGGAGAGGTCTGAGGGGGGAACTCTTAGAAAGATCAGCAGGTTTGGGATGGATGGAAAATCAGAAGCCCGTGAAGAAACAAAGCCACAGGTGTGAGAACGAGGAAGAGCAGAGAAGAGGAGGAGGGGCTCACTCCATAGGGATCTAAATGTTGCCAATAACCAGAAACTTAAGATTCAAACAACTGTATAGATTCCTATACACATTCCCCTATGGATGACTTCCGGGTTATTCTCAGGCTACCACGCCATGGCAGTCGATCCTGTAGGTGCCCCGCCCAGAGGCAGGCAGCCTGGATTCTGCACCAGCGCCACAGCTGTGCTGTCCTGGGGCAAGCTACTTCTTTGCCACAAGTCTTTGCAGTTGCTACTGTTTTTTTAAGAAGGTGGGTAACACTACCTACCTCCTAAGGTGGTTGTGGGAAATGAGATTCGGCCACAAAGTAAACATTCAATGATAGACATTATTGGTAACTTTAAAAAACTCTGCTAATTTTAAGGACATTTTCCACCAAATGCAACTTCTCTGAATTACGGAAGTTCTGATAAGAGATTTAGAGTTGTTGGACCGTAGATGAGACTTATATAGCAAAATAGAAGAACTAGAAATGTATATATTTAAAGATTCATATAAATTATAATGTTAGGCCATTATTTTTATTTATTTTTTAAAAGCACCAGTAAAACCAAATCTTGTGTGCTAAGAAAGATTAAAAGGGGAATGGGAGGACTCGTCAAAAAGCCCTAAATCAAGGTAAAAACAAACAACAGTCAAAACATGACTCAGAACACATTTAACAGAGATCCAATTACATGCCATAGTTAGGACAAAATTATATTCAAAGTTCAAATGACACCTAATATTTAGAAATCAACTTAAAGTCTACAGACATCACCCAAAATGTAAAAACAATGCAAGTACGAGAGTGAGAAACATTAAATACCATAATTTATTGAGAAGGAAATCCCCTATTTTATAAAAAAAAAACAAAAAACTGCTATTTGGAATTTTCTGGTGTTTGTTAGATGGCCTCTTATTCTAAAATTGTTTGCTTTCTAGTCTGCTTTAGCCTGTTTGAATAATGATGAAGATAAACTTAGCTGTATGGCCTTGTAGGCCGGAGACTAGATAAGCCCATAATCTCAGTGCCATGCCAGGTGCATTTTTTAATTGCATAGAACTGTATTGTTTTCAAGGCCAGCATCGAGATAACCACTAAGTGCACATAGGGCTGGCTCTTTGATAAAAAGGGAAGTTCTGCTTGTAGCCTTGCTTAGAATTTGAATTCATTTTCTCTAAGCCAATGAATGCAGTGAGTCTCTCCAAACTCTCCTCCTGCATTGTTTGATTGTTCAGGAACTCTGTAACATTATTATCCACTGAAAACGACCTGCTACTTGCAAAGTCCTTTTGGCTGAGCTCTCCCTTTAAACTAGGGGCGGTATTCTCAGCTGGACAGGGGTTCTGCCTAGACCTGGCTCCTCTTAGTTCCTGTCTTCAGACTCTGACTGGCAATGTTGGCTTCTGCAGCCACAAGATCCCCGTTCACGTGGCTCTGTGGGAGGGCGCGGCTGTCACCCCCAGAGCTGAGAGGCAAAGGTAAGATCCCTGCCACAGGCACAAGGTATAAGGTACAGGGACAATGTGCAAAGTGCCGTAATTACGAGTTACTCTGTAATCCGGACAATACCACCTTCTCGACTGGGGATGCTCTGGAGGCTTCCAGAAAGGTTCCATCCTGCCATGGAGTCACCACACCCACCTCGCACAGGCTCCAGAGCAAAGATTGCCAGCCAGGCCCCACCCACACCCCGGAAAAGGATCTCGCTCCGTGGCAGCAGGTGCCAGGCGTCGGAACCAGCCAAACGTACTTTGGAATTTTAATCACAACCTTGGCTCTGTTGAAACAGGATCTGCCTCGCATGCACGTACGTCCCTTTTGGTTTTCAGAAATTGGCTTTGTGACGCTCTCAGGAACACATCGGGTCTATACAGAATGGATCTCCAGTATGGCTAGCCAACTGTTTCGGTCTGTTTCCTTTTTAGAGGCTAAAATGATCCTGAAATGTAATTGAGCAATTTTCAGGAGACAGGAAGCACAGTAAAATGACAGTGAGTGTGTGTGTGTGTCGTTTTCCAGAGGAATTATTTCTAAATTGCATTTAAAATCAGGAGCTGGAATCACTGTCCAATTAAAAAAAAAAAATCCCATTCATGTAATGAAGGCACCTCATTTCCAGGAATGGGGGAGGGGGGGTGCTCACAGCACATGGCTACAGGGCTGTGTGCCCCTGCCAGCAGCGGGCACAGCTGTGCAGGTACCATTCTGCTCAGGGTGCTTCTGAGACATAACTTCAACCCACAAGGTCATCGGGGATGAATCACAGACGAAAGAGAGAGGCCTTGGGGGTGCTGCTTTGCATTGTGCCCCGAGAAGGTTATTATCTGTCCAGGGAACACTTCAAAGAAGTATATCAGGGGTGGGTTCTGCTGGACTTCAATGCTTTAGCTTCATGAATCCTAATCGCCTCTCTGCCGCATATGAACTGATGGGATGGCCTCACGTATCCTGGCTGATTTTCATCTCCTAACATCTCGGGTCTCTAAAATAGTTCCTGTCTTTTCCATCCTTTTCGCTTCTTGCGTTATGCTTCTGCTCTTTTCACACTCCTCCCCAGGCACTCACACAGCAGTGTGGGCCACTCGTAAGTGCTCTGTTTTGCAGTTTTGTGCTCTAATGGGTTTTGGGCAGGAGGGAAGCCTGGCAGGGAGGGAAGCCCTTGAGAGAGATGGTGTCCGGCCGGAGGCAGCAGCCTCTCAGCAAGCTTCCACCTCCCCCAGGAGGCACAGGCTCGCCCCAGGCTTCTAAGAATATGGATCCCCTGAGGGCAAGGTCCACCTGGCTTCACAGCCCCGGATTGTGCTGTTTTTACAGTTCTGCTGGGTTCACTGGAGCCAATTTCTCTGACTCTGGGAATTTACCTCCGCGGCATGCAACCAAGCTTGTTCACACTTCATGTAAAATTAGGCTGACTGCTCTATCAGCAGGTCCCTGGCCGCACACAGTCCCTGCCAACCGCTTCCAGCGGCGAAGGCTGCTGTTGTTGTTACTCGTGATCGTGCCCCGGAAGGCTGTGACCGCTGATCATCGGTGACGTGTCGTGACTGATGTCACCTCCGTACAGCGCTTTTCTTGTCAAAAATGCTCCTGCAGCCGGAGGGGGCTCTGTCAGCAACACAAGAGTCCCTGAATTCTGCACACACGGCTCCCCAGCGAACACAAAGTAACCAAGAGTGACTTAAATTTACCAGAAAACACAAACTATATCTACCGTATATACTGCAGAATACAGGAGAGTCCCTCACCATGGAAAACAAATGGTAGGGGTTCTTTAATAACTAAAAAAATCCACCCCCAACTCACTAACCCTCTAGTGACAACAGGTAGCCCAGTGCAGTGGTCGCTCTGTTGACTAAGGAGTTTGCCGACCACAGCCCTAGTGGATGGAAAATAGAGCGTGGTATTTGGCTGACAGCAACTAAATGAGAAAGGCACTCATCCCAGCAGGTGGTGCCCCAAAACACAGAAGACCCTCAAACATACCATAAACTCAAAATCCCCTCTTTTCAAACCAAGAGGAAACTAATGGGACTGGCCCGATCCTCTTCTACACAATCCCCGAAGCTACCCTTTTAAAGCTGAACGTAATGTCTAAATTAAACTATTTTGTGTCTACAGTAAATTTCTGTGGGTGGAGGAAAAAGTGGGGGACACTCGTTATGATCTGCATGTCAACCAGCTCAGGATAGCACTGGGCTCCACATTCCCCAAAGGACAGATCTAAGCGTAAAGATTATTGATAGCAAGACAGCCATTCCCTTTGGGAAAGTTTGGAGCGGGGGGGGGGGGGGGGGGAAGATTCGGGTTTTTAGGTAAACTAGTTATTGATAGAGCCCTGTTTTTATTTGCTTGGCAATTAACTAGAAATAGATAAAGATTTCCTTTGGTCCAATAAAGTCCATTAAAGTTCATGGCCACTGAAAGCATCCCAAATTCTAACCATGCACCTCAAATCACAGTGGCCAAATGACAGCGAGTTTATGAATGAGCAAAATATCCACACTGTCTACTAGAAAACAATTCAAAGGTTATTTATTCAATAAGTAATAATGAGTACCTGGTTGACACTGGAGATACAGCAGTAAATAAGACACTATCCTTACCCTCAAACACTTACAATCCAGTTGGGAAAAGAGACAACTGAACATTTACAACTTAGATGGGTCCATTCCAGATGCTATGGAAGGACGTAAGAGGGGCGCCCAATCCAGTAAGGAAGTCAAGTCTAAGACTGCTTGAATGAGTAGGCGTTAAACAAAAAGGGAGGGGGCCGGGGTGTGGGGCACGGAAAGGAAAGGAAAAGAAGGAAAAAGAATTCTAGAGAAAATATACTGCATAGTTAGGGGAATGCCAGGAATTCAATGTTGCTGAAGATGCAGGTACAGGGGAGTGGCTCAGATCCTGAAGAACTAACTATACATGTCTTACTGGGATTGAATTTTAACCTAAAGGCTGTGGGGAGCCGTGGTAAGAGATTTTATGCACATGCTCTAAGATTAGTGCTCCGGTAGGATAAAGCTAAATAAGAAAAATAAAGTAAAAAGGAAACAAGGCTAGAGATACCAGTGAGCAGAGATGGTTTTAAATAACCTAGGGCAGAGATAACGTGTACTGAACCAATGTAGGGAGATGGAGGGATGATGAATCCACGGTACCATTATTGGATATTCACACTGAATTACAGCTTTCATTTTGCTTATGTAAAGCAGTCACAATCTAGTCCAATTTGGTGTCTTCCCAGGCTCAAGTTAAAGGAGGTCAATTTCCTCATTGATTCACCAAAAAGTGGTCCTGGTAGCAGTGATTTACCAGGAATTTTTAAAATGAGCAATACTTGACTAGTTAAGTCAGGGGCACTGATCTCTTCCCTTAGGTGGTCAATTAAAAAAAAAGTGGCTGAGCATTGACCTATGAACCAGTCAGGGCAGGTGCCAGGGTTTCGGGCTCCATCCCCATTTTGGGGGGGAGGGGGGGGGAAAGGAAGCGTGCAGGAGGATTAGTGATTCTTTCATTGATGTTTCATCTCTCCCTCCCTCTCTGAAATCAATTAAAAATATGAATTTAAAAAGCTATGCAGCAGGTAGCATAAAAGCTGCAATACTAGAAATGTTAGCAAAGGCAGAATTAATTTGAAAAAACTCTCCAGGAAAAGGACCTCTGGTTTACTAGAGGGTAGTTAATATTTACGGGTCTAAGATGTAGTTCCACACAGGCCCGCCACCTCCAGTCAACTAATAGAAAAGATAGCGCCTAACATTAGGACATTATGTACAGAGGGGGGAAATGATTATCTGAGGAAGGGGAGGGATGGGAAGAGGGAGAGGAGAAAAAGAAAGGAGATGGAGGAGAAAAAAGGCAAGGTATCTTATTTAGATCCTCTTCTAATCAAGCAATATGCCCCCTTAATAGCCAAAAAAGGAAGAAAACCACTGTTTCCAAGCTTTTATATTATTTCACCACAGCTCCCAAGCTATCGAACCACATTAGCTCTCAATATGGGGAAAAAACTCATAAAGATCACTTAACTAACTCTGCCTACTGGGGCTATCATGATTGTTATTGCTAGGAAATAAGAAATCTTGGGAATAAGAGCCTTGAATTTCAAAGGCTCTGATCTGAATATTACTATCTTAAACATTCTAGCAAGAAATTCCACAAAGGGAGATTTCTAAAATGTTATGAAATGACTAAGCACCAGTTTAATAGTAACACTGGGAAGGAGCAAAGCAGTAGGTAAAATATCAGCGAATAGGTATAGTTTCGAAATATTAAAAATAATTTTCTAGTTTCTAAATTATCTCATTATTTTAATTGCAGGCATATAGAAACTCCAAAGGCATCTGTGAAATCTGAACAAATAATTTCATTGAATAAGAGCTGTTCATTGTATTAACACATTCAGCCTCATTTTTCAATATAGACCAATACTTAGTTAGCTCTTTATCTCATTTTAAGAAGATACACTATAATAGAGCATCAAATCTAAATTAACCAGATACTATTACACACTGCATTTACCCTTTAAAAATAACCAATTGGTTATTTTGGTTTTTTCTCAGCAACTTTACTACAGTATTTGTATTAAACACTTTTTAACAATCAGTAATCTACATATTATGCATCTTGATCTGAAAACCTGATAAGGAGCTATATAAATTTTTAAAAATAGGCTCAATTTCCACCAGGTGCAAACACAAGGTATAGGAGAGTATTGATAAGTGCTTATTTCAATTTACTTATACATTAAGTTATTTCAAAAGAATTTGAGAGGACATAGAACATGTATGTAGGAAAACATTTTAAAATAAAACGCAGAATGTTTAGCACCATATTTTAAGCAAAATTGCCATTGTTCTTGAACTTTGACAAAATATTGAGATATCAAATTTGCAATTTTACTAAAATACACTAGAAAGAAGGAGAGGGGGGAGAAAACCTTAGTTATCCGCTGAAACACAACTCAAATTAAGCTGAGCAGTATCTTTACTTCAGTAAGAAAGGAATAAAATCAAACAAATAATTTGAAACAGAATAAACTTATCAAAAATAAAAATGTTAAGATTTAATTTCTACATAAGTTAAGCTTTTGATTATTTGCTTTATATTCAGTTGCCCATTTCAGAAAGATGTGCACAAGATTCCTTCAGCTAGTCATCATAATGTTAAAAATGAATTGCACTTTCTTTATTCTATTTTCACATAATTTTTCAGGATCTTACTGTCAATAAAAATAAAAATAAAGTAACTTTGTGGGGTATTAGAAAATAAATACAAAGACTCTCTACAGTATCTCAACCAAAGTAAAAGTTTGCACTGTTCTCAAAAGCCAGAAGTATTTTAAGAAAACTTTACTGGTTATCATGAAGCATAAAATAAATAACTTAAGACAATCTGGAGCTGTCTCAAGTCTAAACATTCCAGATGGTTACTGGGGATATTAGGCTATATCAGTAGTGTTATCTTCAATTAAAGAAATGCGGCTGTATTGTTATGTGTCCATAAAATAGAGGGAAGGGGATATATACCATGGTGCTATGCTAAAAGAACTCAATTTATCCAAACTGAGCTGTAAATTTAACAAATTTCAATTAAAAAAACAAGATTACTTAGTGTGAATAGAAAGGTTCTAAAGTTCATTTTTAAGTAAAAAGTCAAAAAAGTTTGCAAAAGTGTAAGATAGAACTTGTCTTCATTAATTAAAACAGTGGATACTGGAACAAGAACGGATCAATGAAACAGCATTGGGAGCATTGGAATATACCCAATTATACAGAAGAATTTAGTCTATAATAAATATAATATTTCAAAACTGTAGAATAATCAAATAATCATTCAACAAATTATGCTGGGAAAAGTGGCTAAATATTTGGGTGACCCTAAAATTACAGCTTTAGATCTGTTAACAAAATAAAATATTGAGCCGAAACCGGTTTAGCTCAGTGGATAGAGCGTCGGTTTGCGGACTGAAAGGTCCAGGGTTCGATTCCAGTCAAGGGCATGTACCTTGGTTGCGGGCATATCCCCAGTAGGGGGTATGCAGGAGGCAGCTGATCGATGTCTCTCTCTCATCGATGTTTCTAGCTCTCTATTCCTCTCCCTTCCTCTCTGTAAAAATTCAATAAAATACATTTTAAAAAATAAAAATAAAAATAAATAAATAAAATATTGAGTACATTAAAGGGTGAAATATTAAAAAAAACCCACACACATACACACCTGAGAAAACTCAAATACACACACACACACACACACACACACTATATTTAAAAGCCTGTCTCTCTCCAACCGTCTGATTGGTAGCTATGACACACACTGACCACCAGGGGGCAGAAGCTCCATAATGCACCTGATTTAAAAAGAAACAGCACCATGGATCCGGTGCCCACAAACCAACACTCAGCTTCCCCAAAAGTGGACACAGGCCCCGCCAACACCCCAGGGCGACAGCCTACCAAATCACAGCCGATGTGCCAAGAATCCATGGTACAAAATGCAGCCCATAGCCCAGCCTGGAAACATCATCGCTGTGGGTGCTGGGTAATAGCAATGCCTGGCTTCCTCTTCCTAGCGACTAGCCTTCTCAGAGTTTCTTCAGCCCAGTAACACAATTTGCTTTAAAGCCAGGTGCAAACATTTTACACTTTAGCCAACTGTCAGTGAAGCATTTTCACGTGCCTCATCTCATTTGATCCTCACAGAAGTCCTGGAGTAAGTAGATAAGAGACTTGGTAGAACCCTATTTTCTTTTCATTAGCCGGAAAATGGGAGATTTAGAAAGCTTAGAAACTTGACCTGACTGAAAAGAAGAAATGGTGGACCTTGAAAATAACTTCAGGTTTTCTCACTGCACAGAATATAGTCAAACACTGCTATAGTTAAATATTTTACCCTTTGGTCTCCCTGCATGATCTACAATAATAATCTGCTTCGTATTGATATTTACTGTGTTGATAATGCCCTGAAAAAGAAAGTTGGGGTGCTTCACTGGGTTGGAAAAAAATTACTTATCAGAAGGCAGGTCTAATTAAGCAAGTCTGTCTATCTATCTATCTATCTATCTATCTATCTATAAAGCTCTCACTGGTACCAATCACACACATGTATTTCCATCTGCCATTGTTGATCATGAATTTGGTGGACACTTCTATTATAGAGAAAGGGCGAATAGCAATATTAAAGTATTTCTTCTAATTAATTTCTTTTCAATGTGCATGATCCCATGTGCCAGGACACTAATACTATAATAATTGAGGGGGAGGGGGTGGTGGTGGAAAAGGGGAGGAATACAGAAGATATAAAAATTACACCAGAGTCAGAAAACATTAGAAGACTTGACTGTAAAAAACACAGGCACACACACTTTTCTCCCTCCAGGTTAAATACGTATACAGAACTGAAAGAAATAAAAATAAAAATAAAAAACCCGCAAAAAAATACACCACCAAAAAAAACCTGGGGAAAAACTGTAACAGAAAGAAACAATATTCATATAAAAAAAAAAAAAAAAAAAAAGTCAATTCAGGAATAGACTGTAGCACAGGCAAAGGATTATGAGCATGTAATTTACAACTACAATGTAACTAACATAAATATATGGAAAATGATCAATGGAATTAATCATTAAAGCCATGGGGAAAAAACAACACAGAAAACAATAAAAAAGCCTGGTATTTAGTAAGAGGAACTGGGGACCATCAGTCAGTGTTACCAGGTCTATGAATAGATACAACTTTCCTGTACAGTAAATTGCCAATCTTTTTCCTCTCATGGCACACATAAACCTATTACTAAAATTTGCCAAAGCCGGTTTGGCTCAGTGGATAGAACATCAGCCTGAGAACTGAAAGGTCCCGGGTTCGATTCCGGTCAAGGGCATGTACCTTGGTTGCAGGCACATCCTCAGAAGGGGGTGTGCAGGAGGCAGCTGATCGATGTCTCTCTCTCATCAATGTTTCTAACTCTCTATCCCTCTCTCTTCCTCTCTGTAAAAAAATCAATAAAATATATATTAAAATTCTGTGGCATACCAGTATATGTATATTTGCCATTCAGACCCAAAAGAAAAGGTATAATTTTGATTCATTCACATTGGATGGCTATTGGTGTGTTGGCTGTAGTCATTTTTTTCACTTGACAAATCTAAGGGACTAGAGGTCAGTGCCCTTGACGAAATAGTCAGGTATTGCATGTTTTAAAAATTCTTGCAACACCCTGGTAGAAAATCGCTGCTGAAGAGTAATTATGTATGGCTGCTATAGAGCAACATGTATCCAATATGTATCAAATATGCACCCTTACAACCCAGTAATATATCTTTCAGAAATGTAAACTAAGCAGGCCATCTCTCAAACATGTAGGCGCCTGAATGCATCAGCGTTGTTTGTAACCTTGGTAAATGAAACAACTTAAATGCCCACCAATAACAAATACATATTAGCCATCATAATGAAAATGCCATGCATCTATTTTAAATGATGCAGAGATCATACATTTATTAATATGCAAAAAATATTCATGGCATTTTTACAGGGAAGCTCCATGTGAACAGCTGGATGTCTTGTCCCTCAATCTTATTTCCAGCACCTAGAACAGTGCCTTGTACAAAAGAGCTTACCCCAAAGCATTTATTAAATAATTGGATTCTATTACTATTTTGTACATACTTTTTATTGATTTCAGAGAGGGAGAGGGAGAGATGGAAACATCAATGATGAGAGAGAATCACTGATTGGCTGCCTCCGGTATGGCCAGGATGGAGCTGGCCACCTGGGCATGTGCCCTGACTGGGAATGGAACCTCAGCCTCCTGGTTCAGAGGTGCATGCTCAACTGCTGAGCCTTGCCAGTCAGGTTAAATAGTTTAATTTTAAAAGCAGGTTACAGAATAATAATCATAATAAAGTCCCTTTCTCTCTCCTTCCTTCCCTTTCTTCTCTTCCTCCCTGTCCCCAGCAGAAACATAATTGGAAGGAAGATTGACAAAGTAATGGAATTTTGATTGTGTGTCTAACTTTTTTCTCTATTCCTCTCTGTATTGTCTAAATTCCTTATATAGTCCCTAGCCGGTTTGGCTCAGTGGATAGAGCATCAGCCTGCAGACTGAAGGGTCCTGGGTTCCATTCTGGTCAAGGGCACATGCCCAGATTGCAGGCTCAATCCCAATAGGGGGGCGAGCAGGAGGCAGCCAATCAATGATTCTCTCTCATCACTAATGTTTCTATCTCTTTCTTCCTTCCTCTCTGAAATAAATAAAAACATATTTTAAAAAATAAATTCCTTTATAGAAAGTGTTTTTATTTTTATGATTGAAAAAAGAAAAAATGGTTCCTAAAGAGCTCATATATAATGAACTCCAGAATGTGGTTAGTGACTACAGCTAACAAACTCCATACACGAAGATCAACAACATCCAAACGGCATGTTTTCTCTCAACTTCAAAGAAATATCAATGTGTCTTGTACAATGAAGCATCTTTCTCCAAGAGCAGGAAATGCCACACTATATTAATAAAATGCAGTATTTCCAAAAGAAAAAAACCCTACTTTCTCTGTAGTAAAAAGAAAAAGAAACAAAAATGAATTTCTTAATGTCCTTCCCATCTTTTTATATACCCTATTCTAGTTGGTGGTAAAGATAACCATGTACAATCTTCTTTTTTCCAGCTAAGAAAAACAGTGAATCCATAACCAGAATATGGCCTATGCAATTCTTTGGGAAGGTTGATTTCCGTTTGAAAACATGTAAACAATTGAAATATCAAAACTAGCCACATACCCCTGTTTATTTTATTAATATTCACAGACTTGATCGCTATTGGAAATAACCTTATTATTTAGATGTTGTTACGTCCCTTATGGATGTAAGCTCTATGAGGACAGGAATTCTGCCCTGATCATCCCTGTGACCTCGGTGAACAGCATCTAGGCCTCAAGAAGCATATGTTAAATTAATAATGAAAAGGTGTGTGTGTGTGTGTAGGGGATGCAAATCTGAAGACAATAAATAAGAAATTAGAATGAAAGAAAAGAAAACCATACTGAACTGTGTAAGCTGACATGATTCAAGGGTACATGGCCACCTCGGAGGCGACAGGCGCTGGGCACCTATCTGAGGGCATGGAGCTCATCTAGGAGGAAAACCCACAGGGAGACTTCCAGGTGGTGTGTGCACCTCCCAGAAGACAGAAACGATCGCCCCCATAATAGCAATGTGTCCCAGGTCCAGGGGGGCTGGAGGGAAGAAAGATACCATACATCTTGGCCCAGATGAAAAAAACACACGAATCCCCAACACAGTCTTCCGCCGCACGTCAGAGCGCAGTTTCCTTCCCCCTGGCTGTGCAGTCGCCTGCAGCCCAGCAACCCCCTTCCTCACCCCTTCTCCCTCCCAGGGACCGCCACCCTGCGGGTCCAAGGGGAGAGAGCATGGGGGACGCATTGAGCATGAGCTCTCTGTACCCCCCACCCCAAGCCCAGTCCCCTCCAAAGCGCCATCCCTCCCTCCCTCCTCTGTCCCCAGGCCCCGCAGCCGCCCCACGGGCTCCCGCAGCCGCCCCTCACTCACGTGTAGATGATGGACATGAAATGCATCAGCCACAGCACCGAGAAGAGGGCGAAGCCGAATAAGGCCGTTCCCTCCAGGGCCAGGTCCAGCAGCGCCATCCCCCGGCCCGGCCCGGCCTGCTCCGGCCGTCGCCGCGGACAGCGCTCCCGCCGGAGGAGGACAGGGTAGGCGCCCGAGGCGGGGGCGCAGGAGGGAGAAGCGGGGGGAGAGGAAGGGGCGGAGTGGGGTGGGGACGGAAGGGGCGGGCAGGGCCTACGCGCCCCCGCCCGCGCGCGCTCCCCCGCGCGCTGTCCCGGGCGCGCTCGCGGCTGCGGGCCCCGCTGCGGCCGGGCCGGGCGGGCGGCGTGGCCGTGGCTCCGCTCCGATCGCCTCCCTGCGCCCCGCGGCCGCCCTGCGCGCCGGTGCCCCCGCCGCCGCCTCCCCGCCGCCCCGCCGCCGGGCTCCCTGCGCGCCGATCCTGCCCTGCTCCTCCGCCGCGGCTCCGGGCTCTAATCGAAACCGGCGGCTGGCACCCCGACACCCCGGCGATCCCCGCCCCGCCGGCCCCCGCCTCCGAGGGGCGGCGCGCCCCGCCCTCCCCGCCCCGCCCGCCGCCTGCGTCACCGCGGCGAGCACCGCCCGGAGGCTGCTGCGGAGGCCGCCGGGCTTCCCCCTGGCGCCCGGCCCCGCCCCGCCTCCCCGCGTCCGGCCGGCCCGCGTTGCAGCCCTGGGCACCCCTCCCTCGCGGCGGCGGCGGAGCGTGGCTCTGTGTGCCACTCAGAGGCCGCTTTCCCTCTGCCCGGCTGCGGGGTTGCAGAACAAGAATCGCATGCACTGGGCTCCAGGCAGCCGCCGACGGTCTTGCAACCCGGTTTCCAACGCCGCGTCCGCAGCCTCTCCGCGGGCATCCCCCCGCGCGGCGCAGGCCCTCCTCCAGGCCGTGTCCTGGGCGCCAGGGTTACCCATCGCCTCCCCCCTCACTGCTTTCAATGCTGTGGATGGAGCCTCGGAGCGTAACGGACCCGACTCCCAGTAATCTGCGTGTGCCTCGCAGGTCTCTAAGCATCTTAGAGATGTAATAGGAGAGAAACTCTCCAACACGACGTAAAGAACCCATTCTTAGTGAATTCCCTAAGAGTCACTGTTTGGGTGGCCCTGTGTGGCTAATGAGCGCTTGAAATGGGGCTAAGTACCGAACTGGGACGTGTGGTGGGTGTGAACCACACACTGGAGGTCTGAGACCACCTCACTAGTAAATTTCAAATGGATTGCATGTGGAAACTAATGTGTCTGATATGTTGGGTTAAGTCAAGTAAGTTATTAATTTCGCTGTTCTTGGTTTACTTTTTAAATGGGGTTTGCTAGTAGAAATTTTTAAATTACACAGGAGGGTAGTACGGCTCTTGAAACAACAACAAAGAAAGGGCAATCTGGATAATAAGGTAACAGTGTTTATCTTCACTTAAAATCAGTCCAAGGAGATGTTTTAATCTAGTATTAAGTGTTTCTGTTTGTTTCTTTAGCCCAGATGAATTTATATTGTTTCTTGATTGTTTCACGTTTAGACAATGTTTATTATTTCAAGTGATTTCCTTTTAAATAAGCCATTACCCCCTTGAGAGATTTCAGAATTGAATTCAGTTTTGAAAAGAGTTTATTTTATCAGTGTAGTTTATAGTAATTAATATTGATTAAATGGCTACCTCAGTCTCCGGTCAAATGAGAAACCACAATCAGGAAAGAGTTTAAATTAAGATCCCTATAGAGAACCAGTCCTGGATTCACTGTACCATTTGTTTTATCGGCTCTGACATCAGTGAGAAAGAATAGAGCTTAGAAACCAAACTCCCATTGTTGATAGTTATTGGTTGGTAAGTTAATGTTATAGCAGGGGAGTGTATTAGAATCGAAATAATACTACAAATGGAAATTTTAAAACCTCACTGTTGCAGCTAACCACTCCTAAGACATATTTAAAAAAAAAAAAAAAAAGCATTTAACCCGTTTTAACATTTCTAGAATGGAAATGCATCTCACAATCAATGACGTCTTGCAGTTAGTGGTGTGTTTTCTTAATCACATGTAAAATCTCATACAGTGCATCTTACAATAAATTCCCTCATAGATTTGATTGAACTACATCAATTGGTCTATTTAAGCATTTTGTTGTATTCTTCGTTTCTCCAAAACGTTTTTGGGAACCTTCTGACAAAGGATTTAATGCAGTATGATCAATTACATGGAAAATGAAGCCGAAGAATGGTGAAGAAGCAGATATTCTTAAGGGTTAACAGACTTGGTATAGTTGAACATAATCGGCAAATTAAAGATCAGCTATGTTGTACTTGGGCCTAGTTAAACTTGGTCTGTCTGAAACTAGTTGCTAATTTTAAAGCAGCAGCTTTAGAAAAATTAACCTTAATTTTCTAAAGATACAGTAACAGTGTAAATGTTTTCCAGGTAGTGCAGCAGCCCAGGAGTCTAGCTAGCAAAGACCCTGTCCACTGCCCTCACCTTTGGTAGTTAACATTGTTTCGGTTGTTTGTTTTGTTTTTGTTTTTGTTTTGTTTTTTGTTTTTTTTTTTTTTTTTTTTAGAAAACTAATTCCACCAAGTTCAAGGCTTCTGACTTTTTCCAAAGGCAATCCAATATATTAGAATTCATACAGCTAAAGACCAATGTTTTTAGAGGCAAACAAAATCCAAATTTGACTGCCATTGAATGGCCCTAGGTATTTTAGTTTATAAATCTAAACAAGGAAAGAACCCAAAATGCCTGGTTCAAATCAAGTAATTGAAACACATTTTTTTTTTTTACTTGAACCAAACTCAAACCCAAATGATGTAATTATAGCTGATTCCAAACTGAAGCTGAAATGAAACATTAGAACATGGTTCTAATCCCATGTTCCAGAAAAGAGCAGCAGAAGGCTCTTGAGAACACAGGTCCATAATTTACTTCAGAGAAACAAAGCAATTAAGCTTTGGGAAATTGATATTCTTAGTTACATTTTACCCAGAATGCCTAAACTGTATTATAAAAGTTCCTGTTACTTTTTTAAAAAGATATAACATTTTTAATAATCATGATTCTTGATTTGGGTTGTATCTAAAAATGTATCACCTTTGGTGAGATTTCTAGATAAATCAAATTTAAATGTGACTCTGAGAAGCAATGCACAGAAAAAAAGACTGAAAGAAATTACACCAAACAACTATGAGTTGTTTGTCTTTGAGGAATAAAATGTTGATTTTAAAAAATTTGTCTATTATACATTGTTGACTTTCTAAAAGGAGCATTATTGTTTTTATGATGAAAAGTGACCATTTTTCTATTTTATAAAAAAGTTAATACATGATGAAAACCATATAGAAATTTTGTGTACTTTTTTCTTAAGTGGTTCCCTGGTCAGTGTGGCTCTGTTGGTTACAGCATCATCCCATACACCAAAAGGCTGTGGGTACAATTCCTGGTCCTTCCCAGGTTGCAGGTTCAGGAGGCAACCAATTGATGTTTCTCTCTTCCCCCTACCCCCTCCCCTGGCCCGTTTCCTCTCCTTTTCTCTCTCTCAAATCAATAAAAACATTTGTTTAAAAAAGTGTGTACATTGCCCTAGCCGGTTTGGCTCAGTGGATAAAGAGTCTGCCTGCAGACCTAAGGGCTCAATTCCAGTCAAGGGCATGTACCTAGGTTGCAGGCTCCTTCCTGGTCAGGGCACATGCAAGAGGCAACCAATCAAAGTGTTTCTCTCACATTGATATTTCTATCTTTCCCTCTCTCTTCCTCTCTCTAAAAACCAATGGGATGATATCCTCCAGTGATGATTTAAAAAAAAAAAAAATGGAGCATACCTCAAAACCCATAGAACATACAGCACCCGGAGTGAACCCAAATGTAAACTATGAACTGTGGGTGATGCTGATGTCAGAGTAAGTTCATCAACTGTAACAAATGTACCACTCTGGTACAGAATGTTGATGGTGATAGTGGGGGAGGCTGTGCATGTGTGTGCCAGGGAGTATCTGTACTTTCTGCTCGATTTTACTGTGAACCTACAACTGCTCTGGAAAGTTATTAAAAAATTACTGAGTGCTCTGCTAAAAGAAAATTATTGGAAATGCTATGTGTCTAAATACTAGTGAGATAAACTAGTTTGTCATTAGCTCCTAGGGCTTTGCACCTTCTAGGCCGGTGGTTTTCAACCTTTATTATCTCATGGCACACTTAAACTAATTACCAAAATTCAGCAGCCCAGCAGAAAATATATTTTTGGCTGATCTGACAAAAAAAAAAATAGGTATAATTTTGATTCTTTCACACCAGACAGATATTGTATTGGCTCTTGTCATTTTTTCATTTGACAATCTAAGGGAAAAAGAGGTCAGTGCCCCTGACTAAATAGGCAGGTGTTACATGTTTTAAAAATTCTTGTGGCACACCAGTGTGCCTGCCGAGGCACAGCAGTTCAAAATTGCTGTTCTAGGCACTCGGATATTTGTTGAACGAGTGAATAAATTATCTATTATATATTGAGGAAAGTCACTGGGAAAATTGCTCACCTTTCTCCTTCGTTTGCAAATACTTTAAAATTTCCTTGTTGAAAACACCCGCTCTTTTGTGTTACAAAATTAGATCACAGTGTCAGTGTGAGAGTAACTACATATTAGTTCACTTAATTCACAGCCTGAAGACCTGCTGCAAAGCCCATGCTCTACTTGACAGTCAATAATAGCATGTTTTTATGTCAAAATTGGACACAGTTTCCATGTTTATCGTTATTACAAAGAATCTTTCATATATAAACATTTTAAAGATCACTATTCAGTTCCTGTGGGTAATGTGTTGTTATTTTTAAAAGACAGGCATCCTGTAGATTTTCAGCCCTATAAAAACTTTTTAAAAAACGAATTGTTGTTTGTTTTTTTTAAAGGAGATCCTCAAGGAATTGGGTGAATTTGAAATTTCAAAAACAAAGTTAGAATTTATTTGAAATTTGTGGTGCTAATGCCAAAAGAAGCTATTTGATTCTTGTCCCCTTTTTCCCCTAAGCATTTTTGAAATTAGAAAAATGTCTTACCTACTTGACTTGGGTTGTATCTAAGGTGCTTAACTTAACGTTGGTTTTGTTACCCATGAAATGGTAACTTCGTAAAAAGCCTTCAGATCCCCAGATACTACGGTACTGGGAATCACCTTCAAATGCACAAAGGTTCTAGGCAATGTCAGTCCAGGGCCTCAGCTGATAAACCGATGTTAGAGTGTGTTGGCATGTATGGGTGTGGTGCAGGGAGTGCCTAGAGTTCACTAGAGTTCATTTCATTCTCAGCTGTTTTGCCAGCTCATAGCCAAATGACTAATTAAAATGTTTTACCTCATACTCATTTGTCTTTTCAAATGGCAAATTTGACTTTGTTTTAATCCTAAGTGTGCCAGGCTGAACCACTGGTGTTCATCGTAAAGCAAGCTAAATTTAAGTATTAAAAATATTTCCAACTGTGTCACGTGTAAATAACAACTATTTTCTTGTTCAAAGTGTTTTTAACTTGCTTTATTTTTAGATAAATATTTATGACTCGATTCAAATTATTTATTAAATTTTATAATGTTAAAACATTTACCTAAGCTGTGAATGTGTGTAAAAAAAAACTTGGTAACTTTATTGGAGAGAGAAGCTCTAATACTGGTATTTATTGAATACAGGGAGATAAGTTGTATGCCAAGCAAAGTTTTAAAATATTAACTTGATTTTTTTTTAAAGTGATGAAATGCATAACTGGAAGCCAAAAGGATTAACTACTCAGGTGACATATCTCATAAGTGTGGCAGCTGGAGTTTGGACTTAGGACTATTCTAATCCAAAGCCAATGCTCTTTATATAAACAAATACAATATTAAGTCAATTTAAACAATATATAGTAAATGATCAATCCTCAAAGTTCAGATTGCAAAAGTAGGTTCAGCTTAGCATTCTTCAGTTTGGTAGCCATTCTATAGAAGTCAATTTCACCACATGAGGCAAAGGAAAATATATTAAGAATAGAATAGATCATATAGTTTATGCTAAGATGCACTATCAATTTACACACCTGGCTTTTCTTTACCATATGTTTTGCTAAACTAAAGAGGAATTTCATGAAATATTCTGTCATTTCAAAACAATTCACCTAAAAGAATAAACAAGTAGAAAAAATTTAAAAACAAGAAAATGAAAAAAAAATCTGTTTCCTTGTGTATTATCCCATAGTATTCATGACACTATCATTAAAGTGTGAATTTAACTTTTACTAAGGAACAAAGGCTGTAGATTACCTGGATCTCCTGAGTTTCGGATCTCTACAAAGCACCTTCTATCTTAAGCATACTTTGTTTTAAGGTACAGTGTCGACTACTGGTTAAGCACATACACTGTGAATATTAAACTGGGTTTGAATCCCAGTTCTACCATTTCTTAACTATATGAACTCTGTTGTGAGGACTAAAGTTAACATGCAAAATATTTAAAACAGGTCCAGGCAAAAGTAAATTCTATGAAAGTTTTATTATTATTCCTTAATAGAGTTCATTCGTTTTAATTTCATCTAGAACACTAACTTGTTTTCTCTATTTCTCCCTTTACTGTCCCTACCTGTAAAAAATTAAATTAAATATACTTATAAGTTATTTTTAAAGCAAAACAGTCTCTCTGTGACAGAAGCATACAACACTAAACAATTCTGTTTATTACATAAACCAGAATCTTCTATAGAAACCATCTTCTTGATAACATAATTGGATTAGTCAATTAGATACAAATGCAGTTAGATGATAATTGTATGGAATAGAAAAAAATTATAATTAAATAGTAAAGAGCAGTCAAAGATACTTTTATTCCACAAACATAGGTCTATCCACAAGAAAAATAAATTTTGGGCATTAAAATATTCTACACAACCAAAGCATAAGACTTAAAAAGGTATTTATATATACTAGGAGCCTCTGACATGTAAGAAACATTGATACTGAATAAGTGCTAATGCTATTTCTGGGATATTTAATATACTCAGAATACAATGTACCAGGATATCAGGATTAGCAGAAGGCAATGTTTTCAGAGTCTAGTTTACACAACACACAGCAATATTACTTCTTAGCTCAGAATGGATAAAAAAAAAAAAAGTGAATGAGTACCAAACTCACAATGAATTTGTGTCCTCTACCCAGCCTAATAATTTTATGTTCAGAAATCATCTCAGATTATTTTAAGCCTTTACTTCATTGTGGGTATAAATTTGAAGTGCTAACTCCGATGGGAAGAAGCATGAAATGGTATATGGTGCAAGTCAAGGAAATAAAAGCAGCCATCGGGGCCTCTTCTATACTAAGTTCGTCCCTAAATTCAATCGCCCGTTTAACTTATTTTGAGATCACGGGTGCCATACAGTGGAGAATATTGAGCAGAATTATTTGAACAGTCTGTCAAGATGACACAGTAAATGAAGTAACAAATCCATTTACCAGTACTGCTTTTCCTTTATTCCTCAACCAACTTAACGAAAAGCAGCGTGTTCCAGGAGCACACTGTCCTGTAGCTTTGGATACAAAGTTAAAAGGATACAATTTTTTTCCAAAACAGGTATTATAATGCAATGTTATGTTCAAGAGATATGAGAATTGTTTGGGACTTGGGAACAATTGCTTTTCTTTAGGCAAGTTTACAAAGATTTCATGGAGAAGTTCTGGGTCCAGCAAACAGTAAGAGGTTATCAGGAAGAGAGAGAGAAGAAAGCAGGGTGTCCGCTGTGGTTACTTTCTGAATATAAGTATTTGAAACGACTGAGCAATCCGGGGGAGGAGGCTGGGAGACCATCAGAAAACAGTCTGGATGAATACAGTTTGCAAAATAGTATCTCCACTGATAAATTCATGGATAGGTATGTAATTGAAAATCCAGTTACAGGGATTTAAATGATTGTCTAAATCAGGACACTTGAGGGGGGAAAAAAGCCTGATTAACAATCAGACTAGGACTGTGGTCGGCAATCTGAGGCTCTCGAATCACATGTAGCTCTTTGGCCCCTTGAGTGTGGCTCTTCCACAAAATACCATGGCCTGGGCAAGTCTATTTTGAAGAAGTGGCGTTAGAAGAAGTTTAAGTTTAAAAACTTTGGCTCTCAAAAGAAATTTCAATCGTTGTACTGTAGATATTTGGCTCTGTTGACTAACGAGTTTACCAACCACTGATTTAGGGCGTACATAAATTTTAGTCTAAATTTTAACACAGATCTGAAGTTCTTGGTCATTGTTGCAAGATGCAAAATAGAGATAAAAGGCATTCCCGATCAAGACACAGAACATTCTGGCATTACAGAAGGCTCCTCATGCCCTTATAAGTCATACTCTACGCTCAAGTTAACTACAGCTCTGGCTTTTATCACCACAGAGCAGTGTTGCTCACTTTAAAAATTCATATAACTAGAATCATATAATAAGTTGTGTGTGTGTGACATTCAGTGTCTGTGGTATTTATTCATATGTGGTATGTATAAATAGTTTATTTTTCTTTATTGCTATATAGTATGTAGTCCTATGAATAAACCTCAATTTAGTTACCCTGTTTACTGTTGATGGATATTTGGGTTATTTGTAGGTTTTAGGTATTATAAATACAGCCATATAAACATTTTTGTACATATCTATTGGTTGACACAAGAGGAGCATCATCAATTGACTGCCTCCTGCACGTCCTCCACTGGGGATCAAATCTACAACCTGGGCATGTGCCTGACCAGAAATTGAACAAGCAATTGGTTACTGGGCCAACCCTCAACCGTTGAGCCACACTTGCTAAGCATGAGCACTTACTTTTGTTGGTAAATAACTGAGAGTGTAATTCTGGGTCATAGAGCATTAATAGGTATCCTATATAATAAAAGGGCAATATGCAAATATACCCCAATGGTGGAACAACTGGTCGCTATGACACACACTGACCATCAAGGGGGCAGATGCTCAACGCAGGAACTACCTCCTGGTGGTCAGTGTGCTTCCACAGGGGGAGCTCCACTCAGCCACAAGTCAGGCTGATGGCTACGAGCATAAGGATGTCCAACTGTGGCTTAGGCCCACTCCTTGGACATCCCCCGAGGTCTCCCTGGTTGCAAGAGGACACAGGCAGGGCTGAGGGACCCCTCTTCCCAGTGCATGGATTTTTGTGCACCAGGCCTCTAGTTGTATATAAGAATTGCAGTTACTCCACATTCTCATCAACTCTTGGAATTGTCAATCTTTTTAACTTTAACCATTTTGGTGACTTTAAAAAATCTTTTTAAAGTCATTTAAAAAGATTTCTAATCACTACTACCTTGACTTTTAAGCTGTAGTCACACCCAACAACTTGTGGCTCCTTGAGTGGTTTATTTTGTTCTCCTGGCCTTTGTACTTACTCTTCTGTCTTCATTTCATTTGGATAAGTCCTTCTCACCCACTGAGTCTCAGCTTAGCCAGTACTTTTTAAACTTTCCCAATTTCCAAGATTCAGTTAAATTGCCCTTCAGTATTTACCCAGAGTTCCATGGGCTTACTCTTTTCTTGATATGCATCACATTGTATTGTAATTGCCTGTTGACCTGTCAATTTTTCTGAGGGCAAGTATGGACACATAATAATTTGTTAAGTTAATGAACAAATTAATGAAGGAAATAACTGAGTAGCAATGAAATAACTCAAATTATTATTAGAGACTAAATTCTTAGGATGCTTCCAGATTAATATGTTGATTTCTAAATTTCCATTCCTTAGGTTGTGTTTTTGATAAGTGACAGTGAGGGGGAAATCACAGTAAGTACTAAATAATTAATAATTTACCCCATAGAATTAATTATCTTAAATCTCATCTTATTAAATGATTCAACTGGTAAGAGGGGATGAGCATTTTTCAAAACACACATGCCTCCAAAGATTCAGTTCTTGCAATTTGCAACTAAGGCAGAACATTAGAATAACCTGTAGAGCTTTAAAAAAGAATACTGCTGCCCAGAGATTGCTCTGGAGTTCCTGATTTAGCCAGAGTCAGTCTTTCTGAAGCTTGCCCACCGTAAAAAATAGGGCTACAGTCAGAAAGTTCTGGGAAAGAAAGTGATTTATTGACATGAAACAAGTATACAAAAGACAATAATAATATTCTACAGGCTTCTTGAGTGCTGTGAAACTATAGGGTCTGTACTAAACTATGATTTTCAATGGGATACCTTCTTTAACATAGAAAGAAGAGAATCAGGTAGGAAGAAGAGAGAATAATATACTGACCGGGAATCAAAGCGTGACCTCCTGGTTTATAGGTTGACCTTCAGCCACTGAGTTCTTTCTTGTTGTTCTTCTTTTTGAACAGTAAGCATAATAAACTTGAAATCAAAGAAAGCAGAAAGTAAATGACAAATAAATGTAAGGGCTTCCAAAAATTTTTTTCTCTTAAGTTCTGTAGCTAAATCTGAAGGCCAGTGTTAAGGGGTGAAGGCAAATTGGGAAGGCAAAAAGTGTGGGAGATTTCCTATTTCTTTTAAGAAACAGGTTTCTTAGGCACACATCTTCATAATTTTGGAATAACAGTCTCTTCCGAGGACAAACATTAAGTGCATAAAAATTCTTTTTACACCACCTGATATTTTTAGTTCATTATCCATTCTGAGTGTGTATTGCAAAGATCTCATAAAGGTCATGATTGCTCATTTTTCAGTTTTTATGGAAACGCAGATAACATATTTATTATTTTTCTCATGTCCCATTTTATATTGTAATAGATCTTTGTGCTTTTCTAATTAATTTAACAAGGAGTACTTTAGTTCAAATACTATGTTCTGGCTTGTACAGATGGAGTGAAATAAACACAGACCCGTGTACAAAAGGTTAATGTCCTAAGAGAACCTCGGGCTGGCCAAATGCATGCTGATTATAATGTCATTTCACCTTGAACAGGATTCTTACCCTTTCAGGGTTTTAGATTTATATTCTCTAAAATAAGAAGGGATTGGACCCAGGAAATAAGTTTCTTCCCCCCCCCCCCCCCCAAATGATTTTTAGAGAGAGGGAAAGACAGAGAGAAATATCAATGTGAGAGAAATACATTGATTGGTTGCCTCCTGCACATGCCCCAACCAGGGCCTGGGCCAGGGAGGAGCCTGCAACCAAGGTACGTGCCCTTGGCCAGAATCGAACCCAGGATCCTTCGGTCCACAGGCTGATTATCCACTGAGCCAAACTGGTTAGGGCCCAGGTAGTATGTTTCCATGAGAGGAGAAAAGAGTGGCATCCAAGTTATGCAAGGAGCACTGAATCATTCTCCCATCTTCGCTTTCATTCAAAGTCTAAGATTCTATTACAGTTACTACCCTTTCCCTCATTATATTTTTAAATTGATTTTTAGAGAGAAAGGAAGAGGGAGAGAGAAACACCAATGCTAATCAAACCAGCGACCCTTTAATACAGGGGACAATGCTCAACCCACTGAGGCACACTGGCTCCCCCAGTATCTTGAATGAGAACCACTGGCTACAATCTATGGGCACACAAATTTGCAGGACACAGGTGAATAAAATGTTAATACTGCATATAAACAAAGAGGCTGGTATGTCAACCTCACAGAGGTGGCTCAGACTCAGGCACGCACAAAACGCTCAGGGTGGACACATGTTTGGTGTACCCACTTACCCTGTTTTCTAGGACAGCACACTGAATGCCATGCCCAGGGCATAACCGAGGAAGCACGGTGTTGGAATCCCAGTGCCCATCTGTCTTTTTGGCATGACTAACCCAAAGGGAGGGACTGAAGGTCTTTTATTCACCATCAGCCTGCTCTGAGCCTGCACTTAGTGTATCTTCCTGGTACCTGGAGACAATGTAAACTGGATAATCAGGTTGGACAGAAATACTGTGTAATGGTGACTTGTCTTTCTTTCTCATATGGTCTTTCTGTAACCACGGGGCCCACACTACAGACATACTAACCAAGCATACACACTTGTCAGAAACAAGTGCGTGCCCGACCACTCACCAACACACTAGGGCTCCATCCAGTACACATAAATTCTGTCCTAGCTAACACATACACTCACGCTCTCTTGCTCTCTCTCACACACATACACTCTTATATTTTATCCAAACAAATATATATAACCTATCCCTATACAAACAACTTTTTAAAAAATATACCCTATTCATAAATAGGTATAGATGTCCCAATACAATAAAACCCTCTGTTCCATCTGTTCTAACAAACATTCTGCACAGAATTCATTCTTTAATGAGCTTTTTCCATAAATAAATATTTCTTGCCGAAACCAATTTGGCTCAGCGGTAGAGCATCGGTCTGCGGACTGAAAGGTCCCAGGTTCGATTCCGGTCAAGGGCATGTTCACTGGTTGCGGGCACATCCCCGGTGTGGGGTGTGCAAGAGGCAGCTGGTCGATTGTTTCTCTCTCATCGACGTTTCTAGCTCTCTATCTCTCTCCCTTCCTCTCTGTAAAAAATCAATAAAATATATTTTAAAAAACACACAAAATAAATACATATTTCTTGAACTGCACTGGATGTTGTGCCCTATAGCAGCTGTGGGGGAAATAATGGTCAGAGCACCTGTCCCTACCGCTGTTGCAAAACCTACTAACAATGACTTCTCTTGGGATATGGAGATGGAATTATGAAAGAGTCTTGAGTAAATCGGAAGAATTGGTAATGTGAATTAGGAAAGGTACATGATTGTTTAATAATTCGGGATCTGTTAGTCATTTCTTCTCTCGTGTTGAAATGGGAGCTAGAGAGGAAGCAAAAATTGCAGGAGCACGCAATGTGACATAAGGCCAGGAGATAGTTTTGGTCCCAGAGAAAACGGAAGAGATGCAAATGGACTCCAACAAGGTCAGATGATGGGCATCTCCTGAGTGTCTGGGGCAGCCCTGGGTCCGTGAGTGTCCGTGACGCTAAGGTTCCAAGATAAAATATATGACATTCAAATAAATGCTAATTTCAGCCAGAAAACAACAAAAAATTATCATAAGTATATGTTATGCATTAGTGAAACAGACTACAAATTATCCATTAGTTACTATAATTCAGATTTTACTGGGAATCCTACACTTTGATTTGCCAAAGCTGGTAACCTTCCATGATGCCAATGGGAGGTGAGCCAGGGCTCTCCATTTTGTGTAACTGGCCCTTTCCATTGACAAACAGGAAGGACGTAAATGGAGTCAAACTGAAGAAGCCAGAGCCCCAGAGCTCTCTATTGGGTAGAAAGAGGCTGAAGGAGGAGGTCAGGACCAGGGACCCGGCCAGTGAAGATGAAGTTAGAACTGATGACCAAGGGCCCATTCCTGGCACAGACCCTGTGCTATAGACCCTACAGTTGGGTTTTGTAGCCAAACTAAAATCCATTTTAGATCATGTGCATATCTTAATTTAACATTTTGGGCACGTAAAAAAGGCACCAGAAGGTTTAGGTTCTCTTAACTATTCTGACTAATTGCTTTTTTTTCGCCAAGTTCTAGTTAACCTTGGGATTAACCTGTGATCTGAAACTTTATTCTTTTTTTAGTGACCAGTGTATCTGATATGGTTTGTTTGTTAGCTCATTTTCATAACAAAACGTTGTTTTAGAAAACCCCAACTGGTCTAAGAAGAAAAGGATGCGTTCTATACCCAGGACTGGCTACCTAATTTGCAGGGTTCAGTGTAAAATGAAAATGCCTGGCCCCTTGTTTGCGAATTGTTACAGATTTCAAGATGTTAAACAGCATGGGGTTTTCCCAGTGCAGGGCCCTTTGCAATAGCACAGACCAGATTCCCATGAAACTGACCCTTAGTTATCATAGAGAGGTAAATCTGTATACTCAGAGCTAGGGATGGTGATGGAAGAAGTCTGGGCTCTTTAGAACTTCCAGGGATGAGAGGAACTGGGCAGAACACAGGGAACACAGGTAGGACTGACCTTGGAATGGATGAATTCATCTAGCAGGTCTCCTTCTCCTGGTTTCTTCCCAAGTTTCCCCACCACTTTCATCTGGCATGGCTTTAGAGTCTCTTTTAGTTTTGTTACCTCATTGTCCTTTCCCTCACCATCTACCTCACCCGTTCTGCCTCACCATAGAAAATCATGCTTCACATATGGCAACACAGAGAACAGTATGATGATTCCTTTCTTTGATCTGCACCCTACTCTTAATTCACAGTCTAATAATATGTTAGCCTTTTCAAAAGTTGCTTCATGCGTTGGGCTTATATTAAGCAAATATGCTATTAAAACTCCTCAATCTAGTCCACATGAGCGAATCTAAGTCAGCGCTTGCGTTTCTACAGGTTCTCTTTCAACTGAACACATTGGCCTTGGTGGCTGCCTAATTTAAATTTCGGCTTGTTGGTTTCATACAAGCATTCCAGCCAATTGAGGTCACTATGGAAACTGATTCTGTCATGCATGGATTTATCTATCCTTCCTGGCTTTGATTCACTGGCAGAGATTTGGCAATTCTGCCATCTATGTCTTCACACACATCCCTGCCAAAAACGGCCGATAGGACAGGGACAAGGAAGGACAGGATCCTCCACTTGCTGCTGAGTGACACGGACAATAATCCCACTCTAGGTGTGCTTCTGTCACACATGTCAGTATGTGAGGAATCATAAGATAAACTAATTTGACATTCCTCGAGAAGCAGTCTGAAGAATTATTTCAAGTATTTTTTATTTTATTTTTTTTAGGAAAATGGTTAGAAACCCAAATATCACTAGAAGAAAATTTAAATGCCCAAAGAGATACTAGTAGACATAAGACATACATTAAAAAGGTAAAATAAAAGGAGACAAAAAAAGAAATGAGCAAAGAGGAAGGATGGGATCAAAAGGAAGAATAGATGAGAAATCAAGACAGAGAGATAGAAAGAGACTTCGGTGACAGCAGTTTTAAAAGTGATGTGACCTTGTTTTAAGATTTAGTACTTCCTGCCTTTGAATGTGTAAGGAGACTAAAGAACCTCTCTTGTGATATAATCATTGGACTTACTGGGCCACATCAGATAAAAATCAGTATTTCCTGGGTCTAATCCAAATTGACTTGGAACTCTTTAAAGTTTGGATTCTCTTTGATACAAGCAGTCATGCTCCTCTATCTAAAAAAAAAAAAAAAAAAAAAAAAAAGAAAAAAAAAATAAAAAAAAAGAAAATCCCTCTTATTTTGATGAAATACTGCCAGGAAAATCAGCTGAGAATAATTGAGAAATTATTTCCTTGATTTCTCCAATTATCAACTATTGCCTTGGGCATATAGAAAGAATAACTGTTAAAAGGAAGTTGAAGAGATAAAAAAAACAAAAAACTCTCTTTTAGTTTCCCTTTCCTGTATTTGATACTAAGGCACTTCTGATTAAATGATACGGAAACAGATTTTGTTCTTTTAAGCTTTTCCAGAATTCTACTAAAGAAGAGGGTTAAAAGTGAGGGCTAATTTTATTTTTACTGAAATTTACCATGAACAGGTGCCCAGGACTCTCCTTTACCCACATTTACACAGTTTGCTCAGTCGGGTCACCCCTTTATAATGACCATTACTCTGTCTCTCACTCTTCCATGTTGTTTCATGACAACTCTTCTGTTTGAAATGTCCCTGCCTCCCTTTCTCCTTGGCTAATTGCAACTAATCCTTAAAGCACATGTGTCAAACACAAGGCCCGCGGGCCAAATCCGTCCCGCCAGGCCTTGCAATGTGGCCCGCACCGCGCTGTCATCACTGCACTCTGCTGCGTTTCCATCACAATGACAGTTTATGACTGTTAAGTAAACCATTCGGCCCGAGATTTAGGCTGGATTTTAGATTTTGGCCCCTTCTTTGATTGAGTTCGACACCCCTACAAAGGATGAGTTCAAGCATTACCTCCCTAGAAATACTTCCTGACTCAGTTGAGTTGAGGAATACAGATGCCCCTCCTGGGTCCTTGGATGTAGTCACGTAGTCTCTCTTTCCTCTATGAATAGGAATCAAATAAACACAAAGAAAGTATTTTATAATTACTTTATTAAGTAAACAAATATTAAGTAAACAAAATAGTGAAAAATTATAAAATTCTTGTCTTGTCTGCACCTACGGCACACCAGGCAACATCTCCCGCGGAACAGCGGTTGAAAAACGCTGGTCTAAAGGCAGGAACTCACTAAATCCTCAATATTTAAAGTAGGACCTGGCACCTTGTGAGCGTTCAGTATATTTGTAAAGAGGAGGACTAGGAAGAAGAGAGGATAGAAGGAAAGGAGACAGGAATAAGTTATAAAATCTCATGCTATGTGATGGCTTATATAGTATAGTGCCTGAAAGAATTAGGTGACCTTTAAAAGACACTTCTAATCTTATCATTCTAGCCTATCTTTTAATTTACATATTTCTTCTATCTAGACTCTGAAAAATGATCTCTGATTCAAAGAGAAGATAGATGGCCATTTGGCAGAGCTACACTGTAGATATTCAAGCACATTGATTAATATCATCCTGTTAGTTCAAGGAAATCTTCAGATTTCTGGTGAATGTTCAACTTTACTTTGTGATGTTATTTATAACCTGTGTTTTACCATGAAAAAAAAAAAGTGTGATGACTGTAGTAGTTCAAAGAAAACATAAAATAACTTAAAATGTAATGAGGTAATGGAGGCTAACAAAGCAATGATCAATCAGAAAAATAAAGTTCAACTTTATCAGAGGGAATTTGAAATGTGATCGACTTCTGAGGAGTAGTTTCAACCAGAGGCCAAAGGCATGCTACCCAAGTGTTCAGCAGCATTTCTCAGCCTCTGCTTCTTTCTACTCTGAATGTAGGATATACTTTGTTAAGAGGTAGAACTCAAAAGGGGAGGTTGAAATATCTGCAGCATAATCCCTTTTGACTATTGGAGCCTTTCTTTTGATAAACATGGCTGCACACTGTCCCTAAGTGGTTCTTTAGATACACCAAAAATATAAGAACTCCTAGTAAAGACCCAGAGTGACACAGTCATTTTTTTTTTTTTACTCAGAGAATTTGTTCTGGAGATTGAGATAAAATTCAGAGTTACAGCATCTGAGTTTTCAATACCACTGAAATACATTTAAATTAAAGGTGTTAATACGTCCAAACTTAAAGGCACTAGAAAAAGGAATACTCAAGGTCACCCTGCCCCATGCAAGTTAATATATAGTCAGATGCCTTTGATGTGTCAAATTAAAGAAGAACTTGGATGTCTAAGCTTGCTCTCTTTCCTAGAGTCATGTCTGCATCTCCAAACCTCCTACTTTACATTTCTACTGGAATGGACCATCAAACTCTATATTTTAAAAACTAAAGTTCCATATTTGAATCTTATTCCTAAAAATACTTCCCCTTTTCTGTCTTTCTTACTTCCATCAGTAGTGCCTTTGAAGAAATGCTCAAAGAGGATATTTCCCAGGTAAGACAAAGGCTTAGTGAACAGGGACCTATCTGGTACAGAAGCTTCTGAGATCCAGGCAGAAAGGGGGATATTAATACCAGAGAGTTAACTGATGGAGTAAGGCACATGAGGAGGCAGAGAGGGACAAAATTCAGAATACAGCTTTAGATCAGAGAATTTGCTTTAAACCAGAGGAAAGAGGAAGGATGTGGACTGATGAAAATAATCTCACATAATAGAGATGAGCAACAGAGATTTAAGGTACTTTTTAATACATTTTATTTTCTCTCTAAAATATTAAGTGAGGTCATCTTGTAAGAGTGAAGAGGTAAGGTGGGTCACAGAAAGGGTAGAGAATTGGAAGAGAATAGAGAAGTTTGAAATAATTGTTATGGGGAATAGAAGAGAGAGCAAACAAGTGATGTATCATGGAAGGCCCATCTTTTTTCCAGGTGGGTTACATAAAAGGTTAAGGGGACAAAAGAACAGATAGTCTTGCCAACACGGTAATTGATCTGAAGAATTAAGAATTTAGGTTGGATTGGGAGAGACAAATAGGCTGGAAGAAAATGGTCTAGAAGGAGAAAGATTGAGAGAAATGGAAGATTGAAGCGAGAAGGTAGGATACTAGAGTTTAAGGTTGTGGAGGTGGAGTAGTTTGGAGCAGTTGACAAGATCCAAGACCTGTCTATAAATGGGGCTGACTAGTTACATAGTGGTCATGGGGCTGAATGGTCAAGAAGTTGTTGGATAGATCATCCAGATGGATATTGTGGTCATTCATGGTGATTTTGGGACTGGAGGTAAATGTGGGGATGTGACCAGGAGATAGTAGTTTGAGTCAATGAAGGGAGCTATTATAGTATAACTAGTGACATAAAATTCAACAGAGAAAAAATTTTTAACTAGTTCGTACAGGAGTAATAGTCTAAATTACATTGGGATGTAAGAATGCTGCTCTCTCTGCTGGGCCTTGTGGAGGATGGAGTATGGAAAGACAGTAGAGGAAGGGGTGTCCTTAGGGGAGAACCTATGTCAGTTATTACAGGAGAAGAGGTCATAGATGTAAAGGACTTTACTTATCATGGTCTAGGGGTGGGAGTGAGGGGAAAGTGAGAACCTGGTCTTGGAAGTGGTAGTGGAATATGTAGACTACTTCCTCCAGGGAACTTTTCCCCACCAATCCAGTTTTTGTCTCTCATTCTCTGCCCTTCTACATATTAATGTCTTCAAGTACAGAAACTGAAGTATTCAGATAGTCTGAGTCATTGTATAATGCTGCCTTCCAGGCATCCTCTTAGATTCTTATGAAGTTACTTGTTTCCCTGAGTTCATATCCCATATTTCCTCGGCTGGTCCAGCAAGTTGAGAATGATCAACTTGAATGGGTAGTTATTGCGTGTTCTGACTGCCAAGATGCCTTAGTAATCCTAATACATCCTGGTTCCTTCCTTCTTTTTCTTTTAAATATATGTATTTAAATACAATTTTATTGATTTCAGAGAGGAAGGGAGAGAAGAGAGAGATAGAAACATCAATGATGAAAGAGAATCATTGATTGACTTCCTCCTGCATGTCCCCTATTGGGGATCGAGCCTGAAACCCAGACCTGTGCCCTTGACTGAACTTAACCAGGGACCCTTCAGTCTGTAGGCCGATGCTCTATCCACTGAGCCAAACCACCAGCTAGGACTTCCCCCTTCCCCCCCTTCCCGCCTTCCTTCTTTTCCTTCCCTTGTTCCTTCTCTACCTCTCTCCCTCCCTTCCTTTCTTTTCATGGCAGGGTTAACCAAAAGCCAGAGGAACACCTACCAACAGATTCTCCACTGTGTCCTTTCTAAGTACTCAGACCTTCAGCACCAAAAGCAAGCACACTGTTAGGATTTAGGCATGAAGTTAGAGCCAAGAGCAACTCTTTTGCTTCCTTCTCTCCCCTCAAGAAATTCTGTCAATCAGGTAGTCCAAGTATTTGGTCACTGGCACATGTTGCATATACTGTTCACAGCAGCAGACTGAAGTAAAGGCCATGGTCTAAGGTGCAGGGGATGGTCAGGTCCTGACCATCAAATCAACAATGCAAAGATGACTGGTGATCAGGAATTCATAGCCATTCTGATCTTACTGAGCTGAGGTGTCCCACCTGGCAGAGAGAGGGATTTGAGCTCTTACATGAGCAGGCAGGGGAGCAATAAGCATAATATCTTCAATATCACATGGAAAATCTTCCATCTGCTGTCTATGCTCTTTCCTTCCTGTTACAATGGTCTGGCTCAAGGTTTCTGGGACATGCAGCTGGGTATATCTCTGAAACAAATGGTTCAAGTTCTACGTACTGGCTCCTCTCCACCTACCCTGCAGTTAACTGAGCCATTTTCAGCTTTGTTCTAGGATATGACAATTTATCATGTCGAGAAGATATAATTATCATTGCAATAATAATAAACATTTATGAAAACTTATGTATCAGATACTTTATATATATTGGCTCATGTAATTATCTTAACAATCTTATCAGGTTTAAATCATTAACCCCATTTCTTTTATATAAGAAAACTGGGAATTTAACTATACCCAAAGTCACAAAGCTAATAAGTAGAAAAGTCAGTCTTCAAAATCAAATATGGAGCTCTTACCCTTGACCAGTACATTATACTAACTCACTTGTTTTACACAGATAGAAACAGTATGTGGTTGTTGCAGATTGTGCATTTCATTAAAAGAGAACTCTCCACAGGTAGTATGGGCTGCCCAAGTGAGGGGGTAAAAATTCTTCAAGCTGGGTATCAGGGACAACACGATGTGTCTTCAAATCATGGATGGACAGTGGAAGACAGTCAACTTAGGGAGCTGTGAGGTTGAAGCTTAAGGAAACTTCCTAATTCCATTCAATTGGATCCATTGGACACACATGTAGGATTAACACATCCAGTGTAGCTGGAGGCATCCATCACTTCAGAGAGGAAAATACATGTTTTTATCATTCTAATGAGACATCTCTTCAGATGAAACTCATAATGAAACAATAGCAGGGGTGCAATTTCAAGCCACAAATAGTCAAGTGTGTACTTGTTTCATGCTTGAACTTGTGTCATTAGTCAGTCAGTCCACTCCTCCAAGGAGCACAGTTGTAATAAATAGTCTTTACTGACATGTGTGCACTGGTGGGGGCAGGAAGGGTAGAAGGGAAGAAGAGGAAAGAAATTTATACTGTATCTGCCAGGTCCTGTGCTACGTGCTTTTTAGATAAAATCTCATTTAATCCTCATAGCAACTCCATTACATACACGTTATCTCCACTTTACAGATTAGGAAACCGGGAAATCGATCACGTAACTAATAGGAGTGGAACCTTGTCTTCAAAGCTCCTGGGTTTTTTGGGGGTTTTTTACTGTAGCATCCTGCATACTCATGTACGGGTGGGAGGGCTGGCAACTTCCACAAGGGCTTAATGAACAACAGGAGAAGCTCAGATGAAGTAAGTATTGCAATGTTTATTATGCCAAGGACAATTATATCCTTGATTCACTTGGCATGAACTGAATAGGGAGAGAGGCACAGGGTTCTGAGCCTCCCAACTGTATTTTTCCCTCCTGTACAAGATGCAGGCTCTACAAGGCTACCAACCAAGGCTTGCTGCCAAGTTGCTTTTATGCTTCTAATCTCTAGAAGCCAAAGTGAGTATAACCACAGCCTGACAGAACAATAATGACCCAATCCTTGCACTGTACCGACCAAAGAGAGGTAAGGACTTATTCAAGAACAGGCAGAGAGTTAGGATGAAAGCTACAACTGAAACCTAGATCTTTCTTCCAGGCAGGTTTTTTTTTGGTGACAATAAGGGCCCAGAGACATTGGCAGTTCTAAGCCACATCTCTTTCGTTCCTCAGTGTTCAAGTTCAATTGCATATTTCTGGGGATTCTTTAGGAGTTTCTCATATAAAAATGTCAGTGAGGAAGATAATATGGTTATGTTCAGGAGAAGTATTTATTTGAAAGTTAAACATCAACAGAACTAATATGAGGAGTGAGAAACCAGAAGACCCATTATGAAGTCTAAAATTAGAAATGTATTGGGATCTTCAGAGAAACACTGGCCCTGGGCTGCTTGAATGCAGGGGACCTCCTGTGGATGGTGATATCCATTCTGAAGACTGTGCCTCTCCACACCAACCTGTGCCCAACTCTGATTTATAACTCCCTGACCTGCCCATCAGAAATTACAATCAGAGAACACAGATCTGCTTCTTAAAACATACAGTACTTTTGTGGGAATGAGAAAAAGGTGCCTGTCCTCTGAACTCCTAATCCCTCTGGCCTAGTGAGCAGAGCATGGGCAATATATATATATATATATATATATATATATATATATATATATATATATATTGATTTCAGAGTGGAAGGAAGGGGGACAGAAAGAAACATGAATGATGAGAATCATCGATCAGCTGTCTCCTGCACTCCCCCTACTGGAGAGCAAGCCCATAACCAGCATATGTGCCCTGACCGGAATAGAACTGTGACCTCCTGATTCATAAGTCAGTGCTCAACCACTGAGCCATGCCAGCAGGATGCATGGTCCAGGTTTTTGCCCTGACTCACCTCCAGAAGGCACTCTGTGCATAGCCCAACTTGCACAACCATACCGTGCAGTGGCCCCTCTGTTCCTCCTTCAAAGAGCTCCGATACTTCCATCCATTGTACTTACTTATAATTGCCCACAGAGTCATACCAACCAAATCAGGTGTGGGTGTAGGAGAGGGCATTACTCAGGCAGATGCAACCCTGGTGGGAATGGCTCAATTTTAATTGGCATTCGTTCCACTTATCCCTGAGTCAGAGTCTGACATAAACCCACTTCAGCTCCTGATGTTGGGGTCTTTCAGACTTTCCTAAATGTAAAGGTGGCATATGATTCTTAGCACATTTTTTTTTACTGAAGCAGTGTGTGGTACATATAGTTCAAAGGATGTCTGGTGAGATAAAGAAGAGAAAGAAGGAAGAGAAGAGGGGAGGGAGGGAGAAGGGTTGGAGAATCCTCTGGACAAAGATCATGTCAATGTGATGATGAAGGATAGACTACCAGGATCAGCCATGGGCCATATGTATTCAGATAGCTGATGCATGATTAATTGCGCTAAATTGCATGTCTAGGTGGCAATGACCTCTATATGTCTCTCCTCCCACCTCCAGTCTGCAGGTGTGTAATTGCCAGACAATGCTTTAGTGGATGTGTTTGGCACCTAAAAGATAAGAACACACCACTTAATAATATGCTTTCTATGCATGATGCTTTGCTCAAATAGTATGCACTTATGGCTTCCTGAAGGGTAGGTTCCTCCCAAAATGCATGGGTCACTCTCAACCACAGCATCCACCACTGGGTGGAGGGCATTCCTAGTCAGTGCTGCCAGACCTGATGATGAGATAGCTGGAAAACCACCCTTGGGGGTCGGATAATATGCTAAGAAAGTACAGGAGAGACACTCTTTATAGCAAGTAGAAGTCATGTCAAGGGTAGTGCCCAGCCCTGAGAAAAATGGGCGATTACATTGTTGACATGCCACTCTGCACAAGTCAGTGTAGACACCTCGCAACGCTGCAGTGCTTTGGCTTGTGTACTGACAAAAAGAGTTCTTGCTCATCATTGGCACTACCATAATCATTATCAACATCGACAACACCAATGTCAGCAAATGTTTATTGGGTGCCCTCTCTGTCACACTGTCAACAGGACCTTTGGCTTTAGGTTCCGGAAGCCCATAGAGAGAGCCTTAAACATTAGTCATGTTATGACCTTAAGATTTAAAGATTAAAGCTGGTGGGTTTCCATAGACTCTTTGAATAGAAAAGAAAATCCATGCCCCAAATTTGAGAGGTACAGAGAAAAGTAAGTCTTTTTCATACCTTTCATCTAGTCTTCCAATTCCCCTCAAAGAGATACTTATTCTTTATGGGAAGTTTTATCTGTGGAGAAGAGAGGCATTCTGGCTGAAGATAAAAACCATCATCAAAATCTTTGCAGTGCCATTAGTAAGTTTTCTGAACATGCAGTTAGAAATCCTAACTGGATTTGTTGACTGCTGCCCCTTGGCAGGGAAACAAGTTTATATATACCATTTAAAACACAAAGGACCCAATATTCATTGACCTCAATGATAGCTTATGTGAGAATCTGTGGTTGTTATTAACAACGGTAGCACCAAAACTCCTCTCAAGCCGTATACTCAATTATTTGTTTGACTGCACAGATCCTTCCAGATGGGAAATACCATTAGGTGGCTACTTAGGTGGCTTCTGCTAAGAGGAACAATTCACTTCTCTTGTTTTGGTTGCCTATTTCCACCATTACTATGCTGAAATGTCTGTGTCCTTGGGTCACCAGTCATCAAATCTTCACAAGTCACTCTATAGCTTCTCCAGGTCCACTGGCTGATCTTTTAGTCATTTATGTCTTCTTATCATGGACATGGGAATTTTCCCCCTTGGTTTTAAAAAATTATGATAAATATCATCACATAAAAATGTCCATTTAAACCATTTTAAGTGTATAATTCAGTGGCACTTTTGTTCATGTATGACTATCACCACTATCCATTTCCACAACTTTTTCATCAAAAAGTCAGAATTTATTACAGAATTGGCTGCAGCTCCTGTGCTGGCTGCGGGTGCAAGTGAGGCCAGTGCTGGCAGCGGATGCAAGAGGCAGCTGCCAGCCCTGATCTCCCCTCAGGAGCAGGGGGAGGTGGAGAAGCTCTGAGGAACAATTGGGGCTGGCAGCTGCCACTCACACCGCTGATGGCGCCAAGCAATTGGGGCCGGCACTGGGCACTGGCAATAGGAGCAGCAGCGCTGGCAGTGAGTGTGAGTGGGCCGGCACCAGCAGCAGCTGCAAGCACCAGGTGGGACCGTGGCACATGGGAGCAAAGAATTTTCAGTAACACCAAAAGCTGGCCCCACTGACAACGACCAGTGGACCCACCTTGGTCTGGCGCCTCCGCTCACCTACTACACTATCCCTCTACAGCCGACACCTGCCATGTTTTGCACATGCCCCCTGGTGGTCAGCACATGTCATAACAACCAGTTGCCTCGCCATTCGGTCTATTTGCATATTAGTCCTTTATTATATAGGATGTGGTTTTCCTTTCAGTTTGATTAAACAAATAATATGTATTGAACATTGGTCACATGTCCACCAGAACTGGAGAAATATTACCTTTGCTCTGATGGCAATTCTTATCATTCTACTACACAGATCTTCAAGACTCCTTTAATCTCCTCTCTTGAGTATGTGGATGAAAAAAGGGTTTTTATTGAAAGTAAGCTCACAGGGTGATCTGATCATAAATTCCTAAATGGGCAGGTCATGATGAGTAGTCATGTCCCAGGTATAGAACTTCTTTAGCAAAAGGGCTCTCCTTCTTTTATTTTTAATATTTTTATTTATTTCAGGAAGGGAGAGTGATAGATAGAAACATCAATGATGAGAAAGAATCACTAGTTGCTGCCTCTTACATGCCCCACACTGGGCATTGAGCTAGCAACCCAAGCATGTGCCCTGACCGGGAATCGAACCATGACCTCCTGGTTCATAGGTTGATGTTCAACCACTGACCCATGCCAGCTGGGCAAAAGGGTTCATCTTAAACTTAAACAAACTCTGTACATTGTTTCTGTGCATTTACATCAGTGCCTCTTTTCAGACCCCTCCTTCATAAAGAGGACCTCCCTCAACATAATTTCAGGAACTATCCTGTAATCAGATCTCACATTGCTTTCTCCCACCTTCATGTAGTCTTCCTTAAGTTTCCTTTTTAATTCCAAATGCATAAAAGAAGCTACAAACTGTTATTTCTTGGAAGCATTTTTCTCAATCTGTTGAGATCTTGCTTCCAACCATGTCCTCTGTTTGATCCATATACACTTACCAGGGGTGTGCAGGACTGCCTCAGGCCCACCTCTCTGGTTACCTGCTTTAGCCTTTGTTCCTCCTCTGCTCACAGGCTCTCTATGGAGACGAAGGCTTTACACAGGTGTGCCAGGCAACACCTTGTTGATGGTTCTCCTGCCCGAGAGCCCCATAAACCTCAGTAGAATAGCTGGTGTAAATCTTCAATATCCCTCTTGGAATTCTGCCTGAAAAGTGAAAAGGATAGAACTGCACCCAGGAAACCACGTTATTTTAATGGCCTCTCCAATTCTCTTTCTCCTGCCAAGTCCTGGGAGTTTCACTTCCGTGTGGCTAGGAAAACTGTTCTTACATCCTCCTATATTGTTCCGAAGTCTGATAATTATGGTATACATTTTATATTGGCTTTGGGCTCTTGGTTTTCAAAGCCAAGCTTCTGAACTTAAAAATACTTGCACTTTCAAACAGCCCAGTTTAAAAAATGTAAAAGACTCTACCTTGCAAGCCTATTATCGATGTTATCAATTTCAAGAACCTATTTTAGAATTCAAAACCAAGTATTTGACTTTGTGTTCTTGGCTGTATAAACCCTTTCCTAGGGCAGTACCTATAGAATCTATTAGCCGACTAACAGCTTGTTCAAGAAAGCACAAGAGTCAAAAGGAAAACAATCTTCAGTATCTAAAAATATTTTATAGCTGTTAGCTTGGCTATAACACAGATCATGGCTACAAAGTCTGTTACTTAAAATTCTGGGGGTATGAAGCCAGTCAGCCAGAGATGACATGAAATAGTTCCTCAAAACTAGAGCATAATAGAAAGCTCAGGGAACTGAGAACCCAAAATAACATAATGCTCATTAATCAAGACAGATTAACAAGAGAAAAATTACCAAATTTAATTACGTGAATATATATATAGGAACCCCATGTACATAAGAGAGCCAGAGACCTACATACCAGAGAGGTTGGAAGGCAGAATGGGAGAATGAGATATTCATGAAATTCTGAGCTAAGGGTCACCCTGGGCCATCCGAGGGCAGGAAGGTCATTGCAGGACAATAAGGACAGAAGTTTGCCCTGCCCTAGAGAAGGCCATAAAAAGTTATCTCTGATAACCTCTTATTATGGGCAAGGCTCCTGATGCAAATTCTTCTAGTTGAGTGAGTGTGTGGGGGTGGGGTGGGACAGCGTAGAAGTTTTCTCCTGAGCCTGCAGGGTCTTGGTTGCCTTTAGCTCAAAATGACCTTCATACCACAGAGGTACTTATTGGGGTGACTCATTCTGAATCCCTACAGAAGTTAAAAAGGTTGAACAGGAATTGTGATTTGAGATTCAGGGCTCACTGAATTCTAATCTTTATTCTTGACCTTAACTAGCGGTGGCTTTGACTAGGTTATGTCTCTTTCTGTGCTCCTGTTCCTTCCTTCACTTGGAAAATGAGGTTAATGATAAGGACTAGCCTCACTCCCAAGCGGTTATGGTTGTTGACTATTGTAATTAGTAAGTCGTTTAGTACTAAGAATTATGAACATCAACCGTCTACATGCTTTACCAGTAACTCTACAAATGGAAAGGCAAATATCACATATCAGAAGTTTTCTACAAAAGGAAACCAGATAAGGGTCACTCTCTTTCAGCAAGTGCCAATTCATAAGAAATCAACATTTCTTTGTTGTGCAGACATTTAGATATCTCTCCATTCATGCAGTCTTAACACAATCTTAAATCTCAGGACCCTGAAAGGAAATGCATCATCTTATTCTTTGGCTTTGGTGAATCCTACCAGACTCTCTGCTTCCAAACTTCTAAATGTTTGTAGAAATAGGTACTGTTTTCCCCAAGCAGAAAGAGACACACAGCCTTCTTAAAATGAATGAGCGTTCATGTGAATATCCCATATCATGTGATATCAGAATGGCTATCTACTCCCTGGCCTTCAGACAATGTTCGGTTGGTCCCAATCTGTGTCACCCACTGGATCACAGGGGATCCACAGAGGAAAAGCACCATTCTGCGCCAGCACCTGCTGCTGTTTGTGATACTCACCTCATCTGCTTCAACAACTGCCTTAAGAGTATTTTACATGTGAAGGAAGTTAATATGAGAGCTTAGAGCTGCCTTATGACCACACAGCTATGAAGTGACAGAACCAGAACTCAGACTCAGAAATGATTAGTCTAAGCCCGGGTTTTTCCTGAGAATGAATATATGAAAAGTATTCAGAGCAGTCCCTGATTCACAGCGAGTCCCAGGTTGGATCTTCTTTAAGTCACTGCTATTAATTACAGTATTTCTCAAAAGACTGCCCCCTGCTTCCTTGGACAGTGGTTCTCGTATGCCTGGAACCAATATGGAGATGCCTACTAGGAGATGACTTTATTCCCCAATCACATTCATACCAAGAACTTAAGACAACGGATTTGTCCTATTAATGGATAAGGACACACTGTTTTCCACTGTGTGAAAGCCAATTTTCAACAGTTGTTTGGGGAGTGCTGCTTACTCCCTCTGACCTTTCTAGCTGATATGAAGTTACTGACATTTTCTTGAAGCCCCCAGAGGGCACTGGGCTGGCCGCCACAGGTTTCCTTCTTTCTTTAAGCTTAGTGAGACATGACCGTGTCTTGTGACATACTTGCCTTTATACATCTAAAGCATTCAGCACAGATACACAAATTTATGAAAAAGGAAGACTTGTTCTCTCTTTGTTTGGGGGAGTTATGAAAGCCATGTGATTGCCACATAGGATAGACTCAAGGATATCCTCACCACTGTTGGGAAAATTTCCTGGGGCTGAGAGACCAGAGGAAGAGCTGATCATTCTGTCATTACATTAAGAGTCTATTAAGGAAAGCAACAAACTATCAAATTACAGCGGGAAGGGTAGGGAGATATGGGGGAGATAAGAGATCAACCCAAGGACTTGTATGCATGCATATAAGCATAACCAATCAACGCAAAACTCTAGGGAGTGAGGGAATGTATGGGAGGGGGAGGGGGACCACAATGGTAAGATATGTACACATATAATACCTTAATTAAAAAATGGAAGAAAAAAAAGCGTCTATTAAGGGAACTGACACAGGAGGCGCACCCTGAGCAGAGGCAAGACACCACGGATATCCTCCACGCAGTGTAGCAGATGCTAAGAGGTATATTTAAGACAGAGCAGGATGGATAGGGGTACCTGCCCCAGATAAGGGGAAATGCCTACCATGCTTGTCCCGGGTGGGGGCAACAGCCAGTTCAATGGAGCAGCACAAACCAGCACGCTCCGAGCCACTGGGGAGGGGCCGATGATGCGGTCTATGAAGGGATTTAAGGGAAGCAATGTCTGTTCTGTCTGCCCTTGATCTAGCTGGAAGGTCCAGCAGCCTTCAGGCAGTGGTCACTTCACAGAATAGTCTTTCCTCTACAACCACAGGGGGTGGGGGGAATGATAATTATGTGACGTGATAGAGGTGTTAGCTAACACTAGAGTGATAATCATATTGCAATAATAAATATATCAAGTCAACATGTGCACACCTTAAACATACACAATGTTATATGTCAACTAGATCTCAACTTAAAATAAGAATCAAGGGTACTTTTCTGAATTACAAGCTACTCTGCATAAAACTTCACTCAATTTCTAGTTAACATTCCAACTCTGTGGAGTTTTTACACACTAGAAAGGGGACATAAAGTTTCTTTTTTAAAGGAAAATAGGAGATACATGCTGAAGCCAGTTTGGCTCAGTGGTAGAGTGTCAGTCTGTGGACTGAAAGGTCCCAGGTTCGATTCCCGTCAGGGGCATGTACATTGGTTGCGGGCACATCCCCGATAGGGGGTGTGCAAGAGGCAGCTGGTCGATATTTCTCTCTCATTGATGTTTCTAGCTCTCTATCTCTCTCCCTTCCTTTATGTAAAAAATCAATAAAATATATATATTTTTAAAAATAGGAGATACAGACTTAGCTCTCACACAGATATTGTGCCTCTGCAACAGCCATATTGGTAGTCAAACTACACTTGTTTTGCTATGTACAGATAGCCACTGAAATTCCACTATGTGTCAAACTACTTTTAGCATTTTATTTCCATGTTGAATTCAGCTCTAATTCTCGTGTACAAGAATGAGGAAAAGTGGCTGGGGATACTGGAGGAGTCACTAGGAAACTTTAGGGAAATGAAGAAGGAAGGTGGGACGGTAAACGCAGAGAGAGAAACTTCTAGAACTCCTTCTTCCTCCCCTTGTGAAATCCTGCATGTTTGCACAAAATGTGGTTTTATAATTAGGGTGACTAAACTCAGTTTGTTCCTGTCGCCCTACAATGATGATTAATTTGCTTCTTTCATTCTTAAAAGTTTCAGATTTGGACAATAACTTATATGATTACTTTATGTATAATCTAATCTCCAAAATTCTAGTAGTCAATATAGTATTTTTTAACTATAAAGGATTATATTTCATCAAGTCAAAATTTTTATTTATGTCTAACCTTCTTCTTGAAAAGATATACACACCCCTATGCTCATTGAAGCATTATTTACAACTAGAGGCCCAGTGCTTGAGTGCATACGCCTTGAAAGGAACTGTGGGCCGGAGGCTGTGGTTGGCACAGGGGAAGGTCTCAGCCCATCCTCTGGCACCCCCGCCTGGCCCCAGTCTCCTGTCTGTCAGCAGCCCCGCTCCCACACACTGAGGACTCGGAGTGATTGGGGTCGGTGCCAGGAGCGAGTACAAGCAGCAGTTGTTGCTCTGATCACCTCTCAGGAGTAGGAGGAGGTGGAGAAGCCCTGAGGGGCAATTGGGGCTGGCAGCTGTGGCTGCACCTGCTGATGGCGCCAAGCAATCAGGACTGGCGCCAGGTGCCAGCAGCAAGTGCAAGCGGCAGCCGCTGCCCCAATTGCCCCTCAGGAACAGGGGAAAGTGGAGAAGCCCTGAGGGGTGATTAGGGCCAGCAGCCACTGCTCATATCCGCTGACAGCGCTGAGTGATCAGGACCAGCACAGGGCACTGGCAGCAGGTATGAGTACCGGGCAGGAATGCAGCATGCGGGAGCAAAGGATTTTCAGTAACCACCAGAGGCTCACCCCGATGACAGCGACTGGCTCCACACCTTGGTCTGGTGTCCATGCTTACCTGCTCCACCATCCCGCCTCGGCTGACACCCGCCAAGTTCCATTCTCTGCCTCCTGCTGTTGACACCTGCCATGTTCCTCACACATCCCCTGGTGGTCAGCACACATCATAGTGACCAGTTGTCTGGTTGTTTTGCCATCGGTGTATTTGCATATTAGGATTTTAGATAGATAGATAGATAGATAGACAGACAGACAGACAAGACATGGAAACAACCTAAGTGTGCATGAATGAATGAATGAGAAAATGCAGTATATATACACAACAGAATATTATTTGGCCATATAAAAGAAAGGAATCTTGTAATTTGCAACAACATGGGTTTATCTTTTTTTTTTTTTTAATATATTTTATTGATTGCACAGTGAGGAAGGGAGAGAGATAGAGTTAGAAACATCAATGAGAGAGTCATTGATCAGCTGCCTCTTGCACACCCCCTACTGGGGATATGCCAGCAACCAAGATACATGCCCTTGACCGGAATCGAACCCGGGACCTTTCAGTCCCCAAGCCCACGCTCTATCCATTGAGCCAAACCGGTTTCGGCAACATGGGTTTATCTTAACTATGCTAAGTTAAATAAGTCAGGCAAAGACAAATACTGCGTAATTTCATTTACATAAGGAACATAAAAAACAAAAAAGTCATGGATAGAGAACAGATTGGTGGTTGCTAGAGGAAGGGTTTAGGTGGAAGTGGGGAATGTGAAATGGTTGAAGGGGATCAAAAGATCCAAGATTCCAGTTATGAAATAAAAAAGTCATGGGATGTAATGTACTATAGTTAATATTGTAGCCTGGCCAGTGTGGTTCAGTGGCTGAACATCAACCTATGAACTTGGAGGTCTCAGTTAGATTCCCAGCCAGGGCACATGCCCAGGTTTTGGGCTGGATCCAATAGCAGGGGGAATGTAGGAGGCAGCTGATCAATGATTCTCTCTCATCATTGATGTTTTTGTCTCTCTCTCTCTCTCCTTCTCCCTTCCTCCCTGAAATCAATACTGTATCATACACTTGAAAATTGTAAAAGAATAGATGTTAAAAGTTCTCATTACAAGAAAAAAATTGTAACCATATGTAGTGATGGATGTTAATTAGACTTAGGTGATTATTTCACAATATATGCAAGCATTGAATCATTACGTTATACACCTGAAACTAATATAATGTTACATGTCAATTATATCTTAGTAAAAAGCATACACACACAAACCATAAGACCTAGCCATTCACCCCTACACAAACATTTATAGCAACTTTATTTGGAAAAGCTCAAACCTAGAAATAACTTAAATTAACTTTAATAACTTAAATAACTTTAATCAGCAGATTAAAACAAATTATGATATATTTTTATCTATAAAAATAAAAGTATAATACAATAATTAGATTGAATAGCCGAATGACCTTCCAGACAAAGCCGGGGCTGCAAGGGCCAAGCCCCTTGCACAAATTTCGTGCATTGGGCTTCTAGTTACAATATAATTGACATGTATGACACTGTATAAGTTTAAGGTGTATAATGTGTTGACTTTGATATATACATGATATACTGCAATATGATTACCACCGTAGAGGTGTTTTAGCTAACACCTCTATCACATCATATAATTATCATTTCTTTTTTTTGTAGTGAAAATATTTAAGATTTAGCCGAAACCGGTTTGGCTCAGTGGTAGAGCATTGGTCTGCGGACTGAGGGATCCCAGGTTCGATTCCAGTCAAGGGCATGTATATTGGTTGCGGGCACATCCCCGGTAGGGGGTGTGCAAGAGGCAGCTGGTCGATGTTTCTCTCTCATCGAAGTTTCTAGCTCTCTAGCCCTCTCTCTTCCTCTCTGTAAAAAATCAATAAAATATATTTAAAAATATAGATTTAATCTGTTAGCAATTTTGAAGTATATAATACAGTATTGTTGACTATAATCACTGTGTATTAGATCCTCAAAACTTATTTACTTACTAGTTGTATCAATAGTAGAGAAAAAAGCTACCCTAGCAAATGCTAAGTGAATGTACAGTGCTCATATTTCAAGAACATCCTCATTCTCCTCCTCTTGCAGGCTCTCGCCTGTCCATCAGTATTAGCAGAGCATGTCATTAGGTTGAACAGATCCAGGATACATGGAGATAACAATTCCTTCTTATTCGATCTCATGAGGCTACACGAGGAACAGTTCAGCTTGCTAACAGTGCCTGGAAAGCAATCTTTAGGACACCGAGAACATAACAGAATGTAAATAAATTTGTGAGAAAATTTTATGTGCTTTTGCTTAATATTTTACCCTACCTATTTCAATAGAAATTTGAGGACACATACAAATGAAATTATAAATGAAAGAACAAAGACCTGCTATGAATATTAGAACACTTAGGTTAAATATAGTTGCTGCAATTGAAATTTCTCTCTGAAGTGTTAGGCAGCTAAGTCCTAAAGGAAAATATAAATTGGGTATTTATTACTGGAGGTTGGGAGGGGAGGGGTATCCATGCAGAGCTTCAGTTAGAATAATATTCCTGGCCTTTACTGTCACTCTTCATTCGCCTTTGGGAGAAGAAACGGGAAACGCACGGTTCAGCATCTTCTAGGCTGTCTTCAGACAAGGTTAACACCGGCCTGTTTGCTGCCATGTGGTAAGAAGCTATGACTTCCAGGGAGGCCTGAGGTTGTCCAATTTGCCTGCAACACGATAGGGAAATTTAATGTTAAGGTGGCATCTGAAGAAGTCCAGTTTAGACATACATCAAAACCATGTCCTCCTCTCCAACTTTTATAATATGTAATTACCTAACATTTTCACTTCAGTCTGGTTTGGTTGTCTATTTTTCAATCGAGTCTGCCAGATTTTATGTGCCAGGCTTCCAGAAAACAAATAAATGGACTGTCTCAGGAGCTCACAGGTTGGTGGGAGAGACAAACAAGTTAACTAGCAATTACTAAACAGTATGATAAGCACTGCAATAAAAATAAATACAGGGTATTGTGGGTACACACAGGAATAGCAGCTTGTTAGTCTCAGGTGAAGAGGGGTCAGAGGAAGAGACCCAAAGGTGATACCAACTGCATCTTTAAAGAAAATCAGAAGTTTTCTGGATGGAGAAGAAAAAGTAAGAGATGTTCTAGGCAGGAGCGATCCACAAAGTAGCAAAGTAGGCTATTATTCAGGGAGAAAGGACAAAAATATTTAAAGATTTACTCATTATTTAGCTGTAAGTCAAAAGATATGTCTTAATTATCTCTGCATTCTTAGAATACAATCTATGTGATTATAGTCCATTGAACTATTAAAATTCTGCTGTATCATTTTTGCTCATGTTATTTAAGATTTTTGCCATTATTTCATTATTAAGATTGGCCTAGTTTTTCCTTTTCTTCTGCTCTTCCTTACTAATTTAGTTTCATAGTTATGTTAGTTGTAGAATATGTTATAAAGTTTTCCATCTTTCTCAATGTTCTGTAAATAATGTATTCCCTAAACATGTCGAGAGAATCCATGTTTAAATATATATTTTATTGATTTTTTTCAGAGAGGAGAGAAGGATAGAGAGCTAGAAATGTCGATGAGAAACATCGACCAGCTGCCTCTTGCACACCCCCTACTGGGGATGTGCCCGCAACCAATGTACATGCCCTTGTCCGTATTCGAACCTGGGACCTTTCAGTCCGCAGACCAACGCTCTACCACTGAGCCAAACCGGTTTCGGCGAGAATGCATGTTTAAAAGCATCTTGACCTGGTGTCTTTTTCAGAGGTAGAACTTTGGTGGCGGCCCCATTTCTTCTACTGTTAGTGATCAGTTCAAGTTTTTCTGCCCTTCTTGTATCAATTTTCATAATTTATAGTTCTTAGATAATATTCTCTTTTGTCAAAATGTCCACTTTATTGACAGGTTAAACTTTGAGTATTCCTATAAGTTTGAAATGTCTTGGATGTTTAAAATTTTCTGTTAATTCCTTCTCCCCCCCCCATTTTCAGTTATATTCTTTTTCATCAGTTTTGCAAAAGGATTGTTTGTTCTGTTAGTATTTTCAATAGACCACCTGTTGATTTTATTTATCTTACTTGACTTTTCAAAAGCATTTTGAAATCAGACATGCATCTTCTGTTTCATCACTTGGCTCTTATACAAAGGACCCAATTATATAAAATTCTTTAAAAGGAAGCTGTGGGAAATGACAGTGATTTACAAGAAAGGAGAGCCCTCTGGAGGCTGAAATCTCAAAGCTTAGTGTTTACTGACATTGTATTCCACAATTTAAAAAAAACACATTTGTAGTAACAGTATATAAAGCAATTAATAAATTCAATAAGAAACATGGAGTGCAGATAGTATGTACACATACCTATAATAATAAAAGGGTAACATGCTAATTAGACCGTATGTCATTCTGGACATCCTTCTGGACGAAGCCGGAGCTAGAGCCTCTGGGAAGCCCGGGTCCCAGGTGCCAAAGGGAAACTGGTGCCAGCAGCAAGGGGAAGAAAGGCCTACTCTTGCACAAATTTCATGCATCAGGCCTCTAGTAGAATAATAAGTAGTACTTATATGGTACTACATGCCAGATACTGTTTTAAACACTTTACATTCATAGCACATTTAATCTTCACAATAACTCCAGGAGGCACAATTATTGTCATCCCCACATTATAGGAGGGGAAAATGAAGCACAAATGGGTAGTACATGGTGTAGGGATCCATGCAGTCCAGTTTGTGCATGTATGCTCTCAAGCACCATGCTCTATTGAAGTATTCACACAAATTATAAAATTATAGAACCACTAGAAGAAATGAGAGATGACTTGGGTAAATAGAACCATATCAGGTTCATTGATTTTGAAGACTATATTAATACTAGAAGCCCAGTGCACAAAACTCATGCAAGAGTAGGCCTTCCTTCTCCTGGTGGCAGGCACTGGCTTCCCTCTGGCACCTGAAACCTGGGCTTGCTTCCCTCTGGCTGCCAGCAGGCACCCAGGACCCATGTACACAGGACCTGGGCTGGCTTCCCTCTAGTCCCCTGCAGTCACTTGGTGTTAGAAGCTGCCCATTGCCTTCACTAGTAGAAAGAGGTGGACAAGGAACCTGGAAGGCTGGTCAGCTTTGAGCTCTGAAAGGTCAGAGCTATGCACACACTGTTTAGTTGAGACAATGGTAGCTAAGCAACTTCCACCTTTTAGTCTTTTGTAAATCCTTGCTGATGGGCTATCATCAAGCTATTATTGGAGTTGCCTGCCTAAGGGTTATGGGTATACTCCAGACCTGAATAAAAAGATGGCAAGGCCAGAGCAAAGAAGGGTCCTCTCTTGGGCTTCCACCTGGCCCCCATTCTCAAATTAATATTTTCTTGTCTTGTCTCTTTCATTTGTGTGCTGCCTCCTCCAAAGCCTGATCCCTGAACCTGAACCCTGAACCACTCTCGACGTGGGGGGTACATTCACAACTGGCAGCCCACCGTGGAGAATCCGCAACCCGGGACCCAGGCTGGCTTCCCTCTGGCTGCCCACTGGCATCCGGGACCCCAACTTCCCTTGCAAGCCACGGCTTCATCCAGAAGGACGTTCAGTCTAATCAGCATGTTACACTTTTATTATTATAGATGTGGCAATTCTCCACATTATAACGTTTACTTCATCTCAATCAGAATTCCAGTATCAAAAGATGTAGGGTCTTGAAAAAAATATATTTTTTATATTTATTTTTAAGAATAAACCTTAGATGCCCTAGCAGGTTTGGCTCAATGGATAGAGCGTTGGCCTGCAGACTGAAGGGTCCCAGGTTCATTTCCAGCCAAGGCCACATGCAGGTTCGATCCCCAGTGAGGAGGGTGCAAGAGGCAGTCAATCAATATCCTCTCTCTTCATTGAGGTTTCTATCTCTCTCTCTCCCTCTCTGAAATCAATAAAAAATATATTTTTAAAAAGAATAAACCTTAGAAATATTTTTAAAAGAAGAGTAGTGCATGAATTTGCCACCCAGAAGTTTAAACTTTAATAATTAAAACAGTGTAAGTAAATAAAGACAGCTCAGGAGCAAACCACCAATGGAACAAATTACAAACCTAGAAAGTTTATATATTTATAATTTCATCAGAACTTAGTATATGGGAATATATGATAAAGATGTATTAAACTCAGAAGGGAAAATCAGTAAATAACTCACTAAACTATATAAGAAAAATATTAAATTATAAACCTATTTCATGCTTTACACACACACACACACACACACACACACACACACACACAATCCCAGAGATTTTAAATGTAAAAGATGTGATAAAAATCAGTAGAAGAAGCTAAAACTGGTTTGGCTCAGTGGTAGAGCATCGGTCTGTGGACTGAAAGGTCCCAGGTTCGATTCCGGTCAAGGGCATGTTCATTGGTTGCGGGCACATCCCCCGTAGTGGGTGTGCAAGAGGCAGCTGGTCGATGTTTCTCTCTCATCGACGTTTCTAACTCTCTCTCCCTCTCCCTTCCTCTCTGTAAAAAATCAATAAAATATATATATTTTTAAATCAGTAGAAGAAAATGTATTTACATATCTGTACAATCTTAGGGATCGAGGCGGCCTTTCCAAGCATAACCCTAAAAGTAGGAACAGTAAGGAAGAGGATGATAAATGTGGCTACATTAAAACCAAAATTGAAATATCATCCTCTCAATTTTCTTCCGACTATTTTTTTTTTTTTTTACAGAAACTGACCTTTATTTATTGTACTAAAGTTTAACTTTTGATATTAAGTAAGGTTTCAGGACAGAAAATCCCAGCCTGTGGAACAGTCGCTGTGCACACTGTACCATCATAGTCCCACTGTCAGCAGCTCAGAGAAACAGCCCAGGGCACATACCCATAAGCACTTGAGGCAGCCTCCAGTTTGTCTTAGTTTTCTCAGCTGGAAAACTTGTACCTGTAAAAGGGCAGCACGGAGAGCTGAAACATGTCTCTTTTTGAACACTGTGTAAGAAAATATATCCCCCCCCTTTTTCTTTTCTTTTTTTTTTCTTTTTTTTAGAAATGTCAGTATGGCTAAACGACAATCTAGTGTCTACAATAAAATGAAATCAAAGATTTCTTGCTAGCAAAATGAAATGTTAGGAACAGTATTTTAACACAGCATTTCAATACCTCTATTTTAATCAGGTCCTACCCCAGTGACACAGACACAGAGCCTGCTACAGTACTTATTATTAACGGGGAGCACAGGTTAGAGAGGAACCACATCAGATCTGTAGCCAGAGATGTCAGGGTCAGAAGTGAAAAAACAAGCAAGCAAGCAAACAAACAAATCCTGAACGAAGATGTCCTCGTGGAGACTGTTCATGCCGTGAGTGCTGTAGCCAAGACTAAAAGATCCTGCTCTCCTTTAGCATTTTTGACCTTGCCAACACTAATTATAATATTAGGCGCCTCCAAAGACTCTCAATTCAAAATCTGAAACACTTTCCACATTCGAAAGAGCTGATGTGTCTGCCCCACTCTATAGCGTTTAAGAAGCACCCTACAAGCACTGCACTGAGAAAGGCTGTTGCTATGGACAGGACCTACAGAGGCCCAATGGCATGCAGCAGCCTAACATCCCGCCCAGAGCTAGTTGTCCTCGTGACCCCAAGAGGCTCTGATGGACCAGGGAGAATGCTGAAATGATAAAAGCTGATGGAGAAGAAATGAGAGGGTGTGGAGGACAGGAAAGTAAGACCGTCTATGTCGCCTCCCTGCTGCTGGCCAGGCGGCCTCAACAAAGGCACTGGTTCTGCCACCACTGATGCCTAAGCATAGTCCATCCAGAACATTTTTCAGAGCTCTGGTCCCACCAATGAGAACCTTCCAAAGCAAAGCAGCCCCAATGAGGTTCCAGAGCTGTTTTTGTTAAAAGCAGGAACAAAAAACACCAAAGCAACACAGGGGATCCGCAGAAGGGCAGGGGCTGGACACCGACAATATAGGACCTTTGAAGTAAACAGAAACAACCAAATACTCTGAAAAGGCTCACAAGCTTGTGATCTGAAAGGTGCTCTTTGCAGCATCTCAGAGCAGCTGGCTAAAGAAAAGCTGGTGCTGAGCCTCTCTAGCAAAGTTTTTTCTGGTTTTTGTCTTGTCTTAAAGCCCAGGTATGAGAGGAAGACGGTCTGCTGGGCTGGGCCCACCTACTGAATTGAAATAACGTACAACAAAGTGTTTGTTAAAGGTGTTGTCCGTAAGTGGGTAATACAGACTTTAACCTCATGCTGCCTAAGCTTTTTTTTTTTTTTTAATCAGATCTGGATGGTTTGTTTTCCTTCTGCTTAAATGAACAATTAAATTCTGTGTGTGAGGATGAGTCACATCCTAAAGTGTTCTTATTCTTGGTGGCAAATAAATATCTATGACTCTCAAATTGAAAGAGTATATTCAGCCCTAGCTGGCTTGCCTCAGTGGACAAAGCATCAGCCTGCGGACTGAAGGGTCCCAGGTTCGATTCCAGTCAAGGGCACATGCCTGGGTTGCAGGCTCAATCCCCAGTATGGGGTGTGCAGGAAGCAGCCAATGATTCTCTCTCATTATTGTTGTTTCTATCTCTCCCCTTCTCTCTTCCTCTCTGAAATCAATAAAGAAATATATATTTTTAAAAACTTTTAAAAAGAGTATGTTCATAATAGTCATTCATTCATTCATTCATTCAGCATGTATTTAGTAACTGCCAAGACTAAGGTATATAGCTCGGCGAGGGAAGAACAAAACTGAAGACATGGGTAGTAGTATAGTAAAAAGAACCTTCTACTAGCTCTTGGTTAGTTTGGGTCATTCTATAATACTTTCTTTTGGCCGGTCACCTGACCTCTCTGACCTCAGGTGGTTTTTTTCTGTTAGTAAAGTATAATACCACCTTGGAGAATTGCCATGAAAATTAGAACCAAACAAGTACATTTATTGAGCTCTTACCCTTTGCCAGGTTCTTACCATATGTGAAAGTGTTTGCAAAGTCCTAAACAAAAATATGTTACTACAATACTAATAACAAAGTTTGAAGGTGAAAAACTCCACCAGAAAAAAAGAAAAAGAAAAAAATGGATCAGAGATTAGGGAAGCTTGAATTAGGTTTTGAAAGGTGGATAGGTATTGGGCTTCTACAGAAGTGTGAGAAGGATAGCATAGAGGGTATGATATGAGAGGAGCAAATAGAATGAGGGGGAAAAAAAAAACAAAAACAACACAGTTAGCAGAGCACAGCGCTTTAACAAAGATGAGTGGTGTGTGAAGGTCAGCAGTTACTAGAAAAGTTTGATACCAGATTACAGAGTCCTAGAAGCCAAACAAAGGAGTTAGGACTTATTTCCTTAGGGAATGAAAAGCTGTATAAAATGTATAGTTAGGCATAAGACTGGCTTGGGTTTGAAACCTGACTCCTCACTTCCTGACCATGTTGGTCTGAGCAAGTCACTTAACCTTTCTAAGCCTCATCTCTCATCTATTTGATGGAGATACCAATGCCAATTTAAGCCAAGTTCCAAGCATAGTTCTTATAATTACTTCAAACTTGATTTGGTATCATGTGCAGGCATTGGTTGACTACTAAATGGCACTGATGAGCATAGTGGACATAATCTAAATTCTAAGGAACTATGCAGATTAGATTAGAGGCTGGGAGAATAGTTAGGAGAAAATTCCAATAGTTGGAACTTTTTGATGCACCTGGGATGATGCTCCAACCAACTGAGCCACCTGGCCAGGGCACGTTTTATACTTATTCTATTGGCAGAGCAGTAGTTTATTTACACCAGCAACACCGCAAGTGTGAGTAATGTGTTGCACTATGATGCTATGATGGCTACACTATCACTAAGAGATAGGGATTTTTTAGCTCTATTTTGATCTTATGGGACCACCATTGTATATGTGGTCCGTTGTTGGCCAAAATGTTATGTGATGGGTGACTATATTTCCTTTTTATATTCCTATAACTTATGATATAAACTTCCTTAGGGAATAACTAGTCATTTATACGAACATCTTATTTTGTCTCCACACTTTGCTCTTCCCAATTAGCATAGTTCCTTACACATATGTGCTTAAAAACAACTAATGGATAAATCAATGAGTGAACAACTACACTCACTGGATGGAAGTCAGAAGACCTGTCTATGTAATCATAGGCAAATAGCTTATCCTCAATGGACCAAAAAATATGAAAAATAGTAGAGTGTTGCCCAGGGAAATTTTAAGGCATAGAGTTAGCCCTTCCATTTTCCCCAAGGAAATAAACTAAAATAAATAAGTATAATTATTTATTCCAGACTCTGGCTTCTTCAGGGATACAGAATCAGGTCTAAGCATGGATAAAGTTTTCAAGCCAGAAGCTTAGCTCAAGTGAGTTGTTCAATGTGTGTAAAAGACTCAATAAACATGTAAGGTCTGAAAAGGCTCATAATTAGAAAAATGTTGAGGAGTTGAATATATGGAACAGAAAAATGTCGGTATTTATAAATACAAATGTTACAAATATAGGCTACAACAACACTTGGTTTCTCTATTTGAAAAAAGCTAAACTACATGAATATGAAATGTTAGGTATGTCTTCTATACTTGTGAGAATTTCCTTCCATGATAATGCTACCACAGCTCTTTTCTTGCATTATTATATAGTTTAATTATATTAAATATGTTGTGTTAAAATGTTTGCTTTGAATCTATTGATGTAAAATAGTCCCTTACTGATCAAAAGATAGAACATGAGACTACACCCATAAATTAGAGCCATAAGACAACAAGTTACTTATGCAACACATTTGTGCAATATTATTTCATTCCATATGTCCAGATTTTCTGCATTTTCTAGTTCAGGCTAATCAGGAATTCTATCTCAAGCTGACTATCTGCCATATATTCATGTCATGCACAGGACTCTCCAGAATAAACACTGCATCTGCTAGACTTTATTATAGCTGAGTGACCATGTGACTAGTCCTGGCCAGTCAGATGGAAGCAGAAGTCTTATGTAGCAGCGTATGGGAGCCTTCCTTAAGAGACACCTGAATACTTAACAGATTCTCAAAATTAAATAGTATGACACTGCTAAGGGTTGGTGAGGATACAAAGCAACAGGAACTCTCAAACATTGTTGGTGAGTGAAAATTGGTACAATCACTTTGGAAAATAGTTTGACATTATTGAATAAATGTGAAGTTATGCATACTCAATAAACCAGAAATTCATTCTCAAATTTATATTCTAGAGAAACATCTATGTGTACTAGGATACATGTAAAAGGATATTGGTAGCAGCATTATTTGTAATTGCCAAAAACTGCAATAATCCAAAGATCCATCAGCATCAGAATGAATAGATAAGTGGAGGTATATTTATACTCTGGTATACACTATTCACCAAGAAATTGAATTGACATATACATACAACAACATTGACTGAATAGAAGCAAAAACCAAACTAACTCAAATAGTAAGATTCAAAAATAGGCAAAACTATATCCTTTAGAAATGCATACTTGGGTGAAACTTTAAAGCAAGGCTAAGCAATGATTACCAAAAAGACAGGATTATAGTAATCTCTAGTTCTAGAGGGAGATTTCCTTTAGGGAGAGTTGTGATTAGAAAAGAAAAAAGAGAGTTTCTGAAATTCTCAAAATGCTCTGTTTCTTCACTTGAGTGGAGGCCGCATGGATGTTTTTTAAAAATATATTTTTCAATTGTACATTATCTTATGTATTTTCTAATGAACTACAGTAGATTCTGGATCAGACCCCCGCTGCCTCCGCCTCTGCCTCGGCCCAGCCCACCAAGGCTTGGTCCGGAAGAACATCCAGAAGAACATCTGGTCTAACTAGCATATTATACTTTTATTATTATAGATATTACATTTTACAATTTTAATTACAAATATATAAAGAAATATTGTGCCCTGGGCCTCTCATCTTTTTCATTCCTTTCTCTATCCTATTGCCTTAAACATAGATCCTGCCACCTGAGACCATGAAAATAATGATCACAACGTAGAAATATCAGAGCAATGAGCCAGAGGTAAGTCCCTGAGGACTTTGTGGGGCACAGCTGCCTTATCAGTTCTGAATATTTTACCTCGGTACTTCATTTATATGAAAGAGAAATAAATTTTATATTATTTTAGAATTTTCTGTCATTTATATAGCCAAACCGATGATATGTACTAATATACCTATATACATGATCTTCCAAAAGACAAACTATTCAACAGAAAAAGTGTCTGATCTCATAGACACATAAACACACACACACACACACACACACACACACACACATATACTAAAACACACATATACAAACAGGCAATTAATTCATGGAAGAAAAATCCAAAGAGCTCATAAACATCTAAAAAAGTATGTAGTCTCATCAAAACCGATTTGGCTCAGTGGATAAAGCGACGGCCTGGGGACTGAAAGGTCCCGGGTTCGATTCCGGTCAAGGGCACGTACCTTGGTTGCAGGCACATCCCTAGTTGGGGGTGTGCAAGAGGCAGCTGATCGATGATTCTCTCTCATCGATGTTTCTTGCTGTCTACCCCTCTCTCTTCCTCTCTATAAAAAAATCAATATATTTAAAAATAAAAAGTATGTAATCTCAGCAGTAATCAGAGAACTGTGAATTAAAATAAGATAGTATTTTTCATGCAGTAGATCAGCAAATACTTTTAAAAGCAATATATTCATTTCTGTTGAGTATTTAGAGTAATGGTCCCTCTCAGGCACTATTAACATAAATTGTTATAAATTTTCAGAAGGTAAATTGGTATTGTCTATTAAATTTGAAATGTTTTATCATTTGAGACAGCAAAGCAACACAATTCTATATCACAGAAATAAAAGCAACAATATTCACATGTCCAAGAATTTTTATTGTGGCATAATTTGTCAAGGTAAAAAACGGGAAACAATTTGTTAAATCCAAAAGTAGTAGAATATTTGGATAAATCATGGCATTACCTTACTATGAAATATTATGCAGCTGTTAAAAATGAGTTAAGTCTCACTGAAACCGGTTTGGCTTAGTGGATAAAGCATCGGCCTGTGGACTGAAAGGTCCCGGATTCAATTCCAGTCAAGGGCATGTACCTTGGTTGCGGGCACATCCCCAGTAGGGGGTGTGCAAGAGGCAGCTGATCGATGATTCTCTCTCATTGATGTTTCTAACTCTCTATCCCTCTCTCTTCCTCTCTGTAAAAAAGTCAATAAAATATATATTTTTTTAAATGAGTTAAGTCTGTATACCTTGATCTAGAAATTTATGGTGTATTGATTAGTAAGGAAAATTGCCTATTTTTATATAACTGGTCAACCTATTTTGTGTATGCATGTCTATATAAGTTTGTATAAATATGTAAACAGGTGTGAAAAAATACACCTCAGACTAATATTGGTTGCCTGGGACTTGGGTAGTAATGGAGATTACTTTTTCTGTATTCATCTTTGGATGATTTTACTTGTTACAACGAGTATAACTGGGTGTTGCTTTTGTTTTATGTAATTTTAAATTAGTTTTATTAAAAGGTATACATCCAAGAAAGCGAAATAATGAATGTCCCTCAATGCAAGATGAACATCTTTGTAACTGATTATTGCCAAACATTAAGTCCACATCCCTGAAGCAACCTGCACAAACCTGTACAAAACAAAGAAGGTAACTTAAGAGAATAATGCGGTTTATTTACTGACCTTTCACAATAGTACTTAGTTAATAATTAACATGTAAGATAACCACGGGTTAGCAAAATAAATAAATGCATGTTACTTCTTGTAATCTTCTGGGAAAGAATTTAATGTCTAGCGTTGTTACGGAAAGGAAGGCAGGAGTTAAGAAACACAGAGAAAGGAACAATTCTTTTTCTTATCAGATGGGTCTAAAAGATTCCCTCAATGAGTGTGTGCGCGAAGGCGTAGCTATACACAAAGGTGTACAGTCCAGACGTCCCAATTCTAACTTATCTTCCGGCCGTTCCTCCAATGTTCTTCCGCCTGCAAGGCCACAGCCAACACCTAGCCAGACACCTGAATCATGCTGGCCTCCACCCTTTTGCTTTTGCCCTCTCCCTGGAATCTGTTTGGTTGCCAAATCCTCTGCATTTTAATCGCTGGAATGTCTCTGCCCTTGCCCTCCTTCTGGACAGGTCGCCTTTGGCCAGGATTACATCGTAACATCCGCGTGGCCCCTGAGCAAGCAGCTCAGGCTCCTCTGCCAGGTCTCCCCAACCTCACTGCCCACCTGGCCCCTGTGGCTTCCCTCCACTTCCTCCACCTCCACCCCTCTTTGCTCTGTCTGGGTGACCTGGATCACCCCCAGGATCTCGGCACGGCACTGACCGGGCCCCGCCCTCTGGCCTTCACAAGCCTGGGAACACGAGGAAGGAGCAACCGTTTAGGAGCAACCGCTTCTGCTTCCGGAAGTGCTGGGGCCTGAGGGGCGGGCCCGTTCCGGCCTGGCTGGCCAATGGGAACGCTGAGGTCAGGGTCAGAGGTCACAGGTCCTGTAGGCGGGCATTTTCTGCAGAGGAGATGTAGGAAGCTGTCTCACCTCAGGTAAAAGGTCAGAGAGGCTGAGAGGGGAGGGCGGGAGAGTGTTCTCGATGGAGGAGAGGGGAAGTTCGGGATGGGCTGGAGCAGGGCCGCTCTGAAGTCCCTGGAAAACAGTTAGTAGGTGACTATGGGGATGGGACTTCAGAGCCAGCGTCCACCTCGCCTCACTCGGCTGGACGTGAAGGACACAGAAAGGCCAACAGGACTTCAATACACTACCTAGAAGTTGTGTAGTTTAAACAATATGGGGAAATGCTGAATATTGACTTTTTTTGTGTGCCAGTTTTATTTATTTTCCTAGTTGAGCCTAAGCCTAGTTAAGCCTAAGCCTAGTTAAACTTAAGCCTAAGCCTAGTTAAGCCTAAGCCTAGTTAAGCTGAGCCTAGTTAAGCTAAGCCTAGTTAAGCCTAAGCCTAGTTAAGCTAAACTTAGTTAAGCTAAGCCTAGTTAAGCCTAAGCCTAGTTAAGCTGAGCCTAGTTAAGCTAAGCCTAGTTAAGCCTAAGCCTAGTTAAGCTTAGCTTAGTTAAGCTAAGCCTAGTTAAGCCAAGCCTAGTTAAGCCAAGCCTAGTTAAGCTAAGCCTAGTTAAGCCTAAGCCTAGTTAAGCTAAGCCTAGTTAAGCTAAGCCTAGTTAAGCTAAGCCTAGTTAAGCTTAGCTTAGTTAAGCTAAGCCTAGTTTAGCTAAGCCTAGTTAAGCCTAAGCCTAGTTAAGCCTAGTTAAGCTAAGCCTAGTTAAGCTAAGCCTAGTTAAGCTAAGCCTAGTTAAGCCTAAGCCTAGTTAAGCTTAGCTTAGTTAAGCTGAGCCTAGTTAAGCTAAGCCTAGTTAAGCCTAAGCCTAGTTAAGCTGAGCCTAGTTAAGCTAAGCCTAGTTAAGCTTAGCTTAGTTAAGCTGAGCCTAGTTAAGCTAAGCCTAGTTAAACCTAAGCCTAGTTAAGCCAAGCCTAGTTAAGCTAAGCCTAGTTAAGCTAAGCCTAGTTAAGCCTAAGCCTAGTTAAGCTTAGCTTAGTTAAGCTGAGCCTAGTTAAGCTAAGCCTAGTTAAGCCTAAGCCTAGTTAAGCTGAGCCTAGTTAAGCTAAGCCTAGTTAAGCTTAGCTTAGTTAAGCTGAGCCTAGTTAAGCTAAGCCTAGTTAAACCTAAGCCTAGTTAAGCCAAGCCTAGTTAAGCCAAGCCTAGTTAAGCTAAGCCTAGTTAAGCCTAAGCCTAGTTAAGCCTAGTTAAGCTAAGCCTAGTTAAGCCTAAGCTTAGTTTAGCCAAGCCTAGTTAAGCCTAACCCTAAGCCTAGTTAAGCTAATGCTAGTTAAGCTAAGTCTAGTTAAGCCTAAGCCTAGTTAAGCTTAGCTTAGTTAAGCTAAGCCTAGTTAAGCTAAGTCTAGTTAAGCCTAAGCCTAGTTAAGCTGAGCCTAGTTAAGCTAAGCCTAGTTAAGCCTAAGCCTAGTTAAGCTTAGCTTAGTTAAGCTAAGCCTAGTTTAGCTAAGCCTAGTTAAGCCTAGTTAAGCTAAGCCTAGTTAAGCTAAGCCTAGTTAAGCCTAAGCCTAGTTAAGCTTAGCTTAGTTAAGCTAAGCCTAGTTAAGCTAAGCCTAGTTAAGCCTAAGCCTAGTTAAGCTAAGCCTAGTTAAGCTAAGCCTAGTTAAGCTTAGCTTAGTTAAGCTAAGCCTAGTTAAGCTAAGCCTAGTTAAACCTAAGCCTAGTTAAGCCAAGCCTAGTTAAGCCAAGCCTACTTAAGCTAAGCCTAGTTAAGCCTAAGCCTAGTTAAGCTTAGCTTAGTTAAGCTAAGCCTAGTTAAGCCTAAGCCTAGTTAAGCTAAGCCTAGTTAAGCTAAGCCTAGTTAAGCTAAGCCTAGTTAAGCTAAGCCTAAGCCTAGTTAAGCTAAGCCTAGTTAAGCCTAAACCTAAGCCTAAGCCTAGTTAAGCCTAAGCTTAAGCTTAAGCCTAGTTAAGCTAAGCCTAGTTAAGCCTAAGCTTAGTTTAGCTAAGCCTAGTTAAGCCTAACCCTAAGCCTAGTTAAGCTAATCCTAGTTAAGCTAAACCTAGTTAATCTAAGCCTAGTTAAGCCTAAGCCTAGTTAAGCAAAGCCTAGTTAAACCTAAGCCTAGTTAAGCTAATCCTAGTTAAGCTAAGCCTAGTTAATCTAAGCCTAGTTAAGCCTAAGCCTAATCCTAGTTAAGCTTAAGCCTAGTGAAGCCTAAGCCTAAGCCTAGTGAAGCCTAAACCTAAGCCTAAGCCTAGATAAGCCTAAACCTAAGCCTAAGCCTAGTTAAGCCTAAGCCTAGTTAAGCCTAAGCCTAATTTTAAAAAATATTTTTAAATTAAATTATTATTTAATTATTATTTATTACATATACCATTACCCCCCCTTCCCATGTATACCCTCCCTCCCCAAAGTTTTGTGTCCATTAGTTGTACTTATGTGCATGTATACAAGTCCTTAGGTTGATATCTTATCTACCCCAGATCTCCCTACCTTCCCCGCTGTAATTTGACAGTTTGCTTGTTGCTTTACTGTCTCTATATCTATCTTTTGGTTCATCAGTGAATTGCTCTTCCGCAATTTCACTTAAAGTGTCATTTTTAGGTGATGGAGTGAGGAAGGGGAGACGTCTGATGCTGTTGGCTAGTGGGAGGGGATGGGAAGCCAGCCTGGAGATCTACACTCACCTGTGTGTGGCCTGACGTAATCTTGGAAATTACATGCGTTGTATATATGTACACCTTGAATATATGCAGTTTTTATTTTATTTAAATATGTTTTGATTGATTTCTATGATGAGAGAGAATCATTGATTGGCTGCCTCCTGCACGCCCCCTACTGGAATGGAGTTTGCAAACCCGGCTTGTGCCCTGGGTAGAATCAAACCGTGACCTCCTGGTTCACAGGTCGATGCTCAACCACTGAGCCACACCAGGCGGGCATATACCGGTATACAGCTTTTAACTTATCAATTATATCTCAGAAAAACTGGGAAGCAAAAATTTTGGGAAATTGTACTTTTCCCACCTGGTGCATAAGCAACTAACCTAATTATTTGTATTTATTTCCATTTTGGCCCAATAAATGCAGGCAAGTTAGGTAGCACAGGAGAAATAAAATATTTAAAAACAGGTAAGAAAAATATTTCAGGAACTGCTGCTGTTCAAAAGTTGGCTATTTTTAAATACATTTTCTCTAACCATGATTTGCTTATTCTCACCCTCCCCACATCTTTGATTTTAGAAATAAACCTATTTATCTTCCTATTTATCCACTGTTATAAGATGGATTCCAATATCTGGAATGCAATAACATTAAATTGCAGATTAGAGAAATTCTATGAATGTATATAACATGGTGCCTTATTTAAGTACTGTATATTTAGATGAGTTTATAATAAATGATTAAGTTCAATACAACAGTAATGATTGTTTAAGGTAGTCAATGGGCATGATAAATCTAAAATAGAAATGCTGGAAAATTTAAGGTCAAGGAAGGAAAATTTAAGGTAAATATTGACAATAAACTGAATGGATAGACTAGGTAGATTCATTTTTAACTTATGTTTAATATAGTTTTAATGATTTCAGAGAGGAAGGGGGAGAGAGAAATAGAAGCCTCTATAATAATAAAAGCATAATATGCTAATTAGACTGGACAGCCAAATGACCTTCCAGACTTCCTTCCAGATGACCTTCTGGACAGAGCAGGGGCTGTGAGGGCCGAGGCAAGCCACCATGGCAGCAAGGGCCAAGCCACTTGCATGAATTTTGTACATTAGGCCTCTAGTCAGTGATAAAAGAGAATCATTGATTAGCTGCCTCCTGCATGCCACACACTGGGGACCATGCCCACAACCTGGGCATGTGCCCTGACCAGGAATCAAACTGTGATCTCCTGGTTCATAGGTTGATGCTCAACCACTGAGCCACACTGGCTGGGCATGTTTATTGGTTTTTAGAGACAGAGGAAGGATGAGGGAGAAAGAGAAACATCCATATAAAAGCGAAACATCGATTGGCTGCCTGCTGCAGGTCCCCTACAGGGGACTGAGACCACAACCTGGGCAGGTGCCCTAACTGGGAACTGAACTGGCAACCCTTTGGTGCATGGGAAAACACCAAACCAATTGAGCCACACCAGCCAAGGCATGCTTTTTATTTTCTAAGTAGAATTTCCCAAATCCTACTCCACAGCTTCAGCACAGTTTTGCCCTTGGTTATTCAATTTCAAAGTCCCTACAGAAATACAGTTATCCTGAGAAAACTACTCTACCAATTTTGTAAATTCTAGCCTCTTTTGCAACAAAATGATCACACTAAATATATTCCCATCTCCCAACTTGAAGTTGTGTGAATTCAACAATGTGAAAATTTTTATATCAACATATTTATAGATTAGGTATCAATCTTTAATAAGTATTCATAATTAAATTTTTATCATTCAGAGCCTTTTTTTTAATGAATGACCAGAGTTTTGTGATTAAGAATAATTTGTCTGTTCCTGATTTTGCTATTTTACCAGCACTTATTTTAATTTTTATTTTTCCAGATGTTGAAATTTGTACTGCTTTGAAAGGAAGAAGAAATGTTTTCAATATTCAAATATTGTGCAATAGACTACTTATACGAGGTAGGATGTTACTGGATCACCACCTTTTTACTAAGAATTGTGATGTAAAAAGTGCTATCTGCATTCACTATATAATTATGATAATTTTGCAGCTGTCTTTGGATTCATCCTCAGTGTAGTTGCTTTGACATTTATTTAAAATTACTTATTACCTTAAAAACCTTTGGGGGGAAAAATTGATAATATAACATGAAATTAAAACTCTTAGGAGGCAAAAAGGAAATGGCAAGTTTGGGCTGCTTTTATGAATAATCTTGAGTAATCTTTACTGAAAGGAGAGGGAGGGAAAGGCAATCTCAGTTTATTTATTTATTTATTTATTTATTTATTTATTTTTAATATATTTTATTGATTTTTTTACAGAGAGGAAGAGAAAGGGACAGAGAGTTAGAAACACTGATGAGAGAGAATCATCGATCAGCTGCTTCTTGCACACCCCATACTGGGGATGCCCACAACCAAAGTGTATGCCCTTGACCGGAATCAAACCCGGGACCCCTCAGTCTGCAGGCTGATGCTCAAAACCGGTTTCAGTTCAGTTATCTTTATGATAAAATAACAATAACAGCATGTATTGACCACTTACTATGGGCCAGGTACATTGTTTGTTAGATGGGTTATATCATTTGACCATTTGCTCTTGTGATGGATTATGTCATTTGATCATCATAACTACTTGAAGTAGATACTATTATTATAAAGGTTTTACAATTTTAAAGCTTAGGAAACTAATGTCTAGAGAAGTTGAATAGTTTGTACAAAGCTGAGAGTCAACCAAAGCACATTGTTAAGAACTAACTGGAGTACTTGTCATAAAACAGTTAACTGTTCTTATGATCTTAATTGACAAGTTAAATTTTTGGTTTTTTTATAACCTTACCCTATCTACCAGGAAAAAAAAATACTACAATATAGCCAAAATTGTGTTACATTTCACAGAAAATAAAGGCATCTTCAGGTTTTATTTTTCCTTCATAAGTGAGGGAGGCAAATGTGTTGTTATGACATATATATGGTAAGGAATCAGAGGTCATTGTTAAACAAATATATTTATGAATATACTAGAGACCCAGTGCATGGATTTGTGCACCAGTGGGGTCCCTCAGCCTTGCCTGTGAGGATCAGGCCAAAACTTGCTCTCCGACATCCCCCAAGGGGTCCTGGATTGTGAGAGGGTGCAGGCCAGGACAAGGGACCCCACTGGTGCACAATCAAGGCTGGCGACGGACTGAGGGAGCGCCTTAGGATGTGTCCAGACCATCTCACCCAGTCCCAATTGACCAGACCCCGGCAGCAAGCTAACCCCCCAGTTAGAATTCATGAAAACAGTGTTGAAGAATTACTAAATAGCTGGTGAACCTATTATCAAATGAGGATCTTGCAAAATTAGATCAGTTAACAAACAAAAAGAAGAGAATGGTTTGAATATCAGAGTCAGAGATACCTTTGGAAAATTTGACTAAATCCTCAAATACTTTCTAAAAATATCTTTTTTATGATCAAAGATGAAGTAATGACTCATATCATCACATAATACAGTTTGTGGGGAAATTATGACAAAACTATTATAATTATAAACTAATTATAAACAAAATTTTGTTAGGTATAAAATTTAATTTTTATAAGGTTTTTGTTTTGTTTTTTTAGATAAAGTACCAATCAAGCGGTTTTTCCTTCTTACTGTGAACTTTTGATTCTCTTATAAATTACTTTAACTGATCTTTTCTTTATACCACTTATTCTTTGATAATGAGGACCTGTTGTTTAATATGTTTTAACACCTTCAGCAAACATGAAACTCTTGGGGAATTATGCAAGAAACAATCATTTGTTTAACTTCCTAAAATAATGAACTCTGTGGGAAATTGAGAGTCATTGAGGGAAGACTTGGTAGAGGAGCCATTGCTTAAGACAAGCCTTGAAAGACGAATAGGATGTTGATAGCTAGAGAAGTCTAGAAGGGCATTTTTCAGAGGCAAACAATAACCATGGTGTGCCTGGTAAGGAAGTGACTGCTAAATATTAACTGTTCTCTTTAAATAGACTTGTCTCCTATTAACAGGAGATAAGTCTATTTAAAGAGAACAGTTAGTATTAGAGATAAAACTGGAAAGTAAAGGCAGAATGCAGTTATAGAGAACTTTGACTTACGAGTTTGCTTAGCTGATTTAACATTCTTTTAAAGGACTATATTTATTTATTAGAGTTTTTAAAATTAGAAAAACATTTGATGATTCTCACAAGTGAAATAGTGCAAAGACATAGAAGAAAAATCTTAAGACAGCTAAATGGTATAAAAATGGCCGAAACCAGTTGGGCTCAGTAGTAGAGCGTTGGTCTGCGGACTGAAAGGTTCCAGGTTCGATTCCGGTCAAGGACATGTACATCGGTTGCGGGCACATCCCCAGTAGGGGGTGTGCAAGAGGCAGCTGGTCGATGTTTCTCTCTCATCGACGTTTCTAACTCTCTATCCCGCTCTCCTCCTCTCTGTAAAAAAGCAATAAAATATATTTTTTAAAAATAAAAATAAAATAAATAAATGGTATATATTGATAAATGGTGTGAAACCATTTATAACCATTTTTTTGTCAAACACCACACACACACACACACACACACACACACACATTTTGGCTTAACCTAGGAAAAAAAAAAGACTGTAGGCAACGACACCAAACTATTACTGATATTACCAGGAACCTTGATTTTTCTCAATATGTGGTTCTGTGTTATTTTATATTTTATAATGAGCATATGTTACCTTTAAATAAAAATAACATACATTTAGCCTGGCTGGTGTGGCTCAGTTGGTTGAGCACTGTCCCATGAACCAGGAGTTCACTGATTTGATTCCAGGTCAGGGCACATGCCTGGGTTGCAGGCTCAATCCCCAGTAGGAGATGTGCAGAGGCAGCCAATCTATGTTTATCTCTCATTGATGTTTCTATCTCTCTGTCCCTCTCCCTTCCTCTCTCTGAAATAAATAAAAACAAAAACAATATATATATATATATATTGAAAAGCAGTGGTTATCTGGGGATTTTATTTTAAAAAAACATGTTTAAAAGAATAGAGAACTTTAATATTCTGAATATTGATAGATAAATATGTTAAATACGTTTAATATATTAAAATATTTTATAATCTTGCTTTCTTACATAGAATGTAGTTGGGAAGAAGTTTTTCAAAGATGCTTTATTGCTTCGAATCCCTTCATGCTTATATCAAGATGGAAATTATTATGCAGAAGTTATTGATCATAAATTTAGGAGGCCATGGACAAGAGGTATGTTTTATTTTTATTTCTTAATGATCTATTTTAAAAATTATTTTAGAGTTAACCACAGTAAATTAAGATTGCCCCTAACTGCCTCTGCCTTGGCCCTACAACCATGGCTTTGTCTGGAAGGTTGTCCGGAAGACGTCTGGTCTAATTAGCATATTACCCTTTTATTAGTATAGATTAGTGTATGACACAGTTCTTGTCCTTAAGGAACCAAGGGTCTAATTTGGGAGACAAGTATAGATACCTACAATTTTAATATGTGATTGAATATGATTAAGTACCAGAGGGAGTACTGCTAACAATATTACTGCCCTTCATGGTGAATACATTAGAGTGAGTTGGAATGGTTAATAAAGGCTTTATGAGGAATAATATGAGCTGTTGAACAACATGATCTGGACGATAGTGCTGTATAAGCCAAAGAGAGGCTGTAAAAATAGGATGGTACCTTCTGGTGATATTGTTCTGACTGTAATTGAGGGATTTAGATAAGGGTGGGGTAGGGATCATAGTAATGAGAATAATTGTTTGAATATTTGGAATCTGGTATAACTTTGGAGGAAACTACATGATGAACAAATAAAGGTAACACCATAATCAGCTTCCTTGTATTAAGTGTAAAAAAAAAAAAATAAAAGCTAACGTTTACTATTCTCCTTTCTAGTCTCAGCTGTTTCAGTTCGGGGAATGACAGATAGCTCAATCTTGGACCAATGGAAAGCAAGCCTCATTGGGGAGGAATTCCTTGAGAAGTATGTGTCCTTAACCTCAAATTTTCCTTTTACATCTAGAAATTAAACAGTAAGTCCTTAAGACAACCAAAGAGAGAAGATCCTTTCCTTTATATCCTCACATATCTTCTTCCTTTTATATTTATATTTTTTGTTGTTAATCCTCACTGAGGATATTTTTCCATTGATCTCTGAGAGAGGGAAAGCAGAGAGAAACATCAATGTGAGAGAAACACATCCATTTGTTGCCTTGCTCGTGCCCTGACCAGGGCCTGGAAGGAGGAGGAGCCTACAACCAAGCCCTTGACCAGAATCAAACCCAGGACCAATGCTCTATCCACTGAGCCAAACAAGCTCGGGTAGATCTTCTTTTATCAGAAGAAAAAGCCTTAATCTGACAAAAAAGGAGAGGTTAATAGAAGTGACTTAAATCCTCTTTTTCCTTCCTGTATTTATCATATATTAACTGTTCTCTATGCATTTATGTTACAAAGACAGACAGAAATAAAGCAAATATTATTATGCTTTTATTCAATGAGTATACTTTGTGTAGAAAGTGTATATAGAAAATTCTTTATATTAAAATCAGTCTTCTCCCCTGTAGTATAAATGCAGATATAAGACTGTTTTCTAACATACCTTGTCAACATGTTATTTATTATTAGTTCATTCACTTATCAAATATTTACTGTATACTATCCTGTGTGCTGAATACAAGATGCAAAAAAAAAAAAAATGAATATGCCAGCTCTATTCACAAAGAACGTGAAATAGAGATATGAACAAGAAAATATGAAATAGAGATTTATCCTATAGAATAAAAGCCTACTATGCAAATCAAACAAACAGCAGAACCACCAGTTGCTATGATGCTCACGGACCACCAGGAGACAAACACTAAATTCAGGAGCTGCCCCCAGCCCTCAGGCCCCAACTGGCAGTGGCGGCGTGGGATGGGGCCAGCAAGCAGGCAGCACCAGGTCAGCCAAGGCAGGTGCCAGCGGGGGCCCCTGATTGCCCCACCAGTCACCCCACAGATCAGCCCTCACCATCAGCCAGGAATAGGGACCCTACCCGTGCATGGATTTTTTGCACTGGGCCTCTAGTGTGTATAATAAAAATACTAGAGCTAACTACAAAAATAAATAATTCTTAAATTTATTTCTTGAGTGGTGGGAATATGGATAATTTTTCTCTGTATCTGTTGAAATTTGGTATTTTTTTTTCTACAGTGAATATATGCTATTTGTTAACAAAGATGTTTTAAAATAGGACATACATAAAATCAGTAATTTCTTTTCACTGAAATTAAATTACAATGTCATAGAAAAACAATTACAGGAATGGTGACTCATATTAACTGTGAATTTGAAGAAATTGTTCCAAGTTCAAACCCAAACTCCCAAATTGAAGTCGATGAAGCCATATTACACATTCAGAAGGACTACACTGAAGTCTTTACACCTGTTAGCTATTCAGAAAAATGGCCAGCATTTCAAGCACAGAACCAAGGTAAAACATTTATTTCCATTGTTTTAAAATATTTCTTACTAATATTCAGATTTAGCCCAGTGAATTTTGTTTTATTAGATTAAGATTTTTATTTTATTGAAAATATCTACCTGCAAAATTATTATTCTAAGCTTTGCCACATTAGGGAAATATTTTCCCTTTTATATTAATCCCTTATTGTAAGTTAGATTTTTGAAGTTTAAGTGTGTTGGGCCTCAAAATAGCCTCAGAGATTTGATCGTAGTGTGCTCACAGCATATTGCTGTAGTAACATTAACATATGGGAATAGATCTGATGACACAGAAATCTAGTATAATATTAAATTAGTAGATTATTAAGTGGAGCTTTTATTTTCTAAAATATCCTAAAGATTTTCAATGTCATCACATATGTGAAACCATAATTCAAAGTAGAGAAGGAATAATTTCAATATTATGTCAGGAAATTTGCCCAGTTTTTACAAATTTACCAAAAGCAATAATTAAAGATATATTTTATCCAAAATACATCCCAAATCTTTCATAGTATTAAAGGGTGCTGAATTCTTCCAACCTCGTAATAACTTGCTAAGAGCTACCTTCCTTGTATGTAAGCCTATTCCCTTTTTAAATGAAAAAAAAATTAAAGCTCTATTATATAACTACCAATGCACAAAATTTGTGCAAGAGTAGGCCTTCCTTCCCCTGGCTTCTGGCACCAGCTTCCCTCTTGGCATCCAGGACCTGGATTTCCCTCGCAGCCCCAGCTTCATCCACATCTGGTCTAATTAGCATATTATGCTTTTATTATTATAGATTATTATAGATTTGTATCAGTTAAGATATGCTATAGTTTGAGTATGGAAAATAAATTCGTTGATTTGCTGCTGTTTTTATGTAGATACATAAATTGTATATAAATTTTTAGTGTTGGTAAATAGGAGTGAGATGATATATAGAGAGTTAAATCCTTCTTATAGTTTCAGAAGAAAGAGAGTGATTGCATTAAAGATTAAACTTCAGCACATGGTATAGTGCCAGGTGAGTAGAAGATTTATGGTGGGGGATGATAACTTTGTAAGTTATATAAATGTCTAACCACTATGCTGTATACAAGACACTAACATATTGAATGTCAACTGTAATTGAAAAATAAATATTCTTAAATACATATGAATTATTCATATCTTATACTTCCTTAGGAATCCTATTTATTATATTTTCTTCTTTTTAAGGCTGAACAATATTCCCTTGTGTATACATGTACACCACACTTTCTTTATCCATATCTGTCAACAGACACTTAAGTTGATCCCATACCTTGGCCATAGAGAATGCTGCAGGGAGCGCGGGAGTACAGATATCTCTTTGAGATAGTGATTTCGTTGGCCATCTGTTTCTTCCTTTACAACATTTATAACTTTCTTTGTCTCGCTGTGCTGACTGAAACTTCCAGTACATTCATCAACAAAAGCAGAGAAAAACAAGACACCCTTGTCTTGTTTCTGACATAAAGGAAGTCCTTTAACTTTTCACTATTAAAAATTATGTAAATACCATTTCATTGTTTACGTCATTTTAAATGAATCATTTTAAATGTTACATTATTCTCAGTGGTACAATGTTAGAGAATTTATTTTATTGAGTAAAGTATATTAGTTTATTTGTATCTTGTATTTATATTTTTGTATCTTGTATTCAGCACACAGTATATTATTATTAGTTATTATAGATTATAAAAGGTTGGGGAAGCTACTTTTTGTTCTGAGTTTGCTAAGAGCATTTGATCATGAATGAGGTTTGAATTTTACTAACATTTTTCTGTAACTATTAATATATGTACATCTTAAATATATAGAGTGTCTCTTTCTCTATGTTTAGGAATTATAGGACTAAAAAGTTATAGTCCTAAAATCTAAACATAAATTTTTACTATTGTGATCATGCTGTATATGTATTACAGTATTTTTAAATGTTAATATTTTCTTGGGAATATTTCTCCATATACTTAAGATTTCCTCAAAAACCTGTTTTTTTTATTACTGCAGTTTTTAATCATATTTATGATTCATACATTTGAGAATACTAATGTCTTTAATTTCAAATGTGTACATAAATGTGTTTCCATTTTCAATTATTTCGTTTTTAAAGTGAATCCTTGGAAATGGAATTATTTGATGTAAGTATAATTTTTTTAGCTATATGTTTACTAGCATGGTATGAGAATACCCTGTTCAACCAACTTTATCATCACTGGGTATATTATACTGATGTTGTAATAATATATTTATACAATGTGATGGGCAAAAAATTGCAATTATTTTTACTTGCACTTTAATAATTACTGGTGCTTAGTACCTCAGATTTACTTTATAACCACTTTTCCAGATTCCAAAACAGACCTCTAGAGAAATTTAATGTTATTGAGACTTTATAGAAATTTTACTATAGTCTTTTTAGCCGGAAAGAGTTTATCTTACCTTTTCTTTAAGTTTTTAAAAAATTATCCTCATTAAAGTTTAATTGTTCCTCCATATAGTTTCGCACATTTTTGTTATGTTTTTTATATATTTATATAAATATTTTTATATTTATAGCCATTATGAATTAGTTTTTCCATTAGTCTTTTTAAATAGGTTTTTGTATGTATTGATTTTTATAACTTACCAGCACCTTAGAGAATTCCTTGTTTTCATTCTGTTATCTTAGGGTTTTTAAATAGACAAAAATTATCTTCTGCAAAGAATAAACTTATCTTCTTTTCTATTCGTAAACCTCTTTTTCTGCTGCTTTTCATAGTTAGCTAGCAAATTTTTTCTTAAAACAGTTTAAACACTCTTATGCAATAGAGGAAAATAGTCTCATATTTGTGTTGGTACATATAATAGAGTTACAGTAGTAAAGTAAAAACTCAAGGGAATGCTGTATAGGCATAAGAATATAAAGAAATAGCACCCTTGGTTAAATACAAACAACAAAAAACTAACTTTGTAGTTTAAAAGAACATTAGTTGTGGTGTTTGCTGCCATCTAGTGGCTTCATCTAAAAAGAAAGAGTATCCCTGTGGACTCCCAGAAATATCAGGATGAGCCTGTGGGAAAGGAAGGTGGCTGGAAGGTCTGTGTTTGAAAGTAGAATATGAAAATGGGGATATAAACAAACGCTGCTTGGGTTTTTACTATTAATATAACTTTATTAATATTTACAGAATGAACCATCTTTACATTTTCTCATATATGCCCTGCTTAAACATGGAACCAAGGGCTAAGTTTTCTTTGGTGTGTCATGGGAAGCTCACATTTTTTTTTTGCCCACAAGATTGTCAGGAACATAACAGCTTCAGATAAACAATCTTTTAGGAAGCTAGTTTATATAACTCGTTCCCTCTTTTTTTTAAAAAAAAAAAATACATTTTTATTAATTTCAAAGAACTGAGAGGGAGAGAGAATCATTGATTGGCTGCCTTTTTGCATGCCCCCTCCTGGGAATAGAGCCTGCAATCCAGGTGCCCCTGACCAGAATCGAACCCAGAACCCTTCGGTCCACAAGTCGAAGCTCTACACAATGAACCAAACCAGCCAGGGCTAACTCATTCTCTTTTGACACTTCAAGTTAGTAGCAGTCAAAGGGATGGTCCCCGCTGCTCTGCATTACATATTTATTAAGGACAAACATACCAATGATATAGTTGGTCATGGGAGACATGACTCCATGCTCCCTCTCTCATGCCATTCTAATATTACTTAACTGAAACACCAGTGCCAAACAAGAGACCATTGCTCCCCTTCAAAGTGCCTTTTGCCTTGGGGAGATTGGCTTTCTGAGTAGTTCCTCATCTGAGCTTACATTTTCCTATTTCTCTTTTCACTCAAGAGTTTTTGAAGAATGGGGCAAGATTCAGAAACAGTTAAAGCCCTGACACAATTAGCTAAGATTAGTAACACAAACATGGTAGGCTGGGGACAGAGAACAGAAATGTATTCCAGCAATTAATTGTTAGCAGTAATATGTAAGATACATCACACTTCTCAGGTAGATACTTAACTATATAACTTTTTCATTGTATCTAATTGTATAGCAATATGCGGGACAACCTTAGTGAGACCAAGAATCAAAGTTGGTCTCACTTGTAGGCTTTGCAGACCATCTCCGTTTCCTAATCATACATGTGTGAGTCTCTGCAGATGAGTTGGAGACTTTAAAAGGCAAACTGATGCAGAAAATAAAAGACTACAGTCATCAAAAGTCAAATGCTTTGACCTGGTTGGTTTGGCTCAGTGGATAGTGTCATCCCACAGACTGAAAGGTCCCAGGTTCAATTCCTGTCAAGGGCATGTGCCTTAACTATTAAGCTCGATTCCTGGTCCTTGTCAGGGTGTATGCAGGAAACTCTCACATCAATGTTCTTCTCTCTGTATCTCTTTCACACTCTGTAAGAATCAATGGAAAAATAACTTCGGGAGAGGATTTTTTTAAAAGTTAAGTGTTTTCTTTCCAGTTTTATTTAGGCTTTTCCTGGCTATGTTAAATCATGGCATAAGAGCTTTTCCTTTGTTGATTAAACTTAATTTTGTTGAAAAGTTATAAGCTATTATAACTCTTTTTTTTAAAGGATATTTGGTTACTACTCATTGTACAAAATAATATTAAAATTTCTTGAGGTTTTTACCTATTTACCAGTACTGTGCTACATGCTTTATATGCACAATGCAATGAAGAACTAAAGAATTAAACATGTGGTTGAAAGCCCCATCTAATAGCTCACTATAGTAACTAGACCTTTTGTATAACTTTCAGATATTTTTCTTACTCTTTTATATTTCTTATTTCCTTTCAGATTTGTTTTTTGATGTTGAAGAGATAATTTTCACAAATAATTTAATGACCTATAAAAGTTATCTATCAACCTTGGATACTCTGTTGAGTAGGCTGAAACTGTATTTGATAAAGGACCCCCTTTTAGATTTCAAAGAACAGATCTTCACAGATGCTGATTTTTTCAGGTACTTAGTTGCACGGTGTTGTAAATATTTGTAAGAAGAGAAAATATTCTTTGTATGCTCCTAAGTCTTAATGTTAGCAATAATAATATTTTATCATTGTTGTACTTCAACTCTAATTTTTATTGTCTATTATTTTGGGCTACATTTTATTACATGTAACTTGCTATTAGTAAGCACTAATTTAATGTTTTGCTTTTTTGTTAAGGGAATGTTTCTCTTTTCAAGGAGCTTTGAAAGATCTTATGAAAGAAGATTTTTACATGGATAAAGAAGACTTTTGTCGGGAGAAACTAGAAGATACAGTAGGTTTAAATGAAACTATAGTACTTACTTTCATTAATGTTTTTACAGAAGTAGTAAAGCACACTTCAAAAAATTTTAATAAGTAAAATTATCTACTATTATCAAATGAAAAAGACTTGATAATAGGTTGAATGCGTATCAGCGAAGAGATCAAACTTACTTCTAAGGTAGTAGTTCTAAACTTTGACAACACGTTGGAATTACTTGGGGAATTTTAATAAAATACTGAAGTCTGGGTCCTACCCACATATATTCTGATTTCATTGGTCTGGTGTGCAGCCCAGTTATAGAGAATTTTAAAACCTTCCCAATGATTTTAATCATTAAACCTGGTATAGGACATTAAGTGATCATGTTCTAATTTAAAAATTTAGAATTTTTTAAATGTATTAGCCCAAAAGAAGACATTCCTGCCTATAGAGATATTTTACATTACTAATATAATCAGTGACCATACAAGGCATTACTCAGAACATTGCTTATTATGTAGCAGAATATATTTTTGGCTGCTACACTTCTATTTTTTAAAGGTATGTGTAGTATTAAAATTTTCAAGGGTGAGTTTAGTTTAAAATTTGGTACATCAGTTAAACAAATATAACTGTTTATGAATTCTGAAATCTTTATTTATAAAACCTAACTAAAAACTTGTTTTACTTCTATATCATCTCAGCCATCAGTTTTTCCTGAGTGTGAATTAATAACTCCAAACCTCAAACTAGAAGTTGATATTCCATCACTTTCAGAACTGAAGGAGTCATTACACTTAGTGCCAGAAATAATAACTTACGAAGATGAAAATGAATATGAAAAGCTTTTGAAAAGAGGTAAAGATTAATTTTAAAATTTATTACATATAAAAAGTTCTTAATAATGTTTGTTATAAAAATTTTGTTCATTGTCCTAACCAGTTTGGCTCGGTGGATAGAGAGTTGGCCTGCAGACTGAAGGGTCCCGGGATCGATTCTGGTCAAGGGAATGTACCTTGGTTGTGGACACATCCCCAGTGGGGAGTATGAAGAGGCAGCTGATCGCTGTTTCACCCTCATCAATGTTTCTGACTCTCTAACCCTCTCCCTTTCTCTATGTAAAAACAAAACAAAACAATAAGATATATATTTTTTAAAATGTTGTTCATTAACTTTTTTTTTAACTCCAGATTTTTAAAAAAGATTCTGCAGGATATATGGCAAAATCTCAGAATTATTTTTTTTTTCAATATGTTTTCCCCTCACATTCTTTTTTTTTTTAATGTATTTTATTGATTTTTTACAGAGAAGAAGGGAGAGAGATACAAAGTAGAGAGTTAGAAACATCGATGAGAGAGAATCATCCATCAGCTGCCTCTTGCACACCCCCTACTGGAGATATGCCTGCAACCAAGGTACATGCCCTTGACCAGAATCGAACCGGGACCTTTCAGTCCCCAAGCCGATGCTCTATCCATTGAGCCAAACCAGTTTCGGCTAAATCTCAGAATTATTATTGATGAGACTCTTTTCTCATATTTCTTTATATGCTTGCAAGCTTAAAATGTCTCTTAAATTCATCTGACCATTTCAAGATAATTAATAAATTTATCTGACCATTTCAAGATAACTAATAAAACTATAGGCTAAGTGACCGTATGTCCATTTGACTGACAGACTGGCCAGTATATATGGCACACACTGGCAATTTAAAAATAAACGTTCACTCGCGCATGCGCAATACATATAAAACTCTCACTGGCGCCAATCGCACACAAGTGATTCATTTTGTCATTGTTGATAGTGAATTTGGTTGTTTTTGTTGACATTATGAAGCTGAAAGAAAGTAAGGTCGCCAACTGAATATGTCTGAAGAGCAATTATTGGCACAACTTAACTCTGAGCCGAAAGAAGCCTGTGTCATCAACAGAATGTATCTAAAGACCAACTATTGGCACAACATACCATTTGAGTGATGATTCCATCGATTCAATGGATGATACCGAAAAGAAAAATTTTCTTAATAGTATTACTCCTTCAAGAATGCTGTGTCATAAATTAAAATTGAAAGTAGATATAATCATCATGCTACTGAGAAATCTTAATAGTAAATGGGGCCTTTGCAATGGTACTAGATTTATTATCAAAAGATTGTGACCTATCATAATCGAAGCTGAAGTATTAACATGATCTGCAGAAGGTGAGGTTGTTCTGATTTCAAGAATTGGTTTATCCCCATCTGATACTGGCCTCCCAAATTAATTTGAAGATAGTTTCTCTTGATGCCAGCATTTGTTATGACTATTAATAAATGACAAGGACAAACTCTAGGCAGAGTAGGAATATTCCTACCTGAACCTGTTTTCGGACATGGTCAGTTATATGTTGCTTTCTCTAGAGTTTGATGTTAAAATATAATACCTTGGATTACAATAATCATTGTAATGATTAATATGATTAATCATTATTAATATGATCCAATTATAAATATAACTAAATAACATAGTTAAATCTCATCAACATAGTTAAGAAGCAACACAACTTGGTATTACACTGGAACAAAAGGTGATTCTAAGATTCCAAATTTGATAAAATTATAACACTAACAATAATTATAAAATTGCTTTAACATTGTGATGTTAAAGTTAAAGTTGTAGATACTTCATCACGAGGGAAATTAGTCAAGCACTCTGAAAGTGTTTTTACTCTTAATGTAGTATACAGGGAGATATTAGAATAAGTTTAATCAATTTTCCAGTCATTGTATCAATGTTGTTTCTATTTCATGTTTTTGTTGCTTTTATATAATGTCTTTGTTGTTATATCTTATTGTTATTGTTTATTTGTTAATCAATTTATATATTACTTTCATATGCATTTTACTAATTTTCTTTCATCTCTGACACTTCCATTATAGAGAAAGGGCAAATAGCAATATTAAAATATTTCTTCTAATTAATTTCCTTTCAATGTACATGAATCTGTGCACGGGCCACTAGTCTATTATACTACTACTTTGGCTGAAAATAGACTTCCTTCCTTTTCTTTCCAGATCCTACTACCAAGCATGCAATTGACATTGAAGATATAAAATGCAACTCCACGGATATTTTGGCCATTCAAAGCCAAGGCAAACCAGAGCACCATAAACCAGGTAGGAATTTTGACTAAATCACTGAGTTTATCAACCCTGGCCAGTTTTGCTCAGTGGATAGAGCGTCGTCCTGAGGATCAAAGGGTCCCAAGTTCGATTCTAGTCAAGGGCACGTAACTTGGTTGAAGGTTCCTCCCGGTCCTGGGCCCTGGTTTAGGCTTGTGCAGGACGCAACCAATAGATGTGTTTCTCTCACATTGATGTTTCTCTCTGTCTTTCCCTCTCTTCCGCTCTTCCTAAAAATCAATGGGAAAATATCATTGGGTGAGGATTAACATAAATAACTAAATAAATAGTTTAGTATATCAGAGGTTACCTATATCTGATGTAAAAGTATAGTGCATTCACATACAAAGTCTACTATGGGACAGTTTTCATGTTTAAAATTTGATTATTGTAATCCAAGGTATTATATTTTTCTCTTATTCTGTTCTTTCACATGTGATACTATCATTAACTCATTATTTTTCTAACATCAAAACTGAATACTATGCAGAGACAGTTACAAAGATCGAGGAAGAAAAATAGAGGAATAGCATTAATATTAAAAATAGGAATCTTATAACAGTAAATGAAATTTTATATTTTATCTCAGAATAAGTAATCTTGCTAATCCTTGTTATATTTTTATAAATTTAACTTTTTAATCTTTCAAGCAATTTTATAATTATTGTTAGTGTTATAATTTTATCAAATTTGGAATCTTAGAATCACCTTTTGTTCCAGTGTAATACCAAGTTGTGTTGCTTCTTAACTATGTTGATGAGATTTAACTATGTTATTTAGTTATATTTATAATTGGATCATATTAATAATCTATTTGGAAATTTACTTATTTATTTATGAAATTGATATGAACATACTGACTACTTATGAATAAATAAGGATCATTTTGTTAAGCCCACCGTATTAAAACATAACTCTGCTAGGCCACCTAGACCCGAGACTCATTAAGGTGAAGGATAACTCACCATTAATACTACTTACCGTATTTTTCGGACCATAAGACGCACTTTTTTCCCCCCAGAAGTGGGGGGGAAAAGTCCCTGCGTCTTATGCTCCAAATATAGCCTACACATATACTTTAAAAAAAAATTTTTTTTACTTGCCTGGCTCTGTGTGGTCTCTGTGTGCTTGCCCGGCTCTAAAATGGTTCTAAATGCTGCTGTTTACTTTACAGGGTTGATTACATGTGTTTATGACTGTGATGTTGGTTTTTAATGCACATAAAATATTTTAGGACACTATTTGTTTCAGAATCTTTTTTTCTTCATTTCCCTTCTCTAAAAACTGGTGCGTCTTATGGTCCGGAGCGTCTTATGGTCCGAAAAATACGGTACTTAATATCACCAATATTTTTTCTGGAGGTTAAAATAGTACTGACAACAAAGTTGTCATAATTAAAAGCACGAGTACATATAAAGCTCTTAGAATTTATCTTACATAATAAACTCAATAAAGTTTAGTTGTCAATTGATTTTTTAAAATATATTTTTATTGATTTCAGAAAGGAAGGGAGAGGGAGAGAGTGATAGAAACATCAATGATGAGAGAGAGAATCATTGATCGGCTTCCTCCTGCACACCCCCAACTGTGTGGATCAGGCCTACAACCTGACCAGGAATTGAACCGTGACCTCCTGGTTCATAGGTCGATGCTCACCCACTGAGCCGTGCCAGCTGGGCTTAATTGATTTTTTAAAAACCATCACTATCACAGTTGAGACACTATGGGATATATGTGTAATTGCTTATATAGATGAAAAATTAACAGCTATTTTGTAGTTCATGTAACCCAAGTTTTTATTGAAATTTTTTTGTTGTAACATAATGATTAAACATAATAGTTGCTAACAAAATTCTAAATTATACTTAATTTTATTCAATGTTTATGTAATATTATGATTTTTAATTTTTTTATGTATTCTAGAAGAGTTAGAAGAAGAGTTAGAAATGCCATTGTCTCCTCTACACCCAGCAAACCAACATTCTTCTGTGAATTCATTGTGTACGGGACCTCAGACATTTCCATTGTCTCCTGTTAGTAAAATGTAAGTAAAGGTTATCTAGAATTACAATTGCAATTCAGATCAAGCAGTTTTTAATTGAATCTCTCCACGTAAAGGGCTACAAAGAAAAGTCTGCATGGCATAAGACTTAATTTCCATACTACCTGGTTTCTGAATTGTGAACATTTTTAGATATATCCAGAGAAGATATCAAATTCAGACATGTCTTCAGAAATTTCCATTAAGCATGAGAATATATGTCTCTATTACAGTCTCCTGTTAGACATGGCCTGCCTAACTATTTCCCCTCCTTTTAACTTTAAAATAATTACCTACAATCTGATGTATCCAGTTGCCAGAGACCTTGGTAAGGTTCAAGAATTGTCACTACATGCCAGATTTTTTTATTAAGTGGGTAAATTGGATTATTTAGACATAAAACCTAGCTTTCTTAGCCCATGACTGTCAATTTAACTAGCAGTACTTTTCATTAGCATATATGTTTCATATGAACAGACAAACAGAATACAATCAATTGTCACATAAGAGGGCTTGGGATGTTTGGGGGCATAGGTTAAGGGAGTTGTGAATTATTGCTCACTTCCCTACGAAGGCTAGCATCTTCATAGTGGTTAATGTGCTATAATTTACATTGATTGTCTGCATATTTTCTCCCTTCAGCACCAAAAAATACACAAACAGACACATAACAGTGACTCACACAGCTATCAGGATTGAAGGGCCTGAACTAAAGGTTAAGATGTCACTTCCTGAGAAGATAGAGCAGACGGAACTTTTTCATAGTTCTAATGCTCAGCCAGTAGAGGCTCCAAATTTTGAGTTTAGAATGGACTTGTGGACAGCAATTTTGTAAGAGTTGGTGTTAAAATTGCTATTTTGTATAGTAAGCAGAACAATTTTACAAAAATTGTTTTTATTTTGAGTGACTTATAGGGTTGGTGCTAGCACAATTTATGGAATAAAGTGCTAAAACCCTCCCAAGTCAGCCTCCTCTGGCTATAGGTTCACTGAGGGAGATAGATGTAGGAATAAGTTACCGGCAGCAGGACCAATGAAAGGGTTGACAAATTGCCGAATCTTCCCAGGGGAGGAGGAAGGAAGAATTTGAAATTTGGTCTGTGGAACTCTCTACTTCAGCTTATACATTTATAAAATAGTTAATTCTTCACTTTGCTTTTGAATGTAAAGAACTATTTTTCTTTAAAAATATTTATTATTCCAAAAAGACATAATATTATTAATGTATTAAATTCTAACTCCTTTCCCCACCAGTAGATTGCTTACTGCTGAAAAATCAGCCAATGAAGACTGTACAGTGTGGCAATCTGAAAGCTGCAGAAGCTTTCAGAACTCATTTTTGCTTCCAGGTAAAGATTGATTTTGAATGCTAAATAAAGTATATAGACAATAATGTACAATCAATAGAAATATAATTGTCCAATTCAATATGTTTATTATTAGTACTAGTGGCCCAGTACATGAAATTCGTGCACTGGGGAGGGAAGATGGGGTTGACCCTCAGCCTGGCCTGCACTTCTCCAATCTGGGACCCCTTTGGGGATAACCGGCAGTCGGATATCCCTCTCACAAACCAGAACTGCTGGCTCCTAACTGCTCACCTGCCTGCCTGATTTCCCCTTACTTCTGCCTGCCAGCCTGATTGTTCCTGACTGCTTCCCTGCTGGCTTGATTGCCCTTAACCACCTCTCCCTTGGTCCTGCATCTGGGATCCAGGATTCCCTCCTCCAGCCAACCACAGGCACCCAGGATCCAGGCTCCCCTCCCTCTGGTCAGCCACAGGCACCCAGGCCAGCCGCAGCTGCAGATGGAGGGCAGGTGGCTTCGACTGGGCTGTAGCCTCAAGTGCTGGTGCCTGGGACCGCAGGGTGGGTGGCTTCTCCGTCTATCAGACTGTAGGCAACCATAGGTGCTGGTGCCTGGACCACAGGCAGGCGGCTTCTCCGTCTTCCCTGGGATGCAGTGTGGGCGACTTCTCTGGCTTGCTGTGACCTGGGATCATGGGGCTGGCGGCTTCTTCGTCTCCCAGGCTGCAACCAGCCTCAGGTGCAGAGAAGTGGGGGGCGGGGCTGCTGCCAGGTTTTCAGGTTAATTTGCAAATTAACTCTGATTGGCTTGTAGTGTAGCAGAGTGACGGTAATTTGCATTTTCTCTTTTATTAGTGTAGATTACCATCATTATAAAAAAAAAACAAAACACAGTTCCAAATTTAGAATTTTAAAATTCATAATCATAATTATGGGTTGATGCTTATAATGCAGATAATAATGCTAAGTAGTCATGCTACTTCAGTTCCTCCATACATTATGATTTGTCCCTACTTAGGTTAAAGGTATTGAAGCAGAAAGTTCTGTGCTTTGCTGTCTAAGCTGATAGTCATCATAAAATCTAATCAAGTTTATCTTATTGTTTAATCTCATTATAATGAATCAGAATTTCTTTTTAATAAATCTAATATCAATTCTTCAAAAATGTTGTCAAATGTACTAACTTAGTAAATACTAAAATAAGTAGTAGTCCCATCTCCTACTAAATATTAGAATAATTTTAACTTCATATTTCCACATATTAAAGTAAATTACCATTGCTGTAATATTTTGAATTTTTACAAATATTAGTATCTTGAAGATGAAATACCAGATAAAAAAGTTTCACATTTTTTCTTTTAATGTGTAAAAATCTGTTTCACAAGAAATTTTCAGTGGTTCTGTTTATTGTATTTTTCATTTCTTTTGCCCTATAAACTGTTTCAGACTATTTGTTATTTTGTGTTTTTTGTTTTCTTTTTTTGCATTGTTGTTGTTTTTTAAGTGCCAAGAATGAAAGAGCCCAGCAGTCAATACTCAGTTACAGATTTGAAAAAGATATTGTCAATTGAGGAAGAAAGCCTTGTGGTTACTCCTGTGAGCCCAGAGTGGTGGAAACAAGCAGGACTAAATCTGAGAGTGACAGAAACTTTGGAACATCTGACTACATATCTCAGTCATCAGGATCTATCTTCTGATGACATTAAAATGGAGATATTTTTACCTACAAAAGTACCTGAACTAGAATGTAAGTACATAATAGTAAATACCACTTGTATGTACATTTTCAGGTTGTGACGATATTAGATACTGTCTTTACCCTAGGTGATTGGGGAAATATAACTAAATTTTAGCATTCAATATTAGCTCTGGCTCTGCCAGAATTTATAACTTGGAGCTTCACCAAGCCCCATTTTCTTCCTTGAAAAAAAATATGAAAATTTGACTAGCTAAATCTTAAAGTTTTTTTCTATCCTAAAATTCTACAGTTTTTTAAATTCCTAGCCATTTTTAATTAGTGACTTTGTTTTTGTTTTGTTTTTTACAGATAATTGTTATTCAGTTTCTGTTAACATAGCCTAGACACAAACCAGCAAGGTTATTTTTTTGATAATATTTAATAATCTTTCTTCAACAAGAGAATATCTTCCTTTGTTACCAAAAAAATTATCTCATTTAGCATTTTTTTAATATAAGAAGATAAAAATATCTTTTGAGTTATTTTGGTTGGTATATATGCCATTATAGTAAACTAGTAGCCCAGTGCACTAAATTCATGCATGGGGGGGTGGGAGGACGGTTTCCCTCAACTGGGCCTGCACCCTCTCGCAATCCGGAACCAGTGGCTCCTAACCGCTCACCTGTCTGCCTGCCTCTTACCACTCTGCCTACCAGCCTGCTGGCCCCCAACAACCCCCACCCACCAGCCTGATGGCTTCCAACTGCCCCTCCCCACCAGCCTGATTGTCCCCAACTGTCCCCCTGCCAGCCTACTCACCCCAGCTGCCCCTCCCCACCGGCCTGCTCACCACCAATTGCCTCCCCCTGTCGGCTTGCTTACCCTATGGTCTAATTAGCATATTACCTTTTTATTAGTATAGATGGAACATTCTTAACCTGAATTATATCTTTTTGAAATATATATGTATATTTCATAAACAATAGTTACTAAATTCAGATTATTAAGGAGTTTGGAAAGTTTACTTTTAGTTTATTATACAGCAAATAAATATATTTAAAAGTGAATTTTAGAAATTATTCTGGATATTGGGAGATTGTTTTAAGGAGATAAGAATTGATGTAAGAATTGTTAATAGCAAGGGATCTTTCAAAAACAGAAGACAGAGGGCTTTGCATATAGTAGGAAGAAGAATAAACAGATTTTATGAAGCAAATACATACCAGTCTACCCAAAGCCTAGATGCTTATCCCTGGTAGAAGAATTTTTAAAGAGATTAGGTCAGAGTGCTAGGTAAAGAAAAGGGAAAGGAAAATTTTATGGTGTCTTCAAATATACAAAATGATGTATTAAATCTATAAAATTATATAAAGTTTATTATGATATATAACTATTTTGAAATTAAAATAAATAATTTGCCTTGATATCCAATAATTTTATGGTGATAGTTTAATCTGATATTCAAAAAGTAAATAACTGTATCAGGAGCCCATGATCAAGAGAAAGTAATAGAGGAAAATAATCAGAAAAATGAAATAATAAAGTTTCTATTTACCTGTTAAACATATCAAGATATCTAGAAAATAGCTCAAAAGTTTTAAATTGGTACCATTCAGATTTTTTTCAGTCCACATATTATTGATCCTTATGTTAATTAGTCATCAACATTAAAAATTTGGAGTGTTGCCATAAATGATCTGCATTTTGAAATTATCTTTATGATTCCAAAAACCAGACTCATTTTTATATGGCAACATTTGGCTGGGGCCAATAGCAACTCACCATTTTAGACCACACACCCTCCAGTGCACCATAGTTCTCAGTACTCACAAATTAAGGCCAACCCTTAGTTGGCATCACTCATTACATTCATCATTACTCTTGCACTTTTGCAGTTTTGTGTTATATGTAGTATAGTTAAGAGGAAATTAAAATGTTTCATATACCAATACCTCTAATAAAAACAAAACAAAAATAAAAAAGTTTTAGACCATGTTTTAGAAGGAAAAATATAACATTTATCTTCCCAAAGATTATGATTTAAGCCCTAACCATATACTTCCCTAATTCATATTATTTAGCATTTTTGTTCAAATAAATTTTGAGGTATAATTTATATATAATAAAACATACCCATTTGTAACTGTATAGTTTTATGCATTTTGACAAATGTGAAACTACCATCATAAATAAGATATAGAATATTTCTAATGCCAAAAAGTTCCCTTGTGTCCCCTTTCATTCTGCAGTGATTCTCCCTCCATCTCACTCCTCTCCCCTACCAGCTTTCACCCTTGACCCCAGCCAAGTAACCACTGGTCTACTTTCTATCACTATATATTAATTTTTCTTGTTATAGAATTTTATGTATAGAATCATACAATGTGAATTCTTTTGTACCTGTCTTCTTCCACTCAGCATAACATTTTGAGATTCACTCATGATGTTCTGTGTTTAACTAGCTCTTTTCTTTTTATTACTGAGGAATTTTTTATTATATGGCTGTATCATGGTTTGTTTATCAACTCTCCTGACACCCCCCTATTTTTCACTATTATTAATAAAACTGCTATGAATAGTACAAATGTTTTTGTGGACATATGTTATCATTTCTAGAGTGATTATTTAGGAGTAGAATTGTTGGGTCTTGTAGTAGGTGTATGTTTAACTTTATAAGAAACAATTAAATTGTTTTCCAACTTGGTTGCACCATTGTACATTCACAATGGCAATGTGTGAGAGTTCCAGTTACTCTATATCCTTGCCAACACGTAGTATCAACAGTCTTAAATTTTAGCCATTTTAATGGGTGTTTTGTGGTATTTCATTGTGGTTTTAATTTGTATTTTCCTGGTGAGTAATGATGAAAAGCATCTTTTAACATACTCATTGGCCATTTGTGAATTATATTTCAATAATTATATATTACAGCTTTATTGAAATATAATTCACATACTATATAATTCACCCATTTAAATTCAGTGTTTTTTAGTATATTCATAGAGTTGTGTAATCATCACCACAATCAATTTTAGAACATTTATAACAACCCCAAAATAAATATTGTACTAAAATTCATGTACCTGGTCTCTAGTCTTATATGAAGTACTAGAGGCCCGGGTGCATGAGATTCATGCACTTGGGGGCGGGGGAGGGGGGATCCCTCATCCCAGCCTGTGCCCTCTCACAGTCCAGGAACCCTCAGGGGGCGGGCCTAAGCTGTCAGACATCCTTAGCGCTGCCATGAAGGTGGGAGAGGCTCCAGTCACCACCACTGCACTCGCCAGCCATGAGCCTGGCTTCTGGCTAAGCAGTGCTCCCCCATGTGGGAGCACACTGACCACCAGGGGCAGCTCCTACATTAAGCAACCGGTTTATCTGCCGTTCGGTCAATTTGCATATTAGCCTTTTATTATATAGGATTATTCAAATATTTTGTCAAATTGTTAATTGGTTTTATTTTAAAATTAAGTTACAGGAGTTCTTTATATATTTTGGATACCATTCTTTTTCAGGTATATGTAGTGCAAGTATCGTACTTTCATTCGGTGTTGGCATGTAAGTTTTTGACACTTAGTGTAACTGTTACCTCCCAAGCTCTAATTTATTGTAAGTCTACTGGCAGTAGGGCTTTTTTAGAATTCCCTTTTGCTCAGTGACCTAGTTTTAGTAGGGAAAAAAAGAGGTGCTGGATTTTTATCCTTTAAAATTTGTAGTTTATTTAGATCAAAAATTGATTTTCAAAGTAGTAAACAAAGTACTGGGTTAAATTATATTAATAAGAACCCATAACTAAAAGTTATCCTAGTAGAACACTCATTTTGTCATGGAAATCATTTGGATATTTTCTGTTTTCAGCCTGGCTAGACCATAAAAGTTGCTCCTCACCTATTGTACTTATGAATGAGGAATCTACAAGTGGTAATTTATTACTTCAACAAAAAAGTCCACCTCCAGCAGAAGTACCAGATTTGTGTTTTTCTGATGAAAATAATTTTGTTAAAAGTCCAACAAAAGAAGAAAAACCAAAGGATGAACAAGAACTAGTTAATAGAATAATGCAAAATAATGAAAATAAAGATTGTTTTGAACTTGACTGCACAGAACTATCCACTGAATCAGCTTTCTCTTCAACAGTTGGAAAAGCATCTTTTAAATGCAGTAAAAGGCCAGTGAATCATTTGGAGCTTTTGAGTGACTTTATTATGATGAGAAATAAACATAAAACTTGTACCTCAGAGAGTGAAGTCACAGATAGTGATGAAAAAAATGGTGGGTAGTTTGGTAATATTTTGGCATAGATATGATAGCTTCAAGGGCCAAATATATAATTTAATTTAGAAGATAGAGAAACACCTGGCTGGTGTGGCTCAGTGGTTGAGTATTGACCTATGAACCAGGTGGTCACAGTTTGATTCCTGGTCAAGGCAAGTGCCCGGGTTTGCTGGCTCCATCCCCAGTGTGGGATGGATAGGAGGCAGCCAATCAATGATTCTCTTTCATCATTAATGATTCTATCTCTCCCTCTTTCTTCCTCTTTGAAATCAATAAAAATATATATTTTATAAAAGATAAAGAAACAAAGCTCTTCTAGGTAGAATATATTATTTTTCACACTCAAAGAAAATGTTATTGACTCATGATATTTATTATGCATGGAGGAAGATATGGATATAGATACAGATGTACTAGTAGATATGTACTTAAAATGTTTTAAGTTACACTTGAAATTCTAAGCAAAGTCACTATTTGTAAAACTTGCTTTCTACAACTTAGCCATACAGATTCATAATATTTCTAACTTTTTTTTTTTTTTTACCATTTTGCCATTCTTTTTTTCTTTTAGATGAAAAGGAATTTTTTTTTCCATAGCAACATTTTATTTTAAACGTGTCTCTTAATATTACATTTGACTTATTAGTAATTTTTAAATCTAGTAACCTACAGTGAGAAAATACTTCTCCATCATTTATTTTTGAAAAGGAAATTTAAATTATATTTTAATGTATACTAAGAACACTTTGCCCAATTAATAGCTTAGTCTTTTTAACTTTACCAAAGACTTTCTGTTTGAGTTAACTGTTTTACATTCTGCTTATAACCATATCAAAGGTAGTGTAATGTGTCATATCATTTTACTTCTAGAATATGTTTGACATAGGTTACTCAGATGAAATAACTATGAAAATATTTATGGGTAAGAGAGTATACTTAGATCTTACTATTCTATATATTATTTTTTAAATGTACTTTTATTTATTTCAGAGAGGAATGGAGAGGGAAAGAGAGATAGAAACATCATTGATGAAAGAGAGTCATTGATCAGCTGCCTCTTGCACACCCCCTACTGGGGATGGAACCCACAACCCATGCATATGCACTGATGAGGAATAGAACCTTGACTTGCTGGTACATGGGTTGATGCTCAAATACTGAGCCACTCCGGCAGGGCTAAATAGTTCAATTTAATGCAATGAGTTTGAAAGAATTTTAACAATGGTAGTCAATTTAGAAGAAAATGTTTAAGTAAAGCACATTAAGTTTCTTCTGAACAATGCAAATTAATATTTTTATCAGAATTTCAAGATAAAGAAGAACATTCTTTGACTCTTCAAGAAGAAAGTCCTATTGTTTGTACTAATAAAACTGTAGAGAAGATAAATCAGGAGAGGGGAGCAGATAGTGTCATTGAGATTCAAGCATCAGGTAAGCTATGCTTTTTAAAAAATATATTTTATTGATTTTTTACAGAGAGGAAGGGAGAGGGATAGAGAGCTAGAAACATCAGTGAGAAACATCAATCAGCTGCCTCTTGTATACTTCCCACTGGGGATGTGCCCACAACCAAGGTACATGCCCTTGACCAGAATCAAACCTGAGACCCCTCAGTCCACAGGCCGATGCTCTATCCACTGAGCCAAACCAGCTAGGGCAAGCTTTGCTTTTAAGATACATTCAAATTAAGTGAATGTATTATAAAAGCCCTTTATGGGGTATCTAGCATATCCTCATTTTCCATGTAACTGTGTTTACTTGTTTCAGGTATTTATTTATCCCCACTTCTACTTTCAAGTTATTTCCAAACTTGGAAGGCCCTATTCACTGCCTCTGTTTTCCCCTTTGTCCTACCCCAGTCCACTAAGTGTCATTTCTTCTTTTAAACTGCTGCTTCCCTTCACTCATCAGAAAAGAGCAAACCGCTCCAACTCTTGTTCTAGTCTCAAAAATGATCTGCTAATGGTTGCTCTATCTATTCCCTTACCCCTTATCAAAGTGATGTAAGTTATTATTGAACTCTATACTGATTACATTTTTTGTTCTGCTGTAAAGAAGAATATACTTTGACTCCAACAGAACAGCCTGTTTGGGGGGTTGGGAGCCCCAATGGGAGTAGAGGGCGTTAATGGGAAGGGGGGAGGAGGACATATATAATACTTTCAAAAATAAAGATAAATGTTTTTAAAAAGAAAAAGTACAAAATAATTTAAATGTTAGAATCCAAAGAAAGCGAACATCCTGTTTAAGAACATCATGCTCACTATTAAAGTCAATAAGAAAGTATATTACTAGTTCTTAAATATCTTTTCATTCCTTTGGTTCAGTTTTATTTATGATCTTTCTAATAAACAAGATAGCCATAAAATTATACTAATTCTATGGGGGAAGGTGTTTTGTTTCTACTAGTTTCTTCAGCCTAAAGATCTTAAAATAACCTCTATACAATCTTATGTACAATATCATGATTTTTAACTCATTAGGTAGAGTCCAGATCTCCATGAAGTAACATGTTCAATTGGTTTGTCAAAAAGAGCATACAATCTTTATAGAAACACTTCCTTTAATGCTTTCATGTTTACAGATAGCCAGTGCCACGCATACTGTCTCCTAGAAGCAGCAGCTACTCCTCTCTTAAAAAAACTCGGGGGCCTCTGCACTCTCCCTGTTGCCAATTGGAAATTTGCCACCGTTCTTTTTGACCAAACAAGATTCCTCTTAAAGGAACAAGAAAAAGTAGTGAGTGATGCCATTCATCAAGGTGAGTGCAAATAGAAGTCACATTATTTAAAAGGATATTAATTTATGGATTATATATCAAGTTAGTAAAAATATAGAATATGCAAAAATTAGTCTTGGATGAAGGCATAACTGCAATTCAGCATATATTGTAGCACCCATACACCAAAACTGGAGAATCAGCTAAGTAAGGGAGAAAGGGTAAGAAATATAATCTGGCATTGCTCCTTAGTGAAGCTCCATTGACATATACAGGGTGGGGCAAAAAGTAGGTTTACAGTTGTTTGTATGGAAACTAATACAATAAGTAGTAATACAAAAATAAATTCCGTGTTTTGCATACTCACAATTGTAAACCAACTTTTGTCCCACCCTGTGTTACTTGACAGCTTCCTATTACAGAAACTAAATTGACTCCTATTAATGTTAGCATATGAGCCACCTATTTTCCTCCCCAAAAAAGGAAGAAAGTAAAAAACAAAAACAGATTAAAGTCCATTCACAATGTCTGGCATCCAGTCAAAGGTTATCAGGCATTGTTAGAGATAGAAAAATCAGTAATTGTTCAAAACGAATAATAAATAGAAAATTGTAGGAGAGCCAGAGGAAGAAAAGATGTGTTACATTAAAAAAAAAAAAAAAAAAAAAAAAAAAAAAAAAAAAAAAAAAAAGGATAAGGGTGACATCAGCTTTCTTGTCAGAAATAATGCAAGTAAAAAGATATTGGAGTAACATCTTTAAAATACTGAAGAGGCCCTGGCTGATATGACTAAATAGTTGGAGCACCAGCCCGCGGTCTGAAGAGTCTCAGGGGTGATTCTTGGTCAAGGACATGTACCTCAGTTGCAGGTTTAAACCTCGGCCTCATCGAGGCATGTGTGGAAAGCAACCAATTGATGTGTCACTCTCATATCTATGTCTCTTTTTCTCTCTTTTATCTTTTCTCCTTCCCTCTACTCTCTTTGAAACTCAATGGAAAAAATATTCTTGGGTGAGGATTTAAAATATATATATGCTGAAGAAGAAGAAAAAAACCATCAACCTAGTTTTCTATACTGGGCAAAAATATATTATAAAAACAAAGGTGAAATAAGATGTTTTCAGCTATACAAAAGTTGAAATAATTCATGAGCTGCAGACTTACACTGTAAAAAATGTTCTCTGAAGGGGAGGAGAAAAATAATATCAGATCTGGTTTCTCTGTTCTGTTCTCATCACTTCCAGGTCATGAATGACTTATTTCACAAGTCCTTCCCAGGGCAGGATATATTTTACTACCCATAATTGGTTATTGATCCTATTGCCTCTTGATCCCCAATAATTACTACATATTTGCCTCATCTTTTTTTAAATTTTTATTAGATTAGCATTTTTCAAACATTTTAGCAGAACTCTTTTCAAATAGTAAGTATTTCATGGGATTCCACTATATAAAACAGAGAAAAGTAGAGCTTTTCTGGTTAAGTTAGGTCAGTGGTTCTAGACTGCCTACACAGTGAAATCCAAGCTATCACCCTCAAAAAGCTATGGAGCTATGTGGTCATGTTAATTAGACAATTGGCCTGTCCCTGTGAATACATCTCTTGTTCAAGTCATATCTTTAGACAAATATTTCCAGGTCTCTACCTCCATTTGAAGGTATTGCTTTATGTTCTCATTCTCTACCTTTATTTTAACCAGTTAGCAAATTATGAGTTTAATTTTCTTCTTGTTTCATAACTGGGAATCATTTACCTGGTTTCCTGCCAAGAGTAGAATTAATTGAATGTGCTTTGGAAGCAAAATGAGTATGAGCTCTGAGGTTAGCTGTCTGGGTTTGAATGCCAGCCCTACCATTTATTCACAAATTGACCTTGGATAATTACTTAACCTCCTTAAGACTATTTCCTCATCCATAAAATAAGATTCATAATAAACTTGCCTGATAGGGTTATTGTTCTAGATTTAATGAAATAACCACCTTATACACAGCCTGGCACAGAGTAAGCACTCAGTAATAAATATTTGCTTTCATTGTTAAATATTCTGATACATATTATAAAATTCTAATATATATCCTAAGTTTTTAAATACATTTAAATATGTTTTTGCTTACTTAGGTACAAATGCTGAAAGAGAAACGATGTTTAGGCATGCTGGTCTCTTACACCTTCTGGTCACAATTCGAGATGTCCTTTTAACGTGTAGCTTGGACACAGCACTGGGTCAGTAGGGAAATTTTTTACTTTTACTTTTATTCCTATTGAAATATTTAATTTGAAATAACTTTCAATTTTTTGAAAAAGATACACCTTATAAGAAAGTATGTAACTTCTTTTACTTCTATGTAACACCTATCATTGCCTTAAAAAAAAAAAAAAGCAAGTTTAGGATTCCCTCATCTAGGCCTGAATTACAGAATCCTAATGCCTTAGCATATTTTATTATATAATCATTATCATGCACTGATTTTTAGTATAATATGACATGTCCCATATATATTTTAGGCCATTATGTCTATGGCTTTAAATCTTTGTTAGATGAAATGTGACTAAGTTATTAGTAGCAATACCTTTTGCAATTTTTTTAATTGTGTGTGTAAATGAGGGTATAAACTACTTGAATGATAAAAATAAAAATAATTTGAATGTGTTGAAAATTTTATGATCTTGAAAATCTTTTCTAAATTATCAGACTTTGTCCTACTACATTACTGCTTTAAGCCCTTTATTGCAGAATTATTGAGCATTATTCAGTAATGGTACGTTTATAGGATTATGTTTTATAATTTAGAGGTTTTTTTAACCTATCCTATATAATAAAAGCCTAATATGCTAAGTGTCAGGTTGTCCATTCAACCAATCAAAGCATAATATGCTAATGATATGCTAAGGCCACTCAACTGCTTGCTATGATGTGCACTGACCACCAAGGGGCAGATGCTCCGACTGGTAGGTTAACTTGCTGCTGGGTCTGGACAATCGGGATGGAGCTAGATGGGTTGGACATGCCTGGAGCCCTCCTACAGTCTCTCCTGGACTGACCAACTTCCCATGTCCCTCCCCAACCCTGATCGTGCACCTATGGGCTCACTTGGCCTGGCCTGTGCCCTCTCGCAACCCAGGACCCCTTGGGTGATATCAGAGAGGCATTTTCAGTCCAATCCCACAGGCCAGGCAGAGGGACCCGACTGGTGCACAAATTTGTGCACCGGGCCTCTAGTTTTAAATATAAAGTGAAAATAAATTTTCTCTGATTTCTGACTGAGATGTTTTCTCTTATCTGTGACCCAGACAAATATTTCTCTAATCCAAGGTTTTAGAAATAAGTATTAAGCAGCAGTAAGCTATAGTTATACTCCCTCTGCAACCACTGATAGTTATAATACTTGGCTAAGTATTTTATTATCTAGCCAAATATTAGAACCAAATTATAGTTACTCTTAGAGAACCCAGCATGGTGCTTTTCTTTTCTTTTCCAATTAAACCACGTGGGTGTTGATGCTGGATCAGGCTGTCTTATCTCTATCCTCAGAGAAGTAAGGATTGGGAGCTATAGCCCTAATTTACAGAACCTATAATTAGTATAATGGTATAGTGTCACATGGTCTTCTATTTAGTTCCTGTCTTCATTAGTCTTTCTGGCCTCCATAAAAGATTATCAGTCTCATTAACACTCAGGCTGATGTTAAAGCATAATAGTAAGGTAGAATATCAGATTCTAGCATATCTGAGCTCCCTGTGCTACAAAGAGAGTTGTGACTCACCTATGCTCAATACTAATCAAAATCTTGGATTAGAGATTATGGAGGATTGCTTGAAGCATATTCATCTTTAGGTACTCTACAATTTACCCTATGGATTAGGTGAGACCATTGACAGCTATATACATACTTGAATTATTTTTTCTTCTCAAAGAAATGCATTTAATTTATTTACATAAATTAAATTTAGGCATTACTGTTTGGCTACCTTGAAGAATATTATAGCCCAGCCAGTGTGGCTCAATGGTTGAGCAGTAACCTATGAACCAGGAGGTCATGGTTCCATTCCTGGTCAGGGCATATGTACAAGTTGTGGGCTCAATCCTTAGTGCGAGGAGGGCAGGAGGCAGCCAATCAATTATTCTCTCTCATCATTGATGTCTCTATCTCTCTTTCCCTCTCCCTTCTTCTATGAAATAAAGGGGGGGGAAATTAAAGAATATTATGAAAGTAAAATTCTTGTTGGAAAACTAACTTCATAAGCCCTACATACCAAGCCATAATGAGTAACCTAACTGCCTTAGACATTTTTAGTGGAGGGTTTTTTCACTCCTTTAAACTTCTTAAAATCCATGAACAAGTAAGGTTGTTCTCCTTTCCTTCCCTCTTGATAGTGGCAGAGGAAGAAAGGTCTGTGTGGGTCTAGCTGCCTGCTCTGCTCCTTTCCAGAATTCTGTCTTTTCTCACAGTTTTCAGTTTGCTACCTCTCCCAAACTAGCAAACTGGAAGATTCAGGGTAATGATGAAGAGTTTCAAACCAAGGATGAAAGGAAACTTTAACTCTTTTTTGTCCATGGAGTTTCTCAAAGAACCAAAAGTGCCCTCCCCCCAATTTTGTTTTAACAGGATACTTGTCAAATGCAAAAGATGTGTACAAAAGCATTTTAGGCTCCTATTTGGATAACATTTGGAGACAGCTAGAGATTGTACAGTTTATTAGGGAAAAAACACCTGAAACCAACTACAAAATACAAGAATTGAAATATCAGATATTAAATCGGATGCAAAATGAACAGCAAATGAAGGTAAGTACTGGAATAAAGCAGATAACAGTAATTAGCTTAAATAAGAACTGGATGTAAGATAAATTTTTAAAAATTTAAGTTTGAAATCATAAAATAGTCTATACTATTTGGTCACTCAATAGTTTCCTTCTAAGTTAACAGAACAAAATTAGGTCCAGAGAAAGGATAATTTGCATAATTACTCATGTCTTGAATTTTAAAATTTTTTTTTATTATATACAGTTTTTTATGCATTGCTTCTCCAAATCTCAAAAATGGTGTCTGGTTCTTATATGAATGCTTTCTGGGCCTTGTAAGTTCATGAACACTTACTTATAATAGAACTATAATAATTTATTTTTAGAAATTGAAACAGAATCTCATCTTATGTGATTCTACCAAAAGAACAACAACAACAAAACACTTAGTTTATGCCTAGGATTATATTGGAAATTTTTGCCCACCCTACCTCAAGCATATGAAAATACATTAATAAATATTTAAGAGAAAATACTTTTTAAAATATTTACAAGCAGAAAAGCATTTCAAATGTTTTACATTAAATCTGGTTACAAATTTGGCCTTTTTCTTCTTTTCCCTCTCTGACCCTCCTATATTTTTATACCCAACTTTATGGTTACTTGGTAACTTGCTTAAGTCATTAAAATAAATTAAAATAACCAGCAAGAAATTTAAAATTGAAATTGATTTGTTGTCCCCATTCCACCCCTAAGCCAAGAATGTCCTACTGCAAAATATTTTCTTCATTAATATTTGACCTTACTTTGTATTTAAGCATATCTTTTACAACATGAATATTTACTTGTATATGTATAGCATTAGTTTCATAACCAATTAAGTCTGCTATTTTGTCACTGTAGCAAAACTATGAAAAAGAATAAGCAATCAGATATACATTTATTAGAAATTCTTATTTTTGGTCAGGTGCTGATTATAATAAGAATGGACTCAAATAATGAAAAACATCTCATTGAAATCCTTAACAAAATGGAAGGTAAGCAATTTAAATTTGCTTCATTTGCTAACATATGCTTGAACATAAAAATGTATTGATCTAACCAAGTTTTAAAATTAAGATATAATTAATATACCGTAAAATTTATTCTTTAAAGGTAAATAACTCAGTGATATCTAGCAAATTTTTAAATCAATCTGGACTATAAACCTGCAAAATATAAATATTCTATAATGTACTTATGTGAACATTAAATGTATTTATATGTATATTATTAATTGATACCTTTTATTGAATGTCTACTAGTTGCTAAGTAATAATGACTACTTACAACTCTATGAATAGGTTTTACTAACTCAATTTTACAAATAAAGAAACTAAAGTTCAAAAAGGTAATGTAGCAAGACAAATCTCACAGGTAGTAAGTGTGGGAATCAGAATTTGAACTCAGTCTCTCTTGTTCCACTGTCATTCTTCAGTTCATTCTTTTACCCACTACAGCCTCCTCTGCCAGCCATTTCCACCTTGTGCTGTGGAGCCCACTGTTTATATATAAACTCTTCATCTCCTTGTCTTAAGTAAAACCTAATTTCCTCCAATGACACTGCTTCCCCTATAGTCTCCTCTTATAGAATCTGATATTCTCTTTCTCTCCCTCTCCCTCTCTCTCTCCCCCCACCACCCTCTCTGTAGTGTCTTATTATTTCATTCAGTTTTCCAATACTGGGGAGATGAGTCATATTCACCAAATTCACAAGATCCTTACTAGTACCAAAAAGTTAGAGCGATAGTTAACAGTTGTAGAGTTGAATCTGCCACAGTTGAGAAAATATTCCTGCCCCACAAAGAAGAATATTTAAACCTACTTAATGGGACACCTTTTTTTTTTTTTTAAGTCACTTAAGATATATTGACAAATTATTACTGTACATATTTTTTCTTATCTAGGCTTTACACTGCTTCCCTGTTTCTTTTGGTATTTGGAATTATATCAACACTGTTAGTATTTTATTTCAACAAGGTCTACTGACACAAAAATATTGACTTTACACACTGAAAAATGTTTTTACTCTCTAACTGGTAACTATTCTCTATATATAGGAGTGAGACCCTTTTTGCTGTTGAGTGTTAGAAAGTAAAAATGTATTTCCATCATTCTATGTGTTTGCAAGATTCTAGAAATGCACTCAACAAGTAATCTGCTTTGGAATCATAAGCTAACACAAATCATTTTAGGAGATTAACTTTTAAATTATATGACTTTATAAATTATTTTTAAAAATCATACTCCCTCCTTTTTATTGCTACCAAAACTATTGTCACCTCAATTCAAGTAAATGTAATATAATGAGCATTACTTTGTCATTACTACATCAGACCACTGTGAACTTTACAATTGACTGAGTACACTAATAGAGTGTAGAATTTATTTTAACTAGAATTAGCTATTTTTAAATATGTCTATAGAAAATAAACTGTATATGTGGATACAGAATTTTATGGAGTTTATTGTATTTTGTTAAAAAGTAAATAACATGAAATTGAAATGCAGTCTCCTGATGTTTACTTATGTACTTAAAATTTTACTAGAGAAATTGGTAAACTCTACCATAATATTTTAGTAAATTAAGTTAACTGCACAAAATTGGTAAGTTTAATTTTGTTATTTTAAAATTAAGCGTTTTTTTAATTCACTTTATTACTTTACAAAGTAAACTTGGAATTTCCATGCTTATACACATAACATTCACACAGAAATATTGCCCATGGTTTAAACTTTTTGATACCCTAGATTTAGAAAAATAATCCCCCAAATTGTATTTTAAACAGTTTCCTTGTTCTCAGATGTTTCATTCATTTTTGTGGTAGTGAATATGTGACACACTTTAAAAATACACTTGAACAAAACACTGGGAAAATTTTTCTTTCATTCCTCCTTTTTTCCAACAGGTTTAACATTGACTGTCTTACAGTCGAACAAAAGAAAAGATTTTCTGGAATCTGAAGGTGTTTTAAATGGGTAAAAATGTATATCTTCATCTATGGGGAGCAAACATATGAATTCCCCAGGAAAGGCACAATTTCTCCTAGAATTTAACTTAAAAAAAAAAAAGGTTTAATAAAGTTAATGTCTCACAACTGTCTGGTTAGCTCAGTTGGTTAGAGTGTGGTGCTAATAAGGTTAATGTCTCTACCCTGTACCTGAAAAATGCTTCACATAGAACACTTTAACTCAATTCAGTGCTTTGTGTCATATATTTTGTTGTCCAGAAATTTAGTTCAATCTTGCTTTAATATCCCCAAATTAGCATTATAATTGTTATTGTACAGAAAGTGCCTATTTAGATTACCAGTTTATTTTTGTTGTTGTTTAGCATTTCTTTTTATTTCTTTCCTTTGTTTGGGTTCTCCTTCTTCCTAGAGTACATTTTTATAAATTCTCTCAATGAGGTTCTGCTACTGATAAAGTTCATGTCAACTTGACTAAAAATGTTTTTATTTTGCCTTATTTTGTATAGAAATTATTTATTGCTAATATTGGATCTAAATAATAAAAAGAGAAAATGTAAATCACATAGAAGCCCATAAAAGTAAAAGCTAGACATAAATACCTTTTAACTTTTATCTACATTGCTCTGGGTAGAAAGCAGTGGTAGAGAATTTTAATTACAGTAAGTGCTCTTATATGCCATTTGAAGATGGGAAAGATAACTATATTTAAGTATTTACCTTTTTGGTTGTTGTTAAATCGCTTATGAAGCCCATTGAGGGGGAAAAATAACTGCACTTCATAGTTGTCAGGTAATACTCTGTTATATAGATTCTCAAAGATTAAAGCCTCACATTTGTAGGAAAATGAGATTGATTTCTCAGGATGACTTGTCTGTTATGGATAAGATTCAGGTAATAAAAGTAAGATCCCTTTCTTTTGAGGATATGAAATAGTCTACAGTTGTTTTTGTTTTTTTGCGTGTGGGTTTTTTTTTGTTTGTTTGTTTTTGTTGTGTGCGTGTGTGTGTGTGTGTGTGTGTGTGTGTGTGTGTGTGTGTGTGTTTAAGTACATTTTTATTGATTTCAAAGAGGAAGGGAAAGAGAGGGATAGATAGAAACATCAATGGTGAGAGAATCACTGATTGGCTACCTCCTGAATATCCACACTTGGAATTCAGCCTGCAACCCAGGCATGTGCCATGGCCCGGAATCGAACCATGACCTCCTGATTCATAGGTCGGCACTGAACCACTGAGCCATGCCAGCTGAGCTAGTCTACCGTATTTTATATTTGAATTAAACACACACACACACACAAACTATGACCATAAAAAAAAAAAAATAAAAAAAGATTAGCATAATTGGAGAACAAATAAACAGAAAGTACACCAGTGCTTTTCCAAGATAAATAGGCATAGATTAGAGAAGAGAAACACAAGCCAAAAACAGTTATCTTTTAGCATTCCAAGTAAATAACTACACAAGTATAGTTACATGTTCTTGGCTTTTTTTTTTTTTTTTTTTTTTTTTTTGGCTTTCTTTTGTCCAGTACAAGTTCCTGTGTAGTGGTACCTAATCAATATATTGGAGCAGATTTCCCCTGGAGTAATTTCTCATTTGTGGTGGAATACAATTATGTAGAAAACTCTTGTTGGACTAAACACTGTGAACAATTGAATATTCCATACATGACCTTTAAAGTGATGCTTCCAGACACAATTTTAAAGAGTAAGAATATAAACTAAAAAATTTTTTGTTTCATTAAAATGAAATTTCTGTTCTCTGTTTCTTATCTGTGGAAAGAGAATAAGCTATGGCATGAGAAGACTTGAGTTTGTCCATGTAACCTTGAACAAGTCCTTTAACTATCTCATATTCATATTCCTCATCTGAAAAGCAAACTTTACCTATTATATTTGTCTTCATCCCTTTAACTTCTAAATTTTACTTATAATAGCATAATTTTATTACAATTATATATAATACCAATCTGATACTTTTATTCAATAGTATTTTATTGAATTTTAGAGAAAATTATGTTGGATAATTAGCATGTTGACTGATTTGGAAAACTTTTAATAAGCAAAAAAAGTATGCACAAATACTTAGAGAAGACTCTAAAGCCGCTTTGGTTTCTTTGCATTTCTCACTTCACATGACTAAGGTTGTGAATTCTCAGACCATTTCATTGAAAAAGCCCATGGAGTTTTACCACCAGTGCATCTCTCTGTCAATATTTGCCATAAATTACTTTCTATCCACCTCAAGTATGAGTGGGAAGTTCGAATTCTGAGTCATTTCAACTCAATTCTAACATACACCATAATTCTTATCTAGAATCTTTGATATTTAGAATTAAATGTTAAATTGATTAACCAATTAAAGAATGGGCCCAAGAAAAGATAAAAGATAAGTATTCTTATTTATATTTAAAAGCTTATTTCATTCTCTCAAAAATGAATTTAATTTATTCAATCAGTTCTTTGTTTGGGTATTTACAATGCCTCAATTCACTATTATACTCTAAGATAAAGTAGTTTTTTATCTTATATATCTTGATATACTTGTTCTAAGAAATTCAAATTCCAAGAAGTAAAATTAATTGCTAGGTTAAATGTATACACACATTTATATATTGCCAAATATCCTTCCAGAAATGCTATTCCAATTTATATTTATGCAGAAAGTGTGAGAGGATCCTTTTCCCATATCTTTATAAGTCAGCATTATTAATCTTTTAGATATTTGACATAATTATAGGCAGAAAAAATTTTATAGTTGTGTTAATTTGCATATCTGATTATTCATATCTTTTCAGATGTGAATTGATCTTGTATAGCCATTCTTTTGTAAGTTGCCTATTTATGTCCTTTGTCCATTTATCTATTCAGGCATTTATTCTTTTCCTATTGATCTATATCATTTCCTATAGGTTATTGTACATAATTTTAAATTTTGATCAGTATATTTACACAGTAAATGTCCAATATATATTTAAGTGAATAAAGCAGATTTTAATATTCTGTTAGATAATAATCCTATTTTATCTTTTCCATTTTTCCTTTTAATTAAGTGTACTTATGTGAGTATTGATAAGCAAAAATATAGGAGAAAGTCTGGAAGTATGTACTAAACTTTGTTTTAATATATAGTAGTTTTAATAAAATCTGTTAACTTTTTCTAAGTAGTAGGATAACATGGTTTTTATTTTATTCTTCAGAACTTTCTTTATTCTGACTTCTGATGTTTTAAGTGAATATGTTTTTATTTTTATATGACTCCTTTAACATATACCTTGAACATGTTTAGTAAAAAATTAGGTAGAGTGAGGAATGAGAAAAAAAGAGAAATATTTATAAATTTTCTGTTATTTAGGAAACAACTTTCTGGATAGTTTTGGTGGTTTTCTTTTGGAAATCCAGGTTCCATATGTGTTGTTTGCATCTGAAGGACTTCTTAATGCTCCAGAAATACTTCAGTTGTTAGAATCCAAGTAAGTTATAGATCTCATAACTTTAGCCAAGTATATATAATGGCTAAATATTATTCTATACTAGAGGCCCAGTGCATGAAATTTGTGCCCTCGGGGGGCCTGTTCCCTCTCACAGTCTGGGAGCTCTTGGAGGATGTCCTACTGATAGCGGGGAGCGGCCTAAGCCAGCAGTTGGGACAACCTTAGTGCTGCTGTGGAGGCAGGCGAGGCTCCCGCCGCCACTGCTGCACTCACCAGCTGGGAGCCTGGCTTCTGGCTGAGTGGCGCTCCCCCTATGGGAGCACACTGCTTAGCAGGGGACAGCTTCTGCATTGAGCATCTGCCTCCTGGTGGTCAGTGCACATCATAGCAACCGGTCATTCTACCATTTGGTCAATTTGCATATTATACTTTTATTATATAGGATTATATGGTACTATTTCAGATTCAAGCCTGGTATTATATCACACAGGAATAGTTTTCCAGAAAGCTTGTCAGTGTACATTTCTCTTCCTCTAGTACACCATAATAATTATTAAATATTATTTTTCAGTAACAATTTTGTGAAGAAAAATATTGCATTATTGTTTAAATTTATATCTTAATTGTATTTCTTTTGGTTCTAGCAAATAAAAACATAAAATTCACAGACATGAATTCATAACTTTGCATCATTGAGAATGACTATTCTATTAAAAAAAAGAATAACTATTCTTATTTAGAGGACTTTCAGTACTTCTTAGGAAACAGGACTATGAGGGGCTAAATGAATTTTCACATTTTTAGAACTTTAGTTCTAGGTTATATCAACACTGAGAATTTAAAAATTATATAAAACACTTTATCAAGACACACCGTTGTCATAGTGATGTTAGAACTTAGGCTTTATCTCAAGGAAAGATGACTGTGCTGTGACCTTAGTTAAAATGCAGATTTACTTTCTATGCTTTTGTTTTTATATCTCAAGGCTATGGGGCATTCACAGAAACTTCTGAGCTAATAAAAGGTAGTTTAAAAAAAAAGGTAGTTAAAATCTAAGTCAGTTTTAAGGAGAAAGAAAAGAAAATTCTGATAAATGCAGAATGTTTAGTCTCATAGCATGATGTTTTGGTTTCATTAATTATTATTTAAAGAGCAGAATAAATTGGCCAATATATTTGTAATAGTATTGTGTTCAGTAATACTTAGCAAAGTACCTATGGCAACATAGCCAATGGATTTGTCATATGTACTGAATAAATAATAATTTCATATCTAAAGTTGATAAAATTGAATAAATTGATGTATCAGAGAAAAAGCATAGTAGTTCAAATAATTTTATATGCAGAAGGACAATAGTTTTTCTTAAAGAATTTTCTCAGTCATTTCATTATGTCACCCCCATATATTGTATTTTACAGCTATAATATCACACTAGTGGAGAGATGCTGCAGTGAGTCAATGAAATTCTTTGGAGGTACGGAGGGTTATGTAGTAGTGACAGTTGATGAACACACTGCCATAATTTTGCAGGTAAAACTATACAGTAAAAAATCAAATAAATTAAAAATATATATAACCATGTAATTTTATTATTAGCTTTACTATAGAGAGCTTAACAAAATCTATTAATGATTTCTTCCAAAACTTTGCAAATAGGCCACAAGTGCCAAAATCATGACTGTGAAATATGTCTATTACCAAGCTTTTTTGATGCTTATAATTTTTAACATACTTTAAGACAAAGCAAATATAGAATCCTTAATATTGTATATTATCCTATTTTTAAATTATTTATATAATAATTATAGTGTTGAAAACTTTAAAAGCTAAATCCTAGCCACTATGTTTCTTAAAAGGGAGCAGTATGTTAGTCCATGATTGGTAATATGGGATTTCCTATGAGGTAAGTTGGACTTGCCTATAAATAGCTGTTTTTTAATGAGTGTCTCTTAAAAATCCATATAGTTTATAATTTAAGATATAAAAATTCTTGTCTGGATCTCATTGATGTTTGCTTAATTGAAGAAACCAGTTTGACAGTATGGAATAGAAATTAATGGCAAATATCATGAGCAAATGTTAATGATATAATAATTATATGATGGAAACACAAAGCTCTGTTAGAGGTGTTTTTTTTAAAGATTTGTTTCTGTTGACTTGTTTAATATATTTTTATTGATTTCAGAGAGGGAAGGAAAGGGAGAGAGAGATAGAAACATCATGATGAGAGAGAATCATTGATCAGCTGCCTTCTGCACACCACACATCAGGACCAGCCCACATCCAGAGTATGTGCCCTGTCGGGGAATAGAACATTGGTCTCTTCATAGGTTGACACTCAACCACTGAGCTACGCTGGCCAGGCAGAGGGATTCTTAAGAGATACTGTGTCTTGCTTATTTAAGGTTTTTTAAAAAAGCAGTTATTTGGGGAAAATGTTGTTTGGGAAAAATGTTTTGATCACTTATATAAGTTACTATTAGAGTAAGCCACTTCCTGGTCAAAGATTGTGTTAGAGGAAAAAGAGAATTCCAGACCATTACATAGAGATTTCTAGAAGCACATTAACTACTGCTTTCTCATCTTCCTTAAGGAAGCATTTGAAGTAAATTATCTATTTTAAACATAGTTTCTATAGCCTTCAGGAGTAGTCAGATCCCTATCTACAAAGGACTTGACCCAAAATGGGACTCTGTAGGCTGCTTTCTTCATATCTAGGACTTGGGGAGATTCATGAGCTTTTCTTGCTGAAACTCACTAGTTGTTTTATATCTACTGTAGCTTTCCCCCTAATACTTTCAGTATGATTTTGTGTTTGTTTTTTCAGAAAATAGAAGCCCATGCTCATACTGCTCCTCAAGCTATAATTTATATGCTATAGATTTTTGAAATATGGTACCAATAATTTCATAACAACTATTAACCTAGTGAATCTTTTTATTTTATTGATTACTGGTAGGATCTAGAAGAATTGAATTGTGAGAAGGCATCAGACAACATTATTATGAGACTGATGGCATTATCATTCCAGTACAGCTATTGTTGGATAATTTTATATGCCAAAAAAATAAACTCAGAGTAAGTAAACATTTCTTCATCTAAAGTCACATTCATATTTTTTAAGTTTTAATTCAGCCCTCTTCTGTGAATAGAAGTAGCTACACTACTCTTCTGCTTGCTCATCTAGTTTGCCTTAAGTCAGGGATTATCAAAGTGGAGGCATGCCCACAGGCAAACAATGAAATTTTGGAGATATGTTTTCCTTGGACATGCTGTACAAATCATCCTCTCCTCCTCTCCTCCTCTACCTCCCTAATTCTTAATATATAATATAAAGAATTATATATTAAGAGGAGGAGAGGAGGAGAGGATGATTTGTACTTATTGATAAGTATTGATGATGATTTGTACTTAATGATAAGTATTTCACTTATCATTACTTTTTAATTCTGGACTTGTCTGTTAAAAGATAAGTCATTCTTAAATCACTTCTCTCTGAAACCTTATTAAACATACCAACTAATGAGCGTCTTGCTATACTTTTTTCATTAATGTTCATTAATGAAGAATTATTTTTAAAAAAATCCATGCCAAGACACTGACAGTAAGGGGATGAGTTAAATTTATCCCCTTCCTCCCTGCACCCTAGCATCCCCCAGATTTAACAATTTTTTTTTTTTAATGGAGGCGGGGGGAAAATTTTTTTTCCCAAAAAAAATTTCGAGTAGACAAATACCCTTGAGTCTGCTATAACAGTATTGTGTTAGCCAGGTTATTTTAACCAGTTAACTGCCACACATCCAAAATGGAAACCATTCCCACACACTATGATATTTTATTTTATTTTATTATTATTATTTTTTAATATATTTTATTGATTTTGTACAGAGAGGAAGGGAGAGAGATAGAGAGTTAGAAACATCGATGAGAGAGTCATCGATCAGCTGCCTCTTGCACACCCCCTACTGGGGATATGCCCGCAACCAAGGTACATGTCCTTGACTGGAATCGAACCCGGGACCCTTCAGTCCCCAAGCCGACGCTCTATCCATTGAGCCAAACCGGTTTTGGCGATATTTTAAATTTAATTTTTAAAAATCAATTTGCAATGGATATTATAAAAATGAATATATTACTCACAATTCAGGTGTTCTTGAATATTTTCAGTTGAAAATTCTCACTAAAATTATTTTTAAAGCATCTATAGATGCTTATAGCATACAAAGGGTTAATAACATGAAATATGGAAAACAAAATGAATTTTTAATAAGTATAATCAGATGTCAAGTGAGTGGAAGTATAGTAATATAATTTTTTTAGGTATTATTTTACAGAAAAGACACTTCATCACCTAGCACTGATTTATGCAGCTTTAGTTTCATTTGGACTAAAATCAGAAGAACTGGATGTAAAGGTATTCTTTTCCTATATGTTTGTTCATAAATATTTTTCATAAACCAAAATTATACTCGAACTCATATACCCAATGAGAAGAAACATTAAAGGTAAACCAAAACTACCTAAAAGTGAAATAAAGAACAGTTTTCAAATTAATGAATATTATTTCCACCTACACTTCTGTCCTAAAAGTCTTTAGTTTAATAAATATAAAATCATATTTTATCTCTGAATTACTACTTATATTTATTTGAAACATAGCAGGATATGAATAAAAATAAACATATCCCTTGATCAAAAATGCTCACTTAGGAAAATATACTCAGTTATTATCTGCTATAAAATGGAAATCTTAGGACATATATTTTGGTTATCTCTAGTCGTCTTTCTTAGCTCTTTTTTCAGTGTCATTGCTCTGAAATTTAGACATTCTTCCAAATCTGGGACTCAGTACTCTTCTATTATCAAATATTCTCAAAACACCCAAAACTTAATAAAATAAAATTGGACTCAAACAGTGTACTTCTGTGCACTCTATATATATTTAATATAATTTAAAGAAAATATTTCTTTAGAGTACTTATATTCCCCAGATATATACTAACAGTTTTATTTTTGAAAGTCTTGTGAAAGAAAAAATTGTTATAATTGTTTTTTGAGATTGGTACAGTCTTTGCTTTTTAAATTTCTACTACAGGACAGCATGCTTATATTTCTAAGACATCATTGTTTAGGCTAGTCCACATTAGTCTGCTACCCCATGAACAATCTTTCCTTCAATGGAACCTAAAAGAAGATAAAAATAGAAATGAAAGAGGAAGAGAAAGACTGGCATTTCAGAAGAAAGAAAGGCATGGAAGGGAACACAAGTGACAGACAGGAAGCGGGGGAAATGACAAAATTCTTTCTTAGAGTTTAGTTTAATACACACACACCTTTTTGGCAGCATTTTCTTAGTATTAAATAAGCCAAAAATGCTAGGGATGGCTACTCTAAATCAAAACCTTTTTAAAAAAAATTGATGAGAGAGAGAGAGAGAGAGAGAGAGAGAGAGAGAGAGAGAGAGAGAGAGAGAGAAAAGGGAGAGAAACATCAATAATGAGAGCATCATTGATCTGCTGCCTCTTGCCTGCCCCATGCTGAGGATCTAGTCTGCAGTTCAGGCCTGTGCCCTGACTGGGAATCAAACAGTGACCTCCTGGTCCACAGGTTGACGCTCAGCCACTGAGCCACGCCGGCCAGGCCTTTTTTTTTTTTTTTTTTTTTTTTTTTTTTTTAAATAAAGCTTCAACTTCATCTGCAAATATCCTTTATTTTTAACAAATAAAATATCCTTTATTTGTTTTTAACAAATCTTACACTATCTTTTTAAAGTTCTTATTTTAGTTGAGAACTACTAGGTTAACCAAGAAAAAGCAAAATATTAAACATTATTAGTGGTAGCCAAAAATAGATTAAATATAATACCAAATAGATTTAAATGATGCTATTAATAAATGTCAATGGAAGTGAAGAAAAACAATTTAGTTCCAAAAATTTGAAACTACAAGAATATCATTCTTAAAGAAGAAAAGAAAATTGCTTATCCTCTCACACAAAAAAATGCCCTAGGTTTCACATAGACAAATTAATAAATTATATCTAAAATAGTGCTCAAAGATTAGACTCTACTATTTTTTTTCTAATAATTATAAACATTTTTTGAATAATACAATTTGCTTCCAAATATTTTCTATAGTCTGACATTAAGATATATTTTTCAGCTAATAATTGCTCCAGGGGTGGAAGAGACTGCCTTGATTATCCGACAAATTGCTGACCACAATTTAATGACTTCAAAGAGAGATCCTCGTGAATGGTTAGATAAATCCTGGCTTGAAGTTTCACCATCTAAGGTATATTTCCTAAATAAATAAGTTAGATATTTTCAAAGCAAATATGAATGCCTGTATTTGAATTCTCTTTTTGGTAATATATTTTGTTCTCCAATGCTTGCATGAGCATATAGGACAATATCATCATGTACAACATTTATTTAGACCATTTTATAGAAGTATTTGTTAATTTCACAGAACTATTTTAATGGGATCTTTTATAATGAACTTTCAAAATCTAAGTTATTATAGGGTGATGTAATGACTTCAATTTAAAAACATAACTTTTTCTAATTCCTAAATTTAAACATTTAAAAATATTAAATTAATTAAGAAAATAACAAAATTTTATCATTTCATGATTTGTCAATAATTTAATTATATTATTGAAACTTAAAGTAGAGTTTTAAAGTACGTATAAGATTAAATAGTTAATTTTTAGAAATTCCTTTGGTTTGAGCATAAATATTTCCAAGATCTTATACCAACTCAGTGTTTCTGTTACCTTTATTTTTAAAATATATTCAAATCATGAAGCCATTAAAAAAAGAATGACAAGGCTCTTTATGTACTAATATGGAATAATCTCCAAGATAGATTGTTAAGTGAAACATCAAATTTTCAGGACAGAGCAAGCAGTATACTACCATTTGTGTAAAACAAGGGGAAATTAATATTTGTGTTTAATTATAAATTAATAAAATACCTCTGAAAGGATACCAAGAAATGATAACAATCTCAACAGAGAACTGGAGTAATGGGGTGAGAATGAGACTTTTCACCTTTCAGTACTTTAAAAGTTTTGAACCATGTGATTTTTACTTATTCAAAAATTAAAATTATAAAACAAATAAAATGTTCATATGTATTAAATCACAGAGCTTTTACGTGCTTAAACAGAACACAATACTATCAGCAAGTATGGGTATAATTAGCTATGACACGTATATGTATGTCCTACCAAGATATGTCAAATCTGCTCACATGTCTGTCATTTGATAAAAACCAGAGAGGGTACAAAAAGCCAGTGCAATTCAGGAAAAAGTAAAATATAGAGATGGCTGCTATAGTTCTAGACCTGAAAACATACATTTTTAGATTGTCTGTTGTCAGGGTCAGTTCTGGTCAATAGAAGTTCTCCCCATATTAGTCTTTAAAATGAGGCTTTCCTTAGATTTTAACATCTCTTAAGTATCATAAACATGGTTCATCTTAATCAAACAATGACAGTATATGGAATACAAAGGGAGAGTTAAAGAAATCTTGAGGTCCTGTAAAAGATTTCTCTTTAGACAATGTAGCATTGGTTAAAACAATTGTCATGTGAAGAAGGTGAACTGTAACACATCTTTTTGAATGTCTGATTAGACTGAATAAACTTTCAGGTCCTTTGCAATTCTGAGTGTATGAAAGTTTCTTTCTCTCTTAGCTATACTTTGTTCCAGACAGCTCAAACTGAATGTAGGTGCAATGACAAAAGTTTTAATACAATAGAATGAGTAAAATAAAATGAGTCACTTTTAAAAGACCACTGGCTGATTAGTCCTTAAACTCTTTTCTAGGAAGAAATGTACTTACTTGATTTTCCATGTATTAACCCATTGGTGGCTCAGCTCATGTTAAATAAAGGGCCTTCACTCCACTGGATATTATTAGCAACTCTTTGTCAACTTCAGGAACTCCTGCCTGAAGTTCCAGAAAAAGTGTTAAAGGTTAGTTAGTTAAGATCTATTTTCTTATAAAGGTTTGTTTCCTTTCCATCTGAGAATGTATTTTTACAATAAGGGTATTCAAAATGAAGGAATCTAAGTGTAATTGTTTTGGACTTCACATAGCAAACAAATAAATTCCTTTAGCTAAATTTTATATAGAATTCTCATAGGTTGTCAATCACATTATACATTTTAAAGTTACCTTATACAAATAATTCAGTTTATTGCAATTTAAATTATTGTGAAATGTTAATGTGCCCCCAAATATTTAATTATAGACTCTATTCATGTGGATTTACATGATCTCTTCCAAACAATCCTGACACCCTTCATTATAGTAAAGAGAACTTTAGCTTCATTCGTAAAATGTTACATTTTTATCAAGGAAATGGTATTCATGTGTAACTTGTGTAATTAAAATTATTTTATAACATTAGAAAATTCAAATTATAATAAGTTTTTCATTTAACAGAGCCTAATTATGTTGTTATTACATGGGTCAATATAATACCTATAATAAACTACTTTCTTTATATTTAGCCTTCTTCCCATATGGATAAGCATTATTATGTATATTTATTTGACTGAGGTTAATATTGTATTTGTATTGTACTAACTAATTTTTAAATATTTTTAGCATTTTTGTGACATCACTTCCTTATTCAAGATTAGTTCTCCATCCATAACAAAATCACCTCAAATTTCATCATCTCAGGAAAATAGGAATCAAACTAGTACCTTCCCTTCTCAGAGTTCAGCTTCTGACCCTTCAGACTCTGCCATTCAAGAACATGAATATTACCAGTATTTACACTTAGGAGAGACAGTGCAGGAAGAAACAAATAGCACTTCAAACTATAACTTTTCCCTGATGGAACTAAGAGAAAGAGAAGTGCCGTGCGTTTTACCACCTGTGACTTCTTCCAGTCAGACCAGCTATTGGAAAGACTCTAGTTGTAACCCTAACATAGAGAAAAATCCTTTTCTGATTAATATGGAATCAAGGAACTCAGATGGTAACTCCTTTCTAGACCAGAATGACTCACAGACAGATGTCTTTTCTTTAGCTCTAACACAAATGAATTGTGAAAACAGAATATCACCAATCAACACTCAGAAGAGAGTTGCCCTTAATTTTACAAATTATCAGAGAAAGGGAACACATGAAGCCAAAATAACAATAAATAAAGAAGAATTTGCCCCTATCTTTTCTTTAGAAGGCTCTCAATCACTTCCTCATTGGAACTGTAAGGAAAATGTATGGGAACAGAATCACTCATTCAACCTACAGTATGGTTCAGAGCAGACTATGTGTGATAAATGGTATTCTCAGAAAGATAATGTATTCACTAATCAGCAGAAATGTCTATCAGATGAGTTAGAAGACCTCCTATACAAAAGTTCAAGTGCTGGGACTAAAGAGAATTTCTGGAAAGAATTACCATCTGTACCCAGTTTGGATTTATTTTGTGCTTCTGATTCTAATGTAAATCAAAAAGAATTCAACAATCTTTATTTCTACCAAAGAGGTAGAACATGTTTAGGACAGAAGAGGCATGCTGAACCTTCATCTAACTCAGGAGACAGGATATCATTAACAGGTAATGCTATTCAATAGTTGATAAACTATTCTCAAATGTAAATTAAGATGATATAACCATCTCAAAATTTTAGAAAAATGTTTTTGTTTTAATGACTACACTTAAAGAGTCCTCAAGCCGAAACTGGTTTGGCTCAGGGGATAGAGCGTCGGTCTGTGGACTGAAAGGTCCCAGGTTCGATTCCGGTCAAGGGCACGTACATTGGCTGCGGGCACATCCCCAGTGGGGGGTGTGCAGGAGGCAGCTGGTCAATGTTTCTCTCTCATCGATATTTCTAGCTCTCTATCCCTCTCCCTTCCTCTCTGTGGAAAATCAATTTAAAAAAAATTTTTTTTTAAAAAGAGTCCTCAATAACTTTTGCTTCAAAGGAAAAATCAAAATTCTAATTAGAGATAGCTAAGAATATAAATGCAAATAAAATGTCAAATTCTTGTACCTTTAGATGAACTAAGCATTCAACTTCAGAAGTGAAAAATACAGAAAAAAATCTAAAATAGCAGAAGACTAAAATCAGAGATTAAACAGAGAAATCAGTGAATTAGAAAATTAATTTATTTGTCAGGCAGGGATATTTAATGAACTAAAATTTATTAAGAGCTGCTTTTTAAAAAAAATCTTTATTGTTGAAAGTATTACATATGTCCCCTTTTCCCCCCCTATTCATGCCTTCTAGCCTGGCCCCACCCCAGTCCCAGGCCTTCACCAGCCTATTGTCTGTATCCATGGTTATGTATATCTGTTCCCAAATCAACCAAAAAACTTGTGTGTATACACACACACACACACACACACACACACAAGTTTTTTGGTTGATTACTTCCCACCCAAAAAGCTTATTATATGCCAGGTGCCATTAAGGCCTCTTATGTGGATTATTTAATTCTGACAAGCCTGTTAAATAGATACTACGGTATTAGCTCTATTGTGCAATTAATGGTTCTGGACATTTAATCGTATCAGATTTTTAAAGGACAATTGTATTTCCTCACTTACGGTAATTACTAGAGGCCCAATGCGCGAAATTCGTGCAAGGGGCTTTGGCGGGCGCTTCTCCCTCAGCCCCTGCCCAGCGCAGCTTCATCCTGAAGGACATCAGGGCTAATTAGCATATTTCATTATTATAGATACCTTTCTTTTGTGTCATTTCTCATTGCTACCTCCTGAACATCTAGAACAAAATGTTAAATTCTAATGGTCATACCAGGTGACCTTGCCATGATGGAGGAAAAAAAAGGAAGAAGCTTACGCTTCAAAGCTCCTCTTTTGCATAGGCCCTTTTGCAAACCTAGAGGGGTCCTGAAAATCTTGTTTTCTTTCTTTTATTAAAAGAGAACCTCCATGACTCACAAAACTTGGATTTGATCCCCTTTAATAGCCATAATTTCTTTGTTCTTGCTTTTAATGAGAAGTATTTTATCCCTAGTTTTGTAAGTATTGTGAGGAATAGATGCTGAATTTTATCCAAACTCTTTTTGGCACCTATTGGGATAAATCGAGCATGTTTTCTCCATTGACTTATTAATATTAAGGATTGTATTTATAAATTTAATAGTGTTGAATCATTTTTGCCATTTAAATAATGAATTGGTTTTGAGGGGTGATTTTTAAAATATGCTAAACATGGTTGCTAATGTTTATGATTTTCATATCTATATTCATAATGAAATTAATCTATTGTGTTATTTGTGCTTTGTTGCATTTTGAAATGATTATTCCAGCTTCATCAATGAACTAGATGAAAATTCCATTTTTTTCTCCCCTAGAACAAATTAAGCATGCAAATTATTATATTTTCTTGAACATAGGACCTCCGTATAGAATAATTCTCCCATTTTCTCAATGAGATTTCAGAAAATATTTTAAAATAAATTTTAATATTTAAGCACTTAGGATATAGATGGAATAGACATTAATTATAAATATATATTTTTAAAAATTATATGTAAACTAGAGGCCCAGTGCACAAAATTTGTGCACTCAGGTGTGGGGGGTCCCTCAGCCCAGATTGCAAGAGGGCACAGGCCAGGCCAAGAGACCCCACCAGTGAATGATCAGGGCCGGGGAGGGATGTGGGAGGTTGGCCAGCCAGGGAGGGACTTCGGGAAGGCTCCAGGGCATGTTCGACCTGTCTCACTCAGTCCTGATTAGTAGGACCCCAGCAGCAAGCTAACCTAATGGTTGGAGCATCTGCCCCCTGGTGGTTTGTGCACATCATAGCCAGTGGTTGAGTGGCCTTAGCATATTAATAGCATATTACGCTTTGATTGGTTGAATGGCCGACTTGGCATTTAGCATATTAGGCTTTTATTATATAAGATACTTTCCAATTATTTCCATAGAATAATTTCATTCAAATAGTTCACATAAATCTCTGATGATAGTATCTTCATATAACTATGGCAACTTTAGACTTTTACTGTGTAAAGTAAAAGTCTCCAAATATGTTTAATATATAACACATTTTGAATTCATATTGATGCAATCCTAGAAAATTTATCCAAAGCCATTGGCATAACCTCAAGATAATTTCCATTTGTCCTTTAAGTGTATATTTGTGATATCTACGATAAAATTATCTACATTATTTTTTAAAATTTGCTTATAATGGCATCCAACTTTTGCAATTATGAGATTATATTTCCAGAAATAATCACTAGAATGGTTTTTAAATTTTTAGCTTCCTTTTATACTGATTTAATCAATCAAGGCTATTTCAGGCTAGAGTATATCATATAAAATATAGTTGTCAGGTAGGTCCACACTTCACCACCATCTAGCATATATTAGTTTGAGATAAATTTTACAACATTATATGTATGGGTTAAAGAACAGGCTTACTGAAGGAAAACTTAAAGGCAAGAGAAAGTTAGTTATTTGTATAAGGTGTGGCCATACAAATATGTGTTTATAACACTAATTAGTACTGGGCCATTACATATAGGTGCATTTATGTTAAAAGTTTAATAGTCACTATTTTATCCCAGTTTGAAGACTTTAAAACTTCACAGGTGATGAAAAGAAAAGATCCATCTGAATAGTTGGAAAAAATAGCTATACTTTATTATTTTCAGCACTAAAATGGTTTTCCTTTTTCTCCTTTTAACAGATCTCACGTGTTCACAACTACCGCAATTCAAAAAGCGACGTCTAATGTATGAAAAAGTCCCTGGTAGAGCTGATGGACAAACTCGTCTGAGGTTTTTTTGAGAGAGAAAAAAAATAGTGCTTACGTGGCACATTCCATTGTTTTTGTTGATAGACCAATCACAAAATGATTTAGATTTGGTCATACCTTAAAGAAAATGCAATTATTCTTAGATGTTCTCGGTTTTCTATATTAAATGTTCATCACATACGTTCTGCCCCATAGTTTGCATATTCAAATATTTCTGGATTGGCCCTTGTTAGGGAGCCAAAAGTGTGAGTTCAGCCTCCAAGGCTCTCCAACTTCCCAGACTGGCTCTTGCAATAGAAAATTCTATTCTTTCTCTGAGAGCATTTCATTTCCCTGGGAGGTTTTCAGATTAGAGGGAGTTATTAGCATTTAGGTTCATTGCTGGTGATAGTGATGCTGACCTTTGAGGTCTGGTGAGAGGCCTTATTCCCTAGTTCCAAAGCCCAGTTCAAACTCTGTAGACCTCATCAGAATACCCCTTGTGTCTGCCTCTCATTGTGACAGATATAAGATACTCCTCGTTCCACTGAAACTCAGCATACACCTGGGATCAACAATAGGGTGCCCAACCCCTGGCCTCTCATTGTAGGAGCCTGGATATTCTCCCCAAATACTGAGCCCCACCCTAAAACAAGGGATCCCACCGATGGAGTAGCCTGAGTTGGAGGGGATGGGAAGGCAAACTGGAGCAATCCAAAATATTTAGGACATTTGCATCTGTGTTCGTGAGATGTCTCAAGTTTTCTTGTATTATAGTAGCAAGATTTTGCTGAAGGAAAAAGCGGACTAGGAGACGTTCTTGTGAGTTGTTTCTATTTTACACATTAAAAGCTGTACATAATCAATGTAGACAACTTGGTGAGTTTGGTGATAAGTGAAACCATCATCACAGTCTATGCCATGAACCTAGTCATTACCTCCAAAAGGTTCCCCTGCCCTCTTAGGTATTATTTTTGTGATAAGAACAGTTAACATAAAATCTGCCTTGTTAGCAAATTTTTAAGTAGAGAGTATTGTTAATTATAGGCACTAGGCTGTAAGCAGATCTCTAGAACTTACTCAACTTATAAATTAAAATTTGTTTGTTAATGAAGATTTTTTTAAATGCTTGTTATTGTTAAGATGGAGAATGGAAGTAGTTTAAATGGTGATAGAAAAGATCTAATGGAGAAGCTGAAGATACAGGAGAGAAAGGATAATTGGTAGTGTGACATTTCAGAGAAAATGAACCAGATCCAGAGAACACATACAAGGGCTAGAAAGGGACACCTGAATTATGATCAAATGAAAGGAGTTCAGATGGCTTACATTTGTAAGTTTAGTGTTCAGAACTTAAGAGAGTACTTACCTAATGGCTTCTATTTTCTCTATTGCAACAATATTATGCTAAAAAAATCTTCATTTATTTATTTATGGTTTTATACATAGTTATTTCAAGAGCAAATGCCAGCAATTGAGATATTTTTGTATGTTATACATATGTCTATTTTTTACAAAATTCTACAAGTACTTATAAACAAAAAATTTGTATTTCCCACTTCTAGCACTCAATCTCACAAGCAAACAGAAATCTGTGAAACCGTAAAACAAAATCAGACACAAAATGTTGTTGTCATAGAAAATAATGAGTTAAGCAGAAATTTTATTTCCAAGCTCTTCAAAAATTATTACAAACACAAATAAAATATCCATTTTAAAGTGTCTCAAATTAAATCAAAGGCACATAATCAAGGAAAAACACTTATGACATTAAGAATCCATTTAGCTTGTAAGATTTTCACATTGCTTTGCTTTTAATCACTTGCAATATTCTGTAAGTCACATTTTAAACATATTTGAAAGCTATGAAATAATTTAGTATTTTTTTAAGTATAACCACAACTATGAAGTAGAGTAACTTAAGAAGACAAAGATCAGATCTCTGGCATACACAAAATGGGGAGATCTAATACACAACACATTAATTTTTCCAAATAAGATTGCTAACAGCTTCCATATTTAGTGTTAAAAATAAAAATCTTCTCACAAAAATCAAGACATCACTTGATTAATAAAGTCTGTCCTTTCCCCCAATTTTACACTTTCCTGCCTTCACTTGAAATTACAAATTCATGAGAAAAGGACATATTTTATTATGGTGTAAAAATCTTAACAACAAATTACAAATATTCAACTTTTTAATAAAAATGTTTTCCTTCCCAAAATGTAAACATCCAGTAAATAAAACATACATAATATTTCAGGTCTAGAAATACTAATAATTCACTTATGAAAGAGGTGCATTTTTGTATATTTGGTGGTAGGGTTTTTGTTTTTCTTAAGGATAAAGCACTTCACTAAACAAACCAGGCCATTATTATCTAAAAGTCTTCTCCTTCACCCAGTTTCCTAATTTGAGTTGAAGCCCATCAATTTCTGTAGAATTTTGGCTTTAGGAAGGTCTGAATAGGTAAGTCATTTGGTTAGAGAACAATGTTTTCATGAGACTTGGAGGCAGTCATTCATCACTCATGCCTGAAGGTTTCCTTAGCAAACTTCTTTCCTAATGGAAAGAGAATTTGGTTCATTTTCACTTTAGTAAGATTTACACATGATATTAACAGTCAGCGTTTCATAGGGCACTTTAGTATTCTCAAAGCAGAGAGTAACAAGTTAATTTTAAAAACCCATCCAAACCACACTACTGAAAGAGTAGCACCCATGAAAGTGCTCTGTAAAAAGAAAAATTCTATGCCAACATGTAACCTCTACCTTAATACCATAAATGTGGGCATTTTTTAAAATATATATTTTATTGATTTTTTACAGAGAAGAAGGGAGAGAGATACAAAGTAGAGAGTTAGAAACATCGATGAGAGAGTCATCAATCAGCTGCCTCTTGCACGCCCCCTACTGGGGATGTGCCTGCAACCAAGGTACATGCCCTTGACCGGAATCGAACCCAGGACCTTTCACTCCGCAGGCCAGCGCTCTATCCACTGAGCCAAACCAGTTTCGGCAAATGTGGGCATTTTTAATTAAAAGGTACAACAGTAGCTAGTAGCTGATAATATTACTTCTTTTTAGTATGCATAATTCCCTTTATATGTATGAAAAAGGACCTAAAATGATTATGTACTATATGAAAACCCATACAAACACAAAATTTGAACATGTTGGCCCCAAAAGACTCTCAAAGCTACTCACTGAATTTTTCCAAACAAAGTAAAAATATGAATGAGATCCCATAAAATCCATCACAACCCATGACATTTCTAATATGCCACCAAAGATATGTTTTCATTTCAATGTCTGGCTTTTAAAGCTCTTTTAACCAGACTCACACTTTCCCCTCTAGCTACATTAAAGCTTCCTCCGTTAAAACTCAGAGATAGCCTGGCCACTTTGGCTCAGTGGTTAAGCATCAACCTATGAGCCCCGAGGTCACGGTTCAGTGCCCACTCAGGCACATGCCTGAGTTGTGGGTTTGATCCCCAGTAGGGGGCGTGCAGGAGGCAGCCAATCAATGATCTCTCCCATCATTGATATTTCTCTCTCTCCCTTCTTCTTTGAAACCAATAAAAATATTAAATAAGTGAAATAGAGATGTATTCTGAAGCCTGTGGAAGAAATCACAGCTGGTAGTAGAAACAGCTCTCCTCCTCTGGGGAGGCCTTTGTCCCAAGAGTAGCAAGTGAGTTGACAGCACCAAGCAGCAAAGGACAACTCCGGGATGGTGTAAGGACAGAGAGAGTAGCATTCAGGTCAACAGATGGCCACCAGCTAACTCATCACAGAGCTCAAGGACGTGAAGATATTAACATCTTGGGAGGTAGTGCCCAAGAGGATTGAGACTCTCTTAATTAGGTGCAACCCACAGGCAGGGTAAATACAGACTAGAGACACCCTTCAGGGAGAGTTGTGCATTTGGCTGCTTTTCTTTTTAATTCCCCCAAGAAGAGTAGATACTCAAAACACAGGTGCCCACATCCTTTGGGAGCCCTGTGATAGTGCCATGGCCCTAAGCCGGCACAGTGGATCAAGACTCACCAGTCTTCAGAGTAAAGCACAGGATCTGGGCTCCCGGAAGGGGTTGCTGCCCGCTGGAACTCCGACCAGCAGGGCATCCTTGCAGGCATTCTGCATGCAGTACTGCTGAAGCTCAGCAGCCGCCTGAGAGACCTGAAACCAAAGGACTATAGCATGACATGCTGCCCCCAGCCAGACCCACCCGCCCCCTGCCAGACCCACCCGCCCACAGCCCTTTGACATTCTGACAAATGCTCTTGCAGCCTGACCATACTTTTTGTGACTGCCGCCAAGTCTCGTTTTTGCTGAAAGTTCTAATAACTGAACTCCAAAGAGAAAAGGTTACAATAGCTATGAACTCTGATTTAGGATATTTTTGGTTGCTTATTTAACAAAAGAAAAAGCAGCCTCTCTGATTCATCTAGTATTCTAGTTCTGAGACTAAATTGGTAAAGAAATAGCTCATGCAGTGTCCCTTTTTCACTCATAAAGTATGCATTGATATATGCATGTTTGCCAAGTGAGCACACTGTTTAATGTATACAAGGCTCGAGTTTCATCCAGTGTGCTCAGAACTAGTTCCCCCACCACCTTGCTTGGAGGAAGGATAGCTTGTTGGTGAACAGAGCAGCCTCTGGGACTGGATTGTCTGGGCTCAAATTCCGCTGTGTCCCTACCTTGTACGAACATGGCCCGTTTCTTAGCTTCTCAGTACTTGTTTTCTCATCAGTGAATTGTATTTAGTAATACAATAGTAACTTCATTGGGTTGATGTGATGATTTGAGTTAATGCATGCAAAGCACTCAGAATAGTGCTGACACACAATTAGCAATAGACTAGTATATGTGGCAGATTGCAGAAAAGTCACAATAGTTTGCAACTCCTCCCACCAAAAGGTGGAGTTTGTTTACCCACTTCTTGAATCTGAGCTTGTTGTGACTTGCTTTGACCAGAGAATGTAGTAGAAATAATGGGCAAGTTCCAAGTCGTGGCTAGAAGCGCCTTTGCAGTTCTCTCTCTTGCTGTGATTAGAATCCTGAAATCACCATCTAATAATACCAAGCTAGATGACGTGAGATCGTGTGGAAGAGCAGCAGAAAGCCAGCCCCCAGCCACCTGCCTGCCAACCCCCAGATTCATGAGTAAAGCCACCTCATATCACCCAGACACCAGCCTACCCCCCACTTGACTGCAGATGCACAGGAGGGCCCAGCAAAGACCAGCAGAACTATACAGTGGAACCCAGCTTAAACTGCTGACCTAAGCATCGTTGAGTTAGTAAATGTCATTTTAAGTCACAGCATTGGTTCCATGTTATTCTGATTTTTTTCTTATTTTCCATTTGATGCATGTTTGAAGACTTTCTTCACTTCCCATTTTTCTTTTCACTTTTTAAAATGTTTTTCTTTTCACTTTTTAAAATGTTTTAAAATGTTTTTATTCATTCCAGAGAGAGGGAGACAGATAGAAACATCAATGATGAGAGAGAATCACTCCCAAAGTGCTGCCTGTGAGAAGCCGTTAAAGCACCCCAGATCTGCCACCCTGAGCACATCCCTCAATTACGTTTGTTATCTGTGTGCCTTGAACAATTCACGCCAATTCTCTAGATCTCGGTTTCATCTCCCATAATTATTTTTAATGTAGATAGGAATTGGCTCCCCGCTTCACAGCGTAGGCATCTGGCTGTTTTCCTCTCCACCTCCGGTCTCTGCATCATCTTCACCACTGGCTACAACCCGTTCCAGTCCCCTGACCTCCTCTCAAACAGCCTTCTCCATGCCAACAGTCACAGCCAAGACCTGCTAACTGCTCCACAACCGAAATGTTATACTCCCACATCCTGCTTTCTCATCACCATCTCTCCTTCCCATCCAGGGCGCTGCTTCCTGGCCTGGCTACACCTGCTCTTTGCTCTCAGAGAGAATGCCACCTCCCCTTTCCTCCAGCCCATCGCCAGGAGGCTGCACGGTTCTGCCTCCTTCCAGCCCGGGCTCAGGCTCTTTCTGGGCAGACCCTCAACCCCTTGCCCTCCACGCCCACCTCCATCTCTCTGGCATATCTTCCCTGCTAACCCACTTACTTGGATCAACTACCCTGCAGGTGGCACTCAGATTCCTGGGTGGCCAAATGCAGCGGGACGAGAAAAATCATAAGGAGTGCAATGGGTCTCCCCTCTCACTGGAGCTGGGTCTTGAACATCACAAGGTGTCTATGGATGTGCCTGGTAAGAAAGAGAGCACTCTCGCGCCACCCTCGCTCTGGAGATTCCATTGGCTCCCTTTCCTCTGCCCCAAAGAAAATGTAGCCTTCTATTTCACAAAGAAAGCTGTTATCATACAAGTCCTTAACCTAGAAACATCTATCTTTACACATATCCTCACCCCCCTTTCTGCCTGTCTCAAAAGCACACCCCACCCCCCACCCCCCCGCAATCCTAGGCCCCTGTCTCCTCTTCCTCTAAATCTTCTCCATTTGTTCCTTTGCTCAACGCAAAACATGGCTTTTTTGTTTCCTACTTTAAAAAAAAAAAAAAAAAAGTGTTTCCTTTTGAAAACCAGACTTCTCTCTTTTTAAGTCTGCCTACATTATTACAATCCAGATTCTGCTCCTCCTGCTGAAACCTCTTCAGCATGCCATACGTCTCACTTTCTCGTGTTTTATACACTTCACATCACTCACTGTCTGAAATTATTTTATTGTTAACGTGTTTTCTGTTTCTCTTCCCCACTAGAATCGCCGTATGCTCAGGACCTAGGAGAGTGCCGGATACGGAGAACGGGCCTACGAGGTCATGGACCAGCACAGCAGTGTTCACACACACACACACACACACACACACACACACACACACACTGCAGATGCTGCTGCCCGTCCTAGCTGCTCAGCACAGACGCCTTTTCACCAACTGAGACAACACCCGCTGGATGTGCTTCTCCTCAGCCTTCTCTTCTGCAGGGCCCGGCTCCCTGCCCCCGCCTCTCACCAACACCCCTTCCCACCCTGGATCTCTCCACTGCATCCCTCAGCCTTGGCCTCCGAGCTTCGGCCCATGTAGCCCAACACCTTCTGGACGCCCCTCGAAGCCCACGGACCCAAAACTGGCCTCGTCGTCCCCCTTCCTCCCTGTGGCTCTCTCCCTCCCTCCCTTCCCTCTCCCCCTCCCCGGCGCTGCAGCCAGCACGGGTCACGACGCCCGGAACCCTGAGCAGCGCCTCCCCGGCTCCCTCCCTCCCCACAGTCCATCATCCCCCAGGCCGTCCATTCATTCGGTCGCCCCGCATCCCGGCCTCATCCTCGCGCACCGACGAGGAAACGCCGAGGGGCGCTCAGTCCCGCCCCCCTGCCCCCGCGGGGCCAGCAAGCCCTTCTCCCCGGAGCCCCGGCCTCCTGGCCCTCCCCGCGGGCCCGCCTCCCCGCCGCCCGGGAGCCTGGGTCCCGCTCGGCCCGGCGGCGGCTCCCATCCCTCCGGGCCCAGCCATCCTCCCGCCGCCCCGCCCGCCCCGCGCGGCCTCGCCCGGCCCCGCGCCCCGCGCCCGGCTCGGCGGCGGCCCCCCGCGGCCTGGGATGCCCTCCGCCTCCGCCCGCACCTTGATCCTCTCCACGCCGGCCTCCAGCTTGAGCTGCTCCACCAGGCGCTGCAGGGCGTACAGGCTGGCCCCGGAGGACATGGCGGCGGCGGCGGAGCGGAGGGCCGGGACCGGGAGCGGAGGGCCGGGCCGGGGCGGGGCGGGGAAACCGCTGCGCCCGCCCCGCCGCCCGGCCCCGCGCCCCCGCCCCCGCCCCCGCCCGCGCCGGGCCGCCCGCGCGGGAGGAGCGGCTGGTGAGCGGCGGTTTGGGACCCAACCGCCAGGGACCCCGCGTTCCTAACGGGCGAGACCGCACCGGCACCGCGTCCTGCGCAGCTCACGCCTCCCCGGCTTCATCTCTACCTCTTCCCGCCTGCGACAGGTACCTGTCACCCCTTTATAACTGTGGGCTCCTCTTCCAATATCCGGGCTCACTCTTCTCCATAAAAATAACGAAGCGGGGAGGTGTTTCTGCCAGCGTTACATGAAAATAGCAATAATATGCACCACTGGCTTTCTAAAATGATTCAAAGAAACGGGAAAACACATCCACTATAACGAGGGAAACAGTGCACCATAAAAATTACTGCACTTCCTTATGCCCATTGTTAGAACTCTGCTGACTGACCAGCAGGTTTGTAGGCTCGGCTTCTGGAGACATTTCCATGGGCTTTTTTTTTTCTTTTTCTTTTAAAAAATGTTAGAGGCGGGGCGGGGGGACGGTAGGGGAGGGGAGGGAGGAGAGGGGAGGGGAGGGGAGGGGAGGGGAGGGGAGGGGAGGGGAGGGGAGGGGAGGGGAGGGGAGGGGAGGGGAGGGGAGGGGAGGGGAGGGGAGGGGAGGGGAGGGGAGGGGAGGGGAGGGGAGGGGAGGGGAGGGGAGGGGAGGGGAGGGGAGGGGAGGGGAGGGGAGGGGAGGGGAGGAGAGAGAGAGGAGAGAGAGAGAGAGAGAGAGAGAGGAGAGAGAGAGAGAGAGAGAGAGAGAGAGAGAGACAGACATTGGTGTGCCCGACCAGGAATCAAACCCACAACCTTCCAATGCACAGGGTGATACTCCAACCATTGAGCCACACAGCCAGCGCTTGGGCATTTTTGAGACTTTCTGAGGCAGTGGAACTTAGGGCTACTTGATGTCCTTTTGAGCAACCATTCAAGCATGCCTGTTTATCTCACTTAAAGTGTCCCTTCAGGACATGTAAGCCTTCTACTAGTGAGCAGCTGATGATTCTGGAAGTTTCTTTCCTGAGCTGTCATCTTAGCTGCTTCGCCTTGTACCCAAGGCCACAAGAGGCCCGCAGCTGTTTTAAAATATACAACCCCAACTCTAAGGAGCATCACTTTTCTCACTCTAGCATGTACTACACCTCGAGCAAGGTGAGGAATTCCAACACCTACTAAACGAATCGAGAAACGCCCTCCTGCCCTGGATTTTAACCAATGAGAATGAATGGCTCCTGTTCCCTCCGCAGGTAAGGAAACATTTACTGACACTCATGTTTGCCAGCACTTTCCTCCTATCTTGTTTAGTTCTCATAACAACATACTATCTATCCTAATCTTTAAAAACTGTGTAACAAAAGCAACATGTTCATCTTTGATTTAAAATGTCATACCAACAAACGTGACACATTGCAACCGTTTTATTCATATGAAGCATGGGATAAATCCTTCTACAGCAGTATTGATTCCCTACTACGCATGTGCATTGATACGTTGGTGAAAATCATACTTGCTTTAGTCAAATTATGTGTGAATCATTTTCACCTCCACATGTATAAACTGTATCTCATTGTTTATATCTCATTGAAAGAACAGCACATAGTCACTTCTTTTTTTCTGGTTTCAATGTATGTAAATGCACTCATCTACAACGGATTTTTTTTTTTTTTTTTTTTTTTTTTTTTGCCACTCAAGGACTTCATAGTATATGAATAACTTTTCAGTACACTATTTCTGCTTCGTTACTTTTTAAAAATTGAAGTGGGGGTAAAAAGCAATACTGTGGTACAAAAGGCCTTTTTGTACAAAGTCTCTTCTGGAAACATGTTTGAAAAAAGTCATAGTCCTATAATGACTGTAATCAAGATCATCCTACAAGGACATGAACACAGAGTCACTCTCCTGGAGAGTTTATGACCTTCTCAGGAATACTATGACTGGGGAGGAAGAGTGGGAAGACATTCTAGAGGACTCTCCTAGAGATATGTTCTGAACATATTTTAATCCCAGAACAACTATAATGAAGATGATGTGATAGTTGAAATCATTTTGTTGAAGTTTGTGTCTAGAAAGACACTCAGAATAATATAATGAAATGCTGTTATGTTTTATGTTTTGTGAAAATATCAGAGGCCACGAAAGCAGAAAAATGTAGCACTATAACAGAATACGGAAACACGTTTGAAGAATAAGCACTTAACACGTAAACATTTTCAATGATATCTAATAAATTTTCATGTCAAATCTTTTAACTAAACATATAAAATTTTTAAATGGCAACTTATAAATCTTCATTTTAAATCTTTTAACAAAACCCACAAATAGATTATAAAAATTGAACAATCATAAATGTCTCATGTATAAAGTTTTAAGGTAAAGTTTAAATTTCTTCATTATTCTATTTAATCAAATACTTAAGGAATTTCCGTTACTGCAGAGGAGCAGTGGAAACATTTCTAAAATAATTCAGTTATGAAAATAATATCACGATTAAGGTTTGGCACAGTAGCATTCCAGCAGCCCTCAGTCATCCACAAACGTTAGCCGCCCGGGCCCTTCATTCCTCATCCATCTCCTGTATCTCTTCCATCGAGGGTTGTTGGCCAATTTTTGCTTTAGCTCTTCTTCTTGTTCTTGTTTGTAGACCTGTAAGTATAAAAAACACTGACTTTATAATCCAAAGGGAAACATCTGTCATAAGCTTTATGGCATATTTACATTTTTCAAATATGAGTTGATAAAAGTGTCCAATGAATGGGTTTGTTTGTCTTCTGAAGACCGTGCACTAAAAATACCAAGCAGTCAAGCACTTGAACATTCAGTGTTAAATATTAAAGAACAGCTTGTATAAGGACTAGCCCTCATTAAAATCATACACAAGCTGAGTTTAAAGGACTTAAACATTTCCTCTCTGCAATTAGTGTCCAATATTAAGAATCACACTTTGTTTTTTAACGTGGTTCTCTGTAAGTTAATCTGGTGGCTTTCGGTATTTGTTGATCCTAACCAAAATGATCTGGTATATACTTTGTCTCCAAATTGAACCTACATTCAATCCACTTTTATCTTCAAAAATAATTATTGGTTTTTCAAAATATTTTTACTAAAGTTATCAAAGAAGGTTAAATAAACCACATGGATTAAGAACAAAACATATGCAACTCTGTAACTTTCAGTGGATGTCAACTGACATTAAATGGACAAGTTTTCATAACCAGTTTCAGAGTTATATCAAATTTTACAAAGGAATTACTCTACTTCCAAATTTAGGAAGTAAGGACCAAGATAATTTCATATAATAACAGTAGAGGCCCAATGCACGAAATTCGTGCATGGGATTGGGTGTCGGACTGTGAGAGGGTGCAGGCCAGGCCAAGGGACCCCACCAGTGCACAATCGGGGCTGGGAAGGGACTGCGGGAGGGCTCAAGGGCGTGTCGGGCCAGTCTCACTCTTGGATTTCAGAAATTTGAGTGCACTTCTGTGATTCTTACCACACACCTCATTTTACCTTGGTATGGGAAGGTGACATAAAAATCCCAGAAGACTTGTTACTCACCTCATAATTCTCCTTGATCCAGAGCTCCCTTTTAAGAAAAGTTTCTTTTTGATGATCTTCTAGACTATCAAACTGAGACTTTGACATCTTCATATATTTACGTATGAGATATAGTCTTTCTTCTTCCCCATACTCTTTGCCTTTGATATTAAAGTTATAGACCCACCGGCAGTACCAGATTATATAAGAGCACAAGTGAACAGGAGCTAAGAGAATTTGAAACAGGAGAAGGTCACATATCTGGGGTTTTTGATAGCCTCCCTTTATATCCACTTTACTCTTTATAATGTTCTTTATAATGTTTTCCTCCTCATCACGAATTTCCTCTTTAGATTTCTTGTTTCTGCCCTTCTCTTTGGCTTTTCTGAGCAACCCCTGCTCTTTAGCAATTTCCATGGCTTGGATGCGGTATTTGGGCACTGTGGCCAGGTAGTTGATCGCCTTGTCGTAGCTATTCCACCAACTGAAAAACTAGAATGTTTAACAAATAAAAACGGGTGATTTTTATTACCAGAATTCATCTTTGTGAGCACCACCCCTCCCCAAAACCCATTCTGATTAAAAAACAGGGACCTCAATAACCTACTCTGCAAGTAAAAGATACAACTGAATAATGCCTCCATGTACAAGGCTGGTTAAGTCAGGTAAGCCCTGAGCTGAGCCGGAAAGCCATTAAATCAGACAGGAGATACCCAAGGTCAGAGGTTACATAGATCAATGGGATCACACACCTGCGACTTCCCATCTTTACTGTTTGGCTCTTCCCTACATCACTGTTAAGAACTATCGCTCTAGTTCTCTCTCCAGACTGCAGTCTACTGATCGGAGGAAACATTAACAGACAAAGCTAACAGTAAGGAACTTGTTTAAGAAATCGCAGCACAGAGCCTGACGGGCATGGCTCAGTGGTTGAGGGGAAGGGAGAGAGAAGCATTAATGGGCTGCCTCCTGCACATCCCTCCTGGGGATCAAGCCCGCAACCCGAACATATGCCCTGACAGGGAATCGAACTGGCCACTCTCAGTGCAAGGGATGGCGCCCAACCAACCGAGCCACACGGCCAGGGCTCTAGTTCAGTTCTAACGACCAGCCCCAGGCGATTTACACTCTAGCACATACACAGAGACACAGACACACGAATACACACCTGGAACACCGAGATGGCACACACACTGACCAGAATCACAAGCCTAACGTCCACTCTGGGGGCGAGGCGCCTGCGATAGTAGTGATAGTAATGGCTGTAGTATTCCTCTGGGTGATCCAGCATGTAGTCATAATCTTTCCGAGTCTCTTCATCCTGTAAAATAACAAGATGTCCAATTTCACAGACAGTTCCCCAAATGCCTCAGTTTATAATCTTTTAAGTCAAACCTAGAGTTTTGTAATTATGTAAGGTTAATCTGAGTAAAAGCACTGTCAAAATAAAAAAATGTCTGCCCCGCTGGCATGGCTCAGTGGTTGAGCATCTACCTATGAACCAGGAGGTCACAGTTTGATTCCCGGTCAGAGCACATCTCCGGGTTGCAGGCCCCAGTAGGGGGCATGCAGGAGGCAGCTGATGAATGATTCTCTCCCATCATTGATTTTTCTATCTCTCTCTCTGAAATCAATAATAAATTTTTTTAAATTTCTCATCCCTCTTCAAAGGCACATTAATGTGTTTCCAGAACTTTAAAGATAGCTATAAAGTGTAATAAAAAATATCTCCCTAAATTCTTGAGTATAGTTAGTCCTCCTAGAAAAATACAAACCTTTAATAATAATAATTAATGATGCCTTTTTAGCCAGTGTTGTGCTACTAAGGATGTATTTGTGTTCTTATAACTTAAGAACATGTTGACACCTACTCTCAGTAACTGTTGATGGGAAAAAATGTCTCTATTGTACATATTCTCAATCATTTTCCAGCCTTAGGTAGAAAGCTTTCTGTTGAAAGCAATGATTAAGACAACAAAAAGCAGATGAAGCCAGTCTGCCTATAGAACTGAATTATGTTCATTTCAAAGAAACATCTCTGCAGCATAGTGGTCAAAGGCTAGCTTTGTGATTTGGGTGACATTTTTTGCCTCTTTTTTTTTTTTCCTTTTAAAAGAGATAATAATATTGTTCTACTAATCTTACAGTGCTGTTTTGAATATCAAATAACACATTATATAAAAACATGTTACAAATACACAGTACTTTACTATTACAAATCTTGTCACAGCCCAATTCATAAACAAGGCAACTTATAAGTCTTATTTCATCATATAAACATGTTGAAAACAATTAACACTCTGAAATGCTGCTCTGTTTACAAATGTTCACAAATAAAACATTTCTTAAAACCTTCTATAATTTTAATCAATTTCCAACAGGGATAATGCCTGTCTTTTATTGAGCTACATTGGTTGAAGAGCTACTAAACTAGGTAATGAATTGCTTTTATCACACAGGAAACCTATTTTGTCTTGTGTCTAAAAAAATGTTAAAAACTAAAAGCACAACCAATTCTTTATAAGTAAGTACACAGAAACCATTATGAAAACAAAGATCTTTTTCACCTAGAGGATTTCTTTTTTAGATGAATTTGTTATTCAAAGTCCATAAAGTTATAGATTCTTAGGCAAAGACATTTCAAAATCTGCACCTGGTGCTCTGCTACCAAACAGAGGTCCTGGGGTCTATTCAGGGCCTCCTCCTGAATCCTCCAAATGTAGTTCCATAGATTTCAAATAAGAAGTTTGCTAATGACAAAAACCTTCCCTGTAGACATTAAAGTCATTGCATATTTTCTATTAAGATTTCTGAAGTTGAATGAGCACAATTTCAGTGACAAATCTCTTTCATTACATTCAAAGTATTTTCAACTTCTGACTAGAATGTGAAATTAGATAACTAGTACCTAATATAGTTAGATACAGCTATACCTAAAGTCCCCATGACACTACAGAGGACCAATATGAGAACTGTGTGTGATACAAGAAGAGCTGATACTATTTTCAAATTCACTCCTTATACGTTCATTTCTGTAAAAAAAAAAAAAGATTTTCTTGTGGCAACTGCCACACAACTCAACTATCAATTAATTCTCCCTTCTATAAGCCATTATTACTTTCTAGAGCTTGTAACCTAAAGAGTTAAACTTTATAGGCCATAATGACAGGTCTGAAAACTAAAGCCCATGTCTCCTGATGTATCTCATTTTGGTACTTCAATATATCCTTTGAGAATTTTTCCATTCTTCCTCTATTTTTTTTTTTTTTTTCCTTTCAGGGCTAATGTTATAGAAATGCTCTGCATTTGGCCTGAAATCCATGGCTTTTAATTCAGCCTCGCAATCTTGGCAGATGCCCTTTAAAAATGTATTTCTTCACAACGTGATTCTTCTTGGACCAGATGAGAGGTAGTTTTGAAATTGGCTGCCACACTGAGATCAGATTCCTACAGCTCCAGCATCACTATCTACGTGGGCCCTCCCCCAGCCTGGCTGTACTTCCGGTCTCAGTGTGGCTGAAACCCATATGTGAATGTCATACATCCAATAGTTATCCTTTCTTCTCTGTTCTCTTGTCTCAGTGAAGGTCACGATCCACAGAATGCAGCCTCCCTCAGCATGTCACCCCGATCTTCCCGAGGGTCACCATCTTCCCACGGGTCCCTAGATTTGTGACATCATCAAGTCCTGAGCTACCCTAACAGGATGGTCACTCAATGCTCACCAACCAGCAACTCCAAAATCTAGACCTGTGTCTGGCCTCTCCTTTGCAATCAGAGCCTGTAGAGTGTAATCAGAGCCCATGAACAAGCCCTCAAACCACCTTACTCCTGCAGAGGCTTCGTTCAGGGCCAAGTCTGACTTCTCTCAGGTGGCTTTCTTTTCCCTGGAGTCACCATAAATTTATGACCCAGTTTTGGTCATGATTGGAGACAAGAAGGTTGGCCACCTCCTTGTGACAGCATTTAACCAGCCAGAATCTTGAGTCAGTTTTTAGCTTTCCCTCAGAATGAAGAAAATGATTTTAGGCTGAGGCATAATGTACTTTAGTAAATGTTGGCACAAATTGTAGAGTTAGGAGCTCTCAACAGTCTAAGTCAAAATCCTACTCGTTAGTAACCCACAAAGTTTAGAATCAACCCAGTAAGCACACAAGGATACCAGGAATATTAGCAAAAAAGAAAAGACAGAGATGAGAACCCAATTAGAGAGCCTCAGACACATACTTACTTTAACACCATATATATATTCTCCTGTGTATCTTGGAACTAAAATACTACCACATTAAAAAAAGAAAATCTCCATGGCTAATCAGGTAAGTTAAAATTTCCTTGGCAACCAATAAGGCCTCCATACCTGGCCCTATCTTACCAAGCAACACCTCAGCATTCGCCCCTCTTCTGTCCACAGCAAACAGCCAGAGAGTAATTCCTGGAACTGAGTGTGTTTTTCCACTCCAGCATGCTCTCTCAGACCTGTCTTTGAACACAGAATTCAAACTCAAATGCCCATTCCTTTTTTCTAACCTCATGAGCTCCTGTTAATCCTTTAAGACACAAATGTTACTGCTTCAGACTGAGACCACCTTATCACACACATCACCTGGTTATTATAGCACTTATCACACTGTAATCACGTTTTTTCTTTCCCTGGAGTAAGAACTTCTGGAAGATAGGTAGGGTGACTCAGTGACCCCTGTATACCCAAGACCTAGCACAATGCCTGGCACTCAAGAGCGACACTTTGTAACTCCTTATAACTCACTACACACATCTCCCAGCCACATGGGTCTCCATCTCACCAGGAAGGCTGGATGGGTGCTTATGTCAAACTTCAGTTGAGCAGACATGACTGCTTGCTGTCACAGCTTGTGCGAGTATGCTACTGTGGCTTAAATAGCTTAAACCTTAAAACAGTTGAATATCTTACCTTTCAACAAGTGGTACTTTTTCTTTCAGCAATTTTGTGGATCCTAAGGTCCCAGGGCCAGGAAGATTCCAACTTCTTTCCAAAACCAAAACCTTTACACTCGTTTCTTCCTCCTCTCTGTCCTGAGCCTGTGCAAGCTGGGCAGCAAGCTCCTGGGTTCTAATCTCTACAGGAAAAAAGGTGCTGCTGCTGGAGTCCACGCCACTCCCAATCCTCGCGGGCATACGCAGGAGGACTGGAACACAACCACCAATATCTAGGTCAAAAGTGAACAAAAGGAAACCCACAAGCAAAGAAAGCACTGCATCCTTCCTACTCTTAGGAAAAGGTCAGGCCCCCCGCCCCAGAGGCGAAAATATATTATTTCTTGCCCTTGAAAGAAAGAATGAATTGTTTAATCTTAAGAAACATAAATTGCAATAATTTGATATTGCAGCCAGTTTTACATTAAAAAGTTTCCAATACACAGATAGTAAAAACCATTTTAGGATAGTAAAGGCCAGGAATCAATAATACAATAGTATGAAAACATAGTAATATTTTGTTTGGTCTTAAAAATATGGTGGTGTTTTGTTTTTTTTTTTAAGAAATACACATGAATTATCTTTTTTTTTTTTTTTTTTTTTTAAATCTGTTACCCTAAATTTTTTTTTCAGGCCATTACATCCTACTAAAGATGATGAAAATTAACTATCATCAGTCATTTTTCTTCTTGTTCCCTGCCGGCTAGCCACTGTATCTTCTTAATCTTCATGTGACCTCAACAACTCCCATGATTCACAGCATCACATATATATATATAGTACACTAACACCTGTCCTTCCTATTTCCACCTATTTTTAAGTACCTCCTGGACATTTCCTAAATGTAACAGAAACATCTCAAAGTCAACATGCTCCAAACCTAAATCTGTTCCTCTGTGTTTCCATTAATAGTGTAGTATCATCATCAATTTGGTTAACTGAGCTTTTAAAAACTTCAGTTATTTTCAATTCAGGAAATTATTATGCAAGGCATTAAGCCTTGTGAACTCAAAAAAAGATAAATAAACCAATAAGATAAGGTCCAGGGCTCAGGAACTCTCCCACCAAGAAGCATCTAGTGAGCAAGAAAAGCACAATTTGATGTGCAAAGGAATGAAGGACTGACTCTGCCCAAGTCACAGAATGGTAATGGGAGTCACAGAAGAGGCAGAGTAAGTGCTGATTTTGAAAAGCAAGGAAGGTGTGGTAAAAACCTGTTCCAGGCACAGAGAACAGCAAGTGTTAGGGACAGAAGAACCAGAGAATACTGGGGAAATTCAGAAAGGAGGGAGTGGTGAGCGTGGCCAGGGAGGTAGGTTTGGGTAAGAACTGGAGAGGATCGGATGTACCATGCTAAGGTGTTAGGCTGTGATGTCTGTGTTAGTCAAAAATAAGTGTTTTCAAGTATGAGACCAATGGTGCTGAGAAGAAAGTACGTATTTTTGAAAGATAATGATAGTATTGTAAAGAATGGAATGAGGGAAAGACAGGTTTTAGAGACTAAGAAGTAGAATGACTAGGACTTAGTGATTAAATTAATCACGTGGAGCACAACAGTGAAGTCTGTAATTACAGTTACCGTGTGAACCGTGTTACTCTTAAGATAAAGAACAGAGAATGAAGACAGCAAACATGGAGAAGATTTGAGGGGAAACTGAAAAATTTTGAAATGGGGAGAAAAAATAATTATGAGACATCTTGCCAATTCTTGAAGTCTCCAGGGATTATCTAGACCTGTAGGAGAGGTTCGCCTTTGTCTTTGAAAAGTCTATTTTAACTTTGTAGAAGCAGAACTAACTTGCAGAAGACTGGAAATCGTGCAAATAATTCTTGCTCATAGAAAGACAAACTGTGCTGCTGGAATGCACTGACCACTGCCTTGTCACCCTGGCCAGTTCTCTAGGCAGGTCAGCACATCTATGGACTATAAATGTGTGGCATTCTTTTCACTTTTGAACCAATTTTAATATCTTACTGGTTCCCTTAGTCATTAATGAGTTAAATAATGTCTGATACATGTTCATTTTGTATTTGTCTGACTCATAATTTATTTTTAAATGTATGCTTTAACAAAGATTAACAAGACTGGTTTCAGACATGTTTAATTTGGGGCACCTATGCTACAGATGAGAGACAATGGAAAATATGAACTCAGAAAACAGAGATACTTTAGAGCTGTCAAGGATTTCATTAAGTTTCATTAGGCAAAGCTTGGAAAAGAAAAAGAGGAGTACCAAAAGGATAAAACTCCAAGGAAAAGCAATGCTTAAGAAGTAGGCAGAGGAAGAGAAGACTCTAAAGACCAAAGAGAAATGGCTAGAAACGTAGGAGAACAGGAGAGTGCTGCATCAAGCGAGTCAAGAGAGAATATCTTAAAGAACTGCACGGTCAACAGCATCACATGCCACACAAGGTTCCAGGAAGAAGAACGCGGAGCCCCCCGATCTGAGGCTGAGTGCACTGTTCACCTAAGACCAGTTCCAGTACATGTCCGTCTCCGGCAGCTTGAATGAAAGGAAGATGAGGAAAGACAGTCAACAGTGAAAAAAGAAGGAAGCTGTGACCTCAGAGGGGGAATTACCTGAACGGAATGCAGAGAGAGTCTTAAGTTCCCAAAGAGGAATGATGAGATTACAGAAGACGACGGAAATAACCAGTTCAGTCACCAGTGCTTTCCTGCCTTCCCCAACCATCCTCAAAACTGTGCCTGGAATTTCTTTTCTAAATCAAACATCAGACTCGTGTTACTTCTCCACTTTGAAACCTCTGGTAACTATTCAATACTTGAAGTTCAAATTCCTGAACACAGCTTAAAGGGTTGTTCACCATGTGATCCCAGACTGTGTTCCAGGCTCCGGAAACATTCTCCCTACGATGCACCAAACAGGCTTCTTACCTACCAGCAGTACATCCCCTAAAGTCTATGAAAAGATGCAAGAAGGTCTTTGTGCTTTGACTACCTCAAAATGTTCTGCTTACCCATGATATATCTGCACAAGATCAATTAAAATGTCAAGTGTTCGATTTCTGGATACAATTATATCATCTCTAGTTTTTGTGTTAATCAATAGCTCTGCTTGGTTGTTGATAACATCATGTGTCAGATGGACACAGCACTAGAATTAAATACATGTGGTGTATAATCAACCTTGGCCATAAATAGGGTATAGAACAGCTGAAATTAAAAGACCGGTAAAAAATAAACAACACTTATGGGTTCACCACAGAAGTAGCAAATGTGGCACATAGGCACCACACCCTTCTGGGGCCATGGGAGAAATCACTATCAAACTCAGCATCTTCTCCACTGGATCCAGACAAGGCCTCAGAATATTCACAAATGTCCAGGGAGTCACAGCCAACACAAAGTTGGTGTGTGAAATAAAGACTATCTGCTCTCCAGCTGTTTGCCAGCATCACAAAACTGTTATAGAAATCTTCATGAATACTAAATTATTATGGATAACTGATTAAAATCTGGATTGATGCTGGGGAAGAAAAAGAATAATCTAATACGTGCGGTTCATCTCCTTTCTTCCCCACCCCCTCAAAAAGAAAAAAAGAAAAAGAAAAAGAGTCCCTGGGAACCAGATAATAAAAGTGGTCCTTGGTGGAGAAACCCCTCAGTACTGTGACACCTCACCAAACTACCTCTCTCCCGGGGCAGGCCCCACACTCAGGACTGCATGTTGCTGTTGATCAAGTGTCCGTTCCAGATCCAGATCAAAGAGCACACCCTTCTCCGCCCCCTATTCCCTCAGCTGCTGCGACAGAATCTACATACATTTTCATGATGTGACTTAAATACCCAAACAATAAGGGTCTGTCTGCTTGTTACATTAGAAGCTTGACGGCAGGAACCGTGCCCTTTGGCTGTGATGGTCTCCTCCCCAGCACCGTCAGCACTGGTGGCAGAAAGGGGTAAGAAAATACACGAAGGGAGAACAATAAACAGTGGCATATAAGGGCAGGGGGTTGAGAACCCCCCTTTTTGCCAAATTCTTCCTCGGTGCTAAGCCCTGCCGCAGCCCTCGGACCGGTGGGAAGGAACGGAAGTGCGCACCCTGCACACCCTACTTATCACAGGGCCTTCATGCAGCACTCCGAGGCCTTTCCCACATTCTGCTCTGTGGTCTCGCAAAATGCAGTCAAACTCTGCTATTTTCTCTTTTTCCGCCAATCATAGTTGTTGTTTAAGTGCATCATTCCCACCGATTCCTTTATCTGCTTATTTTTAAGCCATCCTTCTTATTTTATCTGATTCCTATTTATATTCAAAACTGCGTTAATGTTCTGATGTAAAAACCTTCAGAACACAATTTCTCCTGAAAAAAAATAGAAGTGCAACTTTTCTCCCATGCAGGAATTTCTCATTCATACCCAACCAATCAACTTGATCTGTACCACTCTTTAAAACTACAATTAACTTGCGGTAAAATGCCAAAGTAGGCTTCACATTCCAATGTCAGAAACTCCAGAAACCCACTTTCGGTTTCCATTCTATCTGATGTGCCAGACACTGTGCTAGGTGCCGCGGATACACACACAGACCCGCTGAGGAGCGTGGCTTAGTGGCGAGGGGCGAAGGGCTTTGGTATGCAGTGCAGTGTGATAAGTGCTATAGCCACACACAAAGACCTGGTGTTGACACAGTGCATGTCAGTCCGTTTACTGAACTTCCCAAGTCCAGGAATCCCTGAGTCCCCAGTAGTCAAATACACTAAATACCATTTCATTGTCTTCACTCATTATGAAGCACATATAAAGCAGTGGGTGAGATCCTAACGGTTTGAAATCCTGCTGAAATCTGGAATTTTAAATTACTTTTAAAATTAAATTTATTGGGGTGACAGTGGTTAATAAGGTTTATATAGGTTTCAAGTCAGACCGAGAAAGTTCAGAACCATATGCTTTCACTCATTCGTAGGACATAAAGCTGGGATCTTAAGTTATTTGAGAACATGAACTAGGATGACTTGCAGTGCCTCTGCCTCCCCCCCATAACCCATCCTTCTCTTGGCGTTTTCTCACTCTCTCTATGCACAGGTAGAATCTTAGTTGCTAAAATAACAATGATAGAACCTGAGCTGCTAAAATAACAATGACTAAGAACCACTTTCCCTTTCCACTGAAGACTATACATGTTGCCCTAGCTGGTTTGGCTCAGTGGCTAGAGCATTGGACTGTGGACTGGAAGGTCCCGTGTTCAATTCCGGTCAAGGGGACATGCTCGGGTTGCGGGCTCAATCCCCAGTAGGAGGCGTGCAGGAGGCAGCCCATCAATGATACTCTCTCATCATTGATGTTTCTCTCTCTCTCTCCCCCTCCCTTCCTCTTTGAAATAAAAAAAATATATATTTTCTAAAAAATGAAAAAGATTTTACACTGTTTCCCTTGCTGCAGCTGAAAATGATGTCTCCTTGAGCGAAGCTGAGCAGAGCAGCGAGGAGCAGAGCAGAGCTGTCTAGCTGCAGAAGTGGCCACCTACCAGCCATGCTGTCACAACTGAGCTATTTGCACTAAACTGTCCTTCTTCATCACACCCCAAATCAGAAGATGTTGTTGGTGTTGAACTGACACCAGCGACCTTCAGTTGACACCATGACCTGACTCCATTTAGAAGCCAAGGCATCCGGCACTGTACGAGCCCCTATGCTTGAGTTAGCTTTCCTGCAGTCAGTCCTCTCAGATCCACGATCTCCCCTCTTGCTGATGAAGTCTCAGAGATTATTCGGTTTAGCTGGGGGACCCTCACCCGGTGACCTTGTTTCACCCGTTTGGACCCAGAGGGCCCTTCTACTCCATTCGGGTTTGGTGCCTAGGAGTGATATCCCTCAGTCTTGTTGGGCACCAAGGACAGTATTCTCCAGGAAGGCTTTGCTTCTTGGAGTCTGGTGCCCAGGGAGAATATCCTCCAGGTTAGGACTAGGCCTGTCCCCTTTTTATTGATTGTCACACTGACAGGCACTCAGAGGGGCACCGCCCAGAAGGGGTGCAAAATGGGTAACCCATGCTCTAAGCGTCACATGCCAGTCAGCCACCGCTTGTGACTCCGGCTGACTACATGTACCAAAATATGGTCCTGAGAATTGCAAGTGGCTAGGACCCTGGACAAAGATCACACAAGATGATGTGAAGCTCTGTTGGCAAGACAGGCTCTTCTGCAACCCCAAAGCTTGTTTGTTTATGTGTGCTCAACAGAACAAAGAAAAGACTGTCCCTCCCAGAGACCATGGGATGCTGTTTTTGGAATCTGGTACCTCGAGAATCTAAATAAAGTCAAGAGGCTGCTATCATCTCCCTTAAGAAAAACAGTAATTCTAGATTGGGTAAACGCCTTGATAAATGAAAACAGAAACCAATACTGGCAAAACTGGAAAGCCTTTTCTCTGACCCTTGTGCTTGTGACTTGAAAGCCAGGCTTACTAATGGAACCTCAGGTGATCCCTCACTTTTCAGCTCCTCCCTTACCTACCAGCCTGCCTACCCTCCGCCTATTCCCCCTCCCTCCCCTGTCTCCAGGTGGGCAGCAGGCATCTGATGCTTAGACTGCACCTCGGGAGCCATTTTTTTTCAATCTTCCCCCAGGAAAACCTGCCCCTTTTAAGACTCAGGACTTCGGAGGCCATTCTCTTTGCTTTTGGAGCTTTCCGACTTTATTGTGGACACCTGCTTTCTATTTCTTTTGTTTGTTTGTTGATAAGCCCACTTTAAGGAGAAACTTTAAAGGCATCTCAAAGCTTTCAGAGACAATGGAATATATTCTTTGATTTAAACAACAACAGCTTTAAAGGAATTCTTGCCGCATGCAAAAACTTTTGACCATATAAGCAAAACCGCAACTCGGTCCATCTGCCAGAGACATACTTGAATCCATAATTTTTCTTTTGGGATTTGTACTGTGCTGTCTGTGTGTATATGTGCGTCTATGTGTGTCTGTTATAGATATGGTCTATTTCTATCGCTAGATGGTACTGCCAAATTCTAGGTTAGATTGTAAAAGGGCCTTATTCAATAGGTTTAAAATAAATGAGCACTCATAGAAATTGGAGAAATAACAACTAATGCAATTGCTTTTAAAGTGCACATGATCTAAGATTCATCTTTAGTAAATAAAAACTGGCTTAAGGATATTGGTTTAATTAAGGAGATGTAGCTGTCCACTGCTCTTTAGCTTTGGAACTAACGGACCAGATCGAAAACCAGGGAAATAAATTTGGAGCCTCAATGTGTCACTTTATAAGCCTGGAAGGGCAAAAGATGCCTTAGATGAAGATCCATTTATGACAAAGTCCATTAGGATGTTATGGTGATTGAAAAGGATTCACATAGAGAATAAGATGACTCTTGGCAAAAGAAGGTAAGAGGAATGAAATACATTTTTATTGAAGAAAATGAAAATAATTGTGTCCTAAAGTAAACGATTGTTCTAAAATTTAAAAAAAAAAAAAAAAAAGACAGAATAAAAGCTAGAAGTTTATGAAAGTTACGGAAAGTGTGTGTGTTGCAGAAGGTTCATGGAAAAGGAATCTTGAAAAAGAAAATCTTGTATGTGGTCAAACTAAGGTTGGAATGGATGTAAGTTAAAGTACTCTGACACAGAACTGGTATTTGGATTTCTCTCTCTGTTAAAAGGATAAATGTTTTTTAAGGGTGCGTAAAGATGTACTCTGATGGCTTAGGTAAACCAAACCTTAATATTTAAAGAGCTAAATTTTACATTTAAGCATTTAACCTTCTATAATTGCTTGAAGAGTTTTTTAAGTGAATGATAAAATGCCTAACTAAAATAAGGGAATCTTTAGTCACAAAAGGGGGAAACAAAAGTAATGAGGCCAATTTGATGTTTGGAAATGGATTTCAAGGATAAAAATGTGTATTCTCTTTGGGTAGAGCATTCCACATCAAAGGGCTGCAGCCATAACAGTTACTGAACTACTTCTGGAAAGGATTTTTCCTGCTTGGGAAGTCCCTACAGAGTTCTGGGAACCCATTTTATAGTCACATTCAATACCAGATATGCAATCTTGGCTAATACTGTAGCATTTCCATTGCACTTATTATCCCATCCTCTAGTTTTAGAGAATAAACTGACAAGGTAGGTAAGAGTCAATTGGTAAAACTTGTTGAACCTTTTCATCTGCTTTGGTTTAAAGCCTTCCCTTTGGTATTGCTTAAGGTCAATTCCTTTTGGTTTTTATTGATTGTCCCCTTCTAAAATTGTTCCTGGAAGGCTTATCCTATGAAGCTATGTCAGGGACTGTGGGAATCTGCCTTATTTTAACTTCCTGCAAAGAACTTACAGAGGCCCCTGAAATCAATGCGAGCTCAGAGAACCATCTTTCCACAGCGTGCTGCCGGGGGACGGCCCCAAACATGCTGGCCTACAACGTGGATCCGTGGTCCGGCAGAGACATCTCCACACGGACTCCCTCCAGCTGCACGGAAGTGGACCAGACCTGTTAACGAAGGCCTGAGTCCCAGGTTAAAAGAATACATGAATTCATTTTAAAAGGACCCCAAACCTGAACCTCATTCACCTGACTGAACACCCTAAACTATAGAGACCTCGAATTCAAGTTATCCAGTTCTTGGCTTTTGCCTTGACAGTTTTACAATAAATGTCCCATCTTTCATTATGCATATACTTTGCTGGAAGAGATCATTATGCCAAGAAAATGTTCTATTCCATTGGTATTTCTTAAGTAGCTATTAATACTACTGTTTTATAAATGGATTTAATTAACTCATAGACTGGTAGCTTTCTTGGAAATTCTTTTCTCTCCTTTCTGGGCTTATTTTAATCTTGGCCTGTAACTTGTGAATATCTATCTAGAATTGTTTAAATGATTCCAATTGGGTCCCAATCAGCTCAACAAGAGACTGTCATGAGTATCACTGACGTAAGGTAAAAGTTAACAAACTGAAGTGTTGTAAAGGGGAAACCACACAGGCAGATCCCTCTGAAGAGTCCCTTTATACAAAGCTGAGACCTTGGGAGAGAAATGTTAAAATAATCAGTCAAATAATAACATATACATGAGAGTAGGGAGCTTTCTTAGATTACTTTGAAAAGTAACGCGCCAGAGACTCCCCCTAAGTGTCCTTCATAACAGGGTAGACTTTGACCAAACTATTGCCTCACAACTTGTGCCTTTGTTGCAATTCTTTCATCCAGAGGTTTCAGAGTGTTTTTGCAAATGTAGATTAACAAGTCTCATCATCACTTCTCTCCACAGAGATGGTTCACTTAAGTAACACAGAAATTTACCTAAATGGCCCACTCCTGGTCACCGGAGAAGTCCTCTGAGTCATCTGCTGATGGATATTCAAAGTGGAAAAATGCCTGGCAGCCTCACTGCAGATCCAAATTCATAGCATCCTCTGGCAAGTCCCACTGGAGGGACAAATCACCCTCTTTAGACTCCTACCTGCTCACCTTCCCTCAGCTTCACCACGCCCCCGCATACCAGGAACCAGACTTCTTTCCCATCGTATCCTCGCTAAAAGCTGAGTGAGGACAGAACATGGCTTTTTCTGGATGTTTTTATTAATCGCTCTTTGACTTATTAGTTGGCCATATCTTCTTTAGTTCCCCCAAACTCTTCTATGAATCCAGTCAACAAATATTTATGAAACATTACTCTGTTGCCACTCCCTGTGCTACACACAGGGGACACTACAGTCACGCCCTCCTTCATGGGCAGGACAGAAGTAAACAAGAACCAGCCCCACTGTGGTCAGTGCTATGAAGATGGCAAACATGGGGGGAGGGGGGGAGGTTCATGGGAATGGACGGAGCAGGAACGCCCTCGTGTTGATGTATGGGCCTGGGAGTAAGTTCTGTACGGGATGGTGACAGGGACCCTGACAGCTGTGCCGGAGGACTTTTAGGTACAGAATGAGCACTTCCATGGACCACACCTGTGTCTACAGGATGTCCAAGCATTTTTAAAAAATGATGACCCTCAACCCCAGTGAAAGAAGAACCCTGGAATATATACTGAAGGGCCCCTGGCTCAGTCGGAGGAACTCCGGCCTAAAGCGAGCCACTCGGGGGCCACACGGGCCCCCAAGTCACAGAGATAATGAAGAACCTGGGATTTGAGTGGGACGAGATACAGGAATCAGAAACAGAAAGAAAGTACAACACATTCCTGATCTTAACAAGTTCCACGGAATACAAGGGGAAGGGCCACGCTATCAGGGTAAGGCGCACTCTCCTAACCCAACAGCTGCCATCCTTCCCCCGCCTCAGAGGTTCTGCCGTCAGAGAAGACCAAAGAGCCTGCCATCCACCTGCCCGGCCTGGAGTCAGGGCCGGCCACCCCTGACCCAGCGTCCAGCGTGGCCTTCCACCCACAGCAGCGGCAATGGTGAGTGGTGGCACTCAGAGAGAACCAACAGCAGAAACTCCTTCCGTGCTGAGCAGCCTGACGGTGGACCCTCGTTCTCCCTCCGGCCAGGCAGGCCCAGCAGGGGCGGCTAGAATCCTATTAAGACTCAAGCCCTGTAGGCCATCCGCTAACAAGCAGCACATCTAAAGGGCCAGCCAAGCCAATGTAATTTTTAAAATTGTGGATGGCCGAGGCAGGGCCACAGTCAACCACTGTGAGGGAAGTCGAGCTACACTCCCTGCATTTTAAATGCTGAACTTCAAGGTGCTGAGCTTCATTTCGGGGCGGTCAACCAGAGGCCGGATGCAAACAGCTGCAGGTCGGAGGAATGCACGCCGCGTGTGCAAAAACCTGCGAGCGAGAGGGTTCATGTCGGGAAGGCGTGCGGACCTCCAGGGCCTTCAGGAGCATCTTTTCCAAAATTCTTGCTCAGCTTGGAGGACAGCCTCGGGCCCTCGCTGTGGGTCCACCCCGGGCCTCCACTTGAGTGAGACTTCAGAGAATGGACTGTTTTTCCTGGGCCCTTCTCCCGGGCCCTGCTGTGGTTTTCTACCATTTTGGGGGGGGGGGAGGGGATATTAAAGTATTTGGTTCTGTCAAATCTTATAATAAACTTGATGCTTCAGGAAGAAAACAATAAAAACAATTAACAATGATTGTGATACTATCTCCTTGTCTTACCAACTGTATTTAAATAACATTAGTGTATTTATTTTTTAACTACCACCATCTAAAAAAATAAATTCTCAAAAAGGCATTTATTTGACCAAGACAACCTTAGCATCATAAACCCACTAAATCTTACACACACATATTCCCATCTGGTGAAGTATTATGATCCTTTGCTTTAGAAGTTTTGATGGAACATCACTTAAGGTTATGAGTATATAATATAGCTTCTTGTATCATGTATGTTAAAAATACTAAGAGACCCTAACAGTCTAACCACTATTCTGTATACCTGAAACTAATACAGAATAATATTGAATATAAACTGTAATTGAAAAATTAAAAAAATAACAATAATAAAAGAAACTCAAACACACCAATAATAGAAATTATGGCCATGAAAAAATTTAGGGGGAGAAAAAAGGCTCCTAGCTCCAACAAATTTACAACTAAATCATTTCAGATTTCAGAGAGAAGCAACTTCTGTTAGCTACACTGTTTGAGATCAAATTTACCTGTGCATCCTACAGAGCAAATATAAAATTAACCTTTTCTTCCAAACATATGCCAGCAACTACTGGCTGGTTCTGTAGATAAGTACCACCCTCTCAGGGTTGAACTGTTACTCTTCATGGAGAGAGAGAGAGTATAACAAAAAGAGTGAACAAATGACATGTGGCCCCACGTCTGCAGCTGCTGCTCCGGTGAGATGGGGAACTCTAGATGGGCTTCTGCATTCAACTCACCAACTTCTCCCGCTCCTCTTTCTAGCTGACCTCCTCTTAACAACAAAGGCCATGAGCACCTCTCCTCCTTCACCAGCTCTTTCCAGCCTGCAGACAGAACGCCTGCAAACACAGGCACACCCACCGCCTCAGAGCTACCTCGGAAGGCTGAGCCACCTGCACGGAATGGCCTCAGTGCGTTGGCTCTTTGGGTTACCCAGAAAAGGTACTCTTTGGCACATTCTCACAACTTTCCAGGATGACAGGAATAAAACCAGACCAGCCTGTTTGTTTTTAATATCTTCTTCGACACAAAGCTAGCCACAGTCCTTTTCCTTATTCCAGGAGAACAAGTTTTTGTAAGTTTCCTTAGCTGGTCCAATGAAAATGGAACCCATGTCTATTTCTATAAATTTAAAAAGGGACGCTTCACAGAGCTCAGCTAAGTGTGACTTTCAGAGGTCCAACTGTCCTTAGGCATCCCTTCCCTTTACTCTCCAGCTTATTTCTATTCTCTTGCAGCAATACCATAGGGCACTCCCGCACTCCCTCCTCCATCCGTGCAACTGCAATTTTGTTTTCCTGTTTGGAGGCCTGGTAGCTACCACAAACCCCTGGAGGGAATCAAAAGTAAGAGTGCTCCTTTCTCCAGACATACTCCTTTTTAACTGCCCAAAGGTTCCCTGTTTGTGAGTGGACAAGTCATTTTAATGCTTTTTTAAAAATATATTTTATTGATTTTTTTTAATATATTTTATTGATTTTTATACAGAGAGAAAGGGAGAGAGATAGTTAGAAACATCGATGAGAGAGAGTCATCGATCAGCTGCCTCCTGCACACCCCCCACTGGGGATATGCCCGCAACCAAGGTACATGCCCTTGACCGGAATCGAACCCGGGACCCTTCAGTCCCCAAGCCGAGGCTCTATCCATTGAGCCAAACCGGTCCCGGCATTTTTTTTTTTTTTTAAATATATTTTATTGATTTTGTACAGAGAGGAAGGGAGAGAGATAGAGAGTTAGAAACATCGATGAGAGAGTCATCGATCAGTTGCCTCTTGCACACCGCCTACTGGGGATATGCCCGCAACCAAGGTACATGCCCTTGACCGGAATCGAACCCAGGTCCCTTCAGTCCCCAAGCCGATGCTCTATCCATTGAGCTAAACCGGTCCCGGCATATTTTATTGATTTTTTTACAAAGAGGAAGAGAGAGGAATAGAGAGAAACATCGATGAGAGAGAATCATCGATCAGCTGCCTCCTGCACACCCCCTACTGGGGATGTGCCCGCAACCCAGGTACACGTCTTTGACCAGAATCAAACCCGGGACCCTTCAGTCCGCAGACCGACGCTCTACCACTGAGCCAAACCAGTTTCGGCTTACTGCTCTTTTTAAAAGCTGGCAAACCAGTGCTAACCTTGAGGGATAGAAACCTTTAGAGGCAACTATTACAGATCCACTAGGTCAGCCTCTAAATTTGTCTCTCCGAGAAAAATGTCCAGAGAATCTAGATCTTGAGGTTCCTCCCGGCAAGAATTTCTCTACTGTCTCTATTTTACTAACATGTTTACCGTTCTCAGGCCAAACATACCATACCCACCTCCAACCACAGCAGAAGGCCCAGATGCTAGTGTTTCTGCTGCCCTTTCTTCTGGAAGTTCTCTGTCAGCCGAGGCTTCCTGATCCGCCCCCAGGGCCTCGGAGGGCCAGCAGCAGGCTTTCCCATGGCTGTTTGGGCCACTATCTGTCCTCACGGAAGAAACACTCAGACTGGGGCTTCACAGGCTGGCTGCCTGGATGGAGGAGTTCTTTCCCATTTTCCTAAAGTCTTCCCTCAATTACTCTTTATCCTAAGTGACAGGCAGCTAAACCCTCTGGCCTCAGTACACTCTCCTCCCCCACTCCCCGCCCCATTCCCCAGTTAACTGCCAATAAAAATTATAACCCCAACAAAATGCAGCGAAAATGTAGTGAACTAGGCATGCTCATTTTATTTTAAATATGTCTTTATTGATTTCAGAGGGAGGGAGGGAAGGAGGGAGACACCGAGACACCAATAATAATCATTGATTGGCTGCCTCCTGCATAGCCCCTACTGGGGATCAAGACTGAAACCCTGGCATGTGCCCTGACCAGGAATTGAACTATGACCTCCTGGTTCATGGTGGGGGATGCTCAACCACTGAGCTACACCGGCCGGGGCAAGGCATGCTCACTGTATGACTCCATACTATCCAAACTGCTCTGGGAAGCATGAATGCAGAGCCCTTAACTCCTTGACTCAGTATTTCCAGCTTGGACAGCTAACCTGGAAAAATAATCCATGGTTATATTATTGAATACCAGCTCAAAGGAGTCATTAAAAGCAAACTACACCACCACATGAAAAACTGGCCTCAAAAATAAAAGGAAACACCGTACAACGGCCACTGCAGTTGGCATTAGCACGATGTCGATGGGGCCTCTGAGTCAGAAACACCTCCATCAAATAGGATTTTATACTTTGTGATTTCTTAGATGGTTTGATTTTTGCCCTAGAAAACAGGATCACGCTTCGTCTCCCGCTCCCCAGGGACCCAGTGAAACCTCTGTCCAACGCACACATACAGAATATACAGAATATTCTGCCGGAAACGCTCCTCTCGGAATCTAGAATCCCAATTCATGAAGCCCCTCTATTTCCAGGCCCTATGCAGGGGGCTTTCTCACACTTCTTTATCCTCATAAAAATAAATAAATAAATAAATAAATAAATAAATAAATAAATAACTAAGCAAGCCCGTGGGGAGGTACCCTGGCCTTCATTTCATATAGGAAGCAGCAACTACTCAGCATATCAAGTCACCACCCAAGGTCACACTGGGCGTAGGAGCCCAGGGACCAACATCTGGTCTTGTGGCGGGCTGCTCATGGCTCTTTTTAGGAGTTTTCTCCATCCTTAAACCCAAGAAGACCATGCCCACATGGGCGCTCTCACACCACCCTCCCACGCGGAAGCCCTCTCCGGGCATTCCCACCGCAGGTCCTGGTGCCCCCATCCCTCTGCCTCCCCAGTGGGAGCCCCACGTTGTTAAAACGCTTTCTAGCCGAAACCGGTTTGGCTCAGTGGATAGAGCGTCGGCCTGTGGACTGAAAGGTCCAGGGTTCGATTCCGGTCAAGGGTATGTACCTTGGTTGCGGGCACATGCCCAGTAGGGGGTGTGCAGGAGGCAGCTGGTCGATGTCTCTCTCACTGACGTTTCTAGCTCTCTATCCCTCTCCCTTCCTATCTGTGAAAAGTCAATAAAATATACTTTTTTAAAAAAAATTTTTAAAAAACGCTTTCCACAAGCTGTACGATGCCCGACACATGGTTCGATGCCCACCATACGGTTCGCCTTGCAGGACGGGGCTGTCACAGGAAGGGGCGGGCCGGCTGCCCCGAAGGCCAGCGGGGTGCCCAGCTTTGCCAATGGGCCGCGGGGCTCTTCTCACCCAGGCCCACGTGGGAAGGCGAGCACCCCACGGATCACAGGGGCTTCCGCGCCCGGCGTGGGAGGGGTGGGGACACCTCGCCCCGCGCGGGCCAGGGGCCGCCCCCGGGGGTCCCCGCAGCGCCCCCCGTGACCCCGGGCCTCACCTTGAGCGTCTCGTAGGCGGTCGCCACCAGCAGGAAGGCCTCCTCGGCGCTGATCGGCGCGCCCCCGGGGCCCGGGTCGCCGGGCTCGGGCCGGTAGCGGTCGGGGTGGTAGCGCCGCGCCAGCTGGCGGTAGGCCCGCGCGATCTCCGCCTTGCCGGCGGCGCGGCTCACGCCCAGCACCTCGTAGCAGTCCCGCGTGCCGCAGTACAGCCCCTCCACCAGGGCCGCCGCCGGCCGCGCCAGCAGCAGCGCCAGCAGCAGCGGCGGCAGCAGCGGCCCTCGGCGCCCGCCCGCGTCCCCGGCGCCCCGGCGCGCAGCGAGCGGCGCCGCCATGCCGGCCTCGGCCGCGGATCCACCGGCCCGGCCGCTCCCGCTCCGGCTCCCGCCGCCGCCGCGTCCCGCTGCCAGTCAGCAGGAGCGCCTCCGCGCAGGCGCGCTGGGCGCCGCCGCAGCCGCCACGCTCTTGGCGACTGTTGCTAGGGAAGGACGCCTCCGCCAGACCGCGGCTTCCGCTGTAGCGCCGCACGCCTTCCGGACCCCGGCGGCCACAGGGTTTGGATTTGTCGGATTTAAAAGCGCAGGTTAGCCCACACCCCAATAACTGTCTATGTTAGACACCCTCAGCCAGGTTCCGGCGGCCTGTCTTTGCTGCCATGTTCTTTTTTTACAAGAAGGAAAGAAAGAATTCTTCCTGTTTTGTTTTGTTATCCCCCTCCCCACCCCCCATGATTTACTATTTATGATGTATTTCAGTGTTTTATTCAGGACAAAGTTCTGTAGGGGGTCGGAGGGAGTATTCAAGGGAGGCTGGGTCGTAGGGAAGGGAATGGGAATGAACATTTTTATGAAGTGTCACTATTTGCCTCTACTTTGGATTGTTCAGAAATGGCAAATGCAATATAAGTGATAACTATCTGTTTTGATGTATTAACCTGTCAACACTTAAAAAAAAAAAAAACACAAAAAAAAAACACCCGCACTAGCCAGTGTGTGCGGAGCGCTGTCCCGTCCACAGTGCCCTTCACACGCGATCTTTTCAAGAGCACGATTTCACCTGCCGCCCCGGGTGGGCTGGCTCTCTGGCCCTCTGGTTGTCAGCGTCAGGGTGTGTGCACGGGGTCTTAAAGCCGGGTCTGCACCCCGGACGCCTTCCTCTCAATAACCGCATGCTGCCTTTCCAAAAAGAAGATGAACTGAGAGATTCTAGGTGCTGCCTGCCTGCCAGGGACTGGTAAGTTTATTCATGACTATCTAGCTCGGGGTTTCTTTTTTTTTTTTTTTTAATATATTTTATTGATTTTGTACAGAGAGGAAGGGAGAGAGAGAGAGAGTTAGAAACATCGATGAGAGAGAGTCATTGATCAGCTGCCTCTTGCACACCCCCTACCGGGGATATGCCTGCAACCAAGGTACATGCCCTTGACCGGAATCGAACCTGGGACCTTTCAGTCCCCAAGCCGACGCTCTATCCATTGAGCCAAACTGGTCCCGGTTAGCTCGGGGTTTCTTAATTTCCATATCATTGACACCTTGGACCAGAGAATTCTTAGCCTTGTAGGGACTGTCCTTTTGCATTGTTAAGATGTTTAGCAGCATCCCTGTCCTCTACACACACACACACACACAACGCCATCAGGCCTGACAATTAAAAAGGTCTCCAGATATCGCCAAGTGTGTACAGTTGCCAAAAAAATACAGGTCGCTCAGTTAAATTTGAATTTTGGGTTACCCAAATATTTGTGTCCCACATATTACATGAGCTTAAACAGTAACATGAAGATCTTTGCCTCAAAAAAATTGTTTATATCATTCCCTCAGTAAATATTTATTGAGTCTCTACTATGAACTAGGCACTGTTGTAGGCACTGGGAACAGAGTGGTGAGCAAGGTAGGCCAGGTTCTTGACCTGGAGGAGCATCTATGCTAGTGAAGGATGACAGATAATAAGCAAATAAACTTTAATATGTAATTAAGAGTTCTTTTATGAAAATGAAACAAGCCCTAGCCAGTTTGTCTCAGTGGATAGAGTGCCAGCCTGTGGACCAAAGGATTTGATTCCAGTCAAGGACAGGTACCTTGGTTGCAGGCTCCTCCCTGGCCCAGGCCCTGGTCAGGCCTCGGGCAGGAGACAACCAATCATTGTGTTTCTCTCCTATCGATGTTTCTCTCTGTCTTTCCCTCTCTCTTCCAGTCTCCCTAAAAATCAATGGAAAAATATCCTTGGGTGAAGATTAATAACAAAAAAAAAAAAGAAAGAAAGAAAGAAACAGAGGAAATGAAATAAGCCCAGCCAAGTGGGCTTTGACCCATGAACCAGAGGATCACGGTTGGGTTCCTGTTGGGGCACATGCTGGGGTTGCAGGCTTGCTCCCCAGTAGGGGGTGTGCAGGAGACAGCCCATCAATGGTTCTCTCTCATCATTGAAGCTTCTATCTCTCTTTCCCTCTCTCTCTCCCTTCATCTCTCTGAAAGTCAATAAAAACATTTCTTTAAAAAGAAAATGAAACAAGGTAAAAATATACATGATTATATAGCACATACCATACACTATAAATCAAATACATATGAGATAGAGAAGTAATGGAAACACATAGAGAGTCACCTAGCCTGAAATTATTAGAGTTAGGGTCAGTCCTTAAGGTCAGTTCCAGGAGGAATTCACATCTACACTGACTTTGAAGGACAAATAGAGGATGAATTGAAGGGTGGGAGTGAGGGTGGAGTTTTGGGATAAGGGAGTTGTAACATAAGTACCAAGAAGAAAAACAAGAGATAGGCCAAAAAAAGAGAGAAGCTTTTCAAGAAATAAAAGCAGCCCCTATACCAGTAAGAGTAGGTGGAGATGAGGAATAGAGGGGATGAAACTGGGAAGGCCAGAGGGGCCATTTTATTCCATGTTGAAGTAGTTTCTCTATCCTAAGAGCAATGGAAAGCCAGCGTGGAATTTTTAAGTAATAGAGTGGCACCTTCTGATGTGCTTGCTTTTCAGAATAATTACTCTGTCAGAGGAAATGAGTGGGGACATTTATAAGAATGAATTGGGACAGTCATAAGAATCCAAGTGAAAAATGTTACAGGCCTGTCTCAATAAAGCATTGAGAATGGAGAAAGACCAAGAAAAGTTGACATAGATTTATGAAGTGAAATGGGCGGTATTCAATCATTGGTTCTGGAAGAGTGAAGGAGAAGAATGAGGCATGATAATGGCCAGGTTCCTGGGATGGGCAGCCGGATGCCGTCCCTGAAAGAAGGAACAGGGAAGGGCAGTAGGTCTATGGTGTAGGGTGATGCCCTCTCTTGAGTCATGTTGTGTTTGAGATGCCAGCCATCGCTCCATTGGATCCTGTCAGTTTTGTGAATGAAACATTTGATTATTGTCCTTGAACCTTGCCTCCCGTGGGGGCTCCTGAGTTACACAGCTTTCCCAGTCCATTTCCTCCATGCAAGCTCCTCATTGAAGCTGCTTGCTACCTGTTCAGGGCTCTCCTCCCTAAGGGAAGACGTCCCCACGCTGCTTTGTTGAGAAAGGAAATTGTCTACATTACAAAGGTGGTCACGTTGCTCTTACCCAACTTCATTTGCAAAAACTGTGGCATGGTTTTCAGGCTTCTGTGACAATCTAGGGTCTCACATGCTCTGGTTTTGCTCATCCTGGTCCCTCTGCCCAAGGTGTTTCATCTCTGTGACTCCTTCCAACCCTCCCCCCCCCTATTTCCTATGTGTCAACCCCAGTGTCTCCTCTATTTGGAATCTTCCTAAGTCACAGTCCCACAGCTGAGCTTCGTAATCAAGATCAAACGACCGTAGGGAAAGCTCACCTGAAAGCGGGCAAAACGTGGGTCTGTGGCTGTTATTCATTTATTGCCTCTGAGCTGTAAACCCGCACTCCTCCTCTGCTCTGCAGTCTGCATTTCCCCATTGCCTGGCTAGATGCTAAACTCTGCCAACAGAGGGTGCTTGAGGCACATGGCCAGGTTGGAAAAGGAAATTGATATATTTTCCTCCCAAGTAAATGGATCTATTTGCAGAGTTCCCTGTGCAGTGCCAGTGTGTTTGCCAACACATTGTTGATGGTTCCTGTTGTAGGTTAAATTATGACTTCCCAGAAAGATAGGTGCAAGCTCTAACCTCAGTACCTGCCAATGTGACCTTATTTGGAAATAGGCAGGTCTTTGCAAATGTCATTCATTACAATGAAGCCAACTAAAAGAAGGATGGGTCCTTGTCCAATGGCTCATGTCTTATAAGAAAACAGAGATGCAGCCTGGCTGGTGTGGTTCAGTGGTTGAGCTTTGACCCATGAGCCAGAAGGTCACAGTTTGATTCCGGGTCAGGACACATGTCCAGGTTGTAGGCTCAATCCCCAGTAGGGACGTGCAGGAGGCAGCCGATTGATGATTCTCTCTCACCATTGATGTTTCTATCTCTCTCTCTCTCCTTCTCCCTTCCTCTCTGAAGTCAAGAAAAACATATTTTAAAAAAAGAAAGGAAACAGCCCAAACCGGTTTGGCTCAGTGGATAGAGCGTCGGTCTGCGGACTGAAAGGTCCCAGGTTTGATTCTGGTCAAGGGCATGTACATTGGTTGCGGGCACATCCCCGGTAGGGGGTGTGCAGGAGGCAGCTGGTCGATGTTTCTCTCTCATAGACATTTCTAGCTCTCTATCTCTCTCCCTTCCTCTCTGTACAAAAATCAATAAGATATAAAAAAAAAGAAAAGAAAAGAAAAGAAAGGAAACAGATGCACACCCAGAGAAGACAACCCTCTGAAGACAGAGGCAAACATTGGAGCTCTGTTGCCACAAGCCAGGGAGTACTGAGGATTACCAGCAACCACCAGAAGGTAGGAGAGAGGCCCCAGAAGGAACCAACTCTGCCAACACCTGATGACAGACTGTAGCCTCCAGCACTGTGAGAGAATACATGCCTGTTGTGCTAAGTCACCTAGTGTGCGGCCATTGGTCTGGGCAGCCCTAGGACACGAACACAGCTCCAGTCAGTGTCATTGTCACCACGTTGGACAGCTTCCTCACCACAGCCACGGGCACCATGCTCCTGTGACAAGCCCTCTCTCCTCAGAGCGAAAGAAATAATAAACAAGTGCTTCATAGGTACAGGATTTTCTCTTGAGAATCATATCTTAAGCCAAAAAAAAATAAAAATCTTATTACCTAAACTCTGGCCTTTGCCTGTTTGTTTTAGTCCAAAGTATAAGATTGGTATAACCTTTACTTTCCATTTCTTATCTACTTGTACTCTGAATTTCTTCAGACAGTATGCATAAGAAGTAATAAGCATAGCAAACAGTGATTTCTTTACAGCTAACCTTTAGCCAAATGACTTCAGGGAGTTAGTAGGTTCATCAATTGTAACAAAAGCACAGTTGGTGGGGGATGTTCATAATGGGTGGGGCTAGGTGTGTGTGTGTGTGGGGGGGGCGCCAAAGGGCATATGAGAAATTTCTGTACTATATATCCCCTTAATTTTGCTGTGAACTTAAAACTGCTCTTTAAAAAAGTCTTTAAAAAAAATTAAGGTCACACCCTGTAATTCTTTGTGTTCCCATAATGCCTTGTACACAATTAGCATGGAATAAATATTTCCTGTCTGATGAATAAGTTAACTAATCTGTCAGGAGAACAATCTGGGTAACATAATTGAGAGTCGACTGGCTTTGTCTACATACCCAGTGACAAAACAGGAAAGATAAGAAACTGTTCTAACTATACATTTTAGCCTAATGGATCTACACTGTAGGATTGTCATAATTCATAATTCCCAGATAGCTGGCATTTATATTACTGTGCTGGAGGACTACCGATTAATCTGATCAAAAGTCATAGACCACTGTAGATGTATCTGTAATCTCCATTTACCTGAAATGAGAGAAGAACTCGTGTTATAATTTCTGGATACAAGACTTTTAAAAGGTCTTTCCATTCAAATTCAGTATACTTTCTTCAGACTTTTATTGACTTAGTTGGCCTAAAAGTTAATTTGTATTCAGTAAGCAACAGTTATACCTACATATCCATAAGTCAGTCATTGAAAAACAACTATTCCATGTGACTTTGGGATATTACGGTATTTTAAAGTTCTTTATACTTAAAAGGCAAGGAATTGGTATGACAAGGTCTTTAAAAAAAAAACAAACACGAATAATCTTATAAAACTGGAGGGAGCTAACTCAAAACCAGCATTGCTCAAAACCTCCTTTTGGTCATACCTACTAGCTCAGAGATCTGTAGTGAGATGGTTTATGTAGTCGGAATACTACAAATTTCATTGCCAATCCCAGTTTTAAATATTGTCAGACTGATGTGAATAGAACCTCTCTTCTACTTTGTGACATATGCCTACTTAAAAAAAACCAAAAAAACTTAATATCTCTTTCTCCCTTATCTCTTCTATCAGTACCCACTTGAAGAACAGGGTCTGACTCTATTAGTTCCAGTTGTTTTCATGTTTATTCACTCTTTACTGTTCAGCCCACTCAGTTACTTCTGTGGAGAAACCAACTTTATAATTCTTGCTCTCCTCTGGCATTCTTGTTTAGGGAAAGCAGAAAAAAATCATAGCCCACTCCAAGTGGGTTTATGTCTTGGACCAAGTAGGTCATCAGGGAGATAGAAGCCAATTGCTTTCTTGCTGACCACCAGAAAGACACATAAAATCTGGTCGAGGGATTATAGAGAAAATCCCCAAAGAAAACTTTGTCCACTAGTTACAAATTTGTCCACCAGAGGGTGCAACCATTCCTGTAATGTCTGTTACAATGGCTAAATTACACAATTTAGAATGGTTTCCATTTTCTTAGCTTTTCCTCCGAATTCTTGAATGAAGCACTTTTAAAAGCCAAGAATCTAATTAAGGAAACTAAATCTATCTGATTGGCTTCATAGGTAAAGGGGGGGGAAAGCATAGTTCATCACAGCATGGTGGTTAAGAGGATGTTGAGCCAAACATACAATTTAAACATTGGCGTTCAGCTCTGTTTTTAAAGGGAGAAAAGACATTTGTAAAGAAAGATCTCCAGCCCACTGGTTTGGCTCAGTGGATAGAGCGTCAGCCTGTGGACTGAAGGGTCCCAGGTTCAATTCCAGTCAAGGGCATGTACCTTGATTGGGGCACATCCCCATTAGGGGGTGTGCAGGAGGCAATTGATGGATGTTTCTAACTCTATCTCTCTCCATTGCTCTCTGTAGGCTGACTTCTACTTACTTTTCATCTAAATAATCTGTGAAGTTTAGATAAAGAGCCATTTCAAAAATATTCTCTATGGTAAGGTTTCACATAGGATACTAAAGGACATGTGGATTGGCATAATACCCACTCGGGTATCTCGCCCCAGAGCATGGGAAAGAGATATAAATTTAGGAGCCCAGGCCTTGGTAACATGCTCAGTGTTTGATCATTGACCTATGAACTAGGGGGTCACAGTTCGATTCCTTGTCAGGTTACATGTCCTAGTTGTGGGCTCAATCCCCAGTATGGGCCTCGCAGGAGGCAGCTGATCAATGATTCTCTCTCATCACTGATGTTCCTGTCTCTCTCTCCCTCTCCCTTACTCTCTGAAATATATATAATTGATTTTTTAACAGAGAGGAAGGGAAAGGAATAGAAAGTCAGAAACATTGATGAGAGAGAAACATCGATCAGCCGCCTTCCTGCACATCCCCCATTGGGGATGTGCCCACAACCAAGGTACATGCCCTTGACTGGAATCGAACCCAGGACCCTTTGGTCCACAAGCCGATGCTCTATCCACTGAGCCAAACTGGTTTTGGCAAAAATATATTTTTAAAAATAAAAATAAATAAATAAATTTGGGAGCCTGTAGTCTACATGTGATTTTTGTCTTCTTATTTGCAATGGAAAGCATTCCAGTTGTTATGGAAGAGGTTGATTATGCAGAAGAATAGAAATAACCCATGGAGCCTAAGCTGGTGAGAAAAGATGTGACTCAAGTACATTAACCTTTAGTGGGAGGAAAGACACTTCCTCCATCACTCCAGGAAGGAAAGAGAAAATGGGTGCAGATGCAGCTAAGTCTGTAACTTTGACCATGAAAAGACAAGGTCTCTGGTCCTGTGGCTTCTATTTCTCAACAAGGTAAGATCATCCCTTGAGGGCTGAGGTTTGAAAATGGAAATGAAAGTATAAAATTGTTATTACATTGTATGAGGAAGCAAGCGTATTGGAGAACTTATGGGGTTGCTGGGCAGCATTGAGTGTGCGCCTCTATGACCATTTGTGATAAAACACAACCAGTCAGTCTGGCTGTGTGGTGTTTTCTTTTCTCCAGTAATGCTCCTGGGAAAGCATGAAGAAGGCAACAGTTGGTTTTACTTAGCGTTGGGATGATGCCAAGGCAATTGATGGAGAAAGAGAGAAACAAGGAAGCTGGTGGTATTTACTAGGGAGTAATAATAATGAAGCACTTTGTACTAAGTTGGACTGTTCATACCCACTCCTATCATCCTGTATAATGAAGAGCTAATATGCTAATTAGACGGAACAGCAGAACAATCGTCCAGACAAGTTTCCAGACAAAGCCAGAGCTGCGAGGGCCAGGCCTCTATAGTTATGGCAATAAAAGGCCAGAAAGTCAAAAGCACATAAATAAGGGAAAGAAGAGCACATAAATAAAACACCCATAAGTTACTAAAATTGAACTTTATGCTCCACCAGCTCCTCATTCCTTATTCCTATCACGAAGCGTGAGGCCTGCGGCGAGGACATTGCCCAACACCAGCATTGCTGCGCTGCAGCCGCACCCAAAACAAGCTTGCCCAGAAGTGTCCAGGCAGAACCCTCTGGCTCTGCTATTGGAGGAACCCAGAGCGGTTCCTCCTCCCAGGCCTTCCACAGACCAATGACAATGCATCACTTTCTCGCCGACTCACTTGGCCTGGCCAAAAGCTCCTAGCTGGGCATATAGTGCTCTGGCAGCAGGAAATGGCTCTCGCCTTTAAACTTGACTCCCAAACAAACAGAATTTTGGAGGACCATGGGCTTGTGGGACACTAACCCTAACCCTAACCCTTACTGGTGGAAGGAGTTCGCCCCGTGGTTGTGTGGAAGTGAGGAGATGCGAAGGTGGAATTGTGTGGGGCAGATGGGATCAGGAAGATGCTAACCTCGTACTAGATCAGGAGAGAGCAAGCAGAGACTCCAGAACAAATCGCACGGACCCAGCATGCCCGGCAGGAGCTGGCAGACATTTCCTGAGATGGGGCAGTGTGGCCCACGGTGATGCGTGAAGAGGAGAGTCCTATGGGCCACAGGTCATTTTGATCACACACATGTACACTCGTGTATATGTACACGTGCACCTTAATACCCAGGTGACCATTAAGAAAGCAGAACTAGCCTGGCCAGCTGGCTCAGTGCTTGAGCGTCGACTTATGAACCAGGAGATCTCAGTTCAATTCCCGGTCAGGGCACATGCCCAGGTTGTGGGCTCCATTCCCAGTGGGGGGCAGGGGGGGAGCACGGGGACGGGAGCGGGGGAAGGGGGCGGGGGGACGGGCAGGAGGCAGTTAATCAATGATTCTCTCAACACTGATGCTTCTCTCTCTCTCTCTCTCTCTCTCTCTCTCTCTCTCTCTCTCTCTCTCTCTCTCTCTCTCCCTCCCTCTCTCTCCCTCTCTCTCTTCTTTACTCTCTGAAATCAATAAAAAAATATATTTTAAAAATACTTTTTAATAAAAGAAGCAGACTATCTTTTCTGGGCTCCCCACCTAGAAAACTTGAACACGATACTTCTCAAACTGTAAGATGGGCATCTGAATCACCTGGGGATCTTGTTTGAAATGGACTTTCTGAACCAGCAGCTCTGAAGGGGGGCCTGAGGCTCAGCATTTCCATTTCCAACAAGCTCATAGCTGCTGCTGCTGCTGCTGCTGCTGCTGGCTAAGGGACCACACTTGGGGGAGCAAGACTCTAATATGCTTGCTGGCGACCATTCTCATGGCACAACCATTCCTCTGTATCTGGGACTTGCCATGGGGCCAACTTCTGGATACCATCCTCTTGTCATCTGTTCTGTGCCCACACTGAACGTGGCATGACAGACAGTGGTAAAGGACTAAATAGATTCCCCACCCCCACCCAGCTTGGGCCCAAAGGGATCACAAGGGAGGGAGGAGTGCCCAGGAGCTGTGGCTTTTGTAAGAGGGACATCACCAACCCCAAGTAACCTACAAAAAGAATCATCACCAGCCCCACCAACACCCAGCCGAAGCTTGGGGGAAAGGGGCCAGATTGGTGAAGAGCAGGCTGGGGAGTAGATCTAGAGGGCAAATGCAGAAATTCGAATAGGTCAGCGAGTTCCATCTCTCCTTGGAAATCGGTGTTTTTGATTGCTTATTCCTAGCACAGAGCACGCTGTGCGGCCCTTTGCGGTTGGAAATTGTTCTCAGGTCCATTGTATTTCGCCTCCATCAGGTACATGAGCATGTATGGGCTGCTCTGTGACCCAGATGAAGCTACCACCCCCTAAAAAAGATGCAAGTCATCCCAAGATACCCAGCAAGTCAGGGGCAGGCCAGCATTCAGATCCAGTTCTTCTGGTCTCCCCGCCCCTGGCACAGCTACCTGCTGGTCTTTGTGCACAGTTCATTAGTGAGAAGAGTAAACATTATTTCTATTACTCACGATTTAAAACAAAGCAAAGGCAACCTTTGATTAATGAATTACTGAGTCACTCCCTAACTAAATACCCTTAATAGAAAATTGCCAAGTCACGGGCTGACTCAGAGAGACTTTCCCTGAGCTTGACTAGATCTGTGGGCTCCAATTTAAATTTACTTTTACTTCAGAGAATGCCTCGTCACAAAAAACTCTGCACCTACTGGTATTATTTTTAAGGTTACACCAAGGAAAAAAAGCAAACTGTTAATGTACAATGTAAAATTTATATCCCTAGTAACTTCGACCTAAGTAACAAAAGCCTTCTAAAAAGAATTGCCTTCACCCAAAATTCTTGAAATTTACTAAAGAAGCTTTGGGACAGATTTCTTTCTGTAATAAGGAGAAGCTAAAGCTGATTAAAATGTCTCTGAATATTGCCTCCTTCCAAAATTTGACCTTCCAAAATTTGGGGTAATTTTTTTTTTTTTTACAGAGAGGGATAGAGAGTTAGAAACATCGATAAGAGAGAATCATCGATCAGCTGCCTCTTGCACACCCCCTACTGGGGATGTGCCCACAACCAAGATACATGCCCTTGACCGGAATCGAACCCGGGACCTTTCAGTCCCTAGGCCAAGGCTCTATCCACTGAGCCAAACCGGTTTTGGCATGGGGTAATTTTCCGCCCCCTTCTCTTCTCTTTAATGCCTTCTCTCCTTCTCTTCCTTCTTTACCTACTTCCTCTTTTCATTCCTTTTTATACCTACTCTAGGAACACAAGTTTTCCTATGAACCAGGTGCCCATTGAAAGGTTTTCTCTAGTAATCTATGTAATAGGAATAACCTATAATTTGTATTTTCTAGTCATTTGAATGGACCAAACAATGGAACATTATTCAGCCTCAAAAAAAAAAAAAAAAAAAAAAAAAGGAAATCCTGTCACACACCACTGAATGGATGAAACTGGAGAACATGCTAAGGGAAATAAACCAGCCACCAAAAATGACAGATACTATAGGATCCCAACTCACAGAAATAGAAGAAGTAAACTTGTGGCTGCCAGGGCTTGAGAGAAGAGAAGGGGCAGGGGTGTTGCTCAAAGGCACAGAGTTTTGTTTTTGCAGGATGAGAAAGTTCTAGAGCTCGGTTACATGAGAAAATAGTGTGAAAAATATTAATACTTGAACTACACACCTCAAAATGGTTAAGACTGTTAATTTGATGTTAGGTATTTTTCATCAAAATCTTTAAAAAAATATAAATACCATGCTTAGCTTTCAGGCTATAGAAAGATAGACAGCAGGCTGGATTTGACCAGAGGGCCATATATAGTTTGCCAACTCCTGTTCTAATCTATAGTCCATATTCAGATTTCTCCAGATGTTTCAAAATCATGCCTTTTATTTTATTTTTTATTTTATTACCGTGTTTCCCCGAAAATAAGACATCCTCCGAAAATAAGACCTAGCGCATGGAAAGATAAGACATCCCCTGAAAATAAGACCTAGCACAACTTTGGGAGAAAAAATTAATATAAGACACTGTCGGAGAAACAGGATATTACTATTGCGATTTTTTAATCCACGATCAAATCTTGACAAGGGCCATAATAGTCGTTCCTTCATCTAAAAGACAGTTAGACTTGATAAATTCTCACCAGGGTGTTGCATAGGCTTAGCCTAGTCCATTCCCAGGAGGTCAGAGCCGGTTCAGAACCCAAACTACAATGGCTTGTAAAGCACTTTCTTTCATGTAACAAGGAGTCCAAAGCGGGAAATCAGATCCCTACCCTGGCAGGTGTAGATCAATTGGTTGAACATTGTCCAGGGCTCCAAAAGGTCACCGGTTTGATTCCCGGTCAGGGCACATGTCCAGGATATGTGTTTGGTTCCCAGTTCGGCACACATAGGGGAGGCAACCAACCGATGCTTCTCTCCAATGGATCTCTCTCTCTCTCTCTCTCTCTCTCTCTCTCTCTCTCTCTCTCTCTCTCTCTCTCTCTCTCTCTCTCCTATCCTTTCCCCCCTCCCTCTCTCATAGACAAAAACACATTTTTAAAAAAAGAAATCAGATTCCTATTCTCTGCCACTGCCACCACCTGTAGTGAGTGGCTTTCTTCTCCATGGTCACAAAAACGTTTATCACATCACCGAGAGGCACCTCCACATTCCAGGCAGGCTGGACAAAGGACAAGAGATGCGTATCTGTTGGGTTTGTTATAATGACATACCCACCGCATTTCTGGATATGTCTTATTGATCCGAACTGTCAAAACCCCAGCTACCTAGATGCCTGGAAAGCAGAGTTCCTTAACTGAGCACACGGCTGCCCTGAACAAAATGGGGGATGTGTGTAGGAGAGGCAAAGGGACGAGTGCATATTGGACAGGGAACCAGCATGGTCTGCCCCCAGACATACTAAGCAGGAGACAGTTTTCAGTCTTTTTATCTGGTGCTCTGCCATTCATCATATATTCCTTGTTTTTTTTACTTTGGTTACTTTGCAATATTTCTGTTAGAGAACAGAGGAAACCATAGCTCTCTGTGCCCGAAATGGGAAAGGACATGTTGCAATTGGATGTCACCACTTGGACTTTCAGATAAGAAAGAAGGAAGTAGTTTGTCCTGTATCCACGGGCCTGGATGTGGCAAATCTCTCTTTGCCTACCCCGCTTAAAGAAGGTGGAGGCTGGGTGTCATGGTTTCTTCACGGTTGATGTTTGATTTTGTACCACAGGGCCAGAGAGTTGAGTTCATCAGAGTTAAAGTTTATGGTGTACTCTCACCACGTTCTACCAAATTCCCATATTCTCTCTCCTCTCCCTCCCTCCCTCCCTCCCTCTCTCTCTCTCTCTCTCTCTCTCTCTCTCTCTCTCTCTCTGAAAAATAGATTTCCCCCTTCCCTACTCTTTTCCTCCTCATACTGTTGGCAACGACTGTGGCGTGTTTGATGTGTAGTTTGTTTCTTTGTAAATGTTCTTGCATAGCGTGTATTGTGGACATATGCTGAGGGAAGAAAGGCATCAGAGATGTGCCCTGACAGAGAAAAGGACATGTGAAGACACAGAAAGAGGGTGGCCATCAGCCAGCCGGGAAGCAAGGGCTTAGTGGAAACCAGACCTGCCAACACTGTGACTTTGGACTTCCAGCCTCCATACCAGGAGGAAATAAATTGTTTAAGCCACTGAACCTCTGATGCCTTGCTTTTGCAGCCCCAGAAATCCAATGTACCGTACACTCTTTCAGAGACACCCAGGTTTCTTTCAACAATTTTGTTGAAAGTTTTGGAAGACAATAGATCTTTCCTGCTAAACCAACAATACTGTATAGCTAGCATTTGATTGTAACTTAACCTTATCTTAAATATAATAGAAAACTGACAAGTCTTTTTTTTTTTTTTTTGAGTTCTGAATCTTTCATGTAGTACCTTGTTCATTCAAAGCCTGACAAAGAGGAAAAAAAAAAAAAAAGTAATCCTATTTCCAGTGGTATGTGATTAGTTTGGGTCAGTGGTCGGCAAACTCATTAGTCAACAGAGCCAAATATCAACAGTACAGTGATTGAAACTTCTTTTGAGAGACAAATTTTTTAAACTTAAACTTCTAACGCTGCTTCTTCAAAATAGACTCAGCCAGGCAGTGGTATTTTGTGGAAGAGCCACACTCAAGGAACCAAAGAGCCACATGTGGCTCCCGAGCCACAGTTTGCGGATGACTGGTTTAGGTAACCAAGACCTAAGCTTTCCAGTAGTCGTTAATTGGCAAGAGATTGATTAGAAACAATCCGATCCATGAGAGGTTGGGAACTTTTGTTGGTACGTTGGGGACATGGATATTTTTCTCTCTTAGGTTAGTAGTGTGGCTGCAGCCATTCAGTCTCCATGAGGCCGGCCAGCCTTAAGATGACGCCGATGCCGGGAAAGCAGTGAATCCGGATGGAAGATGCCAGGTCATGATCCAGACCAGCCCTGAAGCGCATCTTACCTCTGGACTTTCCAGTCGCATAAGCCAATAAATCTGCCTCATTTTTTTAACCCAGGGTGAGTGTTGTGTAACTTGCAAGAAAAAAAAAAATCTCCTAAATGATACAGGTAGGTGCAAGGGTACAAATGTGAATGTCAGATCTAAGCTCTTAGTCTCAGCAGCCCTGCCATGGTGCGGCTTGCCTGGCACTGGCTTGGGGTCAGTGGGGAGGTCAAACAATTGTACTAGGAGCTAGCGTTCATTGAGGCTCACCTCTGGCCTGTACTAGACCAAGCATTTTCTATTTATTAACACATTTTATTCATTAAAAAAATATATTTAATGTTCACTATCCAAAAATAGAAAAATCAGAGGCTTCACTTAGTGCACCCTCCCCCCTCTCCCTCCACTTCACCTCACCCCCCTTAGAACTCATCCGGAGTCTCAGAGCGGTCCTGCCCAGGGCTGGATGGGGCGGCGCCCTCAGTGGCAGGATTGCTCACTGTCACCTGAAAGCGCCTAAAAAGGACACGCAGAGGAGGTGACCCTTGACTTGGCTCATCCAAGGTAAGTAAGTGTTCACCAGGCCAGCTGGGACTGGTGGGCAGGGCGCCTGCACGCGGGCACCCACGGGGGTGGGGTGGGGGTGGAAGCGGGGATGCTACACAAGCCGCAGGGGTGAGGAGGAGCCTGGGGCCAGGCCAGCACTGGTCCACTCTTCCCACTTTCCGCTGCATCATCCTGACACACACATACACACACACACACACACACACACACACACACACACACACACACACACGGCCCCGCCCCGGGGAAGCCCCGCCCTCTTTGGAATGCTACAAAAACCGAGGCGGGAGCGCTCTGCTGCGTAGTTGCAACTGCTCCCTCCAGTTTTCCGGTAGAGGAACGTGCGGAGTCTAGTAAGTAAAGACCCCACCCCGGCCACGCTTTTCCTCCTGCTGAGTTTCAGACCCCCTGGCCGGAGCGTTTGCTCGTGGCTCTCCGCCTCCTTTTGCTGCATAACCTCCGGCCTCGCGCTCGGAGGAAGCGATGCCACAAGTTCGGACGCCCCTGCGCCCCGCAGGTTCCGGGGGCGGGCGGTCGGGAAGGGGTGCCGGAGGGCAGCGCGCGGGCTGGAGAGGATTCCGGGGCTCCAAACTGGGCCGCGGGTGGAAGGAGAGGCCAGGCGGGGTCGGCGTTCCATTCCTGGGCACGGGTACGAGCGGGCGAGGAGGGGGGAGCCCGGGGCGGCGTGCCAGGCACTCGCCCGGCCCGCTTGCTCGGGTCGGTGGGATGCTCGCTGAACTGCTCCGCCCTCTGCGGCCAGGCCCTTTCCCAGGCGGTGAATTCACAGTTCTCAGCCGCTGCAGGCCGGGGTGGGGTGGGGAGGGGGCTGAGGGTGGAACGGGTCCCGCCGCTCCTCTCGCAGTGTTTCTCCTCCAGGCCAGGTGTCCCCTCCCGGCCACAGGTGTCCCCTCCCGGCGAGTGCTGGGGCCGCGGGAAATCGCCTGCGCCTGCGGGCGCTTAGTGCTGATTCACAGAAGGGAAGGCGCGTTCCCACCCGGTGCAGCGCAATTCAGAGCAGTGGGGACGATCTCTCGGTTTTGGGTGGGAGCAAAGTTAAACCCCAGCAAATCCTTGATTTCCTGTTTGATTTGCCCAAGAAAACTCCCGCCTGCACATGGGGCGGAGCGGCAGCGCCACCCGGTGCTGCTGTTCAAGGGTTCCTGAGACAGTCTTAGAGTGCATTGCATTGCTCCATCTCTGAGATTTTCAACTGGTGTGCTGCAGGAATTTTTCAAAAAATGCAGTACCTGACTATTTAGTAAGGGGCATTGGCCTCTTTTCCATGTCAAATTTAAAAAAATGACAACAGCCAGGCCAGTGTGGCCCAGTGGTTGAGCTTGTACTTATGAACCAGGAGGTCACGGTTGGGTTCCAGGTCAAAGAGCATGCCGTGTGTGTGTGTGTGTGTGTGTGTGTGTGTGTGTGTGTGTGTGTGTATGTGTGTGTGTGTGTGTGTGTGTGCAGGAATCAGCCGATTGATGATTCTCTCTCATCATTGATATTTCTATCTCTCTCTCCCTCTCCCTTGCTTTCTGAAATAATTTGTTTAAAAAAAGGACAACCGCCACCCACTGTGAATGAATCAAAATTATACCTATTTTTTGCCGGAACCGGTTTGGCTCAATGGATAGAGCGTCGGCTTGGGGACTGAAGGGACCCGTGTTCGATTCCGGTCAAGGGCATGTACCTTGGTTGCGGGCATATCCCCAGTAGGGGGTGTGCAAGAGGCAGCTGATCGATGACTCTCTCTCATTGATGTTTCTAACTCTCTCTCTCCCTTTCTCTCTGTAAAAAAATCAATAAAATATATTTTTTAAAAAATTATACCTATTTTTTGTCAGATCAGCAAAAAATACTTTTTTTTGTGTGTGTGTGCCACCGAATTTGAGCAATTAGTTTGTGTGCCAGGAGTTGAAAAAGGTTGGAAATCGCTGCTCTAATCATTTAAAAGATGTGCATGGACTTGTAGTCCGTTCTTTGTGTTTGACAGTATTTCTTAGGATTCATTTCATGTGGGGCAGAAACAGAATATTTGCATACCAGGTAGGCGTTCAGTAGTCTCATGATGGTTGGGAAGAATTTCTAGGCTGGTTTACATGCCTTGAAGGTTTTCTCGGAAGCCTCAGTTTGCTTTTCTGTGCGCTGTATGCTGTTAATAATAACAATGTCATTCTGTAGGGGAATTTATCTTCTGTTTATGAAGATGAAATGACAGGATGAATAGGAAGTGCTTAGCACAGCAACAAAAACATACAGAATACTAAACAAGTGTGATTGATGCTAAATGGCAATGAGGAGGAGTCAGTGATGGGCAGACCCTGCTGTCTGGCCTCAGTGCAATGGCTAGCAAGCTCTAATAACCCAGTCCCTTTGTGACATTTGACTATTGTGTTCTAGGAGTTTCAGGATGGTTCATGCTAAGAGCTGGACCCTGAAGAAGCACTTTGAAGGCAGCCCTACAAACAGTAACTTTGAGCTGAAGACAGTTGAACTCCCACCCCTAAAAAATGGAGGTAAGTCATATCATATGGTGTGAATGGAAAGAGACGGTATCAATCAAACTTTGCTGCATAACAAACTACCCCAAGACTTAGTAACTTCAAACAACAGCCATTTATTAGCACATAATTCTGTGGCCTCAGTTCTCCCCCGGGTGGCCTTCCTAGCAAGCTAGTTTGAGCTCTTGATTTCCACGGTGGACTCCTGAATCTAGAGTAACAAATCGGCAGTCTGTAAGTACTTTTCAAACCTCTACTTGTGTCATGTTTGCTAATAAATGTGTCAAAGCAAGTTATAGCCAAGCCCAGGTCAAGAAAAGGGAATAGACCTTTTTTTTTTTTTTTTTTTTTTAATATGTCTTTATTGATTTCAGAGAGGATGGGAGAGGGAGAAAGAGATAGCAACATCAACGATGAGAGAGAATCATTGATTGGCTGCCTCCTGCATGCCCCCTACTGGCAATCGAGCCCACAACCCCGGCATGTGCCCTTGATCAGAATCGAACCCGGGACCCTTCAGTCCACAGGCTGATACTCTATCCACTGAGCCAAACCAGCTAGGGCAGGAATAGACTTCTTGATGGAGGATTGGCCAGGAGACCCTCCCACAGAGATGGGAGGTATTTGTAGTCATTCTCAATCTGCCACAGAGACTTTTTCAAAGTCCTCTGTGTGAAGCCTCGCTGTCATGTTGGATCTCTCTTTTTTCTTGGTAATTGACACTTGAGCTTGGGTGCATTATTCTTCATGACTTTTTAAATATATATGTATATATTTATTTTATTGATTTTTTTTCACAGAGAGGAAGGAAGAGGGATAGAGAGTTAGAAACATCAATCAGCTGCTTTCTGCACACCTCCCACTGGGGATGGCTCTATCCACTGAGCCAAACCAGTTAGGGCTATTCTTCATGACTTTGATCGATGGGAGGATTTTCTCTCTGGCCTGGTGAACCCTATGATGACAGTGGGGGAGAGACAGTTTGTATGCAGAGCTCAGACTATCCCTGTGAAGAGACAAGGAGGTGAAAACCTAAAAACCCTCATCCTTCATTGAGGAGCCTCCTGTCCACTTGAGGGAACTAAATGGTCAAGTCAAACCTAAGGAAATCTAAGGGAAATTTAACATGTTTGAAACAATTACTTTGTAGAGCAGACTCTAAAGTAGGGGTGTCGAACTCAATCAGAGAAGGGGCCAAAATCTAAAATCCAGCCTAAATCGCGGGCCGAATGGTTTACTGAACAGTCATAAACTGTCATTGTGATGGAAACGCAGCGGAGTGCAGTGATGACAACACGGTGCGGGCCACATTGCAAGGCCTGGCGGGACGGATTTGGCCCGCAGGCCTTGTGTTTGACACATGTGCTCTAAAGAGTGTCTATAAGAGGTGTTTACAGGTAGGTAAGCTTTGTGAAAAGAGCATGTAATCAAGTAGCATGGATAACCCCATTTACATTGGGATAGCCAGGACTCAGCTTCAAAATTCCATAGAATGTCTACGATATGGTTCAGGCTAACAACATGAATGTTCTTTAATCCTAACTGGTAATCCTAACTGTAATGAAACCCTAAGTGAGCACTGCAACAGTGGTTACAAATGTGGCCTGGGGGCAAGTTATGGGAACCTAAACATAAATAAAGTGGAAACAGTCATTGTTGAGAATATCCTATGAAGTAACCCATGAAAAGCATGGAGTGCTATGCAAATGTGATGATGATGACCTATTATACAACACCAGGGCAGCCCAGAAGCTGAAAGACGACCTGTGTTTATTTAGAATGTCAACGAAGGCGTCCGGCCTTCAGTTCTAATTGCCTGTGGGATGCTTTCTTTTGTAGAGGTCCTGCTGGAAGCTCTGTTCCTCACTGTGGATCCTTACATGAGGTATTACTTCCTCCCTAAGAATTCTTACACTGTGCGTTAGACTCTTTGTTGGAGCAGTTCATCTTTTAAAACATCCCACTGTCTCAGAACCGTCATTTTCCTCCCAGGACAGTAAGAGGGATGGGATTTGTGGGTGCTCCTCTTTTGCAGGCTTGGTGAGGAATTACCTTGGCCTCTTGATTTGACAATTATTTCCTATCTTATGTCCAGAGTTTGCCTCTCATTGCTCACCAGAGTTGCTTGCAGAAAAAAATTTAAAGAAAAAAGAAACCAGTCTCCAATTTGTCCATTTCAGTACTGGCAAATAATTTGAGTAGAGGAAGATGCTACGACTAAAATTGGATTTTCTTGCCCTTTATTTCCCAATATTCCTATAATTTGGATGATCTGCGGCTGACTCAAACTGAGTACTCAGTAAATTCTCTGGGAGGGAAGAGAATAAAAGCCTTCATAGGTCACACACACCTCAGTAATTTTTTTAAAGTTTCATTTATTTATTTGTTTAAAAATATATTTTATTGATTTTTTACAGAGAGGAAGGCAGAGTGATAGAAAGTTAAAAATATCAATCAGCTGCCTCCTGTATACCCCCTACTGGGGATGTGCCCGCAACCAAGATATATGCCCTTGACTGGAATCGAACCTGGGACCCTTCAGTCCACAGATGGACGCTCTATCCACTGAGCCAAACTGGTTAGGGCTCCGCAGTAATTTTTTGCCTAGGTAATCCATATAGTCATCTTTCCTTTAAGTAATTTTTCCCCCTAGCTGATTGATAGAGATACAAAGCTAAGACATCAGCTGAGTGCTTGCAATTCAACTTGATTCTGACACTATCTTAGATCCCACAGATTAGAGGTTCAGTCCCACAAGTCTGGCCATCCCCCTTTAGGTACCAATTGCAAGTCCAGGTGTCTGTGCACACTTCCCCAATGGTTTTCCATTTGTCTTAAACTCAAGACAACTTTTCCCAGATGCTCTTATGTATAATATTAAGCATGAATTATTTTTTTTCCAGATTGGCAGCCAACAAATTGAAGGAGGGTGATACGCTGATGGGGGAGCAAGTGGCCAGGTAAATATTTCCATTTATCCCAGTGTTTGGAAAATATGTCTCCCCTGTACCTTCTGCGGGGGCCCATCTCTGTCTATTGCTCTCATAATTTCTTCAGCTTGTGTAGTTCACTCATTGTTTGATCTTCAAAGCAATGTGGGAATTCTGTTCTTTTCCTGACTAATGGGAAGGGAAGAAAGGCTGTAAAATTGTCATCATTTCAACTTCACTTTGCTATACTTACTTTTAATTACTAAAGAAAAAAAAATTTTATTTGTCCAGTTCATAATTATTTTGTAGAAATTCAAATAAAACAAAAAAGTTGTATCTTGGAAACTGACAGTTCCCCATCAACCTTAGAGAGGACTGTTGTAAATGTTATTTCAAAAAAATTTCAGTACAAATACTAATATCTATAATTTTTAAAAATGGGATTAAATGCCCTTCAGCAAATTGCCTTTCTCAATATGTTATGGATGTCCTTTGCTTGTAGTATATAAGTATTCTACCTATCTTTTTTTTAAAATATATTTTTATTGATTTCAGAGAGGAAGGAAAAGGGAAAGAGAGAGAGAGAGAAACATCAATGATGAGAATCACTGATTGGCTGCCTCCCGCACGCCCCCTACTGGGGATCAAGCCTGTAACCCTTGACGGGAATCAAACCCATGACTGTTCAGTCTGCAGGCCACCACTCTGCACAAGGCCAAGCTGACTAGGGCTAAGAACCGCTAGCAGGGTGGCCTAAGACCATCGGAAAACGCAGATATTTACATTACCATTCATCACAGTAGCAAAATTACAGTTATGAAGTAGCCACGAAAATAATTTTATGGTTGGGGGTCACCATACCATGAGGAACTGTATTAAAGGGTCGTGACATTAGAAAGGTTGAGAACCACTGCCTCAGTGGCATATAGTGGGGGTGGTGCATTGGGTTATCAAGTGAATGGGAAGCAAAGAAGTGAGAGGAACGAGGGAGGGAGGAAATGGATGGTAAAATAGAGGTGAGCATTCTTTTACGCTGAGGGCAAGGGAGGGACAGTAGGGAGGAAAATGTTACAGATTCAGGAGAGAAAAAGGATTCAGAAATGGAGGGTGACCCCTGAAGAACACAGCAGGTGGTGTCCAGGGCGCCGGGAGACAGAAGATGGACACCTTTTGCTTAGACAGAAGAGAAGTGGGATAGCACAGGGACCGATGCTGGGCCCATTGAGAGCGTCCCTGTCTGATGGCCCCTATATTTGGTAGAAGAAGGAGAGACCAATGGCTAAGAATTAAGCTGGAGAGATGTGGGCGGGTTATTCCTTCTTGGAAAACCAACCTCAGTGTTCTTTGTATACAACGAGCCACACAGCATCCCCATTCTCTTTGAAGGCGAGAGGTTTCACAGGTCCTGACGTGCTTTGTCTTTCAGAGTTGTGGAAAGTAAAAACTCAGCCTTTCCAACAGGAACTGTAGTACTGGCTCCTTCCGGCTGGACATCGCACTCCATTTCTGACGGAAAAGATCTAACGAAGCAGCCTGCAGCATGGCCAAGCACATTACCTCTGTCTTTGATGCTGGGCACACTCGGCATGCCAGGGTGAGCTTTGAGTCTGGATGCCATTTGTTTGAGTGCCTGACACGCCGTATTTCCAAAATGGTTTGTCCAGAACGTGGTCAATGAGAAGAGATAACACATTCTAGGTTCAGGGCTGATTAGAGAAGATGGTGGGGTGAAGAAGGAAAGAAGAGTGGCCTAGGCTCGAGTTTGCCTTAAAACTAAAGGAAAGAAGGCGGGGGAGGGGGGTGCGGGGGGAAGTCAGGTCAGTGACACTCAGGTACAAAGAGGAAGCGAGGCTGAGAAGCAATGTGGGCTCGATCCCTCTCAATCAGCTGGCAAACGGCAACGCAAAGACACCAGCTTCTCCTGTCCCTGGGAAGGTCCTGGCTTCACACATCACTCAGCTCTGCCTCCATTTCAAAATTCTAAAAGGGAGGGAGTTCAGTCTGCCTTGGTTTTCTGCATCGGTATCCTTCTCCATCTTTCCCTGAGGAGTAAGAGAAGCTGGATGTTAAATAACGAAGAGGAATCACAGATTATTCTACTAGTTGCAGCTCTTTGGCCCGTTGAGTGCGGCTCTCCCACAAAATACCACGTGCGGACACGCACATACAGTGCTATTGAAACTTCATGGGCCATGCGCAGAAGTTGGTTTTCGGCCTGGGCGAGTCAATTTTGAAGAAGTGGCGTTATAACACTCAAGGGACCAAAGAGCCGCATGTGGCTCGCGAGGTGTGGTTTGCCGACCATTAACCTCGACCCATGGCAGTCTAAGAAGGTCTTTGGTATGTATCTGAATGAGTTACGTATATGGGAAAGCAGCAAATTCATCCACATGTCTTTAATTTTCTCTCCTCAGCCTAACAGCCTACTTTGGCCTGCTCGACATCTGTGGTGCAAAAAGTGGAGACACCGTCTTGGTTAATGCGGCAGCAGGAGCCGTGGGCTCTGTCGTGGGGCAGATAGCTAAGATCAAGGTAAGTGTCTTCCCCTGGGAGCACATACTCAGCACCCACAGTGTGCACTGGGAATGCAGCAGTGAATGTAGCAGACCTTCCTCAGTTTTAGAGATTAGTCTAGTGGATCTTGAAGATTGGGAATGAATAAGAAATGGGAGAATAAGGAAAAATGAATATTATTACTTTTTAAAAAATATATTTGTATTGATTTCAGAGAGGCAGGGAGAAGGAGAGGGGAGAGGGGGAGAACATCAATGATGAAAGAGACTCACTGATTGGCTGCCCCCTACTGGAGACTGAACCTGAAACCTGGGCATGTGCCCTGACCAGAATCGAACTGAAATCTTCTGGTGCAAGAGAAGATGCTGAGCCACACCAGTCAGGCTTCTGTCATAGTGGTTGCTGAACATTTCTTGTTACAGCTTTACCTTCTCTTCTTATGGTTGTCCCAAACAGTAAAGGAGGGCCATGAGGTGAGCCAAAAAGAAAGCCCTCATGCGAAGGCTGCTGCCGCCAACTCAGAGCGGAGGTAATAGGGCATGGAAACATTGCTCTGACTTAGGCAGGTGTCTGTGTTCAAGAGATCCGATGTGATGGTGAGCCGGAGGCAGCTCAGACATGGCCAGGATATGTCACAGAGAGGAATGTTCCAAGTGATTTGGCTTAGCTGATCCTTTGCCAGAGACTGGGATGCAGAATCAGGAAAGAGTTAAGTAAAATACAGATGAATACAGCACTATCACCAATAGCCAAGGATTCAGGGTGGTCTCCAGTGTTAACGGGAGCTTGGGATACAAATAAGAAATGAAGCTACCTTAGAGGTTAGAGGAAGAATTTATTTTCAAGTAAGTAAAGAAATATGAATAGATATTGAATTTTATCAAGTGTTATTTCAGCATTTATCAGGTTTACTTTGCAGTTAACGAATTACATTAGTTTTCCAGTATTGAGTCATTCTAGCATTCCCGGAATAAGCTTTATTTACCTATGGAAATTATGGATTTGTACCTTTGAATTTATTTTATCGCATTTTAAACAGAATTTTTGCACTATATTTATAGACAAGTTTGGTTTGGAGGGCTTTTTTTTTTGTTCTGAACTTATCAATGTTCAGCCTGGGTTATGCTAGACTTACAAAACAAATTAGTAATATTTCCAATAATCAAATGTTAAATGTTTTCTTTAAACTGTAAGGCATATTTATTTCAAAAGTTTGATAGGACTTATCTCTAAACCTGTTCTTTTAGAAACCTCACTGGGCACTGCCATACTAAAAAGCTTAATCCTTAAAGGAGAGACAGGATTAGTTCTGCATTTTATAGAAATTACATTGCCTTCGTTCATAGTTTCCAGGGACAAAGTGCTAGAGACAGGAAGCCCAATTAGGAGGCCCTTACAAGAATTCAGATGGAAATTGTGATGCATCAAAGGTAGAGATTAGACATCAGAGCCAGCTTTTAGGATATTTGGGGGGGAAAGAATAAAACCTGGTGGTTGGATGTTCATAGAAAAGGTGTGAAACATCTGCACGAAGGAAGCATTGAGGTCATAAGTGTCGAGATCATCCTGTGAGTTTATAAGGCTAGAAGGACAAAAGACAGAGGATGGAGCTTTTGCAAGAGTTTTTTTCTTGAATCATGAAAAGATGGGAAAAGTAGGTGGATAGAAGTCATTGTTGGTACAGATCCATGTATGAACCCAAAGGTCTTTCCCTAACTGACAGTGCATAGTGGCTCATCTTGGTCTTCACGATCCATTCAGAATATAAGAGAGCTTTCTGAGGAGCTACTTTCTACGTGCCAATACAGTATCCAATCTTGCAAATTAAGCAGCATTTAGTCTAATGCTTTGGGTCAAATCAAACAATAAGGGGACAGTTACCAGGAGGGCTATCTATGAAATGAGAGTCCTAGAACTGAGTCAAAATAATAGTTAAAGGATGACTGCACCAAGAGATAGCATGCAAAGGAAGAGAAGTTCCAAAATAAAGAAACAAGAGAGGGCCTGGCCGGTATAGCTCATTGGTTGGGCATCGACCTATGACCAGGAGGTCACAGTTCAATTCCCAGCAGGCCACATGCCCGGGTTTTAGGCTAGCTCTCAGTGGAGGGTCTGCAGGAGGCAGCCGACTGAGGATTCTCTGTGATCATTGATGTTTCTATCTCCCTCTTCTTTCCTCTCTCTGAAATCAATACAAAACATTCATTTTTTTAAAAACCCCACAAGAGAGACAAATGAACATGTTGTCAAGCCAGCAGATTGAAATGAACTGCAAACATCATAAACATAGAAAGGATCTATTGGGCAGTCAGAGGCAAACTGAAGTTATTCTTGGGTTATAGGATGGTTCAGGGACTAGTTTTACTGATAGGGCCTTTTGGCCCATCGTGGTATTCTCATATATGTGGCTCAGCACCTCAGAAGGTATTCTCGGGGAACCTGACCTTACTGGAGTAGGAGGGTGGGGTTGGTCTGTGCTTGTAATTTATAAATGACTTCCTTTCCCCACCCCTCCCTACTTAGGGCTGCAAAGTTGTTGGAGCAGCAGGGTCTGATGATAAGGTTGCCTACCTTAAAAAGCTTGGATATGACGTTGCCTTTAACTACAAGACAGTCAAGTCTTTGGAAGAAACATTGAAAAAAGCTTCCCCTGATGGTTACGATTGTTATTTTGATAATGTAAGTACAAATTAGACTTAAAATCTGATTTACTAACAAAGTATACAAGGAATATACTTCTGGAGTTTCCATCTAAAATCTGTGACTAAAGCACATATGCCTTTTTAAACAAACAAAACAAAACAAAAATAGCTTTATTGTGATATAATTCACCCATTTAAAATGTAGGATGTAATGGTTTTTAGTATATTCACAGAATTGTACAACTGTCACCACAATCAATTTTAGAACATTTTCATCACACTAAAAAAGAAATGCTGTACTTACTAACAGTCACTTTCCACTTTCCCCCAAAAGTTGTCTTCTGTGACTGGCTTCTTATACTTAGCATGTTTTCTAGGTTCATCCATGTTGAAGCATGTATCAGTGATTCATTCCTTCTTGTGGCCAAATAATATTTCATAGTATTGATATATCACATTTTATTTATCCATTCTTCAGTTAATGGACATTTGTTATTTATACTTTTCGGCTGTTATATAATGCCGCTATGACCATTTACGTACAAGTTTTTGTGTGGATATGTTTTAATTTTCTTGGATCTACACCTACAAATGGAATTGCTGGGTCATATGGTAACCTCATGTTTAACATGCCAAACTATTTTGCACAATGGCTGCACTATTTTACATTTTTGCTAGCACCGTATGAGAGTTCCAACATCCTTGCCAATACTTTGAGCCATCATTTTGATTATGGCTATTCTGGTGGGTCTGAAGTGATAATTTCATTATGGTTTTGATTTGCATTTCTTCAATAGCTAACATTGATCATCTTTTCATGTGCTTATTGGCCATTTGTATATCTTCTCTGGAGAAATGTCTGTTCAAATCCTTTGCCCATTTTCAATCGGGCTATTCGTTGAGTTGTAAAGGCTTCTTCATACATTCTGGATACAAGTCTCTTTATTGGATATTGTCAGTTCTTGGTATTCCTGGTAGTTATGTTCTATTAAGTCATACAAACACTGAACCATTCATTGCTCCTGGAAAAGTATGTACATACATGCATATATTTTACATAGATTATAATCTTAAATCCTAAAAACAACTCTACCAATAGCTTCCATTTTATTTATTTTACAAAAGAGAATAGGAGAGTCAGAGAAATGTAAAGTAACTTGCCTGAGGCTGCCTCACTAGTCCTCCCAATGTTGGAGTTTATACCCAATCAAATGGCTCAGGAGCAGAGCTTCTTGAACTAAACTGCACTGCCCCCTACTGTCTTCACCCTCTGATGATCTAAGAGCTGAGAAAAGAAGTCAAAGCCATGGCCTTGCTTGACCTTGCTGGTAACTTTACATCTCTCTCCCTGCTTTGCACATGTCTGCAAATGACCAGGGAAAGCCCCTGTGAATATTGAGTTGGAGGTTATAAATACATTTTAGCAAGTAGTCCAATTCACAAATATGGAATCCAGTAATAATGAGGATCCACTGTATATAGTTTGCAAATATTTTCTCCTATTCTTTTTCTTAGTTGTTTTTCACTTTCTTGATGGTGTTCTTTAAAGCACAAAAGTTTTCCATTATTTTTTCTTTTGTCCCTTAGTGTCACGTCTAATGCTTTACTCTACCCAAGATCATGAACATTTACTCTTTTTGTTTTCTTCTAAGAGATTTATAGTTTTAGCTCTTACATTTAGGTATAGGATGCATTTTAAGTTAATTTTTGGGTATGGTATAAGGAAGGAGTCCAATTTTATTCTCTTCCATGGGGATATCCAGTTGTTCTACACCATTTGTTGAAAATACTATCTTGTCCCTCTTGAGTTGTTTTGGCACTCATATCACAATCAATGGACCATAATGTAAGAGTTTGTTTTTGGAACTTCAATTTAGTTCTATTGACCTATATTTTTTTCTCACATTGTTTTGATTAATATAGCTCTGTAGTAAATTTTGAAAGTGAAAAATGTGAGTCTTCCAACATTGTTCTTTATATGGCATTTGAGTACTTTCCCCAACTTTTAGGTAGGGCAATGAGATTATTGAACTGATCAGAGAACCTCGCAATATAGAAAAATACAACTTATATAATGTTTGTACCTTTAATAAAATGGAAATGGCCCAATTCCTATTATCTTTTTCCAAATGTAATTTTCTTCTCTACTGTGCTAATTCAATCAGTTTTGTTGCTGTTAAATAAGTAATATGAAATGATGATTTTAAACTATTTTCTTGAATCTTATAGTGTTTAGATCAAGGTTGTTGTTTTTTGTTTCTTTGTTTTTGCCCTGTTTAGGTAGGTGGAGAATTTTCAAACATTGTTATCCCCCAAATGAAGAAATTTGGAAGAATTGCTATATGTGGGGCCATCTCTACCTACAATAGCACTCGCCCACTTCCCCCAGGTAATGAGCTTCTGCATATGGCACAGCTGTAGAAAGACTAGACAAGGAGAAGATTCACATATATGGCATCAGATATTAATAAGTTGTTAGTGACTATCAAAATATTTAAATCGATGCTAAGCTAGAGTCCCCCCTTTATTTTTCTAATTGATGCTAAGCTAAAACTGATTGGGTGGCGCAGAAATGTGTCTGCATTTCAGGATCTCTTTCTATTCTATAGAACTGTTTGGGAAATTTTGGGTGGGCCTTGCTTCTGGCACGTCCAAAAGGACCATTCTCTGGCTTTGTGACTGTGCCAGGACTCCACGTGTGTTTCCTGTTGCTGCTGTAACAAATGACCATAAATTTGGTGGCTTAAAACAACACAAATGTATTGTCCCTTCTAGTTCTAGAGGTCAGAAGTCTAAAATGAGTCAGCAGGGCTGTGTTCCCTCTTAAGGCTCCAGAAGAGAGTCTGATTCTTTGCCTAATCTCTCTCTCTCTCTCTCTCTCTCTCTCTCTCTCTCTCTCTCTCTCTCTCTCTGATCTCTGCTTCCATCATCACTCCCCCCCTCCCCCCGACTCTGACTTTTTTCCATCCCTCTTTTCCTTACAAGGACCCTTGTGATTTTACTGGGCCCAGCTATATACTACACAAAAATCCCCCCACCTTAAGTTCCTATCTTAATCACATCTGAATGTCCCTTTTGCCCTGTAAGTAGCATCTTCACAGGTTCTGGGAATTAGGATGTGGACATCTCTGGGGGCCATTACTCTGCTGACCACAAAATTGATTGGTGGGTAGCCCTGTGGATCAGAAAAGAGTGGAGGGAATGGAAGGGGGAGCAGTGAGAGAACAGTCGGTGCTTGTTTTCACCCCGGCCACCTCCCTGGACCCTGTCGCCCAAATGTGCCCTTCTCTTCACAGGCCCGCCCCCAGAGGTGATTATCTATCAGCAGCTCCGCATGGAGGGGTTCATTGTCAGCCGCTGGAAAGGAGAAGCCAGCCAGAAGGCTCTGAACGAATTGATGAAATGGGTCTCGGAGGTAAGGGGCTCCAGAGCCACTCCCTCCAATTGTACACCAGCTCCCATTCCCCTTGGACGCTGTAGATACATCTTCAAGTACATGTCACTGCTCCCTATTTTATAGCAAAATACCCGGAAGTGTTGTCTGCAGTTCCTGTCGTTCTTTTCTTTCTTTCTTTTCTTTCTTTTTTTTTTTTTAAATATATTTTATTGATTTTGTACAGAGAGGAAGAGAGGGATAGAGAGTTAGAAACATCGATGAGAGAGAGTCATCGATCAGCTGCCTCTTGCACACCCCCTCTGGGGATATGCCTGCAGCCAAGACATATGCCCTTGACCAGAATCGAACCCGGGACCTTTTAGTCCCCAAGCCGACGCTCTATCCATTGAGCCAAACCGGTTTCGGCCGTTCTTTTCTTTCTGAAATCCACACATCAGGCTTTTGCACTGGTCACTGGGCCTCTTTTCTTCTCTGTCTGCCCTTAGTTAGCTGATCCAGGCTCCTGGTTGTTTTTTTGTTTGTTTTTATTGTTGTTAATCATCACCTGAGGATATTTTTCTATTGATTTTTAGAGAGAGTGGAAGGGAGAGAAAGAGACAGAGAGAGAAACATCGATGTGAGAGAGGCACAAGGATTGGTTGCCTTTGCCTGCACACAATGCCCTGCCTATAGCCAGGGATCGAGCCTACAATTAAGGTATATGCCCTTGACCAGAATCGACGCTCTTTCCACTGAGTTAAACCGGCTAGGGCCAGGCTCACAGTTTTACATGTAGGTAGGCTGACAGCTCTTGAATGTCTGTCTCCTGCCGGCCCCTCTCCCGAGCTCTGGACTGCTTGACAGCTAGCTGCACTTGAATGTGGGATACACACCTTCAACTTAACATGTCGAAAACGAAATATGTTTTGATCTTTCCTGCCAAACCTGCCCCCTTGATAGACCTTGCCATTTCAGTTATGGCCATTTTACCCTTCCAGTTGCTCAGTCCAAAAACCTTGAAATCGTCTTTGGCTCCTTTCTTTTTCTCATTCGGATCCATGTCTAACCTGCTGCAACATTCTGGTGGCTCGCCAGAATGCTTAGACACAGAATGTGGCCACTCCTCCCACCTCCCACCACCCTGGTCCAGGCCACCACTTGTCTGGGATGCTGTGTTAGCTTCCATCTGGTGTCCCACCTTCGTGCCCTTACAGATAATTCCCAGCACAGCAGCCAGAGCAACCTTTTAAAGCACAAATCAAGCCATGTCATTCTTATGCTCAAAACCCTGCAGAAATCCCAATTTCACTTAGAATAAAACTACAAGGCTGTCAGCCATCTGGCCCCCAATATCTCTCTAATTTCATTTCTCAGTGTTTACTCACATTGCTCACTCTATGCAGTCCCTCCCCTTGCCGCTCTACCCCTCTGTAACTGCTCAATTCTCACACCTCCTTTTCGTCTTTGCTAAAAACTGCCTTCTGAATGAACTTTTACAGTGACCCCATTTTAAATTGTAATCCCCTTCATTCTTGCGCCTCCTTTTCGTTTACCCATACAACTATCATCTTTCAATGTGACATATATTACAATTCACTTCTTTAATTATTGCCCGTCTCCCCCCATGAGAATATAACCTCTATGCAGGCAGCAGTGTTCACGCATTTTGTCTGCTGATGTATCCTTAGCACCTAGAGTGTGTGCATCAATGAAGGCATTAGCTGAATAGTACCGAATGGATGAAGGTCCTACATCAGAGCCTCCTTACAGCCCTGCCTTTAGAAAAGGAAGAAGCCAAAAAAAAAAAAAAAAAAAAAAAAAAAGAGAGAGAGAGAGAGAGAGAGAGAGGAGGAAGAAGCCAGCCAATCCCTTTGTCCTGTGCTGGGATCATTTTCCCGCCATGTAGAATGTTAGTCAATAGAGATCTGAATAAACAAGGTGCATTATTTTACTATTTAGAGGAGGAAATTGCTATCACACTTCCTAATTCCTGGCTTTATGATCATTTCCCAATTTGAAGAAATAAATTGCTTCTCTGCTAACCATTGGAGGTTGGCATTTTTCCCAGCTAACACTTGTAGTGCTGGGCTGGGCTCATTCCAGGAAGCTGGGAAGAGCAAAATTATTTTTAAGTTCCCTGTGTGCAGCCGCTTTATCCCTGTTGGTGAAATTGAATCTAGCTGCTACCTCAGTCACAGCTGACAGCCAAGAAACCACTGTGCTGGTGGCCCTAATGCGTCCCTCTAACAGGGTGAACCTAATTATAGCTTTAAGTGACTAGTGAATTAGCCAAACTTCTCATCTTATTTTTTTTCTCATCTCTCCCCTTTTTCAAATATATTTTTTATTTTAGAATAATTTTAAATTTACAGAAAAATCAGAGTTCCCATATAACTTATATCCTATGTCCAAAGTTTCCACATTATTAACATTTAATATTAGTATTCATCTTCTACTTTTAACCTTTAAAACGGATTATAGATTTCAACTCTTCCCAGGTTCTTTGCCTCGTCAAGTGCAGGAATGAGCTTGGACTTTCTAGTCGAGGGTGCAATTGCCAGTTTTCCTACTTAATAGTTGAGGGACCTCAAGCCAATGGTCCCTCCATAAGTCCTTAAAGGGTGCTAAACTATCACTGGAATACATTAGGGTAAAATGGTATCAGTAACTCAGGACTCTACATAAGACCCCTTAAAAAAAGGGAATTAGTCCCACTCAGTAGCCTTGTAGGAGGAAGAGAATGACAATCCTTCCTCACTAAATGAATGCTAAGCACACATTAACAGAATCTTGGCTGGAAGAGAAGACAGATCATCATGGCACTTACATTTCCTGAACAGGCTCTGCCTCCTCAGGGTTCAGAGAGAAGCAGTGAGGCTATGTCCTGAGAAGGATGAGCACAGATCACACCCTACAGGGTCCGCCCTTCTCCAGATACTTTCACCTCTTCTGAGATCATTACATTATAAAACTTTTCATGTAAGTTAGAGATTGCTTAATCACTTCCTTGTGTCATTTCTCCTATCGCTGGGCTGTGATCTGCTGCCTATTATGAAATTCCTATGTGTACTTTGTAATCTGTCACATACGCTGTGTATGTGGATCATGCCCCAAGGTGATGCCAGTTCACAGAGCAGAGGGAGCTCCAGCTATAGTTCCAAGTGTCCTGCGATGTGCCTGATAAATTTATTGTTGCAATGAGAAGAGTATATCACTTAGAATATGACATTAACCTATTATATTTGTTGTTGTTTTGATACAGGGTAAAATCCAGTACGAGGAATACGTCACTGAAGGATTTGAGAACATGCCAGCTGCATTTATGGGAATGCTCAAAGGAGACAATTTGGGGAAAACAATAGTGAAAGCATGAAAAGATGACACATAGAACCTAGGAACCATTTGGATGATTACTTAATTTCTTTTTAACCATTTAGTAAAAATGTATGTTGCCTTCATTATCTAAAAAATGGTGGTTGTGATGAGTTTGATCTACCTAATAAAGTACATGTAAATAGTATGGGATTAGCAGCAGAGAATGAACATTTCATAGTGAACAACAGCCAGTCACTGCACATCATATAAAGCTCCAGTTCTTGCTTTCCCTGCTTCTGGGACCTTGGAGGTGGTATGTTCCAGATGGCCTAGCTACAAATGTTGGAAAGCAATAAATGCTGGAAGGCTGCCATGGAAATAAGCTTTTATTGAATTAAATTACTTTGATTTTGGGGATCTCTGTGGCTAGCATTGCTTACCCGAACTCTGTACTGTCCAATATGGTAGCCATTTAAGGCTACTGAGAACTGGAAATATGGATAGTACGACTTTTCAAGATTTTAAAAAACAACAAACAACAAAGCACAGTTGATATTTCTCCATTAAACACAACTTTATTGTTTTGGTAGAACTACAATTCACTGTAACTGTGTAGCATAGGACATTATTGTTGTATTGTAATATTTGTACAGGAAATGTGCATTATTTCTAGCATTACAGGTAAACACTTCATCAATGTACTCAGTATCAACAGACAGATTCAGTTCAGATAGCTGTTTTCTATGCACTGAAGTAACATCACAACGTCTTTACTTGTGTATTTTACGTACACAGCACAAGTTCAAGTACACCTATGCAGAAAGCACAAGTTTTACCAAATCTGATGTAAAGCATAATCATAATCATAGACACTTACTACTTTAATAATAATTAAATTGTTTTCTAGCTTAAAAACACAGAAAAATACTGAATTTTTAAATGAAGGCATATTACTGAGGCAGAATTCAGTGCAATACAGAAGCTAGTACTACGACTAGTACAGTAAAAAGAGTGGAAGAGGGCATAATGCACATTGAATGAAGAAAGGCAATTGCAATTTACTGAAGGCATATGAAATGGAAAAGCTATTTGTTGTATATCAACGTGTTAAAGATACCACACTAGACAATATTTAAGACAATACCTAATATTAGTCACTTTTCAGCAACAATCTAGTGAATTCGGTAAGTACTCTCCTAAGTCAAAAAATAATCCAAGAAATTAGTCATATGAGATGAGAACTAAATTTCCAACAAAATATTACACAACTTTTGAAGAGGATTTGAGTTTGTAAATTTAGCCAGCTATGAAATAGTATGAGTTCCCACACACAAACAAAAAGAATCTTAGATGGAGAGATGATAAAAAGAAATTATTTTAGTAGGTTGATTTAGTCAGAAATTTGAGGAAGAGACTTAAAAAAATATTTACAAATACTGAAAATTCCAATCCTTTAAGTAATTTTACTCATAGAATACAAGAAGTTTCTGATGATATCAAAGACCAATGGATTCAAAACTTGAAAAATTGCAAGAATTTATCTTCAGCTTTAAGTGAGTTGTGTAGCATAAGACACAGCCCCATGAAAACTTTGGGTATATTCTGTCTCAAATAACATCCAAATTTACAAAGAAATGTCAATTTACTATCTAAAAATTCACTCAGAACAGAAATTTTTGACAATTTTCCATCTGTCAAAGAATTTTAGCTAGAGATAGAAAAATTTGTTTCTATTATAAGAGGAACTCTAGCTATATAAAGTCAAAAGACCAGCTATACTGGCTTTTTAAAACAAGAGAATGGTATTTACCTCTTTGCAATTTCACTGTTTCATACTAAATATATTTATGCTCAATTTTTTGAAGCAGACTCCAAAAAAGAAGTCATGCTGCTAAGATTCTTCAATATATTGGTGGAAATACAAGAAGTATACAATAATAATTGCCGGTTTATGGAACTGTACTGAAACTATGGAACTCTGAAAAGAAAACATGTGTGTGGGGGGGAGATTTCATGACATTGGATTTGAGAATGATTTGTTGAACATGACACCAAAAGCACAGGAAAAAATAAGCAAAAATAGGCAAATGGGACTACATCCAAACTTAAAACCTTCCGTGAAACAAACGAAATAGTGCCAAGAATATGGAAAATATTCCAATGGAACCAATGGAATGGGAGAAGACACTCAAAAATCATAAATAAGGGGATAATATCTAGAATAAATAAAAAAACAGCTAAAATTCAAAAATAAAAACTTGATTAAATAATGGGCAAATGATTTAGACAATTCCCTTAAGATATACAAATAGTTAAGCATATGAAAAGATTTTCAACATCACTAATCATCAGGGAAGTGCAAAAACAAAACCACATCTGTTAGAATGGCTACTATAAAAAATATAGAAAATAATATGGTTGCTAGGATGTGAAGAAACCCTTATGCACTGTTAGTAAGAATGTAAAATGGTGCAGCTGCTATGGAAGGTTCCTCAAAAATTTTAAAATTGAATTACCAAATGACTCAGCAATCCCCCTTCTGGGAATGTATCCAAAAGACTAATAATAGATCTTTAAGAGATATTTGCAAACCCATATTCAAAGCAGCGTTATTTATAACAGCCAAGAGGTAGATGCAACCTAAATGTGTACTGATGGATGAATGCATTAAAAAATGTGGTGTAGCCCTAGTCAGTTTAGCTCAGTGGATAGAGTGTCAACCTATGGACTAAAGGGTCCCAGGTACAGGTTTCAGACTCAATCCCTGATGGGGGGCATGCAGGAGGCAGCCAATCAATGATTCTCATCATTAATGTTTCTATCTCCCTCTCCCTTCTCTGAAATAAAAAAACAACAACATATTTTTAAAAGTGATTTAAACACACAATGGAATATTACTTAGCCTTAAAAAAGGAAATCCTATCATACACTACAAGGATGAAACTTGAGGACATCCAGCCAATTCCACTTGAAGCACTGAAAGCAGGGATTCAAATAGGTATTTATACACCACTGTTCATATCAGTGTTATTCACAATAGCCAAAATAGTGGAAATAACGAAATCTACCAACGAAGGATGAACAAAAAGCAATGTATGCATACAATGAAATCTTATTCAGCCTTAAAAATGAAATTCTGACACATACTAATGAACCTTAAAAACACATGTGAAGTGCAACAAGACAGGCACAAAATAACAAATACTGATGAACCTATTTATATGAAGTACACAGAATAGCCAAATTCATAAGACACAGAAAGTACAATAGTGGTTACCAGGGGCTTGGGAGAGGAAACAGTAGGGAGTTATTGGTAAATGAGTGGAGTTTCAGTTTGGGATGATGGAAAACTATTGGAGATGAATACGACAACTGCACAACAATGTGAATGTATTTAATGGCACTAAATAGTACACCCAGAAAGGATTTAAAAGATCATTTTCAAATTATGTATTTTGACCACATTGAAAACAATTCTAAAATAAGTAACAGAAAGAAAACTCATTGACAGGAGAAGCCTTGTCTTGTGGTTTGACTTTAAAGAAATTTCTTCAATAGAAATCTTTTTTTAAAGCAAGGTCATCATTTTAAAGTAAACATCCTGAACAAGCCTCTTCTCAAGAACTTTACACATTTAATTCTTTCTGTAAGTTACTTTTTCTTCTTTTCAGAAAAACAAGATGGGGTTTAGATAAACAAACTGAGTTTAATATCTCCTAAAAGGAAAACTTACAAGGATTTATATCTTTCCAGAGAAAAAGGGTTTTTATCTTAAAAAAAAAAAAATAACCTTAAACCAGGTAAATGATTCTCATAAGCCATAGCCTTTTAGGGCTGTCTCTGGTTGTTCTCTTTAGCAATAACTAAGCAAACCAATTTATGCACTAACATCTGTATTCTTAATTCCTTTGAGGTCTAATTTCACAACAGAAAACTTAAGTGAAAATGTGTTATAATTTCTACATTCCTTTCCTAAATTTTATTTATTATCAATGGAGTCTCTTTAGATTATAGAATATGTATTCTCCAGATGGTAGGAGATCAGAATATCAAATTCCTACTGTGGGAAGTCAGGTTGCATGACTGAGAGAACATGGCAAGTAGAAGAGTAGATTCCCTATGTAAAGGTAGAAGCGGCTGCCCCAAACAACCTGTCTTATAAAATAAGGCCTTAGAGTTGTCATCCCTTACATTCTTCAAGACTAGCCTTTTTTTAAGTATGAAGTTCCCTATTTTAAATGATGACAACTAATTACGCACACACACACACACACACACACACACACACACACACACACCATGCAGACCAACTATGACATGTCAAGGGCCCAACTTTAGCTTGTGACCTTTGTCATACAGAATATTTATATTCTACTGACAGGAAGCTGTACTTAGTACAGGCAAAAATTAAAAAAATAAAACTTTATTTTGCAAAAGGCAACCCATTCAGATAGCTGTTTCCAGCACCTGTTTCCTCTCACCCTCAACACTCTCAATCTATTGTCCTAAGACTATGTCTCTCATGTCTGAGATGGCTCAGGTGCATGTCCCTAAAACACCAATCCTCTCAGACAATGCTCAAAGGAAAAACAAGTTAGGTGTTTTGTTCAATTAAAACATTCCCTGAAGGCAAACTTGTTTAGCTTCACTGACTTGTTCCTGTTTACAGCATTCTAGCATCAAGTATTCAAGGCATCCTGTATTCAAAAAGGATACTATTTTCGCACTGCCAGAAGTATAGTATCCTAAATCATTATCTACAACAGAAACTTGAAAATTGCAATGAATCAAAAATATTCAACTTATGCCCTAGCTGGTCAGCCCAGTGGATAGAGTGTTGGTCTGCGGACCAAAGGGTTCTGGATTCGATTCCCATCAAGGACATATATGTAGGTTGCAGGCTCCTCCACGGCCTAAGCCCTAGTCAGGGCACATGCAGGAGGCAACCAGTCGATGAGTTTCTGTCACACCAATGTTTCTCTCTGTTTTTCCATCTCTTTTCCAATCTCCATAAAAATCAATGGAAAAAATATCCTCGGGTGAGAATTAACAAAATAAATAAATAAATACATAAATAAATTTAACTTATTTCTACAGCTTCAGAAAACATGAGGTACAAAAAACAGCAACCCCAACTTAGAAGTTATTAGTCCCAACTCTTAATTCTATCAGTTCAAAAACTGAAATTCAGAAAGGTTAGAAAGTAGATTGGTTGGAAACTGGGACTGAACTTAGGTTATCTGACTCCAACCAAGTTTTCTATTACATTACATGGGAGTGTCAGGGGAAAGGAGAAAGGGAAATCTTCTAAAATGGTTAAAAAGGTAGGTTCTGGGCATCCCTTCCCCTGCTTTTTAAATTCATATTTGGCCTTTTACAATAATTTCACATCTCACACTATTTTCACTTTTCCAGCCTTTAACTACTATCTCCCAAAAGTTGACATTCTTACAAAGAAGGTCAAATGGGGGAAAGTCTATTTTTCATAGCTGCCAGCCGATCAAAATTGCAGCTATTAATCAATGTGGTGGCAACTTATATCCAGGTTTCTAATAAGGAACAATTTTTATTAACTTTCCTCCCACCTTGATATAGTTCAAGAATTACTCTCCAGAGTGAAATCCCCGATGTCTAATGAGGCCTGAATTACTTTTGAATGTTTTCTTACATTTCTTACATTCATATTCTTTCCTTCCAGTATGAATTTTTAGATGCTCTACAAGGATTGAGCTTCTACTAAAGGTTGCTCCACAGTAGTCACATTCGTAGGGTTTCTCTCCAGTATGAGTTCGATAATGTTCATTAAGAGATGAGCTCTGACTGAAGGTTTTTCCACATTCTTTACATTTATAAGGTTTCACACCAGTATGGATTCTCTGATGACGACTAAGGAGAGAATGGGTAGGGAAGGCTTTCTCACACTCACTACATTTGTAGGGTTTTTCTCCTGAATGAAGCCGCTGATGATAAATTACAGATGTAAAATGGCTGAAAGTCATTCCACAATCATTACACAGGTATGGTTTTTCTCCAGTATGAATTCTCTGGTGTCGGGTAAGGCAAGAATTCTGTCTAAAGGCTTTTCCACATTCACTACATTTATAGGGTTTCTCTCCAGTATGAATTCTCTGATGCTTGGAAAGGGATGAGCTATGACTAAATGATTTGCCACATTCAGTACAGGTATAGGGTTTTTCTCCAGTATGAACTCGCTGATGTTGAATAAGAGATGAATTGTCACTAAAGGGTCTCCCACATTCTTTACATTTATAGGGTTTTTCTCCAGTATGAATTCTCTGATGTTTAATGAGGTGGGCAGTTAAGGTGAAACCTTTTCCACAATCATCACATTTGAAGGGTTTCTCTTTACTATGAGTTCTACGACGGGGTGTGAAGGATGCACTCTTACTGAAAGCTTTTCCACAGTCACGGCACATAGAGGGTTTTCCACCAAGGTAAAGTTTCTGCTGTTTGGACAGTGTGGTACTATAGTCAAAGGATTTTCCACATCTGCTACATGTAGGGGATTTTTCTCCAGTCTCTGTTCCCTCATCTTTATTTGAGGTTGTATCCTGATATTTACTTTTCCGACATTTCTCACATATAGGGATTCTTCTTCTCTTAACAAGGGATAAACTTTGAGTAAAGTCTATCCCACAGTTACTGCACTTCTGGGGCTTAGTACCCATATAAATTTTCTTATGTGTCTTAAGTTTCTTATGTTCAGTAAGAGATGAAGAGAGACTTAAGACTTTCCTGCCTTTCTTACGTTTCCGTGGCTTTTCTCCAGTGTACTCTCTGCGGTTCACAACAAGGTCTGAATGAAAACTAAAGCGTTTCTTGATTTCATTATACTTCCGATATTTCTTCCGTAAGTAGACTCTCAAATGCTTAACTAGATCTGAAGTTTGCTTGGCCTTACTTCCAGAGGGGCCCTTTTCTGAGTCAAATTCCTCACCCTTATTGCCTCTCCCATGAGTTTTCTTTTGTGTGCCTCCTACTTTCGAATATCCCTTCTTGCTACGGCCCTTCTCTAATCTGCCACATTTGGAAGATTTGATCAAGCCATAATCACCACACATTAAGTACTTATCTATTATTTTTTCTAAAGTTGATTGGTCCATAAGAACATCTTGATTCTGAACAGATTCTTCCAATTCACCTCTAGGTTCACACTCTAAAAGAAATAACACAGAATATTTCCTGTTTGCAATAAAGGAAGGTGCTGTATTTGGGACTAAACTAGGGATAGGGGCAGTGATGACTATAAGGATTATGACTTGGACAATTCTCAAATACACTCTATAAAACAAGGAAGGGAAAATGATATAGAGAAAGTAGGTAAACATAGAGATTAGGAAAAATATTGAGGAAGGTGAAAAGTTTGTGCTTTATAGTTAAAAATGCAAGTTTTCACCCCCATTTCAAATTTTTGAAACAGGTTCAGATTTATTCTTTCTATATCCAATATTCCTTTTTCAAACAATAATATTAATGCAAAATGTATTGAATACTTACCAAATGCCAGGCCAAATATCAAACACTTTACTTGTATTTCACTTAATCTTCACAACTCTATGAAATAAGCCCTATCATTATCCCTGTTTTGTGAATGTGACAAGTAGGTACATAGAATGTAAGTAGCTTGCCCAAGGTCACATGTATTATAAGTTGCAGTGCCTTATTTTTAACCTAGTCAAACACTAAAGCCCAGGCTTTTGATCCCTATACTATTGTATATTGTCCCTTCTCAAATCAGTCAAATAGTACTAAGTTTATATTGATATGATAAGCAAAAACACCTATGCTAGACATTCAAAGGTAGCCACAATCTGGCCCTATCAACCTTATGGATACTTTAATCAGGTATCCATTTGCTATCCCTAATATACTATAGCATTTTCAATCCTATTCTTTAATTATTTTGAAAGAATTTTGTTGATTTTTAGAGAAGGAAAGAGAGAGAGAGAGAGAGAGAGAGAGAGAGAGAGAGAGAGAGAGAGAGAGAGAGAGAGAGAGAGAAACATCAATGTGAGAGGGAAACAATGATTAGCTGCCTCCTGCACACTCCCTACCAGGGATGGAGCCACAACCCAGGTATGTGCCCTGACCGGGAGTAGAACAGGTAACCTTTAATGCATGGGATGATGCCCAGCCAACTGAGCCACATAAGCTAGGGCTCAATTCGATTCTTTTAGTGTTAACACTTCTCACTACTTAAAATGTAATCCCACAGCACCTTCACTATCACAAACATATAAATTTGACAGGGCCTAGGGTTCAAGTCCCACAATCTCAACAGGGCCTTTCCTAGTACTATACTCTTTATGCCCTTCAACAAATTTTGAATTCCTTTATTCACCACATCATCATTCTGACTCTTAATTATAAGATTACATTGTCACTTTTATAAAATTATAAACAGAAAACTATAAAACACAAAATTCTGCTACCCAGAAGTTAACTATTATTAATAACTCTGTGTATTTTCTTCTAGAAATTGCTCTATATTTTAGAATAGAAAAAAATGCATAATATATAGGATTACTTTTCTTATTCAAAATTCTTTCCCATCTCATTGATCAGTCTTCATAAAAATAATTTTAATTAGTTACATAACAACTAATTCTATATTATTATATTTATTTGTTAATATAACATATTAGTTTATTTATTAACCTTGGATGTTTATCAATTGATTAATATTTCCTCAAAAGAGGAGTCATAACAATAGAATTACTTAATTAAAGGGTAGAAAAGTTATACTATCACATGAAGCATGATGAGCAGAAGTATCTGAGTACTCATCTCCAGTCAAATGATCTTTCTTTAAATCTTTGTGAATATGATTGATAATAAATAGTATTATTGCTTTAAATGTGTATTTCATTGTTGCTCAGTTGGTCGGGCATTGTACTGTGCAAAGGGGTTATAGGTTTATTCCTAATCAGGGCACATGCCCAGGTTGGTGGTTTGATCTCAGGTAGGGGGTGTGCAGGATGCAGCCAATCGATGTTTTGCTCTCAAATTGATGTTTCTCTCTATCTTTCCCTGTCTCCCTTCCTCTCTCTCCAAAAATCAATTTTTTAAAAATCTTAAAAAGCAAAATAGGGATATTTCATTCTTGACAAGTGACTTAGAGCATTATTTTCATGTCTATAGCTACTTAAATTTTAATTTTCTCGGTTATTTTTAATTTTATCAGCTATCTACTCAAATTCTTTGCCCATGTTTCTAATAGACTCAGTGTTTCTTATTGTTTTACATGAGCTTTTAATAAATTATGGCTATTGACTCTGCTTTGCCTGTCAAAAACATTTTTTTCTCCTGTCTGCTATAAAATGACTTTTAGGCAAGTTGAACAGCTAAATGATGCTACTTTTATATGCGGGAAGGACATACATTTGTACCAATATAGATTTCTACCTGCTAGATTTTTAGAATACAAAACATTTTTAGAATCCCTTTTTGGAATTACTCTCCCAAATGCTACTTAAACATAAGGCAATCACTGTCCTTATGGAAACAGCCAATAGGTTATCTAAAATGAATGGTTAAGAAGATGGAATAGCCAAAACCGGTTTGGCTCAGTGGATAGAGCATTGGTCTGCGGACTGAAGGGTCTCAGGTTCGATTTTGGTCAGGGGCATGTGTCTTGGTTGCGGGCACATCTATCTACAGTGGGGGGTATGCGGGAGGCACCTGATTGATGTTTCTCTCTCATCAATTTTTCTGGCTCTCTATCCCTCTCTCTCTTCCTCTCTGTAAAAATTCAATAAAAAAAAATATATATATGATGGAATAGTGCAAAGTGAATCATTTTTTTTCCTTTAAAATAAACTAAGGTATTGATAAGTAATTATTTTTAAAACGTTAAATGGGGTTATACTATACATGATCTCTGGACAAATTCACATAGATCCTTCAAGATTCAATTCAAATGTTAATTAAGCTGTTGCTCCTATATTTTTCCACTGCTCCTTGTACTTGCCATTATAGCATAAGTCCCATTACAAAGTTTTTGTTTTGCTATGTGTATCTACGGTGTCCATAAAAATGCACTTTTCAGATCTTTCCTGTGGTACTTACCTGGCAGCTAACATCACCTGCTGTGCTCTATGAATCCACCATGGCATTCATGCCAAGGCCACTTCCTGTAGCTGGTCACAGTCGATGACAAGTATAGCTGGGATACTCAGGCTCATTTCTGTGAGATATAGGACTCTGAGAGGAGACTGTGGCTCGAGGACTCCTTATTGGCCTCGCCAAAATTTCCTTAAACTGCATTTTAGTCTAAGACTCTTCCTACCCAGCCTTCCTTCCCTCTCCTTCACAGGTGTTATACCTACATCACGCTCTGACCTCACTCCCAGCCTCTTCCACAGCCTGCTCTGTTTTTCATTGCAATTTTTCCTAACAAGTCTCTGGCAAGGTTAATCATGTCTTGGCATCTACTTATCAGAGAACCCAAACTAAAGGTCTATTAAAATGAACATTCCAGGAAGACAACATGTATATCCTAATCATCATTCCCTTTTAATTTTAGCAAGATGGCCCACCCAACATTTCAAAAGGTCTTTCCAAATGACTTGGCAAGCAACTGTTTTAATTTCCTTGTCTATTTTTCACCAGCTCACCTGGTATGGAGCCTTCTGAGACTTCTTTTTCCAGAATCCCTGGTTCAACCCATGTTAGCTGGGAAATCACATCTAATTTGGTCATTGGAAAGCCTGCTCATAGAGAAAAAAGAAAAAGAAAAATGTCTGTTTTCCATAGAACCAAGTCAATCAGCATTCATATAGACTCTGGTTCTCCAGGGAAGAGAAGATACTGTCAAATAGAGATAGCAATACTGAAATTTGAAGAGAAAATGGGGGAGATATTGTCTTGATGAAGGCAAAATGATGCTCAACATTTCCAATTCAATGAAACAAAGACTCTTTTTTTAGAGAAAACTGGGCAGAAAAGTACATTTTTCAGGACCCATTCTTAGGATTAATTCTATCATCCCTGCATGCCCAGCCAAAACAGTAACAATTGTCTTTCAAAAATAGTGGCCCAAAAGATACCCAGGTCAGCTGCTAGATCACAAAGAGAAGGTGTCTTTACCCAGAAATTGTAGGTGCCTACAGTTCTCCAGTAGCACTTCCTTATATATCTCCCTTTGAAAAGGTTCCAGCTTCCTCCACTCTGCTCTGGAAAAATTCACAGCTATCTCCTTGAATGTCATGGATTCCTAGAACACCAAATATAGTCTTTTTTTGCATTGGATTATTCCTAAATAGATCCTAAGATTTCAGAGAGTATAAACTATTAGTTTTGATAGTATTTTAATCTCTAAGGATTCCAAAGCAAGCTATCGATATTTATCTATTTCTTTCTTATCTTTGTACACTGGCTAGAATATTCAGAAAATACTCAGTATTTTAGCAGTAAAGTTAAAACATCCTTATCTTTTTATGGGCATTGTAAGAGCTGCTTTTGATTTTCCAGCTGGTGATATTTTTATCATGTTAGGAAATACAGTTCTCTTTTCACCTGGCTACCTGAATCAGGAATAACTGTTACATTTTAGCAAATAACTGGTTTTGTTTTTATTAGAGTCAACCTTGTGACAAATTCTCAAGACAGGAAAAAAAAAATAGAATGTAAAGAATAACTTTGAAGAATGAGACCAGAAGACTGTCTTAATTATTCTGTCTAGCATTTTTATACCACTCAGTAGGAGGTCAGTAAGTATTCACTTAAGAAAGAAAACCAGTGAAAGGAAACTTACCCTGGACTCAGTATTTGGAAGGACAGAAACTGTTTTATCTTCTTCAGGATTCTCCTCTTGGGAAATATCAGAATCTTGAGAAACTGGATCTATGAAAGGAAGAAAAAAATACAGTACAGCCTTTCAAATGAATTCCTCCGACTAGCAATTCCCATATATGTCTCTAGAGGAAAAAGTTGTAAGAAACAGAAAGTTTTCTCCTACTCTTTCAAACAGAAAGAAGAGCCATAGATACAGATTCCCATTAAAACCCAAGCTTATCCCCTTACCCTATAAAATACCCTTTCAATTCCTCAGATCACAAAAAACTGATTTGCTTGTGACTCCAAACATTTTCAGGTAAATCTGTTCTCTCCTGTGTTCTAAAGTCCCCTCTTGCTCAAAGGGAAATAATTTATTGTTTCTTGAGCATCCTCCATGTATTATACTTGCTCTATTTATTCCTCATCACACTGTAGCTAAGATGAGATCCCATTTTTATAGCAAAAAAAAATAAAAATAAATTCAAGTTCTGAGAGGTCATGTAGCTTCCCCAAGATCGCACAGTAAAAGGCAGGGAATTCAAACCGAACCCCACCTCCAAACTTAGTCTTATCTTAGCCTCCTCTTTAGCAATCCATTGCTGTCTTTTGGGGAGTTCCCGCTCATGTGCTAAGATCTTTCCCACTTCATCCCTCCATCTATAAATCTCACCTTCCTTTTCTTTAAGCGTTTGGGTCAAATCCTCTATTAGGGTCACCACTTTCTCACTATCCTTAGGACGTTGTGATTTTACCCAAATCCTGATCTCCCCAGGCAAAGCGGACAGGAATTGCTCAAACACCAAAAGCTCTAAAATCTGTTCTTTCGTGTGGATGTCTGGCCTCAGCCACTGAGTGCAGAGCTCCCGGAGCTGACTCAGGGCTTTTCTGGGTCCAGCCTCTTCGGAGTAACAGAACCACCGGAACCTCTGTCTGAAGGACTCTGGGTCAGTAGGGTTTCCTCCTAGGTTAGCTTCTTCCTTCCCACGTGCATCCATGCTGAGGTCCTTGTTTTGTTCATTTGAAGCCAGAGTCGGAGGCTCTGGGGAGAAGGCCGTCATCTTGTTCACGGGTGTTACAGTTCGCAGTTTGTATCACAGGCAGGAATTCAGTCCCCTTTAGACTCTAATTGAGTATCAGTACAGTCTACCAACAGGCACTGCAAATAGCAAATATCAAGGATTCAGTTTATGGACTTGTAGGAACTGTCAAGAAATATAAGATGGTAAATAAGTGAAACAAATCATTAATCATAAATATAGATATATAGATATAAATAGAATATATATATTCTCACAGGCCTAAAACAGCCTTGCCCAGCTACTATATTAAAAGTATAATTTTCTTTGTAGGTGAAAAGCCGAGGAGTTACTTAAGGGTAATTAAAGGTACCCTCCAGCCCTAACCAGTTTGGCTCAGTGGATAGAGAGTCGGCCTGTGGACTTAAGGGTCCCAGGTTCAATTCCTGTCAAGGGCATGTACCTTGGTTGCAGGCACATCAGGGGATGCGCAGGAGGCAGCTGATCGATGCTTCTCTCTCAGTGATGTTTCTAACTCTCTATCCCTCTCCCTTCCTCTCTGTAAAAAAATCAATAAAATATATATTTTTAAAAAAAGGTACCCTCCAGAAAAACAGTTTCTTCAGACTCAATACTCCTCAAAAGCAAAACTGATCAGAGCAGCTCAGGGCTACAGGAAGATACAGTCACAAACCTATCCGTCAACTCCTGCCCTCTCTTGGGCAATGGCCACACATTTCCACCAGCTGCTCAACTCAGAAGCCTGATTTCATATTTGCCTATCAAATTTCTCACAAAACCAATATCCCAATTCTGGCAGCTTTAATTCCTAAGAACCTCACCATTCTATCCTACTGAAACAGTACAGGCTTCTCCAGTCCAGTATTACACTGTAGCCTAAGGAGGCCTTCTAATATGCAAAATAAGATTCCCTTCCCCCGCCCCCAAACCTGTCTCCAGATAAAATAAAACGCAGAGGTCATGCACGATGATCTAGAGGCCCTGTCCGGATGACCTCGCCTCTTGAGTTCTATCTGTACCCTTGATGGACACTGCAGCAATAAAAAGAATAATAATAAAAATAAAAAAAGTATCCCCCCCGACCACCATCAAAAAAAGGTATCTCCCTATCCCCAGACACACAATCCCTTCTATCCTTGCACTAGCGCCATGTCTTCTCCTGGGAATGCTCTCTTCTTTCCCTCCCCACGCTGAGGTTTTCCATTCTTTAAAACTGGCACCTTTCAGTCCTTTCATCTGTCCCCTCTGTGTGACGCTTTCTCTGACCCACAGGTGCTTTTCTGCCGAGAGCCTGTGTGGCATGCCTGCTTTTCACCCTACAAAGAACTGATCGTCAGTGAGCTGGGAACGGGGTTTACTAGGGAGGCAGGCTCCCCACCCCCACAGAGCGCCCACCCAGCCTGAGAGGTACTACTGCGCTCACGCAGCAAGTGTCAGAACACCCTCCTCCTCCTGTAACCATGGTAACCGTAACTACCCATCTCTGGGCACACAACCCGGCACACAGAAGGTATGACGTCACTTACTCCTCGGCCAGATAGTAGGCGCCTACCCCGAACCTGGCGCCTCGCTGGGCATCTGGGGCTCTTCGGGGTCTAAGACACTAGGTCTCCAGGGCGCTTACAACAGAAGCACCGAGAAAATGTGACGCAGCCAGAAATAATGGAGGGAGGGAGAGAGAAGAGAGAGAGGAGACAGGTGGGGATTTGCCTCCCAGGGGACCTTGGCAACACTGGAGACATTTGGCTGGCGCGGCTGAGGAGGAGGGATGCTACAGGTACCCAGCGGGAGGAGCCAGGGATGCTGCTGGACATCCTGCAACACAAGGGACAGCCCTCCTTCCCCCACGCGCACAGAACAAGGAATTTTCCCGATGGAAATGCCACAGTACCTACGTTGCTAGACCCCCGGGAGCAGGGAAGGGCTGGGGGGAAGCTCGGTCATCCAGGGGAGTGCCCACCTCCCACCGGAGCTGCGGGACTGGGAGGGAGCGCATAGCCAGGTCATCGGTCGGCTGCCCTCGGCCCCCACCCCTGCCCAAGTGCATCCCCGGAGCCGGCGACCTGGGGGTGGCCCCCGAAGGAGGGGCCCTGGGCAAGCACTACCTGCATCAGGACCAGCAGCCAGGACCAGCGCTACCGCAATGAGCTTCTAGAAGCTGGACCTGCAGTGGCTGCGCGCGCAAGCCGGCGGGGACCCACTGCGCCTGCGCACGGGCGCAGAACTACGATTCCCGGGGTGCGCTCCTCCCGCCTCGCCCAGGTCCAGTGCTTTCCATAGGCTCCCACCCCGCCTGTTGCGCAGGATCATTGGGAAGCGGCTGGTGGGCTCGGCCACAGAATTATTGCTGCGCCAGAGGCCTGAAGGCCTAGAACATTCTGAGGTTTCCAGATCTATGATGTTCTATCTCCTTGGCAACCTCAAACCCTCCCGCCCTCCTCCCCGCCCTATCCATCCCCAACCGAGGCTGGGAAAACCCACCGCTGGAGCGTGTTAGGGATGCATTCAAGGCAAGCCATGATTCATGCTGCAGCTTGAATTAAACATCAGTTTTATGACTTGCAACCTGCCACCGTGGTCCAAAACACCATCATGCTTCGCCTGAATTATCGCACTAGCTTCTTGATTTCACAACACAGCCAAAGAGATGCTAAAAACAACAACAACAAAAACACAAACAAAAAACACACACACGTAACACAGAGTATGCCCCTCCTCTGTCTGAAACCCTGCAAAGGCTTCCCATTTCACTCAGAGTAAAAAAACATATTTTGTCAGAGGCCCATGAAGCCCGTGGAATCCGGCCCTGACATTTCCCCCCACTTCCCTGCTCCAGCCACAATAGCCTCCTCACTCTCCTCTCCTTCCTACCTGCCTGGCACTCCTGGCTGACATGTTTCACGCTGCCCATCCTCCATTTCTTCTCAGGGAGGCTCTCTCACTACTACCCTTATATTGGAACCCCACCCCTTCCCACTCCTGCTTCCCCTCCTAACAGATCATACAATTGTCTTGTTTATTACTCATTATCTGTCTTCCTCACTAGAATATCAGCTCCACAAGATTAGGATTTTTATCTGGTTTGTTCCATGGCAGTTCAATCCTCCAAGTCCTAGAACAGGGCCTGACACATAGTAGGTGCTGAATAAATATCTGGTGACTTTCTGGGCACTTGTATGAATTAGTAAAGGCACAGCGCAAAGGGCTGAGGAACTCTAGAGGATTATTTGGAGCGTCCTAAATAATGAGGGGAAAAAGATTCAAGGAGCAGGATGGGGCAGACCACGCTCAACTAAATGAAGCTGCTGGGTTTGACTCAAAGGCTGCTGCAGTCAAGAAGCAGCTACAGCTGGGACCGGTTTGGCTCTGTGGATAGAGCGTCAGCCTATGGACTGAAGTGTCCCGGATTCGATTCCGGTCAAGATCATGTACCTTGGTTGTGGACACATCCCCAGTGGGGAGTGTGCAGGAGGCAGCTGGTCTATATTTCTCTCTCATCGATGTTTCTGACTCTCTATCTCTCTCCCTTCTTCTCTGTAAAAAATCAATAAAATATATTTAAAAAGAAGAAGAAGAAGCTACACCAGTCCTAGGTCCAAATGCATATTCTTCTCCACCTACCTCTGCTTGGGTGGCTGAAAATGGAGAGATATCAACGAGTAGCTGAGGAAAGTAGAGGAACATGAAATGAAAGTGGCTCATTCATTTAACGGGGCAGGTCAGAGAAACATCAGTGGTTCTCGAACTTTGATGTACCTTACAATTACAGGGCATTCTTCATTTGAATACAAATTTTGAGACTCCCCCATACAACCTGTTGCAGGTGATCCTTGACTACCCTTTGAGATACACTGCATTAGTTGAAATCTTCTGCAATTAAATGACGTGCTACATATGAGTACATTACCAGGAAAGAATGAACCCTTCTTGGAACTGGTGGCCAAACTGTACATTTTTATTCAAAGCAATCATCTTGGTAAAGAGTGGTGGATTGTGCATCAGGAAAGAAAGAGCGACAAATTAATAAGCTGGTGGGATCTCTAACCAGGATAAATAGACTTAGGAATACTTAAGCAAATAAATAGGCTTCTTGTTGCTTGTTTCTTTGTTTGTTTTTAGCTGTTTTGGCTTCAGTATGGAAAGTAGATTGGAAAGAGGTAAGGCTGGAGACAAAGTTGATGCACTATGTGGCAGATTGTATTTTGTGAACATAGCTGCGCCAATATATACATATTCCATCTGGGTATATGTTCTTACAATGTGATGTTAAAGTCCTTCCATTGAGAGAACTCCCCCTTGATCCTGGGCTGACCTTTGTTTAAAAAAATATAGTTCAGCCGGGACCGGTTTGGCTCAATGGATAGAGCGTCGGCTTGGGGACTGAAGGGTCCCGGGTTCGATTCCGGTCAAGGGCATGTACCTTGGTTGCGGGCATATCCCCAGTAGGGGGTGTGCAAGAGGCAGCTGATCGATGACTCTCTCTCATCGATGTTTCTAACTCTCTATCTCTCTCCCTTTCTCTCTGTATAAAAATCAATAAAATATATTAAAAAAATATATAGTTCATTGATTTTTTACAGAAAGGAAGGGAGAGGGATAGAGAGTTAGAGACATCAATGAGAGAGAAACATCGATTAGCTGCCTCCTGCACACCCCCTCCTGGGGATGTGCCAGCAATCAAGGTACATGCCCTCGATCGGAATTGAACCCGGGACCTTTCAGTCCACAGGCCAATACTCTATCCACTGAGCCAAACCGGTTAGGACCAGGGCTGACCTTTGTAACTGTGTCAATAGGATGCTATAGAAGTGACGCTGCCTGGCTTCTAAGAATGGGTACATCAATGTAGCTAGCAGCCAGCATCCCAGAAGCCCCACTTGCTCTTTACTCTCTTTCAGTCACTATCCCAAGGGTGACTGAAACAGTAGAATAGTTTTATTTGTCTTCATACCCTAGAATCTAGAGTCTATAAACTTGAATCGTATATCTACTCTTTGTATATAGCTTCTTTCATTCACATTATATCTGTGAGATTTAAGAGTATTGTTGCATGCCATTATAAATCAATGAAAATAATTTTTGTTTTCATTGCTGCATATTATTTCCCTGTGGCTTGTTATTTATGTTAAAGTTTCTTCTATTTCACAATCCCTTGCCCAGCCTTTGTTCCCCTATACCAGTGGTCGGCAAACTGCGCTTGTGAGTCACATGCAGTGTGTGTGTGTGTGTGTGTGTGTGTGTGTGTGTGAGAGAGAGAGAGAGAGAGAGAGAGAGAGAGAGAGAGAGAGAGAGAGAGAAGGAGCCAATCTGTCTGGTTTTCCTGCTTTTCTTCAAGAATCAGCCACTTTAAAACAAACTGGAGAGCCGAGGTCCTGCCTGCTCCTCCTCACCCATGTTGTACAGAAATGACACTCAGGGCAGGGCAGGGTCCCACCCAAGGTCAGTCAGCTGAGAAATTGGCAGCTAACCAGCTGCGAGGTGGAGCCTCCCAGGAGGAGGAAGCACACCTTCCCCCATAGCTGGAGGGAGGCGGACAGCCTAGGAGTGCAGGAGAGGAATGCTAAAAGTTGTTTAAATGGCAAACTCTATCCCAAAGGAAATATTACAGATGAAAGAGGAGTTTTCCCGACTGAAGCCCTGCGTTTCCCCCAGGCAGCCTTGGAGATGGCTCCTTAGGACCCTGAAGGCTTCTGAGCCCCTACAGTTTGCGTTGCCTCAAGGACACCAAGTCCCCACCTCCTAGTACCTCTGGTCCTGGTTCAGCTGAGACCACCAAGTACATAGTGAGGGGGTAGGGATGGGCAAAAACGGGCAAACGGGTGAAGGTGGTTAAAAAGCACAAACTCCCACTGATAAGATATTACAGTCCTGAGATGCAATGGACAACGTGGTGACTATAGAATAGTTAATGCTGGATTATATGCAAGTCACTAATGTTACTGGAAAGGGAACCTGGCCCTTAACGGGTCTGCCTCAGGCCAGCTGGCAGTGTGTGGCTTCTTGACTTCATGCAGGGAACATTTCACAACGCAAGCGCAGGTGAATTTTAGAGGACGTTTTTAAAGTGGAGACAGTAAAACAAGAAAGGGCTGGGGAAAGGAGCCTCGCTGGTCTGCTCTGGCTCACTGAGTCAGAGAAAAGGGGCCTTGGGGACAGATTCAGGGGGTTTGTCTGGAACGAGCTGTCACTGCCCATTGCTGCCCTGGCTGCAAGCCTGGTTGGCAAATGGCACTAATTGAATTTTTGCAATCTGTCTCCGAGTAGGGCGATTTAAGTTATTACCCGTTGGATGGGGAGAAGTGGAAACCATTTGCTCTGAAATGACCCCGGTTTAGGGAAGATAGGATTTACGAGGTGGCTGCAAACTGCTTGGCATTTAGATTCTCTAGTCTAGATGGCTGCAAACTGCTGTTTAACTATCTGTCTTAGTTTCTGTATTCTGCTTGTCCTGGCTTACAATCACAAGAAAAAGAATTGTTAACTATGTGGTGATGGATGTTAATTAAACTTATTGTAACTATTCTGCAATATACACACGTGTATAAATAGTATGCCTAAAACTTATATAATAGTATGTTTTCATGAAAAACATATATATGTATCTCACTGGTAAACTTTGAGAGTAACACTTGAGCTTTATCAGGACAAAGTGAGAAGCCAGAATGCAAAGGATTAAAGACTGTTTACCATAAGATTTCTTAAAGAAAAGAAAATAAGGCAAGGTAAAAGGGGAATTGACAGAATAGAGCCATTTTAAGGAGAATGAACATTTGCTGTTTACACTAGTGGGATGGGGTTGCTATTGTCTTATTATCCAACTTTCCCTTCCCCCCATATCTATTAATAGTCCCAACTCCCCACTGCAAGGTGAAAAAGTGATCAAAAGTAAGTCAATCAAAAAAAAAAAAAAAGTAAGTCAATCAACTCTTCAGTCCCAGGATGTTAATCATGACACTGTCGAAGAAATCAAACCTGGTTTTGTGTTTGGATCAGGGATATCAGAGGTGACTTTAATTTCTATAGCTATGAGAGAGTCATTCCAAATACTCTTGATCTGACAAAGGAACTGTAGAGGAGGCAGGAGATGGGGGTGAAGGAGGAGGAGAGAAAAATCTTTCCTCTATCCTCAAGGTTCTTCTGGCTGGTCTAATAATCATATAGATGTGAGGCAGGTTAGCAAGTGAAAAGAACCAAATTTAATACCTGTACATATGGGAACCTCAAATACATGAGAGAGTCAGAGACTCCTCGTGCAGAAGAGGCTGAGACAGAAAGGCAACGTGGGTACATAAGACGTTGTGAGCTAGGGATGAGGTGAGGTGCCTTGGGGGTTTCAAAAGGTCATTGTAGTGCAGGGTGATAAGAAGAGCAGACCTTTGGTCAATAGAAGTCTGCCCTGCCCTATACATAGATCAAAAGAAGTGACCTCTGATAATCTTTTCTGGACAAGGCCTGTAATTAAAATTCTTCTAGGTAGTTAAAGGGGTGGGCTGAGATGGACACAGAGGCTTCTCTGGAGCCTGCAGCTAAAGTTGCCTCAAGCTCAGAATAATCTGAATACCACAGAGGTACATCTTGGGGTGACTCCTTCTGGACCCTCACAGAACCCATACGCTCTGTACTGTGAGTTCATTTACTGCATACATAAGATAATTTAATTACTTAAGACAGGAGTCTCTTATTTCTCATTAAAATTAAATAAGCTATAATTTTAATCACAAGAAATAGAACAAGCAAATATTTGAGATTTAAGCATGACCTTTGCCCCTTAAGAATTCATTGATTCATTGTGCTCCTCTGGTCATCAGAATGTAAAATTCTTCTCATCATCTCTTTTTGTTGTTGTTGAGAATGGTAGACCAACAGAGCACTTTGGATTTCCAGAGAATTTTGTGTCGGCAAGATTATTTACCTCTCATCTATCATTTCAGCCTATAGTTTCTTTTAATTTTAACCAAGTGTAAATCAGAGTTCGGGGCTTATAATTCTTATCCTACAACATTCAGAAATGAAAGACTGTGTTGTTGCAAAATCATTTGTTGCAATTCTCTGGGCAATCTTTTTTTTTATTTAAATATATTTTATTGATTTTGTACAGAGAGGAAGGGAGAGAGATAGAGAGTTAGAAACATCGATGAGAGAGAGAGTTATTGATCAGCTGCCTCTTGCACACCCCTTAATGGGGATATGCCCGCAACTAAGGTACATGCCCTTGACTGGAATCCAACCCGGGACCCTTCAGTCCCCAAGCCAATGCTCTATCCATTGAGCCAAACCGGTCTGGGCTCTGGGCAATTTGAAGTTTCTGGTGCAGAGTTCTTGGAAGCTGCTTGCTTCCTATCCTTCCAGAAACCCACTTGTTTCATTTTTCTTGTTTCTGTGAACTACTCCAGCACTCTTCTATAAACATTTTTGTACTTACTTGCATCGGTTTCTGTGCTAGGAACCCTAACTGATACAACTTAGTGATGATCTACAAGAGTGAGTAAAAGTGAGGGAGAAAGAAGACAGAATTACAGGCTATCCCAGGTCTCTGATTTGGTCTACTGGATGTTGGTTCGCATGCTCTGAGGGATGCGGGAAGTAGATTTGAGAAGGAAGATAAGTTCAGTTGGGGATACATTGAAGCCCATGTAGAACGTCGAGGTGGAAATGTCCAAGAGACTTGACTGGAGAGAGAAATTACAGTCATTTCGTAACTGAAGATGAGAGAGTGGGATTGCAAAGCCAGAACAGGTAGAGTGAGAAGTGGTGTGAGGCTAAAAACCCCAAAGGGCCGAAACTGGTCTGGCTCAGTGGATAGAGCACCGGCCTGCAGACTGAAAGGTCCCAGGTTCGATTCCAGTCAAGGGCATGTACCTTGGTTACAGGCACATCCCCAGTAGGGGGTGTGCAGAAGGCAGCTGATTGATGTTTCTCTCTCGTTGATGTTTCTAACTCACTATCCCTCTTCCTCTCTGTAAAAAGTCAATAAAATATATTTAAAAAAATGAAAATAAAATAAAAACCCCAAAGGGACTTAAAGGGGTGGCAGAAAAAGACAAAGCAGTGAATGTAACTGATAAGCAGAAAAGAATTAGGAGAAAACCAATAAAAAAGAGAGTTTTGAGAGGGAGGATTGAGCCAATTGTTCAAACAAGACTGAGATGAAAAAGTGTTTGCAATTGGGTGTTCCTCAACCGATTAGTTTCAGGGAAGTCCAGTATGTTGAGGAAAGAAAAAAGGTACCCCTTAAATATGAGAATAAAAGAGGAGTTGGGTAGTTTTTTTTTTTTTTTTTTTTTTTTTTTTTTCTGAGAGACTAGGTACAGAATAGGATAAAGAGAAAGAACACTGAAGATGGACTGTTCTGGAGCAAGGGTCTTCTGAGATACATAGGCATGGATAGTATTATTAAGAGAATCAATCTCTAGATCATTCATATTCTTTCTTCAAATTGCTTTGGCTAAGAACACCTCTTATTTCACAATAGTCCTCTCACTTTACAAAAGCAAGCCACATCTCTCAGCCACCTCCAGTCTGAGGTTGATTGCCTCCAGAGGAAGAATTCCAGGACAAAGGGACAATTTGATATGTTAAATTAGGTAACAAGAAAGTGAATTTCAATTGGGCATCTTTTTTATTTTTATGCAAAAAACCCTGTCCTTTCCATTAGGCTATACATTGCCAATAAAATTTTACTTTTTATGTTAATACCTCTCAAAAATTGTAATGTAAAAATATTCCAATCATTAATAGTTGAAGCCTTCAAAGAAGTTGTAATATATTTATGTTGTTTTGATAAATTGTGTAGTTTTAATTATGATTACTCAATCATAATAATTTTAAAAGAGCCCTGGGAAAATCTATAAATATTCTAATATGTATACATATGTTTTGAAGAAAAGAATGAACGGTAAGACTTCCAAGATAAAACTTTTTTATATTGCACTGGTATACAATTATTGTGGGGGATGTAAATGTTGCTTCATCCCCTGAAATGCAAGGTGGAGTAATACATTGTACCAGGCCAGCTTTTTGCTTATCCCAGTGATATTTGGGAGTAAAAAATAAAGTGAATGGTGAGGTTTGCCTAAGGTTGGGAATTGAATGGCACTGTCTGTGAGATAGAAACCAAGGAAAGAAGTTGCCAGTAAGAATTCATTGCCGCCCTGGCCAGGTTGGCTCAGTGGGTGCAGACTGAAGGGTCCTGGGTTTGATTCTGGCCAAGGGTTTGGTACGTGCCAGGTTGTGGGCTCAATCTCCATGCAGGAGGCAGCCAATCAATTATTCTCTCTCATCATTGATGTTTCTCTCTCTCTCTCCCTCTCCCTTCCCTTCCTCTTCAGGGGAAAATATATATATATGAATTCATTGCCATCTTTGGGATTTCAGCTAAAAATGGAGTAAATGGTATCAGAAGAGGACACACAGACCAGGAAGCAGTCAAATGGTTGAGGTGATGATGATGATCTAAAATACACTCTAAATCCACAGGAATGAGAGCACAATGGAAGGATTCTATAGTATTGTGATTAGAGAATGATGTTTCTGAGTCTGATTTTTAGAATGTTTTGAGTCATACAAGAGGCCCAGTGCACAGATTCGTGTACTTGTGGAGTCCTTGGCCTGGCCTGTGGGGAATTGGGCTGAAACTGGCTTTCCAACATCCCCCGAAGGGTCCCGGATTGAGAGAGGGCAGCTCTCAGATGATGCACCCCAGAATTGGGCTCCCTCCTTTCTGATTCCTTGTACATCACCAGAGAACCAAGAACTGCAGCTGCCAAGTCACCATAGGTCAGTAGCTCCTGCATTGAGCATGTGTCCCCTGGTGGTCATAGCTATGGGTTGGTCAATCGCTTAGGCTTTTATATATCGATAGATAGATATGCAGTGATTTATTCTTTTTCAATAACTGATCGAAAAGAGCAAAGAGGAACCATTAGTGTCGTGAACTCTATGTTGGTAGATTGGATCCAGTCTGACTCTTTCAGCAACCAAAATAAATAACATATGAGGCTTATTTTTAAAGAATTCTGGCTTGTTTGGAACTTTCTGGGAATGGATAATTGAATCATTTGAGATAGCTGGATTTTCTAGATAGTCTAGAATTGCTTATTATAACCAATGTAGATGAAAAGCTTGGTAAAATATACTTCATACTCCCTTGTTTTCTGATGCTGATATACTAAACATAATTTTACTATTTCTTGATGTCAGGACTAAAGCCATGAACATGAATTATTCAAGTGAAATAATTTTAGCACTATGGGGTGGACAGTGCTTTTTGTATTTTATAAATAATCCCAGCATGCTTTGCTTTTTGAATTCTTATCATACAATAGTTTTCCTATTTCTTATTTCTTAAGTGTGTCTATCAGTACTTTTCTCATCCATGTACCTGCCCAGAAGAGCCCTCTTTGATATTCTGCTTCTAATCTCCTTTGACTATGGAGAGGAGATTAGTTACCTTATTAGAACTGTGCATACATTTAATGTGACTAAGCCTACAAAAGGAGAGAGGAGACTTTTTAAAAATATATATATTTTATTGATTTTTTTACAGAGAGGAAGAGAGAGGGATAGAGAGTTAGAAACATCGATGAGAGAGAATAATCAATCAGCTGCCTTCTGCACACCCCCCACTAGGGATGGGGCCGCAACCAAAGTACATGCCCTTGACCGGAATCGAACCTGGGACCCATCAGTCCACAGGCCGACGCTCTATCCACTGAGCCAAACCAGCTTCGGTGAGAGAGGGGACTTTTAAGGAGTTGAGGCACATTTTTAATTCTTTGATTTTGTGATATCTTATTTCGTTTCTCAGTGGTTTCTTCTCTGTCCCCTATTCATCCCCTCCCTTACTCCAATGCTTTCTTATCAGTTTTTAAATGTTGAAGTAAATTCTAGATAGGAAGGATCTCAAGGCCATGACTCAAAACAAAAGTGTGTAGTAAGAAGATGAAGCTATGCCCAGCTGGTGTGGCTCAGTGGTTGAGTGTTGACCTATGAACCAGGAGGTCATGGTTTGATTCCCAGTCCGGGCATATCTGGGTTGCGGGCTCAATCCCCAGGGTGGGGCATGTAGGGGGCAGCTGATCAATGATTCTCTCTCATCATTGATGTTGCTATCTCTCTCTCTCTCCCTCTCCTTTCTTCTCTGAAATCAATAAAAATAAAACAAACAAACAAAAAAGATGAAGCTATGTAATGGGAAGAATAAACTATAAGTAATTTGAAGGGAGAAGCAACTATTAAAAAAAAGCTAGAAGTATAATAATGCCACCAGAATTGTAAGCACCATTGTAAGCAGCTATTAACTACTACTATCTGTAGTAAGTTGTTTTTGCCTGACAATTTCACATATAGAAATGTGTGACTTCATAAAGATATATGTATAAGAAAGTTTTACAGTAGCCTTGTTTGCAATAATAAAAAATTATAGACAATCTAAATACTCATTGTAAAGGAATGATTAAATAAATTTTGTCATGCATTTAGTATGCAGCCATTTAAAAGAAGGAATAGTTCTGACATACAGGATCCACACTGCCAGGGTTCAAATACTCTCTCCACCACTTTCCAGCTGTGGTACTTTTAAAAAAAAACAAAACAGATTTCAGAGAGGAAGAGAGAGATAGAAACATTAATGATGAGAGTCATTAATTGGCTGCCTCCTGCAGGCCCCTTACTGGGGACTAAGCAAGCAAACTGGTAACCCAGGCCTGACTGGGAATCTAAATGAACTGTGACCTTCTGGTTCATAGGTTGACACTCAACCATTGAGCCACATTAGCTGGGCATCTAGTCGTGGCACTTTTGATACGTTCTTCAACCAGCTGTGTCATAAAATCCCTACTTCATAAGATTGTTACGAAGATTAAATTATTTCATCCAAGTAAAACACTTTAAACAGTGCCCGACTCATTAGTTTTAGCTACTGTTATCATTACTGATAGGAAAGGACAATTGTGATATGTTGTTCGGTGAAAAGATAAAGTTTCATAATATGTGTAGTATGATTTCATTTTTGTCAAAACAAAAATCTGTGTACACACATATATAATTTGCATACACACGGACTCTGGAATTTCTATGTAGGAGGAACTTATAAGTTGCTAGCTGATTTTGTTTGAAAGAAAACTTGCCTAACTTTTTTTTTTTTTTTTAACTTAGGTTCTCTATTTTTTAAAAGGATCTTTTTTTTAGAAGGATCTATGTGAGGTTGTGGAAAGTCAGTCTCCCCAAACCAGTCCTTGGTGCAGCCACTTTATATATTCATAGAAATAGTCAGAAAAGGATTTATTTCTAGGGATGAGGGGATGGTGGGCAGGGAGGTAGGGGACAACCTTTACTTTATATATTTCAATATTGTTTTCTTTGAAAATAGTTTATTGTGATAGACTGTGTCAACAACAAACGAAAGAGCCAAAATGTCCTCCAAAAAAGGGATTGGTTAATTTAATGTACTATGAAGTCATGACCAAAAAGTGTGGTGGTGTACAGCTCTTTGAATTAACATGGAAGAATGCTTATTGGGGGAAAATATTGACCAGAACTTTATTATGATTGTGAATCCCCTACCCACCCAAGTCCTATTTGGGGCTGCACATACGTGTGTTCAGAGACAAGCCCTTGCAGGATGTGCACTCAGCTGTACCTGTTAACTGTCATTTTCCCTGCCAAGTGAGGTGAGGGAAAGAAAGGGCTTTCACATTTTTTTAATGATATTCCAACTTTCTGGACATTAACTAGGGCTTTATAGATGTCCAGACTTTTAGGAACAAATGCAGTTTTACTCCATTTACAATCTTGATTTCTTCCTCTTACTAAAAAAATGTATCTGATCTTGTACCTAATTTGTTACGACAGTATACCATCACTTAAATCACTGCAATTATGCAACCCCTTAATTGGAATTCCATTTTGCAAGGGTTTCCCCCCCTCCCCCCCAAGTACATGACCTCACAGACAAACTGAAGGTATACGTGAAAATTGGTAAATCAAAAAGTAAATGACTCGGGTCACCAAAAGGAACGTAGGGATTACAATACACACATTTTAAAACATAGCATATATATGTGTATACACACACACACACACACACACGCACTTGAGTTTGAACTTTAAAAAATCGGTTAGGGTTTATTGACTCCCCTTCCCTCGGGGGCCCTCGCTCCTGCACTGACAGCGCCTCAGGGGGAAGGGGCCGGGGAGCCGGGCCGGGGCGGCCGCGGGCCGGGCTCGCTGGGGACTGAGTCAGCGCCGGGCGCCGGGGCCGAGAAGTTCGGCGCGAGGCGCAGGGCGGGGCTTCCTCCCGCCGCCGACTCCGCGCCCGGCTCCCCTTCCCCGAGTCCACGTCTCCGCTCCGGACAGGCGTGTTCCTCCAGGCAGGGGCCGGCGACGTGACAGCCGCGGCGCTTCCGAAAGGCGGCTCGGGCCCCGCTCCGAGGCTCCCCCCCTACCCTCCCCGTTGCCGGAGCGCGGGGCCCGCGCTCGGAGGAGCCCCTCGCGGGCGGCAGCGAGCGGTGCTCGGGGCAGAGTCCGCCGAACGCCCCTCGCTTCGGGGGCCGAGCGCCGCCTCTCCGGCATGGAGACCGGCTCGGACTCAGGTCAGAGGCCCGCTGCGGGCGCGGGGGGACGGCCGGGGCGGGCCGCCGCGTGCCGGGTCGGCGCGGGGAGCGCTCCCGGGCCGGCTCCGGCTGCGGCTGCGGCTGCGGCTCCGGCGCGCGGGGCGGGCGGGCGGCGGCAGGTGGGCAGGACGAGCCGCGAGCGAGCGAGCGAGCGAGCGAGCGAGCGAGCGAGCGAGCGCGGGCGGGCGGCGCGCGGCGGGGGGGCCGCTGGGAGGATGGCTCAGCTCTTTCTAAATATAAAGCCGGCGTGAGCCGGGCGAGCGCGGCGCCGGGCGCTCCGGACTCGGCCGACGGACGGCGGCGGCGGCTCCGCAGGGGCGCGAGGCTGCGAGGGCGCCCGCGGTCGCGACCTCGCGGTGGGACGGCGGCGAGGGCGCCTCGCGCGGGGAGGAGGACGCAGGCGGCGGGGGCGGGCGGGCCTCGTGGGCGCCGCGCGGCCCGCCACCGGACGACCTGAGGCGGCCCCGGGGCGCTGCGGCCCCGCGGAGCCGCGAGCCCCCCGCGCCGCCCGGCCGCGCGCTCCCCCTCCGGCCCCTCCCTCCCTCCCGCCGCGGCGCAACATGGCTGCGGCCGCCGCCTCCGCCTCCCAGGACGAGCTGAGTAAGTGCCGCGGCGAGCCTGCGGCCGAGAGCGGGGGCCGGGGCCGGAGGGCGGAGGGCGGGCGGGGGCCTGGGCTCGGGCCGGTGGGCAGGCGGCGGGCCCGGCATGCAGGGGGCTGGGGCGCCCGGGCCTGGCGGGCGGGCGGGGCGGACCGGCCGCGGCCGCCGGCGTGTGTAGGCCTCAGGTTTGCACCGTCACGTTGCGAAATTGAAACCGGAGCCCCAGGCGGAGCCGCCTCTGCCCCGCGATCCGCCCCGGCTGGGGGGATGGGGGAGCCTGCCGGGCGCCCCCTGCCCCGCGGTGCCCGGGCGGGCGGACCAGCCGGAGCCCCGGGGTGACGGGTCATGTCAGCCAGTCCCGACGTCTGACCCCGCTGGTGCCTCGCTCCCCGACCCCCCAACTGTTGAGCGAGGGTGAGACACAGCGCTTTCGGGGAGGGGGACACGATGCTGCCTCCTTCCTGGGAGACCCCAGGAGCCCGCGGCGAGGCCCGGAGCCCGCGGTGACCCTCAGGTGGAGCAGGAAGGACGGGAGAGCCGAGAGGGCGGCGGCGGCGGTGGCCGGCCGGCCGGAGACACCGCGGGGTGACAGCGCTTTCGGAAGGGAGAGCCAGTGCGCCCTCGACCTGAAACGTTGCCATTTTCCAGGGCGCCGGCGATCCTCGATCCCGAGAGCGAGCGGTGGTCACCCCGAATTCCAGGCCGCCACGCCCGCCGCCCGGGCTCGCCCCGGTGCCTTGTGGGAAGTGTAGTCCCGGGGCGTGCAGGCCCACGCGGGGGGTCACACAGATGGAGTTTGTCTAGGTCAGGACGCGTGAGATGACTTCTGATCGCGTTTGGGGTGGTTAAGATGAATGCTTTCGGTTTGTTTGGCTCCTCAAGGCCGCCCTTCAGGTAATGACAAACACGGAGGTGTTATTTTTAGGGATGCCTGCGAGTTTTACGTGTGGAAATGAAGAAGCCTGGGGTGAGGTGTCTGTCCCAAGCGTGGTGACGTTTCTGCTGTGGTGTAAGCCCCTTCTGAATTTTTCCCCATGAAAGTCGTTTGCAAACATAATTCTTATTTCTTTGGTGCTTGGCAGTTTAAAGGTGGTTTTATGTGCATGATCTCATTTTTGCCCTCATTGCAACGCTATGAAGCAGGTAGGTAGGAATTATCCTTGTTTTAAAAGAGGAGGCAGACTTAGAGAGATTAAGTTCCTCTGCTGTCTTAACACAGAACTGGTGTAGCAGGAGGAGTGTCGGCTCCCTTTGAAGCTGAGATAAACAATCAGTGTGACCCTGGGCAGGACGGAGAGGTTAGAGGTAGACCAGGGGCTGAGAGCCACTGGGTTGCTTGCTTGTCTGTCAGTTCCAAGCTGGAGCACCAACCAGGACTTCTGGGGAGACTAGTTCCCTGATTTTTTTTTCCTTCCGTTTTTTGTTATTGTGGTAAAATACACATAATAAAATTTACCATCATCACCATTAAATATACAATTCAGTAATATTAAGTACAGACATTTTGTTCTGCAATCACCACCAGACTCTTCAGAGCTCAATTTATCTTGCAAAACTGAAGTCCCACATACATTGAACCCTAACTCCTCTCAGCCCCTGGCAACCACCATTCTACTTTTTGTCTCTGATTTTGACTACCCCATGTATCTCGTGTAAGAGGAGTCATACAGGATTTGCCTCTTTGTGACTTGCTTATTTCACTTAGCATCAAGTCCTCAAGGTTCATCCATGTTAAGGCATATGACAGAATTTTTCTTCCCTTTTAAGGCTGAATGATATTCCGCTGTATGTGTATGTCACATTTTCTCATCCATTTCATGTCAGTGGAAACTTGGGTTGCTTGTATGTTCTAGTGATTATGAATAGTGCTGCTATGAACATAGGTGTACCAATAACTCTGAGATCCTATTTTCAATTCTTTTGGTATTTACCTAAGAATGGGGTTGTTGGATCATATGGTAATTCTATTTTTATTTAAAAAATGCATATTTTATATGTATAAAAATAAATATTTTATTTAAGAGAGAAATGGAGAGAGAGAGAGAGACATAGAAACAGCAATGATGAGAAAGAATCATTGATCGGCTGCCTCCTGCAGGCCCCACATTGGGGAATGAACCTGCAACCTGGGCATGTGCCCTGACTTGGAATCAACAGTAACCTCTTGGTTCAACCTGGTTCTTAGGTTCTCGCTCAACCATTGAGTCACAATGGCTGGCCAGGCATATTTTAATTTTATGAGGAATCATCATGCTGTTTTCCACAGTGGCTGTACCATTCATTTTATGTTCCCACTATCAGTACAGAAGCGATACAGTTTTGCCATGTCCTTTCCAACACTTTAATTCTGTATTTAAAAAAAAAAAAAATCCTCACCTGAGGATATGTCTTTTTATCGATTTTTAGAGAGAGAGAGAAAGAAATATCTATTGGTTGCCTATCATAAGCACCCTGACCTGGGATCGATCCTGCATCCTGGGTATTTGCCCTGACTGGGAAACAAATCAGAGACCTTGCTGTGTGTGGGACAGTGCTCAGCCAACCACTGAGCCACATAGGCCAGGGCAGGTCTCTGTATTTTTTATGGGTATGAGGTGGTCTGACATTAAAAATTTTGATACTGCTTGATATTTATTTCTATTGTACCAATAAACAAGATAAAATCTGAAGTACTAGTTGGAATGGGAAACAAAACTAGAAGAAGTGGATATCATTTTAGCCTGAGAAGAAGGGGGAGAAAGAGAGAGAAACATCAATGTGAGAAACATTTGCACATGTCTGGACCAGGGATCAAACCCGCAACCTGGGTATGTGCCCTGACTGGTAGTAGAAACTTCCACCTTTCTGTGTGCCAGACGATGCTCTCCAGCCAACTGAACCACACTGGCCAGGGCGGAGATGGATATCATTCTGAAGTGGCTGATGTGTTTGTACTTCAGGTACCTGGTAGAGTCTCGATAGTACTTATACTTCTAATTAAGGATTTTTTTGGCTTTATCAGCAGCTATTGGAAAAGTTAAGAACAAATAGTTCCAATCTTGCTTTTCCAATGTTTTGTTTAGTTAAATTATCAATCATCGATCACAGATGTCTGTTGATTTGATTTCTGCATTTCTTCAGGAAAGATTAAACACTTGGCAGTTGGCACCTTAGAATAATTTAACTTGAAGTCACACACATATATACTATTTAATAAGTTTCAAATAAACTACTATTTCAGAATGACTATAATAAAAGAATAGATGGCTGGCACAAAGGTGCTTTTATAAATTATGCCATAAAAAAAGGAGCTAAGTATCTGAATATCTACTGGCTATTGTTTCTGACTAGTAGATGATGATAAAAGCAAACTACAACATGCTAGCATTATTTTTCCCTAATAGCTTATTGTAAAAATCTTCAAATATACAGAAAAGTTGAAGATAAGCATTCAGATACCCCTACTCAGGTTCTACATTTGATATTTTACTAGTCCTATCACCTGTCTGTCCGTCTTTCAATCTATGTTTACAATTTTAATTATTTTTTTTATTAAAAAAGATTGTGGTAAGATACATATACCATAAAATTAATCATTTTAACTATGTTTTTAGTGTACAGCTCAGTGGCATTATGGATCCACTTTTTGATGCATTTCAATGTAAATTGGAGGCATCAGTACACTTCCTCCTAAATATTTCAGCACTAGCATTGTTATGCTTTGTATATATTTTTCAGTTGTCAAAATAATCCTAAGAGGTAGGTAAAATTATGGCTGTTTTATGGAATGGAAAACAGGCTTTAGGCTCCTAGCTCCCGCAGCTAGTCAGTGGTAGAGTTGGATCCCAGGTGACAGACGCCAGTGTGCGCTCATAACCAGTCTTCAGGCTGAATTACTTGTGTGCACCGCAGTTAGAGTGTTCCTGCTGATGAAAACATCAAGTCAGATGCTTTGCTAAATTCTCTGCAAAATGTTACTTTAATTCAGCTGTTTGATGGCTATTTAACATTGCTGTAGGGATACAAGAGAAATATAATACTGTTGAGAAGAAAGAGGAGAAATCCATATAAATGACATAACTAAGTGCCAAAATGTATTATAATGCTAAAGCAATATTATCATCTGTATTTCCCAGGCCTGCTATTTAGAGATGGATAGCTGTGATAACACAGTTTCCATTTTTTACCTTTACATTTGAAGTGATATACATGTTTAAGTTAAATCTATCCTTGCTTTCAAGTGTATTTGCCACCTCACTTTTCAGGAGCTCCTGAGAAGCAGGATTAGGGTTGTCTTATTTTACTTTATTTTTTTGGAGTAGTATCATTGATGTTATGAGGGTTAGCAAAAGGTATGATCCTGCCGAAACCAGTTTGGCTCAGTGGGTAGACCGTTGGCCTGCGGACTGAAGGGTTCCAGGTTCAATTCCGGTTAAGGGCATGTGCCTTGGTTGCGGGCACATCCCCAGTAAGGAGTGTGCAGGAGGCAGCTCTCATCGATGTTTCTAACTTTCTATCCCTCTCCCTCTCTATAAAAAAATCAATGAAATATATTTAAAAAAAAAAGATATGATCCTGAGTTGGGATTTGTTAGAATTTGTTTTCACAAATATCATTAATTGTCACTTTGAGTCAGGTATTGTAATGGATTCATAGTAAAGCTGATGTTTCAAGGCCTAACCATGTGTTCTGATCGCTTTGTACGTGTTAACTGATAGAGCCGTGCAGCAGTGTCCCTGTGAATTTGGTGCTTCTACCGTGTTTCCCCGAAAATAAGACATCCTCCGAAAATAAGACCTAGCGCAACTTTGGGAGAAAAAATTAATATAAGAAACTGTCGTATTTTCGGGGAAATAGGGTATTTTCTCTGGTGGAGCTTCCCTCGTTTTACAGTCATGGCTTGAACTCAAGATTCTCTGATTCCTATGTTTGTTATTTCTGCTCTACCACTGTATTTACTCTATTCAAAAGGGAAAATAATACAGTTTATAACAAGACCAACATGGCTTTCCCTCCCATATCTTGCTAGCTTCTGGAATAAATCTTTAGTGTGTAAAATGTGGCAGCATTCTGATGTATATCGAATACAACATAGTTTTGAGGTAAGATGCCAAAATAAAGAACAGTTAGTTCTGACAAAGGCAGTTCTGAAATTTAATTTGTAAATTTCTTAAGGTTACCGTATTGTCTTTAGTTTTCTTTCTTTATATAACATTTGGAATGAAATGAACTTTAGCACAGAGCATGTGGGTTAGTTATTCTTGTAAAATCCTCTGCCAGTTCATGGAAAAGTTAACTGTATAGTTATGTTTGGCAGTGGGTATGGAAATTTCTAACAGAAAGAAGGAAGCACTTGAGACTTTTCACCTGGTCAGCTGTTTAGTGATTTCATATTCTGGACTTTAAAATGATAAGGCATTCTCGGTATCTGATCTTCATTGGGATAAAGACAATGCATGGAGGAGTAACAACCTGTAATCTTAAGGCACACTAATACTATTCAATATATTTGACCATTTGACACAGCCATGGGAAACTTCAGTTGCAAAAGTTGGTCAGATAATCAGCATGTCGAATACCTTCTAAGAGAGTCTTTTTGCCAGTGCTAGGAATCCTAGTGCCTTTTAGAGAATGAGCCATGGTAAGCTGTGTAGGTGAATGGGATTCTTTCGGCATACTGAGATGGTACCTTTAATGGCAGCCATACGTGCAATTGAATTGATCTTTGGTAAAAAGCTAAAGCAAGCCTGTATCATGAAATTTTGGTTACTTAATCAAATAGAAATGTTAAAATTGAAAATAATATTTCTGTGAATTTATTATTTTTTTTTTTACCAACTTCTAATCTTTCAATTTCGTCCTATTGTTTTTCATTATGCTTTCAATAAACTGTAATCCTATATAATAAAAGGCTAATATGCAAATTATCCCCTCGACTGGGAGTTTGACCAAGGGGCAGGCCGGTCAGCCAACACCTGCAGCTGCTCCTCCCAGCCAGCCTGGCCCGATTGGCCTTATTGGGACAGGCCAGCTGGAACGCCCCCTCCCCCCCATACAGGAATTCATGCACCAGGCCTCTAGTATTTAATAAAGGCCAATGTTGGTGAGAATTGTTGGCACTAGGGCATTCGGCCTTGTTCAGAAGATGCTAAAATTGTAGTCACTGCCAGTAGCTGAGATGGTCTGATCCATTTTGCTCCAGTTTAGCAGTTGACAACTTTTAGGACCTCGTGGACCACCAGTGGTCCATAGTCCACTGGTTGGTGACCACTGTTCCAGATGGTCTGATCCAATCACTGGTTTCAGGTCTGACCAGTCACTGCCTTGATACTTGCCACCTTATATGGCTTGTTTTTCCCACATGTTTATCAGTTCAGTAAACAGACTTTAAAACTGAGTGACTTACTGGCACTCCTTGGAGGCCTTAGAATTCAATGTAGAGATAGATTTATATGTAAATACTAGTGGCCCTGGGCACGAAATTTGTGCACACATTAAAAGAGAATTATTTAGAGAAAATATTTTAATATTGCTATTTGTCCTTTCTCTATAATAGAAATGTCAGAGATGAAAGAAAATTAGTAAAATGTATATGAAAATCTTCCTCCTGTCAGAGTCTGGGGCGGGCCTTGGGACCCAGAGCCAAGTCCCTGCCCACATGCGTGCACCTTGAAAACGCGTGAGAACCAGATACGGCGGGCCCCACCCCCATTGTGTGAGATCTGCCTGGCACCGAGCACAGCCTCAGGTCCCCCCTGACAAGCTGGGTTGGGGGGTGCGAATTCAGGTCCTCTGGCCCAGAGCTGGGGCAGAGGGCGCGGCTTGATGTTCCCTGTCAAGCCCCACCAGGCAGAGGCGTGCAGCCTCAGGTCCCTGCTGATTGCTCTTTAAGGCTCCTTAAGGAATTCGGGCTCTGCTATGTGTGCAGCCATCTTGTGTTACGAAAAACCCGGCTCTACTTCGGGCTCTGCCAGATTTGTGATGGTGTGATGGTCAATTTGCATATTCCCTCTTTATTAGATAGGATAAGTACTAAGGTGAAGTATGATATGGAAAATGCCTAATAGTTCTTTGAAATCGGCAAAAAATGATACTAGTATTCCATCCTAAGGGAACAGTAGCTTGAGCTCAAGACAGAGGTTGGAAAATAATGTGTCTTTTCAAGAAAGTTTGAGTAAGTCTCATATGCTGGAATGGGGTTGCTATGGCTGCATGAAGTACTGGGAAGGAGATAAGATTTGGAATTTGAGATTTGGCCTTTTCTGCCTTTTATTATTTGGGATGTTGGGCAAATTATCTTACCTTTGTAAGTCTTAGTTTCTTTATCATAAAATTGGGATAAATAGAAATACTCATAGTGCTATTAGGATTAATGTACATGAAAGTGCACTGTATAAACAATTAAGCTCTTATAAATTATTGCTATCTTCAGGAGGGAGCAATAGGAGATGAAGCTGGGAAGATAGGTTGAGGCCAGTTCATATAGGAATGTCAATGCAACTAGTTTGGACTTTGTTCTATAGACAGTGGAGAGCCATCAAAGGCTTTTAAGCAGGGGTTGTAACATGAGTAGATTTGTTTTATAAGGATCACAGGTGGCAGTGGTGTGACATTGATTACAAAGATCCGGAGAACACAAGCAGCAAAGACTAATTAGGATGGTATTACAGTGGCCAAGGAAAGGAAATTTATGGTCTGAATTGGCAAGGAGGTAATATAATCTAGAATCTCTAAAATAGGCAGAAATTACTGGTTAAGTAGATGAAGGTTATTCAGGAGAGGAAGGAGTTAGAGATAATTCCGAGAATCTACCTGAAAGGTGAGAGGGATGGGGGGAGTGTAGTCTCTAGACAGATGTAGGGAGGTAGAAGTAGAAAATGGAACAGATTTGTGTTCAACAAATAAATTATTTGTTAAATGAATGATTGGGTAATTGAGGGACCCATGTTGAGTTGTTGAGGGAGACTGTTTTGGATAGCGGCTTAAACTGTCTGGCATTGAAGTCAGAGCTGGCTTTGATTCCTGGCTCTGCCACTTTGCAGTTAATGTCCTAAACAAGGGACTTAACTTCTGGGTCTTGGTTTTCTCATCTGTAAAATGGGAAAATAACAAAACCTATTTCACAGGGTTGTTATAAGAATGGTAAGAGAATGCATGCTAAGAACTTGGCACAGTGCTAGGCAAGTGGATTGTAGGTGTGTGAGAACTTTAGCTTTGAAGCTTGGGGAAGAGTAGGAATGATGGTGGAGTCATGGGAAAGGACAGCTGTTTGGGGGCTATGTATATAGTATATAGGGGGGAGAAAAAGACAAAGAAGAATCAGGGAAGGGCATTAGGAGTTCTGAGAGAGGGCAAAGGTTCCCAGAGTTATGACTGTTACATTCTCAGTTAAAATGTGCTAATAGCATGTGCCTACATATTAATATTTTTCTTATAAAATGATTGTATGTTTCAGATACTTTTAATTTTAATGTAAGGTTTTGTGTGTTTATGATATATACATATGCAGATATATGCTAATATATATGTTATGTTGGTATTAAGAGTTTTTTAGTCTTCAATAAATTACCAGTGTAATTTTAAATTATTAGCATATTCTACATAATAAATTTTATTTATAGAGTTCATTTCTTATTCTTTTTCCAATTTGGTAATCACTATGGGCCTCAGTTAGGGAATCTTAGCATAGAAATGAAAAATGCTTTTTTAAAAAACATGGTATCTATGGTCCTGGTTGGGTAGCTCAGTTGGTTAGAGCATCATCCTGATATGCCAAGGTTGCGTGCGGTTCATTCCCAGGAAAGGACACATAAAAGAATTAACCAATGAATGTATAACATAAATAAGTGGAACAACAAATCTGTGTTTCTCTTTCTCTCCCTCCCTCTCTCCTTTCCTCTCTCTCTCAAATCGATAAATAATCAAAATAATAAAAAAAAATGGTAGCTGTAAGTATAAATCTTTTAATTGTTTTTTTTTCCCGGTGTTCTAAATAATAGATTCTTTATACAATTGCATATGTACGAGTGGATGAACATACCCTTGGTGATCCAGAGGATTTTTGTCAAGACTGGATAAACCATGTATCACATTGATTGTAGAGGTTAGTAGATTTAGTTTTTTAGGATGTATGCATTTTTTTTTTGGTAGCAGAATTTAAAAATGCATTGGTTATCAAGCATCAGTTACCCCTCTAGATCTTCATGGGCTTTTCTCCTTTTCTAGCTATCCTGAGAGAATCAGTTTAGTTCATATTAGTTTCTATAGACCTGAAGCTCTATTCTCTGTCTTCATGTAAACATAAGTTCGAAAAATTAGCAAGAAAGATAAGAAGATGAAACTTTAAGATGTTACTTAGCACAAGTAAAGGCAGAGTGTTAATGTTGCAAGAAGCATTGTCTGACACAACCACAAAAATGATTTTACTTGCTCCACGAATGTCTTCTTGGAATTGTTTTGTTTGTGAAAAAAGGTATTGACAGAGGTATTATTTTGGTAATTGGATAGTGCTAATTCTGCCATTTTGACATGCACTGTGATGGAAAAGCCACTTGATTCTACTTCATTCTGAGACTGAACAAGAGTATGGTGTCAGTTTCACTCTTGGATGATATTGGATGGTCCTTTGATTGAAACTGGAAATTCAGATTGTAATTCTCAGATGTCATGGGCTGAATATATTATAAGTGACTGGGATTTTGTAGCTTCAATCCAAGGGTGCATTTTTGTTGCTATCTTCTAATTTAACTATTGGGTTCCTCCTCCCCCAGTGCATTCTGTTTTTCAGTATGAATATTGCTGTTGGTGATGTATGATGCCTTAATTAATTTAGTTGGAGTTTTGAGGGATGCAACGAATGAAATATTTTATAAACCAGAGTTCAGCATTGGTACAACTTTTGTTATTTTACATATCTTCATTCCATCACAGAGAAATAGAAAATTGGGCGGTTGAAGGAATTGTTTAGAATTGAATTGTTTAGAAGATAAATGAGGAGGACATTGTTTATTCACTCTTATATTCCTTCTCTCTTAAAGGTTTTGGGCCTATAATAGATGTGTTAATGTCATTTAAGTGAAGGCAAGCAGGTCAAACCACAAATGCTGGGATTTAAATAAAGAACATTCTAAAGTTTACACATCAAAATGAGCATTGGCCTAAGTCAGTGTTTCACAAACTTTTGACATCTGTGTACCCCTTCTATAATTTTCGTAACGCTGAGTACCCCTCATACTCATGAGAACGAAGAATTAGGCGCAGCTAAGCACGGTGCAGTGTATATCCCCACCAAACTCTGGTGCAACGCGTACCCCCACCAAATTCTTCCTGTACCCCTGGGGGTACACGTACCACACTTTGGGAAACACTGCAAGTAATTAGCTGGATCTTAACTATCATATTTGACTTTTATGCAGTCTGAACTCTTGCATAGTATATATTACCTCTCTGAGCCAGCTTTCATAAGCTAATCTCTCTGCTCATCAGTTTACTAACACTGATTTCTAACTGGGTATCTGCCAGCTACTGTCTCTGAGGAAAGGGCCTCCTTGGGAGGTGGGAATGTTTGTGGACGTCAGTGCATCTGGGGTCTGGCAGCTATTTATTAAATTTAGAATACAGATGCAGGTTGCTGTCTCATTACTTGGTCCAACTCTGCCTAGCTAGCAATCTGACTTCTTCCCTTCCTCTGTGTGTGTGTGTTAGGGGAGGAGGGGGCAGTACAGAATGGGGGGTGTGAGCAGGGAGGAATGGTCTTGCTATGGGCTATGCTGGGTTGGTTGGAAGGGGGCTTAAAGTAGCCTGACATCATATGTAGATGGCTAGGATTACTGAAGTGGCAGGAGAAGAAAGACTCCCCTTCCTTGCTTAGAATTTAGTCACGTGTGCCCTGATGCAGGGGTTTCCATATTGGAGTATCTGCCAGGGCCCTGGGAATATCTGCCTAAGACTGGTAGGCTAGGGCACAGGAAGATGGTCTGTCGATTGCCATATTTCTGATTGGGAGGGGTGCAAGCAGGGACTGTAAGGAATCTCTTGCTCAGGGTCTCATTGCCTGTTATTTACCACCCCCTTGGACTGCCCTGGCTAGAGGGAGGCAACTCCTGCAGGAACTATGATGGGTTGTCTCTTTCTTGGAATTGATCCTCTCTCCACCTCTGACTTAATATATTTGTTATTGCTAGATTTCCTGACATTCCCCTTTTTAAGTTCATTTGCACTTACCGATTTCCTTTTAAAAAGGTGGGGGAGGGAACAATCCTGTATTTAAAAAGGAAGGAGTAGCCCTGGCTGGTGTGGCTCAGTTGCGTGCCTACTATATACCACCAAAACGGGTAGTGGTTTCAGGGCATGTACCCAGGTTGTGGGTTTGATTTCTGGTTGGGGTGCGTAAAGGAGGCAACCAATTGATGTTTCTCTCTCCTCTCTCTCCCTCTAAAATCAATGAAAATATATTCCTAGTGAAGGTTAAAGACAAATTAACAAAAAAAATTAAAAAAAAAAACAAAATTAAGGAGTAGAGATTACAGTTCTAAACATTAATTCCTCAAGAAGTATCCTGTTGACCTCATTAGGATTTTTCCAAGTATTAGAGTGGCATTTAGTACATTGAAATGATATAGAGGAATCAATAGATATGTGGATTTTAACTTTCAGTTAGTACCTAATTAGGTTTATAATTCACAGGATTTATTTACCAGAAAAGTGTGAGTATTACATACAAAATCTAGATGCCAGCTAAAGCTTCCTTATTCTTAATTGCAGATTATTGTAAAAGTTCAGAGGTATTTATCCTCTCTCCATCACATCTAGTTTTTATGAATTTCCTATAATTTACTTACGCTTTTCTTACCTTCTGGGCTTCCTTCTAAAAATGGTGTTGGTTCCACCCAGGTCAGCTTGGACATGAAACTTCCTGTCTCACTGGTATACACACATGATCCCCTTTCCAAGCATTTCAGGAATTTAGTTAACCTTAGAGATGCGGTGAGTCACGGGGCAAGGCCTTGCTGTGGAGCTTTGATTTTCCTCCCGTTCACTGATCCGTCCTACCTCCATCTTTTTTCTTTTCTCATCTCTGCTGTGCAGTAACTATGTACCCTTCCTGATTTGGAGCAGAACAGTTCTGCCACACAATTAGACCTTCTGGAATTTTTCTCATTATCCTCATTCTCCTCCATCTTCTTTCTCTAAAAAAGAATTCTAAGCATTTGTCATAGGAATGAAAAATATACAGTCCTTTTTCTAAGAGGCTCTGATGTCAGGTATTATAAATTGTGTCAATGTAAGAAACATTCAAACCAGTAGAGAATTTTTGTGAGTTTGAGCTAAACTGATGACAATTGCCAGGAAGAAAATCTCAACAGATTGAGAAAATGCTCCAGAGAATGGCAGTTTTGCATCTTATTTTATATATTACAATTAAAAGATAAGATGTTAATAGGTTACATACAATGCATTGGTGATTCACTCAGTCCTGCCCTGCTAACCACCTTCTAATTAATTACTTTCAATATGCATGAATCAGTGCACCAGGTCTCTAGTGTTATGGGCAAAAAGACAATAAACAGGCTTAAATAAGGTGAAAGTTGACTTTGGTCAGGGAAGATTCTAGCCTAGGATATTAACTACCCACCATAAATTGCTTTAAGTTAAGAAGTTTAATTTCAGATTATGCTAAGTTACTTTAGGTCTCTGAGTTTGTAAGTCCACCATACAGGTCTTCCCTGAGCTTGTCAGATTTAGTATGTGGCCCCTTTTCATCCAGTTGCCTTGCTGTAGATATTAACTGTATAAACTTATTTTTTTTCTTTATGCCTGTATAAACTTCTAAGTAGCTTTTCTAATGTAGAGGAAGTAAGATTTCATATATTCAACAGGTATTTGAGCAACTACTCTCTGCAAGGCATTGAGTTAAATGCTGGGATACCAAGAAATTTATGTCACTGTTTCTCAACCGGGGAGCTCTGGAGATGGATGGAGGGAGTCAGATTCAAGTCATACCTCAAAGAGTTGTTATGGTTAGTGAAGGGAAAATTTGTCAGTTACATAAGTGGCAGGAGAGATGTAGAAAGGTCTGTGGGAGTTTATAGTGCCAGAATGGGATGTGTAAGTGTGGAACATTTTGGATTTGAGTTGGACTTTGAATAGGGAGGATTTGGATGTGTGGAGATGAAGAGATGGTTGGGAGAGTATTCCCAGTAGAGGGACTGGTTAACAAAAAGAGTTGGGCTGGGAGAACATACAGTATGCTTAATAAGCTGTTGCAATTTGGATGACAGTTGAGGAATGAATGGGATGAATGGTTGAGAAAGTCCCTTGAGGCTAGAATCTTAGAAAGGACTTCCTCTCTGATATGATATTCATCCTAGGCATGTGTTGACTGCTTAATTTTTAATGTATTTTTATTGAAGTACATTTCTTGTCCAGCTGATGTGGCTCAGTGGTTGACCTACAAACTAGGAGGTCATGGTTAGATTTCTCGACGGGCCACATGCTCAGGTTGCAGGCTCCATCCCTAGTAAGGGGTGTGCAGGAGGCAGGCGATTGGTGATTCTCTCTCATCATTGATATTTCCATTTTCCTCTCCCTCTCTCTTCCTCTCTCCTGAAATCAATTAAAAAAAAAATTTATCCCCCCCTCCTCCCCGTTAAGACCTTCCATTAGTACTTGGACCCAGTTGTGAGTTGGCTTAAGCAAAAACAGGGCACTTACTATTAAAGGAATCAAGGAGTCTGTGGAAACAAAGGGGCCTGTTCCAAACGAGAGAGGTTTGGAACCAAGGACTGGAAGTCATCCAGTTCTGCCAGCTTCTCTCTGCACCTCCGTGCTGTTATTTCTGCAGACCAGTTTCTCCGATTTTGTGCTCCTTAGGATAGGCTGAGGATGCCCATGTCATTTCTCTCCTGGCATACTCTTATTAAGTACAGGCACTCAGGGAGGCTGGACTCCTTGGTCCCAAATCTGAACCTGAGGAATGGATGAATTGAGTGGCCACATTGGCTGTGGCCAGGGTACAAAGTCATGTGGTACATAGTTGTCTGGTAAAGCTTAGAATCTCCCCCATATTCTCTGCCTCAACCTTACTATAATGAGCCTACTAGAAAGAACATTGGGTTTGGAGTAGGACTGCCTGAAGTTTGAATCCTAGCCCTGCCACTTGCTACTTTTGTAATCAACAAATCCTAAGCTCTCTTTCCTCATCTGTTAAGTTGGAGCTAGTATTACTTCAAAAAGTAATTCTTTACAGATAGGTAGGCACTGAGTATTTGGAGGGTAAAGACCTTTCTAAGTTTAACTTACAAGTCTTGTCTTGTCAGCTTGGACACCTTTGGCAAATCAGATCCCTAGTTTTTCATGCATAAATGCAGACAATAGCTGCCCATCTCACAACGTGTTTTGTTTGAGACTTAAAAGGCCGGTAAAACTGCCTTGTGAGCATAATGTATTTATATATGTGTGAATCAGAGGAAAGTAAATACTATTGGGGAGAATATTTCCTTGTGAAATTGTTCTATTATAGTCTAGTGTATTTCTGTGGTTACTTGACAGATCTTTCTCAAAGTAATACTATAGCTTTAGGCCATTAATTGCTTTATGATGCAGTGTGCAGTACTCTAGGCATTTTCAGCTTTCCCTTTTAATCTCACTTACAATTAAGGCTTCTAACTTGATTTGTAGTTTAAAATTTATTTTCATGATTCAGAAAAAAATGTTCTTTGTAGAAGATTTAAAAAAATATTTGAAACCTGTTGCTATCAGTGGAAGTGGAGTTCTTGGGGTGCTATGAGGATAAGAATTTCCTGAGGCCCCCATGAGAGGATGGGGTTTCATGGAAAGCTTAATCGATGATATAAAATTAAAGGGGTTCCCCTAAGGTCCTATTTCTGTTCATCTTGCCATGGAAGAAGTCCAATCCTGTCTTCATATGGCCAGAATTAAGGCAACTGCCATAGTTTCTGCTCCATGTTCAAGTCTAATCCAGTTCAGCATCCTGTGTATGAAGTCCCCATGTCCAATGTCCCATGGTCCATGGTTAAGGCCACATGACTATACGCCCATGTGCTTGCCTCTTCTCTCTCCATAGCCATGTGGCCGTAAGCAGCAAGAGAGAACAAGAGCAAGAACAAGGGTGCAAACGAGCAAGAGAGAACACAAGAAAGATGTAACTCTTGGGTGTTTTTAAACAGGAGTTTTGATTTTGTACCCTTCTGATGGGTCCACCTCCTAGCCAATTTATTGTTTCTGAGACTAGACTGACAGACAAGCACCTTCCCTACATCACCTTGACTTCACTGCACATGCATCCACCTCCCCTTTTGTTCAGTCCCTTCTTCCAGTGATTTGCAGGGAATAGACCAATGGTTGGTTCCCTGGGGAGTGTGAAGCTGTAGCTTCCTGAAAACTTCTGAGATGACCATCTAGCCTACATAATAAAAGTAATATGCAAATTAACCATCACTCTGCTACACCCATAAGCCATGCCCACCAGCCAATCAGAGTGAGTATGCAAAATAAACCCAACCAAGATGGCTACAGCCATAGAGAGCAGGAGGGAGGCTTGGGTTTCTCTGGCAATAGAAGAAGCCAAGCTTTCTGCCTGCCCTTGCCAGCCTAAGCCTCCACTCAAGGCTACTAAGTTTCAATTATAGAAGGTAAACAAATCCAAACGGAAATGACTGCCAGGCACAGAGTGAGCAGGAGGCTTGGCTCCGCTCCAGGCTACAGAGTTTCAATTGTAGAAGGTAAATAAATTCCAGATACCAGGGCCTCCGCTTGGGCTGGCCTGCAAACCACCACAAGTCCCTCGCTCAGGCCGCCCCACGCCCCAAGGGAACCCCCACCCTGATCCAGGACACCCTTCAAGGCGAACCAGCTGGCCCTCACCCATGCACCAGGCCTCTATCCTATCTAATAAAAGAGTAATATGCAGATTGACCATCACTCCAACACACAATAGCTGCCCCTTTGTGGACACAAGATGGCCACCACAGGATGGCCAGCAGGGGAGGGCAGTTGGGAGGCACCAGGCCTGCAAGGAAGAACAGTTGGAAGCGATCAACCCTGCAGGGGAGGGCGGTTAGGGGTGACCTGGCCGGCAGAGGTGGGAAGTTAGGGGCATACAGTCTGGCAGGGGAGCAGTTAGACATCAATCAGGCTGGCATGGGAATGGTTAGGGAATAATCAGGCTGGCAGGCAGAAGCGGTTAGGGGCAATCAGGAAGGCAGGCAGGCAAGCAGTTGGGAGCCAGCAGTCCTGGATTGTGAGAGGGATGTCCAACTGCCAGTTTAGGCTTGATCCCTCTGAGGAGTCCCAGATTGGAAAGGGTGCAGGCTGGGCTAAGGGACACTCTGCTCCTTGTCCCATGCACGAATTTTGTGCACTGGGCCTCTAATATAGATTATAAAAGCTTAAGCGACCACTATGACCGAACAACTGGTCAGCCAGTTACTATGATGCACACTGACCACCAGGGGGCAGATGCTCATGCAGGAGCTGCCCCCTGGTGGTCAGTGCACTTGCACAGCCAACCTTCCACGGTCCCTCCCCCAGGACCCTGACTGGGGACAGCAGTAGGCCAACCTCCCACAGTCTCTCTCCCTGGTGGGCTGGCACCCCTCCCCCCATTGCTCTTATCATTGGCCAGGTCGAGGGACCCCACCCACTCACAAATTTGTGCACCAGGCCTCTAGTGCTTATGATGTTTGGCCTCCCCTTTGCTTTCTTTCTGTTATTAATATTAACAGGCTAATTAGGATAATAACACTGTTACCTTGAAACATAACTGTTTTCTCTTTTTTAAAAAAGAATCCCGAAATTCCTTTATATGGGATATTCAATACCTTATAGTCTTTTTCCTATCCTTTTTGACAGTGTATGCTTTTCTTGCATACTTACCAAGGAGTGTTTTTTTTTTTAGTTTTTTTTTTTTAAAATGTATAATATTTTATTGACTTTTTTTACAGAGAGGAAGGGAGAGGGATAGAGAGTTAGAAACATTGATGAGAGAGAAACATCCATCAGCTGCCTCCTGCACACCTCCCACTGGGGATATGCCTGCAACCAAAGTACATTCCCTTGACTGGAACCGAACGCAGGACTCTTCAGTCTGCAGGCCGACGTGCTATCTACCGAGCCAAACCAGTGAGGGCCCAAGGAGTGTTTTGATGTTCAAATTGTCATGAAAAGGTGACATCTCTAAGGAAACTGATTTATTGCTTTTATGAGAGATCTGGAAAGTGAGTGATTTCTGTGGATCGTTTTAATTCTCAGGAACGATTACAAATTTTCAGAAAAATCAGTGGCTAATCCTTAATCTTGGTTGGTTGGTTATTTCTTCCTTGGGAGGGTAGGAGGAGGAAGGTTTCTTCTTTCACTTTAGATAGAGAAACTAAAGAGGTGAGCAATGAGTGTTAGAGAATTATGTAATGAAATTAAATGAGTATATTTATTTTTAGTAGTTGTTTTTGCTACTTGAATGTAATAGTTGACATAATCTAATCTGGATTTTGTTGTTTTGGAATTTAAGAATCTCAGTGGTTTAAAAAAATTTTTTTAATTGACTTTGGAGAGAGAGGGAGAGAGAGAGAAACAGAAATGATGAGAGAGAATCATTAATTGGCTGCCTCCTGCAAGCCCCCCATAGGGGATTCAGCCTGCCACCAGAGGCATGTGCCCTGACTGAGAATAGAACTATGATTTCCTCGTTCATGGTTGATGCTCAACCACCGGGTCGAACTAGCTGGGTAGAAATCTTTTTTGTGTGTACAAGTTTCAAAATAAATGTTTTTACTTGAGTTGGGTGATAGTTACATAGTAAGTGTTTATAATAATTCATTAAATATATTGTACATTTTCTAAATGTTTAATTTCACATGGAGAGGTTTAAAAAAACCCCACAAAAAGAATAGGTTTCCTATATCCCTCCATGTGCCTCCCCCAAATAAAACAATTCTAGCTGGATTAAGGGTTTGAATGCAGAAAGGAAAATCCTGAGAGCTAGAAGAAAACATATATGTGTCAGAGTCTCCAAGACCACCCCAAGGTTCAGTGATTTGCTAGGAGGATTCACTGCACTCAGCTTATAGTTGTACTCCTGGCTAAGATTTATTATAGGGAAAGGACACAAAGCAAAATCAGCAAAGGAAAAGGTACATGGGGGTGAAGTCCAGAGGAAACCAGGTGCAAGCTTTTCAGAGTCCTCTCCCAGTGGAGTCCCACAGGCCACACATTAATTCCTCAAGCGATGAGTCATGACAACACGTTTGAAATGTTATCTGCATCAGTAGAGACTCAGTGCTCTGGGGTTTTATTCGGTGCTTGTCACATTGGCACTTTCTGCCTAACACATACCAAAATTCCAGTTTCCCAAAAGGAAAGCAGGTGTTCAGCATAAACCATATTGTTTGTATAAACAGTTTAGACACAGTGAGTCACTCTTATCAGTTCTGGAAATGAAGGGAACTGTTCTGAAATTCAAGTTTCCAGATGCCACCTGAGGGCCAGCCTTGGCAAGTGAAGACTTCAATAGCTGTCTTATGCTTGTTATGTTCATTCTTTTCTGCAGAATATAACATTTTTCATAATCCTGGAGTGAAAAGGGCATTATTTTTTTTAAAAAATATGTTTTTATTGATTTTTAGAGGGAGGAGGGGATAGAGAGATAGAAACATTGATAAGAAAGAAACAGCAAGGATCAGCTGCCTCCTGCATGTTCCTCACTGGGAATTAAGGCCACAACCTGGCCAAGAGCCCTGAATGGGAATCAAACTGGTGGCCTCCTGGTTTATGGGTCGACAATCACAGCCACACCGTCCAGGCGAAAGAGGCATTTTTAAGCATGACTAGGAACTCAGAATCCATAAAAGGAAGGAAAAGAAAGTGCTGTGGAGTCAAAAGGCATTGTAGGAGAAAAGAATTTGTAATGTATGGGATACAAGGGGGAGATTTCCCAATATCCAGTGCAGTGGGAGCTGGGAGGCCTGACCAATGTAGCCAGCTCTCTGCTGGTGGGGGGCTGCGGCCAGCCAGACATAGCAGCAGAAGAAAAAAAAGTCTCAAAAGCAGATGAAGGAAGCTTTTGTCAGTAACCACAATGGAACCAGCGTGCTGGAAGCTACCCTGGGCTTGTGCTTGTCTGTGTTCTGTATCTTGTGCAGAGGGTTCCTGCTCTTTCTCTCATAGCACTGTGGTCTTCTTCGCTTACCTGGAGAACTCGGTTCTTCAGTGACTTTTGTTTTCCTAATAGTTTCCCAGTGATCACTTGGACCATAGGTCTCCATTTATCTTCCTTGAGCACCTTGCTGTAATTATCTCTGGGGTAGGGCTATTCTATCAAATATACTGCTGGAGAACTTGTTATGCCAGAATACCTGTCCAGAAAATCCTTAAGAAATTCTTAAAAATTAGTCTAGCAGCAGAATACATTTCAGCTACATCTTATTTCTGTGTAATTAACAGTGCATTTACTGTTGTTGCCATTTTAGTTGTGAACTTTCCACTTTTTCCCAGAAGATTTACCAAAACTGAGCTCTCTGGGACAGGAACAATGGATTTTAGAGTAGGAGGCTTTGTTTTGGGGACTGCAGTGGATTTTCTAGAGATTAGGAGAAAATGCATGGCAGGATCCAGATTTTCATTATTTACGAAGTGATTGTACTCTAGTCACTAGTCTACATAGAAATATAAAGTCTAGTAGAGGCCTGGTGCATGATATTCGTGCACTGGGGAGGAGTGATCCTCAGCCTGTTCTGTGCCCTCTCAGGTCTGGGACCCCTCACTCCTTGTTGCCCACCTGCTCGCTGCTCCTTACTGCTAGGCTCACTGCTCCTTAGTGCTGCCATGGAGGCGGGAGAGGTTCCCGCCACTGCCGCTGTGCTTGCCAGCCATGAGCCAGGCTTCTGGCTGAGCAGGCTTTTACATGTATACCTGTGGGAGTGCACTGACCACCAGGGGGCAGCTCCTACATTGAGCGTCTGCCCCTGGTGGTCAGTGCGCATCATAGTGATCGGTTGTTCTGGTCATTCCGCCATAATGGTCGCTTATGCTTTTATTCTATAGGAGAAGATAGGCTATCAGGAACATTTCATGAGTATGGAGTTCACTGAAACTTTTTCTTTACCTTATTAGTTGTGAAATTGATAACATCACTGCTTTTAATCCTGCCCCTCCCCCACCCCCAATTAATTCTGGATTGTGGCCATCAACATTACTGTATTACATCAGCTAGCCCTTGAGTGTGCCCTATTGAAAAGATTAATTAAAAAAAAATCTTTATTATTGAAAGTATTGCATATGTCCTTTTTCCCCCAAGTGACCTCTTCTAACCTGCCTCCATCTCCCCACCCCAGGCCTTCACACCTTATTGTCTGTTCCATGGGTTATGCTTATATGCACACACGTTCAAAAAGGTTAATTTTGTACAAAACTGACGGCAGTGGCACAAGGGTTGGTTTATTAAGTGCCAACCGAGAGTGAATAATGTCTACCTTGGGATGTGACCCTCTGGGCCTTGTTTGTGCTCAATCTCTATGTGTTTACCAACTGTTTAATTATATATATGTGCTATGTTTGCAAGATAAGACTAAATTATTGGTGATCAGTAGGGGTTGGATGTGTGTGTGTGAACTATTAATGAGGAAGAATAAACATTAAATGTGAAGAAAATTGGGCTTTTGGCAATCCAGTGTTAACTCTATTTTATTATAAAATTAAGAGTTTCAACTTTTCTATAACTAGTGAGGCTTCATATTTTAATATTTCTCTGTACTTTGTAAAACAAAGCACTGGAAAAGAAACAAAGCCTTGTGACTTGTTAGAATATTAAATTTCAGTATTTTAAAGAAGCTTGTGTTTATAGTTGTGACATTGGAAGTTTGGAGGTTGGGGAGGAGGGTTTTACTTTCTATTTTATATCACCTTATACCATTCTCTATTTTTTATTGTATATATTTTATAATATTACATTAAAATATGTGAGTTGTGGGGAAAAATGTTATCACCCAATATATATTGTGCCTGGTATCTGATTAAAGTTCTGCCTTGCTCTGCTAGGTAGGTATAGAAGATTTCTTCAAAAATTTTCAAAATCTTGATTAGGCCAGTTGTTATATTTGATGGCAAAAAAATTCTTTCTTTATTGAAATTCTTTAGGAAAATGGAATAACTTTGTATGTAGGAGAGAATTTTGTTATTCTTGGCTTTGTTTTCCTTTCTTGTAGATGTTAAACGACTGGGACAGTTGTAAGAGTGTAACTAGCTAGTAGCCCTTTTCAGTGTCATTCCATAGCTGTGTCAAAAATCATCTACAGATAAGGCTAGATAGTTGAAGTTCTGGCTGAAGGATCTGAACTATAATAAATCATTAAGCCATAAAAACAATTACTCTTGGTTGGGTTTGACTTGCTAAATTCTCCTTTTTTACTTTTTATATTATAGATCAGCTTGAACGGGTCTTTTTACGACTTGGCCATGCTGAAACAGATGAACAGTTACAGAATATTATATCTAAATTCCTTCCTCCTGTTTTGCTCAAGCTCTCTAGCACCCAAGAAGGAGTACGCAAAAAGGTAAGCATGTTTGGGACAGTTGGGGGAATTAAATGGTGAATAAATGGATATATATTATGAAGTAAATTTTCTTTTCCATTTGAAATCTAGGTTCATGATCCTAATTATGGTCTTTTAAAATGGAGACCACCTTACATGATTTAAAAATAGCTTTTGTATGCTTAGCACAGCTGCATTTAGCACCATCTATATACAGTTGGCATTAGTGCCAGATGATATAATTGAGATAATTATTCTGAAATGCATGGAGGCTTAATTTAAAATTCATGCCTTTTTTTTTTAATTTTCACCCGAGGATATTTTTCCATTGATTTTTAGAGAGAGTGGAGGTGAGAGGGAAAGACAGAAATATTGATGTGAGAGAAACAAATGGATTGGTTGCCTCCTGCATGAACTCCAGTCAGGGCCCAGCTGGGAAGAGCCTGCAACTGAGGTATGAGGTATGTGCCCTTGACCAGAATCAAACCTGGGTCCTTCCATCTGCAGGCTGACGCTCTATCCACTAAGCCAAACTAGCTAGGGCTCATGCCTTTGATTCCAATATGAAAGTTGGTGGTCATGGGGCAAAAATATTCTTTAATCATTGGCTGACTGTGAATATAATCTTAATTAAAAATTAGCAAAATAAAGATTTTTGAAAGCACGATGTTGTATAGCTCCTGTTTTAAAGTTCTATAAAATCCTGTTACCAAAAGTTGGATAACTGCCACTCCAAGATTTTGTTTTTTAAAAAAATACTTGCCTGAGGATATATTTATTTGTTTTGAAAGAGAGAGAGAGAGAGAAAAAACATCAATCTGTTGCCATCTGTACATGCCCTGATAAGGAATTGAATCTTCAACTTTTTTTGGTGTAGGATGACACTTCAATCAACTGAACCACCTGGTCAGGGCCAGAGTTTTCCTTTTTAACCTAAATGTTTCATGGAACATTTACCCACTTCATTTTTAAATAGTTTATTAGTCTTGTGGTTGTACTAGACCTTTGAGCCTTTGATCTGGTTTCATCTCTTGGGCTACTCTGATTGATGGGCAATGGCAATTGGCAATGCCTGTCCTGAGAGGGAATCTGAGATCTGTCCTGACTTGGGTTCATTGGAGAAAGAGTATCTTTAAGAATGTCTGTTATGTTTGCAGGAAGGAGTAGGGCATTCTTGTTATATATTTGACATGCCTGTTGTTATTAGGGCTTTGCTGAGATAAATATGTATTTGATAATGTCACTATTCTATTTAAAACTCTTCTATGGCATTCTATTACACTCAGGATAGCAAAGTATAAAAAGACTTACATGAATTGGTTTGTGCTTATTTATTTAGCCTTATTAGTTTTGTCATTCATTTGGCAGATATTTACTGAGAGCCTTCTGTATGCCAGGTAGTTAGGATATGTTAGTGAATGAAAGAAACATCTAGTTGGGGGATACTGGTATTAAATAATCAGGCATAGTGTATCTAGTTGTAAACTGTTAAAATGGAATAGGTTTCTATGCAAGAATGTATTTGGGGCATAAGGCACACCCCTGTAGGTGTGTGTGTGTGGGCAGTAACCAGCGGAGAGATGAGGGAGACCACTAAAGACAGAGCCCTGTGCGGAGGCTCTGAGCTGAAGCAGAGTGTGAAGCCTTCAGGGAGCTGAGGAAGGCCACACCGGAGAACCTAGTGCACAAGAGGGCAGGCACCAGGGATTCCAGTGGCAGTGTTTGAAAGGTCATGGATAAATAACTTTAATATGTGAAATTTTGAAATCAGTGAAACTAAGAATTTGTATTGATCTTGTCCTTTTTCTCTGAAGTCCTTGATCTGGCAGGTATTTTCTCTTCTGGAAACCCAATGTGTTTTTCTCTTGTATATTCCTCCCTCCTCCCCTCCCTCCCTCCCTCTCTTTTTGTAGTATTCACGGTATGTCTTAGTTTGGGTAACAAAATACTATAGGCTAGGTGACTTACACAACAAACATTTGTTTTTCACAATTCTGGAGGATAGAAGTCTGAGCTCAGGATGCCAGTATGGTCAGTTTCTTCGTGTATGAACTCTTCATGGTTTATAGAAGGTGGCTTCTTGCTGTATCCACACATAGCAAAGAGAGAGGACTCTAATTTCTTTATCTGTTTTTTAGAATATCAACCTCATCATGGAGGCTCAAGCACCATGATTCCATCCAAACCTAAATACCTCCGCAGATCATCACACTGGGGTTTAGGCTTCAATATACGAATTTTGGGGAGACAGCCATTCAGTCCATGGCATTTTGTGTCTCACTCATTTGTTCACAGGTGTTCTGGGGGACTGTGCCTCATTAGAGGCCCATCTCAACTTTGAATAACCAAAGGGCAGTTTAAAATCATTAGTAAAATTCTGGTGCATGGATCCCTGGTTTGTGTGGCTCAGTTGGTTGGAACATCATCCTGTATACTAAAAGATTGTGGGTTTGGTTCTTGGTCAGGGCACATACCCAGGCTTCGGGTTCAATCCCCAGTCAGGGCAGATGTGGGAGGCGGCCAATTGATGTTTGTCTCCCTCTCTCCCTTTCCCTCTCTCTCTCCCACTCCCTCTCTCCCTCTGCCTCTCTCCCTCTCGCCCCTTTCCTCTCTCTAAAATCAATACAAATAAAAAATAAAGCTAATGAAACTACTATTGTAAATAATTCTGATGCATGGATTCTTGGGGGGTATTTTATATCTCCTTTCTGGGATGTAAAATTTAATTTTAAAGACAACAAAGTAGCCACTATTTATCAAATAAGTACTATCTGAGAAATTATTTGTTTTATATTTCTCAGATAAGTAATGCCTGAGAAATGAATTATGATCAGTAATTTCAATTTATATCTCTCTGTATTTTAGGTAATGGAACTGTTGGTCCATTTGAATAAGCGTATAAAAAGCCGCCCCAAAATACAACTCCCCATAGAGACACTGTTGGTTCAATACCAGGACCCTGCTGCAGTGTCCTTTGTCACAGTGAGTGTTATCTTGGAATATTTTCTGATTTACTGTAATTTTCTTTCATAATATTTACTCTAGATGTCATCAATATATTGGCAACTTAAAATTTTACCATAGACTATTTCTAAATGAAGTATGGGATGTTTTCTTTAATTGACACACTGTTTTACCACTGAGTATTGAGGAACAGTTACCATTAAGGAAATTGTAGGAACAGGATTGAGCATGGGCTTTTACATTGGGCAAAGGAATGCTGGTGAAATGACTTGTCAGAATTTTGATCTATAAAAGAATGATTTGATTCATAGTAAAAGATTATATGAGGCAAATTGGAATAGAGAGAGGGGTTATGTAGCATAGGCATGAATAAAAGATAATATAAGAAGAAAAAAGGGTAAAATGGCAAGAAGAGATACGAATCCAGGCAGCCACCGTGGTTTGGAGTAATGGATGGAGGCAGCTGGGGTGGCTGCGAAGGAGGGATCGAGGCAGCTGCTGTGGCTGCAAAGGCCTACTCTTGCACAAATTTCATGCATCTAGCCTCTAGTCTATATAGACAAAGAGGTAATGTGCTAATTGGTCCTAATGGTGTCCCAGTCACGACCATTCAACAGGCTCCATACACACAGAAGCTGCTGGGCAGGGACTTGTGCCACTGGGATATGAGGCTGTCGCCAGGGGCAGCCCTCCCACCCCCCAGTGTAGGCATGTGCAGGCCCTGGTATCAGGACAGGGTTGGGGCCCCAGCAGAGAGCTCTCAGCATTCTTGTGCTAGGGTCTGAAGGTGCAGAGAAGAAGGGAGAGCAGATGGGCAGTTATGGGGTTTAGGCCAGGAGGGGAGAGCAGATAGGCAATTAGGGGGATCAGACAGAGAGCAGTTAGGCAGTTAGGGAGATCAGGCCAGGAAGGGAGAGCAGTTAGGGTCATCAGGCCATCAGAGGAGCAGTTAGGGGTATCAGGCAGGCAGGCAGGCAGGCAGGCAGGTGAGCATTTAGGAGCCATTGGTTTTGGATTGCAAGAGGGATCCAGCTTGGAGAGGATACAGGCCAGGCTGAGGACCCCCCGCCTTAACCCCCACAACTGGTACATGAATTTCATGCACCGGGCCTCTAGTGTGTGTGTGTGTGTGTGTGTGTGTGTGTGTGTGTGTGTGTGTATATATATATATATATATATATATATATATATATATATATATGCCTAAGCAACGGTTACAACCGAACGACCAGAATGACCAGTCGACCATGCACACTGACCACCAGGGGGCAGATGCTCAATGCTTGAGCTACCCCTGGTGGTCAGTGTGCTCCCACAGGGGGGAGCGCTGTTCAGCCAGAAGCCAGGCTCATGACTGGCAAGCGTACCTGTGGCAGCAGGAGCCTCTCCCACCTCCGTGGCAGTGCTACTGAGCCATGGCAGGTGCAGTGAGGCTGGGATGAGCGGCAGGGGAGCTGCGCCTGGCCCTGGCTGGGGCTCCTCTCCAGCTGCCTGCCACTGCGGCACTGCTACATCTCTTGGGGAGATGTTGGACTGCCAGTTTTGGCCTGAAACTGGCAGTACGACGTTTTCCTGAGGGGTCCTGGATTGTAAGAGGGTGCAGGCCAGGCTGAGGGACCCCACCCATGCACGAATCCTTGCACTGGGCCTCTAGTATAATGTATTCGGAAAGGTATCCTTTTAAAATGATTATACTGAGGTTGGTAAGAAATATTGCTCTTGAATTATTGTCTTCATGAAAATTAAATATAAGACAATGTTGTGTGATGACAGGCGATGTTTTTTCACAGTCTTTGTAGTTTCTAGCATTGAGGCAGAATCTAACAGCTGGATTTCAGACCTTTGGAACCACCTACTGGTCCAGACCTCTTGTCTGTGCCTGCTCTGGACATACAGCTCTATTACAGATGCTCCTGTTTTTAAGCTCAAAGGAACATTTTGAGCCAATAAAATTGCCAAAAAGCAATGGCTTTAAAGGAAAGGGATAACTAATTGAGGGGATTAAGAATTAGAAGTTGGCAGTCATAAAATAGTCACAGGGATGTAAAGTACAGCAGAGGGAATATAGTCAATAATATTGTAATTACTGTGTATGGTGCCAAGTGGGTACTTTAGATATTAGGGGGACCACTTTGTAAAGTGTATGATTAGCCACTATGCTATACACCTGAAACTAATATAGAAATCTTGATTGTAAACTGAAATTGAAAAAATAAAGGGGTAATCTTAAGTCAGTTTTAAAGTGAAGAATCCTTCATAAAAGCAGACCTTTATATTATGTGTAAATCCAGATATGCATTTACGAGTTTGCTTAAAATGAGGCATTCACACGGATTATAGTGATGCAAGCATACTAACACACTCAGCTTCCCTTGGTTCATCACCATGGGTCAGTTGTGAGTGAGGAACTAGGGTACTGTAATATACTAAGGTTGGTTTAATAATAGAGCAGTTGAAAAAGGGCAGCCTAGTTTAACACGTGGTCTCTTCTTAGCTTGAAGGGATTAATGCAACAAACTGGTAGATCTGATGCTAATGTGTAGTATGTAGGTTTAGATAGGTCAAATGTTATTTTGTTCTTTTCAGTGAAAGTAATTGCATATATGAGTACTTTCCCCCAGCTTTATTGAGGCATATTAACAAATAAAATTGTTTATATTTAAAATATACAAGGTGATAACATATGCGCATTGGTTAGGTGTTGCTCCCTCACATGAGGCCCATCTTAAAGCAAGCATTTTGAATATGTGGGGCTGCCATCATCCTGAAATAAAATGGTTGGTTAAACTGAAATAAACATGTGATAACATGTGGAAGGAGGATGCGATTTCTTTGTTATAACTCCCTAAGTTATCAATATGTTTACGTTGAAATCCTAGATTATTTCCTTCTCACTCACTTGCTTTTCTCGCGTTGCTTTAGAATTTTACTATAATTTATGTTAAGATGGGCTATCCTCGCCTACCAGTGGAAAAACAATGTGAACTGGCCCCTACGCTTCTCACTGCAATGGAAGGGAAGCCTCAGCCACAGCAGGATAGGTATGCTTTCCTCAATCATGTGACCTCAACTCACCATTAATGTTCTGTTGATACTATTATAAAACTTCTTAATATGAGCATATTGAAAAATGTGCAGAGCAGACATTTTTCTCAATCTAAATACGTTTTTTTGGTCAGTGATTTTTGAAGCAACTAATTTTCTGCGACTGAAAAATTAGGTATAAAATACTTTTCATCAAAACATGTCTGTCTTGGAGGATATAACGTTTGAGAGCAGTTTTCTCAAGGGGACAGATCACTTGTTTGATCACAGGAATTGGAGAGGTGAAAAGGTTTAGACAACAGTCTTCATTTCTAGGCTTAGCCCAGAATTCTGTGTTGTAGATGTGTAGTGGTGAGAATCATCACAAAATTGTGGAGGGAAGAGTTAAATAATGTTTTCAGCTCATTTTTCATGTGTTTTAAGAATAGAAAAAGGTATTGTGAAAGAAGGAATTATTGAAACTGTGTTATACTTAAATTCACATTGGAAATTTTATTATATTTCAAATATTGACATGGTGGATTTTTAATTTCTTTAGTTTAGAATAACTTTATTTTAATTAACTGTGGAAAGGAAAAAAAATTATCAAAAGGACATATTATAAGTTAAACTTTGCCTAAGATTTAATATAAAATCTCTTTATGTTGACAGATATTAACATTGAGCCATATTATGTACATTTTTTTTCTGGTGATGAGCCAGATGGGCTAAATGCCAATTAACACTCAATATACTGAACTTTCAATAAGAAGGAAATCTAGGCTAGGCCAGTCCCTAGAATAGGGCTTTATACATTAGTGATATTGAAATGAGTGGCTCTTGCTACAATTGCCACTTTTTGTTATGGGATATTTGTTTTGTCTATTATTTCATGTATAAAAACCATGTTTTTTAAGTAGTTGCATTAAATGTGATTGTTTTTTCAGCTTAATGCATCTTTTAATACCAACCCTTTTTCACATGAAATACCCTGTTGAATCATCAAAATCAGCTTCTCCGTTTAATCTTGCTGAGAAACCAAAGACTGTGCAGCTGCTTTTGGACTTCATGCTAGATGTCCTTCTGATGCCTTATGGGTAAGTTAAAGAAATGAAAGCAAAACAAAGCAACCTTGCTCATGACTGCTTTACCTGTGTGGAGTTAACTATTTGCATTTCACTTGAAAATGAATGAGTCTCAGTGTTTTGCTGTAGCCCTGACCTCTTCTGAACTCCAGCCCCACTGCTTATTGACCTTGTAAGTGTGGAGTTGCTGTTTGATTTTAGATTCAACCTGTTCAAGCTGAAATTAGTCTTTTCCCATAAAAATAGTTCCTCTTCTTTACTGCCTGTGATGACTATGTGATATGCTGTGATGGTTCTCTTAGCCAAGTAGGCGTACAATTATAAATTGGCTCCAGCTTTTCTTTTCCTGGTTGCTACAATGTCAATTCCACAGTACTGCCTCCCTTCCTTAATGTATCCTGGGACTATTCTCCTTTGCATCCATCTAGTATTGGCTCTTTCCAATTCTTGTCATCACTTTCTCACCAGCCACTCTTCAAAACTTTCTACACTGCCATAGTTTCCTGATGTTTAAAACACACCTTAAAACCCTTGGGCTGTGTTTTCCAGTCATACATGCACTCAGGTATTCATACACTCTTTTCTTTTTTTAATTCTCACCTGAGGATATGTTTTTATTTATTTTAGAGAGAGGGAGAGAGAAACATCGATGTGAGAAACATTGATTGCCTCCCATACAAGCCCTGACCAGGTATGGAACCCCCATCCTTTTGGTGTATGGGATGATACTGTAATCAACTAAGCCACTCAGCCAAGGCTTCATGCACTCTGATGTGTCCAGGCCTTTCTGTGATTTAAGGAATATGGTTCTTTGCTTAGAATGCTTCCCTGTGAACAAAGGAAGAAAAGAAGAAGAAAATGCTGAAAGAAGCAATTCCCAAAAATCCACTTTGAAAAAGCATCTCAAAGTAGCTGAGATGTCAGCTGTGTTTATCAGTAATCTCCTATCTATACGCATTGCCATTTTGTGTTTTTATTGCATAGTTGACATGTTCATTTTCTCTAATAGCTTGGGAGCTCCTCGAAGTCAAGAGTGGTCCCTGGCTTGGTGCCCTAGTTATGATCTGCTTCAGTTTGTTTTCTAGGTTGTCTTGCTGCCAGATATTTTTCTCAAATACTGGTTTCATTATGTTTCTTTCCTGATTAAAACTACAATATACACTCTAAACTTGACATGTGGGTCTCCATATTAGTCTAGACCACATGTGTCAAACACAAGGCCCGTGGGCCAAATCCGTCCCACCAGGCCTTGCAATGTGGCCCGCACCGCGCTGTCATCACTGCACTCCACTGCGTTTCCATCACAATGACAGTTTATGACTGTTCAGTAAACCATTCGGCCTGCGATTTAGGCTGGATTTTAGATTTTGGCCCCTTCTCTGATTGAGTTCGACACCCCTAGTCTAGACATAAGAGTTCATGCTGTATGCCTTCTTTCCTCTCCAGTTTGCTCTCTTCCTACCCCTCTAGTTTAGTTGGCTTTATTTTATTCATTTATTTAAAAAAAATATATTTTATTGATTTTTTTTTACAGAGAGGAAGGGAGAGGGATAGAGAGTTAGAAACATCAATAAGAGCGAATCATCGACCAGCTGCCTCCTGCACACCTCCTACTGGGGATGTGCTGCAACCAAGGTACAGGCCCTTGACCAGAATCGAACCTGGGACTCTTCAGTCTGCAGACCGATGCTCTATCCACTGAGCCAAGCCGGTTTTGGCTAGTTGGCTTTATTTTATGGACCTTCAGACACTTCTAATAACCTCTACCTGTCACTTTCATTACCTCTGTCATATCATTTCTTATGTCATCTGAAAACATGTCAGATTGTGACATGTGTTGTCTTATTGTTTCAACATGCTACAGATGGCAGAGATTCAGTCTTACTTCTCCTGGTGCTCCTCTCTCTTGTATTTAGGATGATATTTTGTACAGTGTTAGCTATTCAGTAATTATTGATAGATTTACTTATTGCCACCAGTCTTGCTATAATTTAGAAATAAATGAAAATTTCCTTTTATATTTGTTATATCAGGAGGCAGTCATATTTGGCAGGTGATGATTGCTTTGGTAAATAAACTGTGAAATCCAAATTTGACTTAGTTACATAATGTAACATTTTTCTAACAATTGAGAGTTTGCCTAGTTTGTATAAAAATAGTGATTCCTTAACAGTTTTTTTAAATTTAAAAAGATGAATTTAGGAATTGAATGAATATGGCATGTAAGTAATCCTCATATATAATAAAGAGGTAATATATAAGTTAACCCTTACTCTCTCACAAGATGGCTGCCTACTACCAGGCTAGCAGGGTGGTTAGTGAGGGACAAACAAATGACTGAAGAGCAGGCTGTGTGAGGCGACCAGGCCAGCAGGGGGGGCAGTTGGGGGCAACCAGGCTAGCGGTGGTGGTGGTGGTGGTGGGGGAGGAGGAGCAGTTAGGGGCAGTTGGGGGTGACTAGGCTGGTGGGGGGGGGCAGTTAGGGGTGACCAGGCTGGTGGTGGTGGGCAGTTAGGGGTGACCAGGCTGACAGAGGGGGCAGTTGGGGTGACCAGGCCAGCACAGGGGGGCAGTAAGAGTCAACTAGGCCAGCATGGGGGGCAGTTGGGGCAACCAGTCAGGTGGGGGAAGGGCAGTTAGGGGCGATCAAGCTGGCATAGGGGCAGTTGGGGGCGACCAGGTCGGTAGGGGGTCAGTAAGGGGTGACCAGGCCAATGGGGGCAGGGTCAGTTATGAGCAACTAGGCCAGTGGGGAGAGTGGGGGGCAGTTGGGGGCAATCAGGCCAACATGCAGGGGCAGTGAGGCACGATCAGGCTGGCAAGGGAGGGGAGCAATTAGGGGCGACCAGGAAGGCAGGCAGGCGAGTGATTTGGAGACAGTGGTCCAGGATTGTGAGAGGGATGTCTGACTGTGAGAGGGATGTCTGATTGTGAGAGGGATCGGGTCTAACCTGGTAGTTGGACATCCCCCAAGGGGTCTCAAATTGGAGAGGGGGCAAGCTGGGCTGAAGGGAACCCTCCCCCCACCTGCACGAATTTTGTGCACTGAGCAGCTAGTATAGTGTAATGTACTGTGTCATCAAACTATGACCGTTTTCTTTAGTTTTTATTGTGTTAGGGATTTTATTTAGTATTTGGTCTGATAATTTGTTAGCATATACTTTTAGAGTCTGAAGGAAATTGAATTAATTTTCACATAGAAATTTTATAGATGAACTATACCAATTCAATTGGATCGAAATGAATTTACCAGAAATCTCATTTTTAATCTATAGAAGCTAAAAATGAAATAGGATTAATTAAATAAATAATAGCTGTGAAGGGCTTTGACTATACATTGGGAAAGCTGATTACTTTTTCCTTTTTGATCTTTTTTTAATTTTATTTTGGGAACATTATGTGCTTGTGTGCTAAGTGGTTTTAGTAGTTTTTGTAATGCAGGGACATAAGGAGTTCAAGGAGAATTGAAGGTGAATTGCAACTTACCAGCAATAGAAATGGCTGTTAAAATATTCTCCTTTGAGTATAAAGCAATATTTTTTTTTATCCCCTCCCCAAAGTCAACAAAAATTTTTCTGTGTTTGTCAACTAAAAACTCAAAATGCAACGGGTACACAGTGGCTCTTAGAATAATAGTTTATAGATTGAGAATGAACAAAATATTTATTTTATTAGTTTAGTTTATTAGTTTACTTTAGTTTATTAGTTTATTTGTAACCAAGTTGAACAGATATACTCTTATGGTCAATTTGCTGAAGATGTAGAACTTTTTTAGATACCTTTAACATTTTTCTTTATGATGAAATTTTACTTTTAAGTATTTATTCTTCTAGCAGAATTCTGTGCAAGGAAGGTTTATAAGTGAGTGTATTATATACGCATGTGTTTTAATAGAGAGGGGTAAAATTTCCATTTCCTTTCCAGATATGTGTTAAATGAATCCCAGAGTCGCCAAAATTCATCTTCAGCACAGGGTTCTTCAAATAGTGGGGGAAGTTCTGGCATACCACAGCCTCCCCCAGGAATGAGCTTTTATGCAGCTAAACGAGTTATTGGTGATAACCCATGGACACCTGAACAGTTGGAACAGGTATCACATACTGTTTATTCATAAAGCAACTTACCCCTGAACATGTGCCCCTGTGAAGTCCATGAAGGCATGTGCCACACAGTGTGTTCAGGCTCTGTATTGAAACGTGTTTGAAAGAGCAGCTGATGTGATGTGCACTCTTCATCATGTCAGTTCCTTGTTAAAGCCCCAGGGGAAGGGAGGATTGGGATTTCTTCAGCGTTTCTAATATTGCTTACATATTTCAAGTATGAAATACAGCTCACTTTTGAATTGAGTATATTTAACTTCTTTTACTTTAGTTTTAAATTATGGGTTTAATAATTATTTAGCTGTGTTGCTGCAGTTAAAATACAAATTATCCTATATTATTTAGTGTTTTTAGGGCTGTACATTTTGTGTATAGTGAGGAACCTGTACTCAGAAGTGACAATATGGGAGAAAGCATGACTCCCTTTTATATTTCTTCCTGGGAATTTAAAAAAATGGCATTAAGAATTTTATTCTGGATTTAAACAGGACACAGATGTTCTCTGAGCAGCTTTTTAAAAAGACTGGTGCTCTACAGAGAAGGTGCCTCACTGTGTCTGTGTCATCAGGCACCTCAGGGAAGAACAGATGAGATCAGTATGTAATTATTTTGGAATTCAAGCAACCTGGGTTCGTCTTCTCCAATCCTTTCTTTATCTCTGTGGCAGTATAAGTGATTTGATCCTTTTTTTTTTTGGGGATGTGAGTGACCACTGGTCTAAACTGTTCCAATGAGAGGGGGAAAAGCAAGTGGGACATTCTTGCCACTCAGATTTATAGAACAATTTGTTCAGTGAGGGCTATGTTAAATTAGATTTACTTCTTCATGTTTTATGGATTTCTTTTGTTCTTCTTAAGCCATGATGTAAGTAAGAAATAAAGGTAAAAAGTAACAGAAGCTACTCTTTTATTGAGTGTGAACTATGTGACAGGCATTACAGTGATGAGTACTTTGAATTCATTATCTCATTTAATCCTCACAGCAACCCAATGAGGCATAAAAATTGTTACTTCCATTGGTAAAAGGTTTTGAGATTCACCATGGTCTCACTTCTACAACCAGGTTTTGAATCTAGGTCTAATGTTGTAAGTGGTGGAGAACAATTGTTAACATTGTTAACATTCAGTTGCAGTCTGATGTTGGGCATTCTTTGCTCATTTCTAAGGTTTTCTGTATGCCTTTGGTCAGCTTCATAATCTAGGGTTGAAAGGAACAGGATGAAAGCTGTTTTCCTCTAACTTTTAAATCTCTTTTGTTTTACATATTTTCTTCCAGAAAAACAGCTTTTATTTTGATAAAAATAATGATTAATTTAAAGATTCAGTTAGTTGAAAACATTATAAAGAGAAATTAAAAATTACCTGGAATCCTGCCACCTACTTTGTCATGCTCTGTGTGCATATGTACACACAAAGACAATTTTACATATACATTTTTACTTATATAATACATTATTTATAGTTCATATTTTTTTATTTAACAGTATATCAAATTTAAAAAAAAATGCCATCCTTTTTATTCTCTGTATATAATTTAATTACATATAAGCCACCTGGTCTTCTATTGATGGACATTAGTATTGTTTCTAGTTTTCTTTAAACATTTTTTTGTGTGCTTGACTCTCATACCTATCCTTTTTTTATGGCTTAAGTAAATGTTTGACTCTTCTCTATTGTAGCTCTTATTATAGGAGGAGGGAAGGCAGGCATTTTTATGATGTTTATATACCTTTTTAAATTGCATCCTTTGTCATTTAATACTTTTAAATTGTATCAGTCCTATTTCATGTGCATAGAATTATTATGTAACTGATTTCTTCAGGTAAAGTTAAAGTTTTACTTACCAGGTATGTTTATTTTTAGTGAGACTCATAGCTATTTTACATTACATGAAATTCTAAGCAGAATCTCTCTTTAGTCTGGATTTCATTTTAGCCAGTTATTTACATTGAATTCTGTTTGAATAGAAATTCACTTGCATTGACTAGAGTACATTTCAGATCAGATTGTTTTCAGAATGTCAGTATACTGAGGACAAGAATTAATATTTTTAACAATATAGTGGAACTCAAGGAATGTGAGTTTAATTCCTTTTGAAATGTCATATCCATGAAGAACTTTATTTATAATAAACCACCATTCTTACCTGGAGGCTCAGAATTTGGACTTCAGTTCAAGGTTTTGTGATTTTAGAGAGGCTGTGTATCCTAGTAGTAAGGCTGTGTATTATTATTGTTTTGGAATTTGAGAGACTTGGGTTTGAATCCTGCCTTCATCACTCGCTATGTGTCTTAATTTCTTAAGCCTTGCCTCACTTTCCTCATCTGAAAAAATGATATAATAATGCCTCATAGATTGTGAGGATTAAATGAAATCATGACTACTGTGTTTCCCCGAAAATAAGATATCCTCTGAAAATAAGACCTAGCGCATGGAAAAATAAGACATTCCCTGAAAATAAGATCTAGCGCATCTTTGAAAGCAAAAATTAATATAAGACACTGTCTTATTTTCGGAGAAACAGGGTATATATAATTTAGTACAGTCCCTGGCTAAATAGGAGCTGCTACTGTTATTACTATTAATCTTTGGTTTAGGGCCATATTGATAATGTTAAACAATATTTTTAGTTGGTGTTCTTTGTTTCTCTGATCACTGTTTCTCCTTCCCTCCCTTCATTCACAGTGCAAATTGGGTATCGTGAAATTCATAGAAGCTGAGCAGGTGCCTGAACTCGAGGCTGTTCTCCACCTGGTGATTGCTTCGAGTGACACTCGCCACAGTGTGGCAACGGCAGCAGACCTAGAATTGAAAAGCAAGCAGAGGTAAACTACATCTCTTTTATTCTTTAATTTAATTTTTGTTTTTTAAAACATATTTTTGCTGATTTCAGAAAGGAAGGGAGGAGAGAGAGAAACATCAATGATGAGAAAGAATCATTGATGGACTGCTTCCTGCATGCCCTTTACTGGGGACTGAGCTCGAAATCCAGGCATATGCCCTTGATCAGAATTGAACCCGGGACCCTTCAGTCTGCAGGCTGATGTTCTATCCACTGAGAAAAACTGGCCATGGCTAAACTTTTAAACTCTCAGAATTGGAAAGAGGCTAGATTTCTAAATTGCTCAGCATGTATTTGTTCTTTTAGGATTTTATGTAATAAAACATTCAGTTTATGAGATTATGAAATATAACTAATTTGTAATAAGGACAGCTTGCTAACAAGCAGAATTCTGTATTGGACAAAGAAGAAAAGCTGTTTGGAGAGGTAGTTTAAAACCGAAAGGGGTTAGAACTATTATGATAAGAAGTGAGACTTTTGGCTAGGTAATGAATTTAAAGAACTGGTGTGTATCTGTATGGAATATTAAATATTTGCCAGGTAATTATGTATAACTAGAGGCCTGGTGCATGAACTTCCATGTGTGTGGGAGGGAGGGGGTCCCCTCAGCTGGGCCTGCACCCTCTCGTAATCCGGAACGCCCTTCCGGACCAAGCCATGGCGGCTGTGAGGGCCGAGAGCAGGCAGCCGAGAGCAGGCAGCCGTGCTGGCCGGCAGCAGAAGCAGTGTCTGGGTGATGGGGATGGCGCCTTCCCCTGATCAGCCTGGTCGCCTCCTGCAGAAGGAGGCTAGACTGTGGTTTAGGCCTGCTCCTGAGGGCTCCCGGTCTGTGAGAGAGGGGGCAGGCTGGGCTGACGAATACCCTCTGCCCCTGCCAAGTGCATGAATTTTCATGCACTGGACCTCTATAAAAATAATAAAGCAGCATGGAAATTGCTTCCAAGTACTGGCTAATTAATAAAGTAGAATACAAAACGTTATGTGCACTTATTTTAAAAATGACATGTGCAAAGAAAAAAAATGAAGATGGTTGAAAAAAATCAAATTATGGAATAGTTCTTTTCTAAATTTATTTATTTATTTATTTATTTATTTATTTTTTAATATATTTTATTGATTTTGTACAGAGAGGAAGGGAGAGAGATAGAGAGTTAGAAACATCGATGAGAGATAGACATCGATCAGCTGCCTCTTGCACACCCCCCACTGGGGATATGCCCGCAACCAAGGTACATGCCCTTGACCGGAATCGAACCCGGGACCCTTCAGTCCCCAAGCCGATGCTCTATCCATTGAGCCAAACCGGTCCTGGCTAAATTTATTTTTTTAATTAATTTTTAAAAAATATATTTTATTGATATTTTACAGAGAGGAGGAAGGGAGAGAGATAGAGAGCTAGAAACATTGATGAGATAGAAACATCAACCAGCTGCCTCTTGCACACCCCCTACTGGGGATGTGCCCACAACCAATGTACATGCCCTTGACTGGAATCGAACCTGGGACCTTTCAGTCCACAGACCGACGCTCTACCACTGAGCCAAACTGGTTTCGGCTCTAAATTTATTTTAATGCTTATATAATATGCTAAAAGATAGTTGAATGTGGATAAGGAAATAAAGCTTTATAGAAGTTCCATGCATTGTAGTTTTCTCTTTCCTAAGAAACAATACAAGTAGGTGTAACAGAATAAGGAAATTAACTTCATTGTATCTGTAGTTTGTTGAAATATAAGCTAACTAAGTGTGATGGTAGTTGGGAATGGCTTATACCACTTAGGGGCATGTGAAGTAGATACAGGAGGAGTGCCTCTTGCTGATTCTCTGAATTTGAAATACTCACTTAACTTTGCCAGGCCTTCGACTGTGTGAAATAAGAAAGTTGGACTAGAATGTTCTTAACATTCTCCCCAAGTCTAAAATTCCTTCATGCTGCTTAAAACTCTATCTTCCTGATAACTCTTTTAAGAAATTTATTTGGTTTTGAAATATCAAAATACTTTCCTTTAAAACTTTGCATTGTTTGAACTGGCTTCATTCTTTACACCATATGGTAGATTGGATTGTTGGAAATACAGATGTATTAAATATTAGTTTTGGTTTTGTCTATTAAATATATGCATTTTTCCATAAAATAATATAACATTGTTGAGAGGTAAAAAGTAAGTTGAGAACATTATGTAGATATTATTTCATTTTGTTTAACAAATATTCCAAAGTATCTCTTCAAGTGATGCATCTATTGACCTATTTTTAAAAATCTACCTATGTGCCATACCCACACACCTATTTTACATGCGTAGTAAAGAAGACTAGAAAAAGATACATAGCAAAGTTAGTGGTTACTGCAAAGGAATAGAGGAGGGATATGGGGCAGATTGTGAGGAATTTTATTTTCTGTTTCTGAATTTTTACAACATACATTTTACTCAGGAAACTAAAGCTAGAAAGATGCCAAGAGGAAAAATAAAAGAAACAGTAAAAATTCTCCCTAATAGTTAACTACTGTTAAGTTTTTACTTTTTTTTCCTCTAAAGTGTTTTGTCAAAAATCTCTAAACCTACAGTATTATAAAAGGGAAACAATAGTGGAGCTTGAGGATTAGTTAGTAGTCATCAACTGAGGAAAATGTAGGTGAATAATAACTAAGCTATAATTACAGAATGAGTTTGAAGAAGTGGAATTGCGAATATCCAAAGAAGAGGCAGATTGACAAGCTAGAAAAAAAGAGTTGGATTAGAAAAATATTCAAAGCATCAGGATAATTTGTGTTTGCACAAATAGAGCATACCTTGAAAGCAGAACCAATATCCAAGGGCGGAAGATAGTGTAGTTAAATCTTGCTAATCAAGTGGAATTCAAGATTGTATTATTAACTAGGTTTATAAAATAACTGGGAGCTGCTGCAGAGGGTGGGTGCCAATCACCAATCACACAGTATTCTAATTTACCTTATTATGGGGCCCAAGTAGGAATTTGTCTTAGTGACTAAAGGATTAGATGCTAAACCTGCAAGTGTGTTCTGGTAAATAAGGAAGAAGATGCTGGGAATTATAGTGGCACAATATTTGAGAAATGCCATGGGCTGCAAACTTCCTAGGGTTGTGCCTTGAATGGGTAAAATTTTCTTGGTCACCCTCTTTATTACTTTTGAATTTCCTTGAGAGGAATTTCCAAGTGGTTGAACAGAAATGCCCCAGTGCTCTCTGAACAAGGTATAGCTGTGCTCTGATGGAACTGCTCCAGGGTGTGGGCCCTGAGAGTGGATACAGTTTAGTGTTCTATGCTGCGGTGCCAAATCGAACCATTGGAACCTATCTACTGATCAAAATGGAAAAAGTGACTTTTTTCCTTCTGTTTAAAAACTTTGATGAAGTTGCCGGGACCGGTTTGGCTCAATGGATAGAGCGTCGGCTTGGGGACTGAAGGGTCCCGGGTTCGATTCTGGTCAAGGGCATGTACCTTGGTTGCGGGCATATCCCCGGTAAGGGGTGTGCAAGAGGCAGCTGATCGATGACACTCTCTCATCGATGTTTCTAACTCTCTATCTCTCTCCCTTCCTCTCTGTATAAAATCAATAAAATATATTAAAAAAAAACTTTGATGAAGTTAATCCCCTTCTCTTTTATAATGTCAGATTCCCATTTCATTTGAGTGTTTTTAACTTTTAGTTTTTGGTAACAAATATTGGGGCTATCATTTTTGAAATCATTGAAGTAGGTGAAAAATAATTTTAACAAGTTGTGTTGAAACTTTCTGTAGCTTGATTGACTGGAATAATCCTGCCATCATTAATAAGATGTACAAAGTATACCTTGGCGATATACCACTGAAGACAAAAGAGGTGGGTTTTTGTGTTTTCTCACATCCTCATAAAAAATACTTTGTTACATGAGCTCTATGTAATTGAACATTTTTTCCTATTTATATTTATTTAAGCCGAACCTGTGCTGTAGAAAATAATAGTTTTAAGCCATAGGTAGAGAAAAATCTCCTGGTGACTTAGTTTACCTTATCCGGTGTTCTCAATTCAACTGCTTAAATAATGTCTGGATTGGGAGTCAGTAAACTTTTTCCTGTCAGTATTTAAGGCTCTGCTGGCCATGTGGTTGTGAGGCTGTCACTACTCAACTCTGATGTAGGTGAAAGCACTGGTAGGCCACACACAACTTAATGAGCATGACTGTGTACCAGTAAAACTTTAGGGACACTGAAACTGGATTTCATGTAATTTTTACCTCTTATGAAATACTAGAGGCCTGGTGTATGAAATTCGTGCACAGGCCTCAGCCAAGCCTGCACCTTCTCCAATCTGGGACCCCTCGGGGGATGTCCGACTGCCGGTTTAGGCCTGATCCCTGGAACTGCTGGCTCCCAACCACTCGCCTGCCTGCCAGCCTGATCACCTCCTAACTGCTCCCCTGCCAGCCCGATTGCCCCCAATTGCCCTCCCCTGCAGGCCTGGTCACCCACAGCTACCCTCCTCTGCCAGCCATATTGTGGTGGACATCTTTGACCACATGGGGTAGCCATCTTGTGCAAGTGTATGAGGATCAATTTTCATTACCTCTTTATTATATAGGATAGGATTATTTTGATTTTCAAAAAATCATTTGAAATTCTAAAAACTACTCTGAATTCACAGCCTTGTTAAGACAGATGGTGGGCCATATTTGGCCCATGGACTGTATTCTGTTGACCCCTGGCCTAGAATCTAGAGCAATAGGTAGGTTCTTCTGAAGCCTAAAGTATAATGTTTGCTTAATAACATAAGTTATGTTTGAAAGTGTTCCAAGTCCAAGCCCAGATAGGGATTATTTGTTTGCTTATTTTTAAACTATAAAGAGTTGTTTTAAAAATTAGCTCTAGTTAGATTCAGTTGCATGTGATATCGCAGAAAGAATGATTAATTGGGAATTGGGTTGCATCCCCTTACCCCCAGTGGCTGCCATAATAAATGTACTGTGGAGGAGGGATTTGATTAATCACAGAACTTCTCTGGGCCTCATGTTCTTTGTGTAAAAATGAAGGGGTTGGATTAGATAAGTGATTCTCAGAGTGTGGTCCATGTACCCTTATTGGGACACAGATTTTTAGGGGTCCATGAAGGCAAGCAATTACTGCTTTTTAAAAATTTGACTGTGTTGATATTTTGAACTGATGCTGCAAAAGCAACAGTAGGTGCAGTAGCTGGAATCCTAGCATGAATCAAAGCTATGTCACTAAATGATATTAGCCGATATTTTATTCTTCATATATTAAAAGAAAATGCATGTAAAAAAAGAATAAAACTCAGCTATACTTAAGAATATCTTGATGAAGCAGTAAATATTTTATCTGAAGAGTAGATGGGAACAACTGTGGGTGTTAGACACATGCTTGTCAGATATTTCTCTAAAATAAAAAAAATGAGACTTCAAGAAAAACAACATGATTTATTGGCACTGGTAAAAATTGAGCTTTTAAGCAAAGACCAAATTTTGGAAAATGTGTATTCATTAGAATGAGCTTGACAGCTTGTCAGAACTTCCTGACTTTTCTGATGAGATTGGTGGTGGTGTTTTCCTTTCTGGAAGTCTTACAATGCAACGTACTCTTACAGTAAGTGAGTCAGTATTTTCCAGATGATCTCTGGTGTTACAGAAGCATACAAGTGTACTTGCATAGACCAGAGAGGTTTAGTATAACTAAATAGAGTATGCAAAAGTTCAAGGATTTCAAGTCCAAATGGCAGCTCACTTTTAACAAGTAATTGCTTATTAGGTTTTGGTGTAGTATCAAGAATATCCACAATTATCTGAAAAGTCTAAAATTACCCCATCCACATTTGTGTGAAGCTGTTTTTTAAAAATATTATTTAACTGAAACAACATATCACAACAGATTTAATGCAGAAGATAAAATAATCCAGCCCTCTACTATTAAGTTAGACAGCGAAGAGATTTACAGAAAATATTAAATAATGCCACTCTGTTAGTACAGTTTTTTGTTTTTGAAAAACACACTTTTCTTAAAAGTGTTATTTATGAAAATATATACTACTAATAGATTTATTAATACTATTTTTAAGTGAATAAGTATTTAAATATCTGTTTTAACTTAATTTATTAAATATTGATAGGCATTCTACTATAAACAAAAGCCCTCTGAAGTCTTCAGTAATTTTTCAAGGGTGTAAAAGGGATTTTGAAACAAGATTGAGATCACTGATTTAGATGCTCTTTCATTACTTTTTTTCAGAGTTCACAGTAATTTTGAAATGGTAAATTATAATCCAAAATATTTTTGACAGGGAGCAGTTCTGAAGCCAGAGCTGAAAAGGGACCCCGTCAGTACGAGAGTCAAGTTAAAGATTGTCCCCCATCTTCTTCGTTCCAGACAGGCTGCAGAAACGTTCCCCGCTAACATTCAGGTAATTTGTTCTTTTCAGAGAAAACGGTCTGTTTCCAACTTTTATGTCTCTTTACTTAAGAGAAAGAAGTGCATTAATGGATCTTCAGGAGGTAGGATGATATAGTGTCTCTCCTTCAAAAGGCTTATTTGTTCAAGTGGCTACTTCTTCCTTCTAGTTAAATCTCTTCACTGTCTACATTAGCAGTAGAGGGCTGGATTATTTTATCTTCTGTTAAACTTTTGTTTCCAGTATCCGGTACCCTAATATTTTACTAATTTCAAGTACCTGTTGTATGTCTCCAGAGAAACATAAAATTATCAGAGCTGCTTCCATTTCACTTTCTAAGTACTGTTTCCCAGACAGTGTCTTGATAATTTTGGTTTCAGAAAATTTGGTTGTGGTAACACTGCATTGTATAATAAGCAGCAAGAATTTTGGGCCAAAATATTCATAGCCATCCTGTAGGTATATACTTTATTTGTAGTATTTTATGTCTTTAAAATAGGTCCTAAATTTTTGTACATTCAAAGACAAACTCACTGTCCATCACCTGTTAACATTCTTCCTTTTTTAATATTCCTATTTCTAATGATGGATTACTATTCTCCTACATAGTTGGCCCTACACCTTTCTTCTCCATCTGTCAATCACAGAATCCTATAAAGGTAGCTTCTTATCAGACATTAATAGTTTTATCTAGACACACGTTATCTCATCATGATTTTGAACATATGAAAGAAACTTACACAATTCTTCACAAAACCTTAGTGTTCTAATTAATCCTTTGCCTCTATTATCTGACCATATTATTCTATATAATATAGCATTATCACATTAATTTTCTTAAAAAATCTCTTTCAAATGTAACACTTGATTATAGTTCTGTGTCATTTTATTTATTTTTAAATATATTTTTATTGATTTCAGAGAGGAAGGGAGAGAGGGAGAATAAGATATAAACATCAACGATGAGAGAGAATCATTGATCCGCTGCCTCCTGCACACCCAACACTGGGGATCAAGCCCATCTCCTGGGCATGTGCCGTGACCTCCTGGTTCATAGGTTGATGCTCAACCACTGAGCCACTCTGCCTGTACTGTCCTGCCATTTTAAATGAATGTACTTGACTCCTTAACAAGGTTGAGTGCCTAGACAGCAATGCTTGTCTTTTTTTATATCTCACAGCACCTTGTGGAGTGTTGATGATATAACAGATGCTCAATAGTATGTCCAGTCACTTATTATTGTTAAATAAGGTCAGAATACTGCGAGTAGTTTCAGGAAATAGTTTGAAGGATTTTTTCTTTTGAAGTGTAAAACTATCTTTCCCATAAAAAGTAGGAATTTGAGGAGTTTAGATTTTTTTGATATTGATGTTTAATGTTAACCCTTTGGATATTCAGCAGTCCTCATCTACTATATATTTTTGCTGTCTAGACATTACTACATAATACATGGAGCACCTATACCCTGTCTGTACACTTCATAATGCTTTAATTTCGATATTTTCCATGAAGCTTTTTGTATAACTTATTCTGAATGACTGTATGTAATTAAGAAACCTAATTCCCCCAAAGTGATCTTATCTGCTAGAGTCTTCTGTGCGACATGGAGTGGCAGGGCGGTGGCCCATGGCAGCGTGAACTCTGTGTGACTTCCTAGTGGTAGACCCCAAAGTTTTGCAGACTTGTCAGATCAGCCATCGTGTTTGTCACTCCACAGACTATTGATTGGGATTACTGATTGGCTTCATAGGTTTATCAGCTAAAATGTATACATGTATTAAAAAGAAGTACATTAATTTTGGAAGAGTAAGGTGAAGTGCAAAAGATGTGCTGTTGAATCCTAATAATTGAGAATAGTCAATTACTATTCTTATTAATTGTTGTTCTTGACCACTAGTTTCTTTCTCATAGGTGGTGTATGATGGACTTTTTGGTACAAATACAAATTCCAAATTAAGAACATTATCTCTGCAATTTGTGCATCACATTTGTATAACGTAAGTTTTTCAAACTACCCTATCTAATAAAAGAGTAATAGCAAATTGACCATCACTCCAACACACAAGGTGGCTGCCCCTATGTGGACACAAGATGGCCATCCCAAGATGACCAGCAGGAGAGGGCAGTTGGGAGGGACCAGGCCTGCAAGGGGAGCAGTTGGGAAGGGGCAATCAAGCCTGCAGGGGAGGGCAGTTAGTGGTGACCACGATGGCAAAGGAGGGAAGTTGGGAGTGACTGGGCCTGCATGGAAGGGCAGTTGCGGGGGACCCAGGTTTGCAAGGGAGAGCAATTGGTGGGGAGGACCAGGCCTGTAGGAGAGGGCAGTTAGGGGACACCCAGGCCTGCAAGGGAGAGCAGTTGGTGGGGTTGGACCAGGCCTGCAGGAGAGGGCAGTTGGGGGGACCAGGCCTGCAGGGGAGGGCAGATGGGGTTGACCAGGCTTGCAGGGGAGAGCATTTAGGGGTAACCAGGCCTGCAGGGGAGGGCAGTTATGGCAATCAGGCTGGCAAGGGAGCAGTTAGGCATCAATCAGTCTGGCAAGGGAGTGGTTAGGGGGTGATCAGGCTGGCAGGCAGAAGTGGTTAGGGGTAATCAGGAAGGAAGGCAGGCAAGCAATTGGGAGCCAGCAGTACTGGATTGTGAGAGGGATGTCCGATCCTGGTAGGATTGGACCTAAATGGGCAATCGGACTTCCCTGGAGAGGTCCCAGATTGGAGAAGGTGCAGGCTGGGCTGAGGGAACACCCCTCCGTGCATGAATTTTATACACTGGGCCTCTAGTTGACTATAAAATTTTCAAACTGTTGGAGTGACCAAATGATTAAAGTATATCTTAAATAGAAAGAAAGATGTTTGCTAATCTTTTAAAAATTTCAGATTTTATTAGATTAATTTATTTCAGTTGTTTCTAATTATTTTAAGTATCTGAAAAGATAAGTAACTATGAGAGTCTTACTTTGCTTTGTGTTTTTGTTTTTTTTTTAAGTTGTCCAGAAATCAAGATTAAGCCGTTAGGTCCAATGCTTTTGAATGGCCTCACCAAGCTAATCAATGAGTATAAAGAAGTAAGTAACTTAACTCAAATTTTGTTAACATTTTGTATTTTAAAGTATTTTCTATTATAAACTTTCCTGGTCTTCTACATGTTGATTTAGTTAGTTACAGTTTGATACTGTGCCATAATTTCTTAACTTTTTACTTGAATGGAGCAAATTGCAGAAATTACTGCAATCTTTTTCTTTTGGAAATAAGTGTTAAAACTGATATGAATCTTGAGGGGTCTTATTTTTTTAAAGTAACATTTTAAAAAACAAATACATTTTATTCTGTTTTTAGACACTAAAAATGGAGTGAAAAGAATTAAATTTTATTTTATAATTTATTTCTATATGGGTCTTTTGGATTTGCTAATATATATTGAGAAACTGTTAATTCTTAGGGTCTGAGATATTACTGATTCAGAATTTTGTCAAAACATGCATTCAGTAAGTTTTTGATTCCTTAGGATAAGCCAGATGAGGACTCTGCATTGAGCATTTCAAATCCCATTGTTAGTCCATGCAATATCACTCTTACCATCCCCAGTATTTCAGGGGAATTTACTTAAATAAAGTCTCAAGAACTCTAGTTAGCATTATCTTCCTAAGTCTTAGTTAAACGTGAATGCATGTTTGCAATAGTATAGTGATTAAGATTTTGCCACTCAGTTAGAATTGATTTCAAATCCTAGTTTTTGTGTTTTTTTTGGTTTTTTTTTGCTGAGTTACTGGCTTTTTTTGGACCTTTGATTTTTATTAGAAAATGAAAATAATACCATTTAGTTGAGTTACTGTGAACATTAAATGAAATATTCACATAAATGATTCAGCACAATGAAGGCACCTTAGTAGATATTATTATTAGTCAAAAGCTGTTAATTAGTTGTGCAGTTATGCAGTTAGGCTTTGGGGGCAGTGTTGGGCCTGGCTGTCCTGTCTTCTGTTGAATAGTGCTTGTGTGGTTTTTAAGACCTAGGAACCAGATTATTTTTATGCTAAACATAGTCAGCTGCTTTGGATGGTTGGTAGACAGAAAAATGCTTTGGGGCTTTTTAGGAGAATTTATATATTTAAAAGTAGATTAGAGAGCCAGATAAATCACAGGGTCCTAATCCCCTTACTTGCAGGTAATACGTGCATATCTTCCCAATGATGAATCCATGAAGTTGAATCCATAAGAGTGGTCAACTAGGTGTGGGAAAGTGAATCCTACGTTAAATGTACAAACTTCAGCTCACACAAATGTTGTTTTTTTTCTTAGTAATCAGACAGACAATTGGTTTCTATTAAACCATGTAACATTTTTTTGAGGAGGCAATCTCACTAACTTACTTGATGCTATGATCCCTTTAATTTTTTATATGGAAAACATGAGAAGTGCAGATTTTATAGGAATTACTCACTGTAATTTTGGGTGAGAAAGGGAGGATCTTAGCTTGTTAGATGAGTGGTGACTTTTCTAGTAAGTTAATAAACTTTTCCTAATATGTTGGAGAACAATTTTGGTGTTTGCAGGTTACATAGTGTTGGAAAGATCCTGAACTTAGCACCAGTTAAGAAACCTTTTCATATATGACCACTGCATTTTCTTTGGGAGTTAGTTGGGGATAAAAGGTTTTTATTTGTCTTTCCCTTTAATTAATGTGATGAATTCTGGGTTTAGATTTGTTCTGTTTGGATGCTAATATCATGCATTTAGGTAGAATGAGACCAGGTTTATCAAGGAGTAAAGTAATGCATGTAATTGCAGCAAAAGGTTTTGCCGTTTACTGTGTTTTTGTTTTTTGTTTTTGTCCTTTTTTTTTTTTCTTCTTCTTAATTTTAAGGACCCTAAGCTACTGTCAATGGCATATTCAGCTGTTGGAAAACTCTCCAGGTGAGTAAACTCTTTTTCAGTGAGAGATATCCTGTTGTATACTAAGAAAAGTTATGTGGCATTTATTAATGGATGGAGAATAAGTTTGTTTGATTCTGAAAGGGAAATGCTCTTAATGGCCATAGGTTGTTTAGAAATGTCTTCCTTGTAGCAGGAAAATTATATGAGAAATTTTAATTTGCACTACAAGATATATTACCACGTTAAATAGTAGCCTTGAAATGAATTTTGAACTGGATTGTGTCATGATGGGTTACATTTTCTTGTATGCTAGAAACATTTGACCTCAGTTGTTCTTGTTGCTATTTACTATTAGTCTTTATAATCCCCATAATCAAGGTTTGCTAGTGATTCTCTTCCTGATAGTATTATATTAGGATTCTGAGTGGCCCGGTTTCCAAAGATGGATTTTTTTTTTTTCCTGCTTATTATGCAGTGGGAGTTCCTCCTGGCTTCCTTTCCTTTTGGTTTCCTTTCCTTCACTATATTTCAAAGCAGGGAGGTAGAGGTCAGCATCCTCAGTGGCATCAGGTGCTACTTTTAGTCCTGATGTATGTTCTGCTTTGGCCTGTGTAGACTAGGTCTTGCTCTTCTTCCTATGCAGGGGAGGAAACTTTAGGGCTCAGAAAACCACCGGAGATCAGCTGATACAGCAGTTATCAGCACACCTTGTCCATTGTCTGTTGGTATGAAGTAACAAAGCCCCTTATCACACTAGCCTTTAGTTTAAATAACAATTTAGTTTTAATTATCTGTTTTCTTTATATTAAAATCAGAAATATTAACTGAATGCATGGAATGTAATGAAGAAAATATCTGGGTAATGTGTCTATTAATCAAGGGTTACTTGGATTAGATAGCTGAAATATTAAATTTTTATTGATAAAACTATTTGGCTCTTTGGGTAAGTAACCTAATGATGCTGACATGATGTCCAGAGATGAAATTGCAGGTTCAGGAAAATTTGTATTTAATTTCATTTTCTTCCATGTCATGGGAATGTATGATAGTAAAGGTAGTCTTGTATTCTCTTACAGCCGAATGCCCCATTTGTTCACTAAGGATATAGCTCTCGTGCAGCAGCTCTTTGAAGCCCTGTGCAAGGTAGGCAAACACCTGGCCAGTTTATGCTTTCTGCTTGGATGCTCACCTGGAAACCCAATAAGGACGGAAACACTTTTTATTCTCTTTTAGGAAGAGCCCGAGACTCGACTTGCTATTCAAGAAGCATTATCTATGATGGTTGGAGCTTATAGTACTTTGGAAGGAGCACAGCGAACCCTCATGGAGGCACTTGTGGCTTCATACTTGATAAAGGTAGGTCCAAACCAACTATGTGAACTCTAATGGCTAGTAGTATATGCATCTTTAAAAAAAAATGTTTATTGATTTCAGAAAGGGAGAGGGAGAGAGGGAGATAGAAACATCAATGATGAGAGAGACTCATTGATTGTCTGCCTCCCCTATTCCCTATACGGGGGATTGAGCCAGCTTTCCGGGCATGTGCCCTGACCAGGAATCAAACCATGACCTCCTGTTTCATAGATCGATATTCAACCACTGAGCCACACTAGCTGAGCTAGATTGGTTGAACTGCTTTTCTGGTTGAACTTTGTATTCATAGATTATTAGTCTATTTAAGTTAACTTAATATACTTATGTAATTGAAAATTTGCTTTAGAACTAATCTGAAAAAGCATGAGATATTTTGCTTCAAATTTATAGGGATTCCAAGTAAACTCTATATTCCCTCCAAAATATCTAAATTTGACTCATGTTACTTTGAGTTTGAGAGTTGGGGAAAAACAGGTTGTGGCCAGAAACTGTCACGGTGACCTTGGTCCCAAGGTTGGGCTGAGGATGTGCATGTATAGAGAGAAAGTCTCTGGCTGTGGTCTTTGTGGGTTTTCCTGCTTTATTTGGAAGGCCCTCTCTAGATCAGTGGTTCTCAAGCTTCTTAATGCCACAACCCTTTAATACAGTTCCTCATGTTGTGGTGACCCCCAAACATAAAATTATTTTCATCGCTATTTCATAGCAACCCTGCTCCGACCATCAAAAAACATCGATATTTACATTATGATTCATTAACAGTAGCAAAATTACAGTTATGAAGTAGCGACGAAAATAATTTTATGTTTGGGGGTCACCACAACATGAGGAACTGTATTAAAGGGTTGCAGCGTTAGAAAGGTTGAGAACTACTGCCTTAGATCTTACAAGTACTTTTTAAGTAATATCACTATCTAAAGACTTTTAAGCAACATGGTCAAAGATCTTGCACAATTGCTTTGTCTTGATTATGTTTTAGATATATTTATTGAAATAGCAAATTAACTTTTGATTGTATATAATTAATATGACTTATCTGACTAGAATGAGTTATTGGTAATTATTTTTAATCTGTGGGTGTTTTTTTTGTGTGTGTTTGTATGTCATATAGCCTGAAGTTCAAGTTCGACAGGTGGCTGTGAAATTTGCCAGCACAGTGTTTCCCTCAGATCATATACCTTCTAGATATTTGCTCTTGCTAGCTGCAGGAGATCCGTAAGTTTTAAAAGGTGTTAATTTTGAATTTGGGTTCATTTAAAATTTATTCAAGTATTACTAAAATTGTTTGAAATGTTGGTCTATGGAATTTAGAAGCAATTTATTAAAGAGTTAGAAAGTATGTCCCTTGGTATGGTATAAAAATCTGTAGTCATAACCTGTCTTATTTTTTTTTACTTGTGGGTAAAATTCAAAGATGCAAGCCACAAGACTTCAAATCTCAAGAAATTACCAAAAAGAAGTAATTTCTTATAATGTATCTTATGACCCTGCTTAGATAGCCAAGAATATATTTGAGGCATTTTCTCAAAACTTGAGCTGCCAAATAAAATTGCTATTTTTTGTCTTCAAATGATTATTCTGCAATTGGTGAAATTGATTTTTTATTCTTATTTGTCTGAAAGACGGGAAGAAGTCCATGGAGAAGCACAGCGAGTATTAAGGTGTCTTCCTGGTAGAAACAGAAAAGAAAGTGCTTCTAAGCAGATGCCTTCTTTCCCAGAAATGGTATATTATATCCAAGAAAAGGTAAGGCATTGGACTTCAGATAATTAGTTTGAGTTATATAATGGATGATGAAATTAAACATATGTATTTTAGGTGACACCTTTAGAAGGTTATCATCATTAACTATTGATAGTAGTAACAGTTCTAACAATGTCAATATTTACAATAAGAGGAAAGTACAAAATAAAGAGAAAAAAATTATTTTCAAATGTAATTGATCTCTTTTAACCAAATCTAAATTGGTTGCAATTTCTTTTATCTTCAACACTTTGGCTGTATTTTGCTTAAAAATACATCTCCTTTTTATTTTTAATGACATTACTTAAGCACCTTTAGTTTAAGAATGATACAGGGAGCAGTTCAGATTTTTTCCACTGTGATCGTAAGAGAACATCACATCTGCTTTTGCAAGTTACCTGTTTTGGCAGTGTTCTCTGTTAATAGATCAGAGAGTATTGGCAGTCCTGACCCCAGCCCTGATCCTGTTCCACTGTTTATATCAGTGTTTCTTTGAGTATGATGAGGAGAGATGGGGGGAGGGCTACTCCATTATATTCTGCCTCTACTGGTGGTCCTAGCTTTTTGCTCAGATAGTCACCTGAAGGGAGTTGGAGGGTCAGTTCTAAGCGGCCATGATTCTTTTCTCCATCGCACAGTCCTGTTTGTGGTCAGAAGATGCTCTTGTGCACATACTTTCTTCCTGCTTCAATTGTTGTTAAAGAGTTGGTATGCAGTGGCCTGGGGTGGCTGTGTTCGTAAATATTTATTCTTTTTAAAACAAACCAGTAAAAACATGAGGAAGAAAATGCAACATACCTGTCCTTTAGAGTGAGGAACGTGATAGCATGATGAATGGAAAATGTTTTGAGTAGAAAGAACCCGTTTCAAACAGTAATGCAGCTTGAAGTAGTTATTTTCAAACTGAGGAAGGACATGTGTTCCATTTTTCAGTAATGGTGTTTGTTTTGGGCTTATTTTGTTAGGCTTCCCATCGAATGAAAACTCCAGCCAAGTACATGACTGGGACCACTGTCCTTCCATTTAACCCAGCAGCCTTTGGGGAGGTAGGATTAGCATATATTTCTATTTTGCGTTCTATAAAGATTTTAAAAGGTAATGTCACACCCAAAGAGATGTCTGCGTATACTTTGTGCTCTAGATAAATTCATATTGTGGTGCCACTGTTCTTTATAGTTGTTTATTAGAAAAATATAATAGTAATGGTAATTGGTATTATTTTAATTCATAGTGGAGTAGATATATACATTTATCTCAGCTGAGATTCTCTTTTAAAAGAACTGGATGCTTTACATTGATTACTATTAAGATTTTACATCAAATTAGATTTGAATTTTAAAGCCAACAATATGTTGAGGTTGTTTGGATTATCTAGTTTTGGATATTGGAGAGTGAGATTCACTTGTCACATTTACTAAGGGGAATTCTGTTGTTTAGGTCACTGACTTGCATTAATTAAATGACGAGAGTAAGATTCCTCACAATGAAATTGCTGCCTGTCCTATTTTAGCTGTCAAGGAATGAACTTTCAGAGGACTCCTTAGCAGCCAGTTTATATCAGAGGTTTTTATGGTGTCATATTTGTTCTTCTGTAGATTATTGGAACCCATTTTCTCAAATTCTTGTGTCAGTGGAGATTAAATAACAACTGGACTTCCACAGGAGTAGGTTATTTGCCTCAGGTTTCTGCTTATTCTCTTCTTCCCTCCCGCCCTTCTCCCTCCCTCCCTCCTTCCTTCCTTCCCCCTTTCTCTCCCTCTCCCAAGCACACACAAACACATACACAGAGTATTGTAATTTTTTTAGACTTTAGGAATTGAGTTTGCTTTTTAACTATGTTAAATGCCACTAAAGAGCACTCTTTGGATTTGTGAAAGCTTATTAGGTAAATTTTACTCCATTATAGTAATTTCAGTTAACATATTGGGTCATGTTTTTCAGTTTTTGTGGGGATTGTTGAATAGCTTTATGAAGAAGGTAAAGGAGTTCAAGCTGTCATTTGAAGAATATCCTCCCACGTTGATTTTTTGGAGAAACTTAGCTGGTATTCTTCTTCTTTCTGTTTTAGATAGTTCTGTACTTAAGAATGTGCCTGGCTCACAGTGCGGGAGTGGTGCCCACCTCTCAGAGTTTGGCAGATATGCAAGATCATGCCCCGGCCATTGGACGCTATATAAGGACTTTAATGTCAGGCAACCAGACAACATCCTCATCATCTTCCAAGAGTGGAGAAACCAACCCTGTTCAGATCTACATCGGCCTGCTTCAGCAGCTGTTAGCAGGTGTTGGAGGTAGGAGATTGTGATGCTGAGGACAAATATTATAGCACTTGAAAAAAAAAGTCTAATTTTAAGCTCAGCCAAGAATTTATAGTAAAGTTACTTTTTCTCTTCACTAATGTGATTGAGCATTAGTCTTTCTTTTTCTAAACTTATCTGATTCATCCTTGATGCACTGTTTCTCTTTTCAGAAATAAATGGTGATAATAGATAATATTTTTACTTTGGAAGTGGGTGTGAATAACAGGCCAGCTTAGTATAGATAACCAGTCTGTAAATATGCTGTATTGTCACACGCCATTTAGGTTAATTTTTCCTTTGTAGAACTAGGGACTGCCTCCTAAAGGAATTTAGTGATCTCTGATGTTTATCATTTCTCTTGAAATTAAAATGGTTCTGAATTCTTTCTTATTTAGGTTTGCCAGTCATGTACTGTCTCTTGGAAGCTGTCTCAGTGTATCCAGAAAAGCTGGCTACCAAGTTTGTAGACAAAATAGAATGGATAAAGGTATATCTTGTGCATGTATCTTTCTCTTTGAGTTTTCATATTTTAAGTCTCATGATTTTATCTTCATGTCAGTATTCCTATGAAAACTCTATCATCGAACACTTACTGAGAAACACGTAGGTTATTGTATCTCAGTGATCCATCTGATGAGAGTGGGAGATGAATTGAGAGTCATATGAGTACAAAATAATTATTTTTCTGTCTTATAAAGTTTAACAGATTTATCTAGTTTAAGAAAAAAGATGTAAACTGTCTCCCACTTATCCAAATCCCCTAGCTTCCTGTCCCTTCCTCTCTCACTGACAAATATACATGATCATCACTTATAGGCGGTGTACCTTCTAGAGGTTACTTATGCATATATACACCAATAAAAATAAGCATTTTTATTTTTATTTCTTCTTTTGCACAAGGTAACACAGTTGTCACTTAGTTTTATATCTTACTTGTTTTACTTATCACTGAAACATGGAGGTATTCCTATGTAACGACAGAGAGAGCATCCTCTTTAACAGCTTCATTGTTTTCCCCTGTATGAATGTACCATGATTTATATAAACCCTTACTGATGGCCATTTAGGGTACTTCTAGTCTGATGCAATGAACAGTTGTCATTTTGAAAATGAGGAAGTATGTTTTTTAATGGGTCCTGGAGAAGTGGAGTTGAGTACATGCATTTTAGCAATTTTGACAGTGCACATCCTTATGAGTGGTACCAATTTACACTCTCGCTAGCTGTGTTGAAGAATGTTTTCATCCCATGGTCATACCCAAAGAATTGCCAGGTTTAGCAATAAATACAAGATGCTCAGGTAAATTTGAATTTCAGTTAAACAATGAATAATTTTCTTTGTATGGGTATGGCCCATATAGTTTTTGTGCTACATAATTGCAGCTTGAGTTATGGTTAAATGTACAGGTTATCTCTTTCTGTGTGAAAACATGAATGAAATTGACCAAGAGGTGTGAGTTTTACACTTCTGGAAAAATCTGCTCTCATGAAATTTCTTCTAGTTTAAAAGGTTTTTATTCTTTGTGAATATTTGCTGGTTTTAAAATGATGTTAGAGACTTTGATGTTTGATCTTGTAGATCAGAGGTCATCTAGCTCCAGTCCATGTGCCAAACCTGGTGTGTTTTTATATGGCCTGCAGGCTGAGAATGGTTTTTATGTTTTTGAATGGTTGAAAAAACACACACAAAAACGAATAGCACTTCCTGACATGAGACTTGGAGTGTCCACCAAGCTGATTTGAAACAAAGAGATACCTGTTTATTGTCTGTGCTGCTTTTGGGTTTATGACACAGATCATATGGCCCACAAAGCCTGTTTGGCCCTTTGCAGAAAATATTTATTAACCTTTCTTTTAAATCATATGTGTATTAATTTTACCTGTTTATACTTTCTATATTTGATGAAAATGCACAGATTTTGTTATATAATTCAACTTTTATTTGACTATGAAGTAGCTTGTGTTTTTATATTTAATAGATTGAACAATATTATGTATCATTTATTTTAATTTTTAATGTTAGATGTTATCAGCAGGAAGATACATATATATAAAATATTTTTCTATACCACTCAGACTCTGATGAACAGCAGTAAAGAAGAGATGCGTGAACTGGCAGCTTTGTTTTATTCTGTGGTGGTATCCACAGTGTCGGGAAACGAGTTGAAGTCGATGCTAGAACAGCTTATAAAGACTACAAAAAATAATCATGTATGTTACCAATATGGTCTTCATTTATTTTTGCGGGAGATGATAGAATTTTACAAAAAATTTCTAGTATATTTTTCGTTCTTGCATTCTCATTTGTAAAATGAACTTTTATGATTATAAAGTTTAAATGAGATAATTGAATCAGTTCATTTGACAAATTTGAGTGCCTTGTGTCTTATAGGCACTGTTTTAGGTGCTAGGAATGTAATGGGGAGTAAATACATATGCTGCTGCCTATCATTGTGCCTGTCCTATCAGTAAATAACATATGCTTTCAAATATTTCATTGCTTACTTAACTTGTGTTTGGAGGTTTGAGCAATTAGAAGTAGGATCTGTTTATTGTATTTGGTTGGCAATAGGGAGAAATTATGCTGGAAAATTATGATAGAAAATTATGATAGTGTAATTGCATAAGTTACCTAAGTGCTATAAGCTAGAAGAAAGTTTGGGTACTATAGGAACATACAAGAGAGTCACCCCTCCCAGAGTTGGAGTGGGAGTGGGATTAGGGAATCTAAATCTTGAAGTTAATCAAGACTTGGCTTAACTTCTTGGAATTATCTGTGTTAGAAACTCAAAGTTTCTCTTGTTTCCTAAACCTAATTCATTAGCATCCAGTAGAACCTCAAAGATCACTTTATTCTTTGGCCTTATGTTTTGTTGGAGAGATGACTAGTAAATACACAGTTATTTCAGTATATTCTTGCACATGTGAGAGAGACAGAGACATATGCTATTGTGTTGTTAAACTCAGAGCCCAGAGACACAGCACGGATCCGTGCTCGCATTGGGATTCACCATAGGAAGATATTTGGCTAAAAAGAAAATGAGAATGGCAGAGCAACAAGACCTGGAGACAAATGCTGGTTTCCTGCCTGAACAAGAGGAACTCATTCAGAGCGCCACAGAGACAATAGGTAATTAATGTGTTCATGCTGGTTTGGATGTCACAATTTTTGCATTAGGTTAAAATTAATTATAGCATTTTTCTTTTTAAAAAAAAATATTTTTTTATTGATTTTAGAGAGAGGAAGGGAGAGAGATTGAAACATCAATGATGAGAGAGAATCATTGATTGGCTGTCTTCTGCATGCCCCCTACTGGGGACCAAGCCCACAACCCAGGCCTGTGCCCCCCGTTGGAATCAAACTCAGGGCCCTTCAGTCTGCAGGTGGAGCCGATGTTCTATTCATTGAGCCAAACCGTATAGGACCATTTTTATTTCTTTTTATAGCAGTGAACTTTAAAGGCACAAACCTTTGTGTAAACCTTACTCGATGCTAAATAAATTCTGTGTTTTAATATCAAAACTACCTCTTCTGTTTTACTGTATGTTTTACAACATGATTCTATTATGGGAAAAACTTCAAACATTAAAAAAAGACATTACTTTATGCCCCGTTTCCACTGTTTTTATCTATTTGTATACTTATCTGGATAGCCCCTTTTTTATGTTTACTAAGTAAACATTAATGAATTAACTAGAAGATACTATAGACATTGATTTTGTTTTACTGTCTTTAAAAAAATCTTGAATACATTTCTTTGGTTTACAAGGACAATAGTATTTTCTTCTCAGTTTTGTCTAAATGTGTTTACAGGATCATTTTTGGACAGTACATCACCCCTCCTGGCAATTGCTGCTTGTACATCCCTGGGTGAAATTGGCAGAAATGGTCCTCTCCCAATCCCCAGTGAGGGATCTGGCTTTACCAAGAAACATCTTGTGGAAAGCTTACTAAATAGAATACCCTCTAGTAAAGAAACAAATAAGGTAAGTCTCTTCCTTTTTTCCTTCCTTTCTGAAATTTATATATGAATTGTAATTAGGATGGCATTGCAGCTGGAAGAGGGCTTAACGTGAAAAGGAATGAGAGGAAAGTCCAGGTCAGTGGTCGGCAAACCCTGGCTCGAGAGCCACATGCGGCTCTTTGGCCCCTTGAGTGTGGCTCTTCCACAAAATACCACGTGCAGGCGTGCATGTACAGCGTAATTGAAACTTCGTGGCCCATGCACAGAAGTCAGTTTTCGGCTCTCAAAAGGAATTTCAGTCGTTGTACTGTTGATATTTGGCTCTGTTGACTAATGAGTTTGCTGACCACTGGTCTAGGTGAGTTGGGGATGATTTGTGCATAACCTTGTGTGTGCACCATTTGACCCAGTTACTCCAACGTAGGCAATAACTTAAGATTTAGATAAAGTGTTAATTAAGAGCATCAGTTCTTTTGTAATTCAGAAAGTGGATAATAAAGTGTTAAATAATTTTATGAGTTTTGTTATTTCAGACCAAATCTAAGTCTTAACCTCCTGTGGTGAGTTTGGTTTTAAGAAGACTGGGCATAGTAAGCAGTGCGAGTAATCTGTGAGGGAAAGGACATTTATAGTTTTTTAGTTTTAGGTAAAAATTTTCATGGACTTTAAAACATTTCCTTTGTGGTCAAAACACCTCAGTGTTGAAGTATGAGATGATTTAACGGGCAGAAGAATTAGTTTACTGTAAGTTTAATAAATGTGTAATCTTATTCTTGGTGTAGCTACTGTTTAAATCTTCGGGAAGATCACACAGTGTAGTTTATTTAAAAATATTTTTATTGATTTCAGAGAGGAAGGGAGAGGAATAGAGAGAAACATCAATGATGAGAGAGAATCATTGATCAGCTGCCTCCTACACCTATTAGAGATCAAGCCTGCAGCCCAGGCATGTGCCATTGACCAGAATTGAACCCGGGAACCTTCAGTCCCCAGGCCGATGCTCTATCCACTGAGCCAAACTGGCCAGGGCCACTTTGTAGTTTTTACTTGTCGTTATTAACTAGTTACCAACCACTGTTGAGTACTTGTAACGTGCCAGGTATGTGCTAAGTGCTTTGCATACATTAATTAATTGAATCCTCCAAATGTCTAGTGAAGTAGATACAGTTGTCATCTGTGTTTTCCAGATGAAGAAACAGTCAGAGAGAGGTGCAGTGACTTGCCTAAGGTCACATACCTGTAAAGGTTACAGAAATATTCAGGATATGTGATTTGATCTTAGGTTCTTTTTTTTTTTAAACTTTCTATTGTTGAAAGTATTACAGATATCTCCCCCCCCCCCCACTTTTACCCCACTTCTCCCAGTCCCTACTCACTCCCCCATGTCTTCACTACCCTATTGCCTGTGTTCATGGGCTATGCAAATAAGTATGTATAAGTTCTTTGGTTTATCTCCAGAACCCACATTTGTAACTGTTACAGTTTGAAGGATAATAATCTTAGTTAAGGGCTTTCTTTTTTCTTCTTTTGGACCTATGGACCCTTAATGGACTCAGTGTTTTTCTCCCTCCAATGTCTTACAGATATAATTCTGTAAAATTGGAGACTATAAAAACACCCATGTATATACTGCTGCGTTATTAGATAGACTGCCCCCTTTCTGCCACCTCATTTTGGAAACATTCTTCTGGGATAAAGCTGTTATATGCTTTAAAAAGTAATTCTCTTTTATTCTAGATGAAAGAACGAGCAATCCAAACACTGGGATATTTTCCAGTTGGGGATGGAGATTTTCCTCATCAGAAACTCCTCTTGCAAGGTCTGATGGATTCTGTGGAGGTATTTATATTGCTTTCTGATTACTAGTCATTCAAATAAAAGGCATGCTGTGAGATTTTAAATTAAGCTTTTATTTATTTACTCACCAAGTACTTATTGAGTGCCAGCCTTGGGCTCATCACGATGGTTGGCGAACATAGCATTGACTAACTCACTTATGTGGGAAAGTCCTTTTCTCATCATTTTTGAGTAAAGCATGTGCAGTGTAAGTAGGAGGGGAAATCTACCCAGTCGCTTAGATGTGGAGGGTGGATGCTACCCTTCCAGTTGCTCTCGCGTCTGATGACTTAGCTCTGTCCTCCAGTGTAGTGAGGACCTGCCACTTGACAGCTGCTGGCCCAGTGTGATGAGGGTCTAAGTGCAGCCCTATCTGGCCCCTGACCCAGCTTCAGTTCTTGTCACTCACTCACATTTTTGTACACTAGCCTCTGCGTCCTTTGCTCTTAGCTGTTTAAAGACCCATACTTCGCCAAAACCGGTTTGGCTCAATGGTAGAGCATCGGTCTGCAGACTGAAAGGTCCCAGGTTCGATTCCGGTCAAGGGCATGTACATTGGTTGTGGGCACATCCCCAGTAGAGGGTGTGCAGGAAGCAGCTGGTCGGTGTTTCTCTCTCATTGACGTTTCTAACTCTCCCTCTCCCTTCCTCTCTGTAAAAAAATCAATAAAATATATTTAAAAAAAAAAATAAAGACCCATACTTCCCTCTTTCTTGGGTTGTTACTGTGCCCCTTGAAAAACCTGCCCTAACCCTTCAAGCTAGAGTACATAGCTTCTTTATCTATGCTGTCATGACCCTCCCTTTTTCTTCTTCTATATATATTATTGATTTTTTTTACAGAGAGGAAGGGAAAGGGACAGAAAGCCAGAAACATCGATGAGAGAAAAACATCAACCAGCTGCCTCCTGCACACCTCTTACCAGGGATGTGCCCACAATCAATGAACATGCCCTTGACCGCAATCGAACTTGGGACCCTTCAGTCCACAGGCTGACACTCTATCCACTGAGCCACACAAGTTTCTGCTTCATTCTTCTTCATAGCATTTATCACAGTGTCTAATTGCCCACGAGACTGAAGGCAAAGTTTGTTTTATTCCTCATTATAAAACAACACAAAAGTAGAGAGATAACATAATGAGTGCCTGTGTGCCTATTTTTATTTCTTTTATTTATTTCTTTATTACTGGATTATTTAAGGCATTATAGATAGCTTATCATTCATAAATGGAGTTTTAAGGGTTTTGTTTTTGTTTGTAATGCCAACTTTGTTGTTATTAACAATCGGAATCATGTAGAAAATAGGCCCATTAAACGCACCCCTAATATAGGATTCTCTGTGTTGAAGTATCTTTTTCTCAGTTTAGAGTTGCCAAGAGAAGCTTTTGTCCAGGGAAGCTGGGTTGGAAGCCCTTAAAATCCCCTTTTCTCAGAATAGGAAGCACGTGATACCAGCATTTGACATCTCATTTGGTTGATTGAGCTTAGGAATGGCTAAATTTTTGTCATAGGTATGCTTTGTAAAGCTCTCTACAAAGGTCAGCATTCCCATTTCCCTCCTACTATCTGTTCTTTATTATTTTATTTCTTCATTTTTCCATTTCTTTCAATTCATGGTACACAGTGCCAAAGGGAACTGAGATCCAGTTCTGTGCTGAGTTAGTGACTTGTAATCATGCCAAAATTTCAAAATCAAATTTAAAAAATTGGGCATCGCGGTTGCTTCCCCTCTCTAGACGCTCAGCAAGGAAAAAATGATATAAAAGTGGCCATCAGGTGGATCCCAACAACCGGTGCAAATGTCAGCAGGACGGATTCGGATCTCATGCCAGCAAGGGCATTCCACCGCCTGCTTGGAGGGCCCATCTGCCGATGGTGTCCCAGCCCTCCCTGTCTCCTTTCCACCAGGGTTGGGAACCAGATGCAAGGCTCATGGATGGTGAGCGCTGCTTCCTCCAATCAGGACTGACTGGGCGTGAGCCCATGGCAGACACGGGCGAGGGGCAGGATGAGTGGGAGCTGCAGGCAGGAGTGGCAGGCAGAGTTGAACTGCCAGTTTCAGCACAATCTCTGCAGGCCATGTCGAGGGACTCCGCTCATGCACGAATTCGTGCACTGGGCCTCTAGTATTACATATAAGGCAGTTGAGGCTCAGTTTAAATAAGAGTAGGAAGCTGGTGAGAGACAGAACTAGAATTTGCACTGAGACCTGTGTGGTTTCTAAGTCCATGCCCTTCCCCCAAGGTTAAGGATATCATGCTTATGAAGATTAAAAAATCACTGTGTCATGGTTCCCTACAGAGGGTGAGGAGAGGAGTGCAACATGGACTTAGTAAAAGATCTCCAAGTCATCTTACCTTCTCCATTCCTTCACTACACCTCACTTTTGAACTACCTGTGTAGGCTGAAAGCAGTCCAGGCAAAAGAGGGAAACAATATTCAGTAGCCTTTCCATAAAATGAATGCTACTGGGAAATGTTTTCTCTGATTCATGGCATTTGCTTCCTTCTTTGCAGGCCAAGCAGATTGAACTTCAGTTCACTATCGGTGAGGCCATTACCAGTGCTGCGATAGGAACCAACTCCGTGGCTGCCCGGGATGCCTGGCTGGTGACCGAGGAAGAGTACTCCCCTCCTGCTGGTACTAAATCTCCAGCTAATTGATCTGTAATCCCCAAGTAACCCTTTTCTGTTCTCTTTGTCCACATTTGAAGCAAAAGAAAAATTTATACATTCAATCTTTAACTCTTCTTTACATACTTATATCTGTTTTAGTTTGGTTCTGTCAAGAGAAAAAGTTGGTTAAAGGAGAGTGAGCATATCATGAATGAGAACTTCCCTTTTTAGTCCTTTCTCAAGCAGGCAGGGCCTTAGCTATGGGAACCTTCAAATTTGTGCTTTTTTCATGATGATTGGTGTATTATGCCAATTTTACAAGTGTAGGCATAACAGTTTCCCAATGATGTATCCCCTAACCCTTTATCACATAATGAGGCTTCAGTGTCTTCTGCTCAACCTCCAGCTGCCTCTGTGCTATAAGAATGGAATTATTACTCACGCTGGGGAAGGCTGTGGAAGATACATTTTTGTAGAGGTGGTGGGAGGGAGTAGGGAAAATTGCCTCACTGGCTCTTGTTCCTCCACATTCCTCCTGATCTGTGTTGGAATGTCCCACCTCACCTGAAGGACAGATCTAGAAGACAGTTGGATGCATGAGTATGGAATGTTGAAGAGTTCTAGGTTGGAAATCTGGGAGGATCATGCAGAGATAGTAGTTAAGACCATGAACTTCAGTGTAATCTCCAAGGGAGTGAGTAGAAAAGAGAAGTTCAACAAATGAGCTCTGGGTTCTCCACAGAGTTTCAGATTTGGGTAGTGTATAGTAAACCAGGGAAGAACAAGTGGAAAGGAGCACTCTGAAAAGGCACCCTGGAAGAGAAGTAAAGAAAATCTATGATCAGAGGTGTGGTGGGGTGGGATGGGGATCAACTGGGGCATCTATACTGCTGATAAGTTCAGATGAGAAGCAAGAAGTCATCATTGAAGTTAGCAACAGGACGGTAATGGTTGACTTTTACGAGTAATTTCTGTGGATTGGGGAAGATAAAAGACTGATTTTTGAGTGGTTTCAGGAAAAAAATAAGAGAAATATAGAGATGAGTGTAGATAACTATTTTGAAATGTTTAAACGTAAAGCAGTGGTTCTCGACTAGAAGAGGGAGCTTTTGCCGTTTGGAAATGTCCAGGCACCTGAGAGGGTCAGTGGGGCTGGTCTCCAGTAGGTGGAGGTCCCGGATGCTGTTAAACCTTACAGTGCGCAGGACCGTGCCCACAACAAACTATCCCACCCCCAGGGACAGTAGTGTAGAGGCTGAGGGACCCTGAGGAAATAAAGGAAAGGAGATAAGTAGCAGAATAGCTGGAGAGGAAAGTGAAGTCAAAAGAGATTGGTTTGTGTGTGAGTTTTTATTTATTTTTTATTTTTTTAAAATATATTTTATTGATTTTATACAGAGAGGAAGGGAGAGAGATAGCAAGTTAGAAACATCGATGAGAGAGAGTCATCGATCAGCTGCCTCTTGCACACCCCCTACTGGGGATATGCCCGCAACCAAGGTACATGCCCTTGACCGGAATCGAACCTGGGACCCTTCAGTCCCCAAGCCGACGCTCTATCCATTGAGCCAAACCGGTCCCGGCTGTGTGTGTTTTTAGATGGGGATGGGAAAGATATACTAGAGAAAGAAAAAGTGCTGAGACCAGGGAGACTGGGGATACTTTTTTTCTAAATACTTTTTTTAAAGAGAAGTTTTAGGTTCACAACAAAATTTATAGGAAGGTACAGAGGTTTCCCATTTACCCTCTGCATCTACACATACAGAGCTTCCTCCATTATGGGGATACTTTTTCATTCTAAGGGACTAAACCTGAGTACCTTTGAAAGGTTATTTAGTTTATGCTAGGTGTGACATGAATGATTATCAGTTTCTTCAGCAGTTTATTTAAACACTGTAGTCATGTAAATTTTAATATTTCAGGATTGCTTTATTGAATAAATGTTAATTAAAATTTAATTTTCTTAGGAAACTCTGTTTGGTTATTTTGATTTTTTTCATCATTCTTTGTTTTCCCCCAGGAGCCAAAGTGAACGATGTGGTTCCCTGGGTGTTGGATGTGATTTTAAATAAACATATCACCAGCCCCAATCCACATGTGAGGCAGGCAGCCTGCATCTGGCTCCTGTCGCTTGTGAGGAAGCTGAGTACCCATAAAGAAGTGAAGGTAAGCCATGCTATAAATGTGATCAGCTCTACTGGTGAAACTGCTGTGAAATCTTAATAATTGAAGGGTGGTAGGAAGGAAAGTGTATGAAGGTGAGGCAATCTGAGGTAAGAACCATTAACTGATAACAGATATTTTGAAATAAACGGTACCTGAAGGAATGAAGGATGGCAGCTGATACATATTGGCTGGAAGATGGTTCTAAATGGGAAGGCATACAGCCAGAGTGGTGAGGATGCGGAGGCTCGGACTGTGTGCATTAGACTATCTGTAGAGCATTGTAGGGCTTGTGACTGCCTTGGGTCCTCAGGTCTTCCAGGTGTTGTGTATCCTGAGAGGAAGATTCTTGTTCTCCTATAAAGGAAGAGTTTCACTTTTCTCAGTGCCTCTTTTCTTCTTTCAGTCTCATCTTAAAGAAATTCAGAGCGCATTTGTGTCCGTTTTGTCAGAAAATGATGGTAGGTTATTGGTAAATATTTGATTTCCAAACATCATTAAACTTATATTTCAAATTTTGAAAAAAAAATCTATTAATTAAATAGGGGTACAGGAAACTTGATTCTTATTTACTTATTTTCTAATTAAATCATGTTCTTAAGTTTTGCATTTAAAAATGAAGCTGAGGCCATCTTTAACATTAGCCCTTCTACTAAATAATAGCTTTCTTCTGCTTCTGATTCCTTTCTTCTTTATGATCTAGGCCAGGAGAGAGCGAATAGTAGCTTCACTTTATAACTTGTTTTAAACATATGGTCTTGTTTTGACTTTTCATTAAAAACAATTGGATGTGGGTGTGTTGGAATTCCACAAGGTGTCAACCTCTCACGTGTGCGACGTGGGTCCAATGATCCTGTCACTCTGCTCTGTACACTGAAGCCCAGCAATCTGGACTTGGTTTGTGGGTTGGATCTACTGTGAATGTAGTCCTCAGTACAGGGACTTTTGGGGGCATGTCCACTGAGGTAATTTAGTACATGTTTAGTAAAATAGGCAGACTGATTTTAGTCTCATATCTTTACTTTGATATCCCTTTGGATTAATGCTACAAATTTTTAAAAATTTCAACTTGATTGCCAGTAGACAAATTTTTCTTAAAGCAATATTATTTTGTCTGACTTTTGTGTAGAACTTAGCCAAGATGTTGCTTCAAAAGGCCTTGGGTTGGTGTATGAACTGGGCAATGAACAAGATCAACAGGAACTGGTTTCTACACTTGTAGAAACACTTATGACTGGCAAAAGGTACAGTGAACTTGAAAATTTCGGGTTTGAACATATGAGACAAGTTTTGCACATACTAAGAATATGCAGTGGAAGAAGGAAATTTCAACTTTTTATATTGATGTTAATAAGTCTTTTCTAAACTAAAAGTCAGTGATTGCTATGCTGTGGATAGCAGCATAATTACTGTCTAGAAAGTAAACTATACTACTACTTGGAAGCATGCCAGTAGGTCAGATTTTGAAAAATGAATGATCTCAGGATAATCATTGGGTTACAAAATCACTATAATTATTGTTGGCTAAATGAAAACGAAGACGTGGCAAGGAAGTTTGCACATTGCTCAGAGTCTGATCTATGAAGAGTATGAGAGAGGATATCCTTCTCATAATTTAATTGGATGATGCTTTTTGTTGTTTTCCTTGTAAGGGTAGTTTTGTTTTTTTAAAAATATATATATTTTAATGATTTTTTACAGAGAGGAAGAGAGAAAGATAGAAAGTTAGAAACATCGACGAGAGAGAGACATCGATCAGCTGCCTCCTGCACACCCCCTACTGGGGATGTGCCTGCAACCAAGGTACATGCACTTGACAGGAATCGAACCTGGGACCTTGCAGTCTGCAGGCCGACGCTCTATCCACTGAGCCAAACCGATTTCTGCGGAAGGGTAGTTTTTATTTTTATTTATTTTTAAACATTTTTATTAATTTTTTACAGAGAGAGATAGAGAGTTAGAAACATTGATGAGAGAGAAACATCGATCAGCTGCCTCCTGCACACTCTTTACTGGGGATGTGCCCACAACCAAGGTATTTGCCCTTGACCAGAATCACACCTGGGAGCCTTCAGTCCGCAGGCTGACGCTCTATCCACTGAGCCATACCAGTTAGGGCAGGAATGGTAGTTTCTAATGTAAGACAGCATTTAATTCAGTGTATTTATATGGGATGCTTTTTTATATTGGGGCTTATTTATTTATTCTAGACTTTATAAAATTCTCTGGCTGATGGAAAGGAGTAGTCAACAAGTCATCTTGTACTTGGTAGTTAGTTGACAGGGAATTTTATCAGTTTGGGAATGAAATGTATCAATTAGCTGAATGCTGGTATGAAAAATTTGAGTCTAATTTAAATTTTAATGTTGTTTTGGTTTAGAATTAAACATGAAGTTTCTGGAGAGACAGTGGTATTTCAAGGAGGAGGTCTTGGCAAAACACCTGATGGGTAAGTGTCCAATCCATAGATCAGTCCTGTAGACATCTTTAGTTTAGTAAATAGAACACTCATGAAATTTATTTCCATCCTTCTAGACAATGTTGTGTTAGTGGAAGGAGAAAACTGTTATGGAAAACGTCTAATATTGTAGGTTGCGTTTCCTGGAAACCATCTCTGAGATGGAGATTTGTATGCTGGAGGTTTATTGAAGAATGTCTGAGGTCATCACCAGGGAGGGGGGGAGAGAGGAAGCTGGATAGGGCCAGCACTGAAGCAGATATTGACCTCACCAGGAGCTCTGGAGCTGGTGTTGGGTGGCCCTTTAGACATTTCCTGCTTTGAGGAGCCAGGCCTCCACAACCCTTCAATGAGCCTGACCTTGGAACCAGGAAGTTCTGTCAGCTCCCAACCAGTGAATCCTGGACGGAGAGGGAAATCTGGCTGCATAGTTGGGGATCCACTGCACCTCATTTGTGGGGGGAGGCTTGGGACTGGGAGGACTCGACTTGGTTGATGTCTTGAAGTCTACCAACTTAGCATTTCAAATAATTCCTAGAGCCCTCCCTTTCTTTTCTTATGCTATTTCCATTGTGGTTAGACTGTTGCTTTTCCTCTAAAAATGCTCAGGGAAAATTGCAGATTTGGCTGTGTGCTGCCTGCAGCATTAGAAAGCAGCATTGGCTCTTCTTGAGGTGATCCCTTAGCTCATTGTTTTCACGTGGAGAGTTGTTTCCATTTACTTACTCTCCCTGGGTTATTAAAAAACACTTGCTTTTCACAAAGTAACACAAGTGATCAGGTATTTGAGCAAATATTATTTGTTCAGAGGAAAATTAACAAGACTCAAGAAGTTATTACCAAGGCTGGGTGCTCTAGCTAGAAAAGACTCCAGGGAAGATGGGAGTTATCTTCAAGCCAGTGTTATGATGGTGAGAGAGATTCACGCACAATATAATTAAGGGTCACCGAGCTGCCTCCAGAGCTGGTGAGAGCTCTACCTCCATGAGAGCTGCAGGGGTATTGAGGTCATTTACCAGGCATTGGTGATATTGGGTTAGGTATAAAGATATTGTTTACAGTCTAGTTCTCTGCCCTCTGCAATGATGAGGTAATCCAATACATGATTTTAAGATGTCCTGGTAATACTAGTAATGTAATTTTCATTAAGTCAGAGATAGAGCAATACATTATTACATACTTTCTGTTTGTTTTCAAGCCAGGGCCTCTCTACTTACAAGGAGCTTTGTTCTCTGGCCAGTGATCTTAGTCAGCCAGACCTGGTGTATAAATTTATGAATTTGGCAAACCATCATGCAATGTGGAACTCAAGGAAGGTAAGTTACTATCACTGGACAGTTTTTATTTTTTATTTTCCTCCGATGCCAAATCTGTTACATTGGTGGGCAGTGGCAATTGATATTCAGGGTATTTTGTAAAAGTCTGTGATTAGAGAAAGCCAGACCACCACATGGCTGCTGTTACTGATTGGTAAAGCTGGGACACCCAATAAAGTCAGGCTCAATTCAGGGGCAAGTTTGGGAGGGAGAATTTTGTGATCTTAGATTGACTATGTTAATATTTTACTGCAGCAGGTGTATCTGACCCACTTCATCTTATTTTTTCAGGGTGCTGCTTTTGGTTTTAATGTAATTGCTACCAAAGCTGGAGAACAGCTGGCTCCTTTTCTGCCTCAGCTAGTTCCTCGTCTCTATCGTTACCAGTTTGATCCCAACCTTGGCATCAGACAGGCCATGACAAGTATTTGGAATGCATTGGTTACTGACAAAACAACGGCAAGTATCTCTGATCTCTTGACTAAGATTATGTACAGGATTTGAACCTAGTGCCCATCTTCCTTTCTTACTTTGTGTATTTATTTGTTGAAACAAATAAAATTTATTTTATTTCTTGCTTGCTTTCTCTTTCAAAGTATTGAATATACTCATGGCAACATTTATTGAAGTTTCAAAAATGGAAATAATCTAAGTGTCCACTGGGTAGCTGGGTAAAAAAATGAAAGAATATTCACACAAGTGAAATACTATATGTCCATAGGTTCTGTTGATGCAATGGAGAACAGGCCATGGTTCCCACTTTCAGGGAGTTGACTTAGTTGAGAAGATAGACAAGGAAGCAGGCAATAATTACTATTTGTGATTTTTCTCTCTTAGTTTTCTATCATCTGGCTTCTTCTCATATCCTATTTTACTCCTAGGTATTGGGACTTCTCCACTCCAGACTTGCCTCTGAGTACCTTTTACTCTCAGCTTTATCATTCTAGATGAGCTCATTAGTTTAAGGGCATTTATTGTGATAGTTCTCAATCCTATATTTTTGGCCCAGACAAGACTTCTGCTCCTGGCTTGCATATCTAACTGCTGCTTGACATCTTAACTTGGGTGTTATTTCACGATACCTTAAACATAGCAAGACTAGAATAGGGCTTGGGAAAAACAGTGTTCCACCCTGGCTGATGTGGCTCAGTTGGGAAAGGTTGCCTGTTTGATTTCCTGTCAGGGCACATACCCAGGTTTCAGGTTTGATCCCTGGTCAGGGTGCTAAGGGGAGGAAACCAATCGGTTTTTTTCTTTTTCTTTCTCCCTCTCCCTTTCTCTCTTTATAAAAATCAACGAAAACATTTTAAAAAACAACAACATAGAAAAACAACCTTCCCTATCTGTTTTCAGTGTTCATCCATTTATCCAAGCCAGGAAACTTGCTGTCATCCTTAATTTTGTCTGTCTTATCCAATCCTCATTTAAATCCAGTGGCACATTCTATTAATTCTGCTTCTAGAGTGTTCCTTGAATCCATTCTCTTCTTTATTTTGCCTTTTGAACAGGTTGTTATCTTTCTTTTTGCCTTCCTTCACTTGATTATCATTAGTAAAAGTGATTTTTAAAGAAATGCAAATTGGATGGTGCCATTTTGGGTTAAAATCCTTTAGTGGCTTCATGGTCCACTTTCAGTAAATTCCATGGTCCTTATTATAGTCCCTGCACATGATGTGGCCCTTTCCTCTCCCTTCAGTCTGATAATAGTTGAGTGTGTTCCTTTTTATGGTGGTAGGTACTTAGGGGTCAGCTCTAAGGATTGATGAGTTTCATTTGCTCTGAGATTATTTGGTACCATTGGATCAGTTAAGATCGAATATGCCAGTTGGCTTTATAGATCTGAGTTCAGAGCATGAGGCCCAAGCTCTGAGTGAGTATCATCTTTGTATGAGTGAAAGTGAAGCCACAAGTGTGGATGAGATCCCTCTGGAGGATGCTTAGAGAAGTAGACATTGAGAAATATCTTTTTGTTAAATCTTGGGTAAACTATTCACTTCTCTTGGATATAAGTGAAGATAACAAAACTTCTACAAGAGTGGAGATAGAGAAGCTGTAAGGTTTGAGGTTCTCTGGATGAGCACAAAATTGGTCTGCCATTAGTTTGTATTACCAAATTGATGTGTATATCAAAACAAAACAGGCTTAAGAAATTAAATTCATCTTTGATTCTGAGTATTTGTAACACTTCTTTATGTGCTAGACTCTGTGCAAAGTACCAGGGACACAAAGACAACTGAGACACTGTCCCTGCCTCACGGTGTCAGTGTGATGGAGCAGTACAGTTAGGAGGACTGATTTGTGCTTGAGAAGGCACTGTGGGAACACAGAAGTAGAGTAAGTAGGCCAATCTTTTCTGTGAAAGTGATGTCCTTTGAATCTTGAAGGACAGGTTGTGAGTTAAGCAAGTATGTGCCAAGAACTGGAAATGAGGCTAAATATGAGTTATTGACATTAGATGGGTCACAGAGGGTTTTATATTCATGTCCAGGTGATTGGACTTTATTCTCATGCACTAAGGAAATAAGATTAAGTTTGCATTTTAAAAGGCTCAGTCCAACAGCTTTTAGTAACTGAAGTGGGGAAAGAATTATAGGCTGAGAGGCCTAAAGTCAACTTAGGCTGTTACATACAGAAACATGGACAGGCCTGGCAGGTCTAGTTCAGTGGTTGAGCATCGACCTTTGAATCTGGAGGTCATGGTTCCTTTTCCAGTCAGGGTACATACCTGAGTTGTGGCTTGATCTTCAGTAGGGGGCACAGGAGCCAGCTGATCCATTATTCTCTCTCATTATTGATATCTCTCTCTCTCTCTCTCTCTCTCTCTCTCTCTTTCTCTCTCTCTCTCTCTCTCTCTCTCTCTTTATCTATCTATCTATCTATCTATCTCTATCTCTATCTCTCTCTCTCTCCTCTCCCCCCTGAAATAAAAAAAAAAAATGTATTTAAAAAACAACAACATTGTAGGTGGTTTAGAGATGAATAATTTGATTATTGATAGATTTCACTTTTTTTTTCTTTTTTTCTTTTTTCTTTCCTTAGGTGGATAAGTATTTGAAGGAAATTCTTGAAGATTTGATAAAGAACCTTACTAGCAGCATGTGGCGAGTTCGAGAATCCAGGTACAATTTTTTGAAATAACAAGACTAGTTAAATGCAATTGAATTTTCTCTTGATGTTTCCAAGTTTTATTCTTTGGGCCAGAGGAGTAAATTAAAGCTTCTTAAAAATACATTTCTGGTTGGGTTAGGCAGTTATTGTTATTTGACTATTTAACTCTAGTCAGTGGTTTTCCTAAGATGTCTTAGTTTTTTTTTAATAAGTATGAAATTAAAGAAGTAGTAGATTACTTGTTAAATTGGTAGACATCAAGATATATTTATATACTCTCATGTCTTTGTTAGGGAGGATTTATGTACACATGTTAATTTATATTTATTAAGTGCCTACTATATGCTTGGCAGAGTGCTAAGTACACTGGTAAGTAAAAAATGATGTATCATGTTAAAAGAGATTGTATTATAGTTGTGGGAAACAGACATTGAATGACTGTAAATGCCATAGTCTGTGCTATATTTAAGTCATCAAAGAGAAACTAGTCAGTAATTGCTGACTTGAGGTGGGGTAGAGTGAGGACTAGAAATATAGGCAGAATGCATATTCTTTTTTGATACGAATGTTTCAGAGTAAAATATTGAGCTTTCTTGATCATGCATTTGAAACAAAATTGTTTATTTTCAGCTGTTTAGCTCTGAATGACTTACTAAGAGGAAGACCCCTAGATGACATCATTGATAAACTTCCAGAAATTTGGGAAACTCTTTTTAGAGTACAAGATGACATAAAGGTAAAATCTCCATTTATTTATAGAATAGCTTAAACTGAAATTATTAAAATATGTATAGTTACATATTTAAAAATTCAATATCCAGAAAATTTTTTAAAGACTGCAAGTTCTTCCCAAAGTTTCAGTCTTGATGTGTCTATGAATTTGCAAGGTTGAGTATCTTTAGATCTAAATTTATTGACTTTTTAAAAAACATAGCCATTGCTTGAGCTTCTTTTAATAGAGATCTCATATGCTATTGATTAGGGACAAATAAGAGTTTAGAAGTGATCCAGAATAACTCTACTTTGGTAAGTTTCATAAATTGGATCAGCTATTCCCAAATAGCATGATCAGTTCCTATGCATTTTTCCTGAGAAATTTAAATTTTAGATATATTGATATTTTGCCATTAAAACTAGGCATTTCAGCCTGGCTTGTGTGTCTCATTGGTGGAGCTTTGAGCCATGACCCAGGAGGTCATTGTTCGATTCTTGGTCACATGCCTGGGTTGTGGGCTCAATCCCCAGTAGAGGGCATGCAGGAGGCAGGAGATATATTAAAAGTCTCTTAGAATCCTCATAGAGATCTTCATGTTTGTTTTTATAATGTATTTAGTTTCTAAACTGTTATATTTAACAGCTGTCTTGTTGTAAAGTCAAATAGGTCATACTTAATTTTAAAAAAAAAGTATATATGGCATGGAAATTTGTTTCTTGATGGGCAAAGATCCTAACAAGGCACTTTTTTTTTTTTTTTTTTTTTTTTGCCTAGAATTGAAGTAGGACTTTTCCCACTAACCTGTGTAGACCTAGAGGCAGTTATTATGCACTGTGGAAGGAAACTAACTTTTATGATGCCAAACCTTTCTCTTTTTTTAGGAATCTGTACGAAAAGCAGCAGAACTAGCTCTGAAAACACTGAGCAAGGTGAGAACTCTTATTTTATATGGGGGGAGAAATGGGGCAGGGTTCTAGTGACTTAGTAGAACCATGATAATGACTCATTTTTTACCATACAAAATGACATTTAGTTGCAATGTAGTTGGCATCATGTTATAGTTCACTGGTTCTTACAATGAATGTGAAGCTGGGTGCTATTACACTAGAACACCTATTAGGATATCTCGCTAGACTTTTTAAATGGTGAGCTTTTTTTTGGTCTTTATATAAAGTCTGACTTTTATTTGACCGTGAAGAGCAAGGTACTCATTTAGATTAAGCAACATCTGTCTTTTCTCTTTATTATTGCTGTGTTTATATGTCAACCTGCCTTTCATTTTTATGAGATTGACAAGCTCTTTGAAACTAGTTTCCCACTTGAACTTGATTTTGTGGCATATCAGAGATTAATTCATTGTAGGTCATGTTGTTAAATATTTTCTTATAAATTTTCTCATTTTATCTTTAGTAGTTTCCTATTTCACAAATTGAAAGACCAAAGCTTAGAAAATAAAGTACATTACCAAATTTTCCGTTTAGTTATTGCAGACAGAGGGCTCCATCCCAGTTCTCATTCTTCTGTTTCTTTCTGTAGTGTCATAGACAGTGGATTCACTCATCCTTTTCTATGGATGTGGGAAGTAGGAAGTGTTGGGTGAGAGGTCAGTTTCACTAATTTTCATACTCTTTGTGTGTGAGGTTTGTGTGAAAATGTGTGACCCTGCCAAAGGAGCAGCTGGCCAGAGAACCATCGCTGCCCTTCTGCCTTGCCTTCTGGACAAAGGAATGATGAGTCCTGTGACAGAAGTTCGAGCCCTCAGGTGTGAATCAGCTGATGAAATGAATATACTGGGTTTACTTAGTTCTGTGAATGTTTTGATTTTAAAGTGTGGAAAGTGAAATTAGGAAAACCCAAGGTAACCCAAGAAAGAGCATTTATTAAAAAGCCTAGAATATATTTGCAAAATATGTTTATACTTGCTTTTAACTTTCATTTTGCCATTTGGCCTCAACCTTGAGAAGAGTGTTTTGTTTTTTTTTATAATATATATTTTATTGATTTCGTACAGAGAGGAAGGGAGAGAGATAGAGAGTTAGAAACATCGATGAAAGAGAGTCATCGATCAGCTGCCTCTTGCACACCCCCTACTGGGGATGTGCCCGCAACCAAGGTACATGCCCTTGACCGGGATCGAACCCGGGATCCTTCAGTCCCCAAGCCGACGCTCTATCCGCTGAGCCAAACCTGTTTCGGTGAGAAGAGTGTTTTTTTTTTAAAAAAAAAACTTTCATTGACCTTTGTGCCAGCAAGCGCATTTTCCTGTTAGACCATGAGTCCTTGGGAGCTTGTTTGCTATCTAGTAATATTACAGAGCTTACTAGTTTTAAAATAAACTTTACCACTTACAGTAATTAAATATTAAAAGAATACACTCACAGTTTGATCCATATGGTCATTTTATAATAAGTTGAAATGAGCAGAATGATTCTAGTTTGTATTTTTTAAATTTGTTTTTAAACTAGAATACTATTGTATTTAGGAACTTTATTCCATTTTTATTTCACTCTTAAAACTGATAATACCAACAGTATTTCATAGTTGAGGAGGCAAAGTCTTTTAGGAGTGATAAAATTAGTACGTCATCATTTTGCTGTCCTCAGTAAAATAATCTAGGTATTGATTTTTTGTGGCTTCTAAATCCACTGGTAAAAGGTTGATGGGGAACTTTGTAATAGATGGTTCAGTCTAACCAAACTGGAATCCACCGTCACTCTTAACAGCATACGCAAGGAGCAGACGTGTGCCTTCTGATGTGCTGGGACAGGACACATACACCACCACCCATGAGAGATTCTGTTTTTAAAAAATTGAACCTACAGATGTGTGTAAGAGACAGAGGAACATGTTTAGTGACACCATCAGGATACAGTCAACAGCTGATAAGAATTAAGAGAATGTCCATGTGCCTTCTCAGGTGGCTCTCTACAGAGGACAAATAAATTATTAGAAACAAAGAAGGGAGGTCACTGTTAAAAAGATTAAAGAACTGTAGCGAATTGCCACGTGTGGATGGGCCCTGGATTCGATTTCAATGAACTTAAAACACAGCTGTGAAACAGGAGTTTGAATATTAGGTGATATGAAAAAAATTATTAATATTTTGAGTGTGAGTTGCTGTTTTGATTATGATAAAGTGTCCTTGCCTGTTTGTGATACATACTGAAGTTTAGTTAGAGAATATGCTTCAAAATAATACAATGGTAAGGGAAAGAGTATGTCTGTGTGTATTATAGTAGAGATATAAGTGAAGTAAAGATTGCCAATTGTTGAACTGTGTGGAGAATACCTAGAATTTAACTTAAAATTTGCTCTATTTTCATATATGTGTGAAAATGTGTATAATACAAAGTAAAAACAAAAAATAGTGCTTAAGACCAGGCTCTATAACCAACTGAGTATATTCTTAAATGTAATACACTGCAAACATCCCCATGATTAAATTTGTAGGCTTATTGTTAGTATTGTAAAAAGGACTATGTTTTCTTGTGTCTGTAGCATTAACACTCTTGTGAAGATAAGCAAAAGTGCAGGAGCCATGTTGAAACCACATGCACCAAAACTCATCCCAGCTCTGCTAGAATCCTTAAGTGTATTGGAACCCCAGGTTCTCAATTATTTGAGTCTCCGGGCTACAGAACAAGAAAAGGTGAGTTGACGACACAGGCATTTAGGTAAGTGCCACGAGAGAAGAGCCCTGTGAAGGCGCTGGGCCCATTGTCCTTAGACACTGCAGGCCTTGCATGGTGCTTTGATCACTCCTGATGCAGCTCACTTACTGTAGCCACAGGGATGCCCTTTTACAGGGTGGGTAGGGAAAGGACTTATATACAGTTTTGTGAGTCAGATGAAAATGACACTTCCATCCAAAAAAATGCATTAACGTTTATATAACACAGTTTTTGTCACTTTGTTTATTTTTTTAGAGGTTGGGTCTATACTCTCAGAATCCTTTTATGGATCACTCACTTCTACCCTATAAGTAAAGAGAATTTGTATCTAGACTTCGGCATAATCTAAAATCACTCTGCTTTTCAGATATACTGAGATTTTTTTTTTAAAATATATTTTATTGATTTTTCACAGAGAGGAAGAGAGAGGGATAGAGAGTTAGAAACATCTATGAGAGAGAATCATCGATCAGCTGCCTCTTGCACACCCCCTACTGGGGATGTGCCCGCAACCAAGGTACATGCCCTTGACCGGAATCGAACCCGGGACCTCTCAGTCTGCAGGCTGACGCTCTATCCACTGAACCAAACCGGTCCCAGCTGAGATTTTTAAAAATTAGCATTTTTAAATATTACAGATTAAACATATTATGAAAAATGAAAACTATACAAAGAGTATAAAGTAATTCCCTGGGAGTCCTCTTTCCCCTATGAGCACAATATTATTTCCTGAAGAGTACCCACTGTCAGCAGTTTCCTGTGTCTTAAAATTCTTTTGTAGTCATAGGTTATAAAACGAAACAAACATACTAATCTTCAAATAGAATCAGACTATGAATGTTGTTCTGCAGCTTGCTTTTTGTAATTAATAAAATATCATGTTTATGTATATAGATCTATTACATTCTTTTTAATTAATGCCTAGTATTCTATAATGAGATGATTTTGAATTTTTGTAGGGGAGATTTTGTGGCATCAAACGTTATGAATGTTCTATTTCCTCCATATCTTAAAGCCAACATTGAATGATATCAACCCAATAAGCAAGAATTATTGTTCTAATTTACACTTTCTTGTTATTAGTATTGTCCATTTTCTTTTCATACTATATTAGCTATTTTTATTTTTTCTATGAATTGTATGTTTCTATTCCATACCTATTTTTGTACTTGACTTATTTATTTTTTACATTTGTCTTTATTTATTAGGACAGAGTGCCATGTAGGTTTTAAATGTTTTTTCTCAGTTGACTATTAGATTTTTAATTTGCCTATGCTATGTAATAACTTACTGTCTTTTCCCTGGGTCTCTAATATTGCTGTTTCTTCTCCATTCTTTTATCAGTAGTCTTGCCCCTTCCCAACCTTAGAGGTGTTGAGAATTAGGAAATGTAAATTCTATTCCAGACTTTGCAGCTCTGGGCAAGTCACTGCCTTATTTTTCTTTTTTTATTATGTCTGGATAGTGTTAAACCTTTACTATAGCATAGCTATTAGACTAAAATGCCATTGTAAATGAGAAGGCTTTTTATAAAGTTCAAGCAATAAATGTATGAATTTTCTTATTGCTTAGATACATTTTTTTTAAAAAAAACCTTAGTTGGAAATTTACTTAGTCTGTTCCTTTATTTAGTGGATGGAGAACTTGAGGCTCCGGAAGGCTGGATGACTTGCTCAGAGCCTTACTATGTTAATTTCTGAGGGCAGTTAATGTCTAAATATTGTCTGAATTTCTCACCTGTAGTGAGATGCTGCCTCTACAGGTAAATGGTTGAATGTAGGTCAAAAGGACTTAGAATTGGACTTACGTTTGACTTTGTTATATATATATTATTTTCTCAAAAGATTCTTCAATTTGGCATAAAGCCCTTTTCTGGGAGTGTATAGATTCTTCTTAGTTAATTGAATGTGCTAAGTGATTTCAGTTTCTGTTTTTTAGGCTGCGATGGATAGTGCTCGACTCAGTGCTGCCAAATCCTCTCCCATGATGGAAACAATCAACATGGTCAGTGCCTAATGTAATGAGAAAGTTTAAGTGTGTTTGCTTACCCTAGAGTGTAATTGTTCAAAGTTTCTAGGTTACATTAAATGAAATAGAAATTTAAGGGAGAGTCAAACAGCTATTGTGACTTCAGTTTTTTCTTAATATAGTTCTTTCTTCTTTTGTATTACTAAATGGAATAAATGATTTTCAAATACTAGAATCCATTAGTCCAGAGTTGTGTTATAGGAGAACAATATATTAATATTAAAATATTTCTGTATAGATCTAAGTATCCTTTGGCCTACTTAGCAAGATTCAGATTTTTAAAAATATATATATTTTATTGATTTTTTACAGAGAGGAAGGGAGAGAGATAGAGAGCTAGAAACGTCGATGAGAGAGAAACATCGACCAGCTGCCTCTTGCACACCCCCTACCGGGGATGTGCCCGCAACCACTGTACATGCCCTTGACCAGAATCAAACCTGGGACCTTTCAGTCCGCAGACCAACGCTCTACCACTGAGCCAAACCGGCTTCGGCAAGATTCAGATTTTTGTCTCTGCCTTAGCATTGTCTTTGGGAATCCTGGGGCACTGTAGGCAGGACATGATCAGTGAAGCAGGCAGCATAAAGGCAGGGGAAGACACCTGAGCAGTATTGGTAGGTTTTTGTTCTTTTTAGTCATAGGAAGGGATTTGCAAAAAAGAACTGCTTAGCACTTAGTTCTGAGTACCTGGACTCGCAGATTAGAAGTCGCTGAAGTCACTGAAGTTGTCTCTGTTGTGCATACCTGGAATGGTTAACCCAGAGCTCATGAACAACTAGAAATAATTTTGCTAAGCAGATCACAAACCTGGACAGAAGGAGGAGATTTTTTTTGTGGTTTACTAGGAGACCAAAGTTTAGTCTAAGGATGTTATTTCTTAGTTGAATTATTGGGAGGGAAAGAAAACTTAGAGAAATAGGAATGGTTAGCAAACACCTTATAGATGTGCTCATTAATAGTAGAATATACTTCATTGCATATAAAAATATATAGTGTGGCAAATCTGCTAAAAAATCAACTTTAATGAGATGGGTTGGTAGGGCAGACCCACTGAAGACCAGCTTTAATGTAAGTCCTTACACTGAACATGGCTGATAAAGGAAGAAGGCCCAGCAGGATCCTTTTTTGTTGGATAATTGTTATCGATTCTCTCGTTTAGAAAAATCAGCATTTTTCATGGTTTCTGTTTCATTTGTAATGTTGAAGCACTGAATGGTTTTTGTTTATAGTACATTGATGGTTTTAACTTTGAAATTGGAGCAAAATCAAAGTAGCAATATTTCTACTTCATGTCAAATCCAGTGGGTACTGGATTTGATTGACATGGGCAGTTTTTAATTGAAGGTGTGATATGGGCTTTATTTTCTAAGGTTAACTTTATATTTATTCTTTTCCAAAAGTGCCTGCAATATCTCGATGTGTCGGTGCTGGGAGAGCTAGTTCCTAGATTATGTGAACTGATCAGAAGTGGTGTAGGTCTTGGAACTAAGGTACGTAAGTGTATTTTTCACAAGAGTAATTCTCATTTGTTTAGGCCACAAAAATATAATAGCCACATGTTTGAAATTCATATTTTTATAAAACCCAATATTTCAGGTTAACCAGTTTGTTTTTATGGTTGCCTTAATAAATTAAGACATGTAACTAATTTAGGAAATGACATGTGATTTAATATTGTCCTTTTTAGTGGAGTCATTTCTGTCCTTTGGTTGCTATGTACATGCCCTCTAGGTTCCCATTCATTATCACTTATTAATGGAAATGCTCATCCATTAATAAGTTATCAGGCATGGTTGTTTTTAGGTGGTGATTAGCATTTTTCACAGCACTCAGCAGGTATTTGGATAGGAAAATGTCTTTCCAGGATTTTTCAAGGATCAGACCTTATCCCTACACTCTAAAAACAAACAAGTCACTTTTTTTTTTCCTCCTGACAAAATTAACACTTGCTTGCCTTTTAAAAACTTTTGTATTTATAGATCAGAGGCAAGTTAAAATTTGTCCTAAGGTTACCACCCAGAGATGATTGCTGTGAATATTTCCAAGTGTTTCCTTCCAGGCGCTTTTTCGTGCATGTGTCTTCCACAGCGTCTTCTTTAATGGCCATATGATATTCTGCTGTGTGGCTGTCACATCACTTATTCATTCATTTATTTATTTGTACATCATTTATTTTAATACATAAAGGAACATCTGGTTTGTTTTCAGCTTTTTTGACATTAAACAAAGCATGTTATGAATGTCTTGGGACACATGTGAAGCTATTTCTTTTGGTTAAATTTCTAGAACTGGAAATGTTAGAACAAGGATGGACAAGATGACATATGTTGCCCTCCCAAAATATTGAATCAGTTTTCTTTCTTTTTTTGGGGGAAAAAAAAGAGTTTTTTTTTTTATTGATTTTTAGAGAGAGAGGAAGGGAGACAAGGATAGAGAGAGAGACATCAATGAGAGAGAAACATCAATTGGCTACCTCTTGCAATCTCCTACTGGGATCGAGCCCGCAACCTGGGCATATTCCTTGTTCGGGAATTGAACTGTTGACCTCCTGGTGCATGGAATGATGCTCAATCAATTGAGCCACACTGGCCAGGGCCAGTTTTCTTTCTTAATTGCAGTGTATGAGAGCACCCATTTTCCTCCTGGAGGTTTTGAAAAAAAAATCTCTGCATGGCTAATTTAAAATAAAAGTTTTCCTCTTTCCAGATTGATTCTTGGAGGGGCTGTTAGACTTTGTATACTTTATTTTTAAATCTTCGACACCCACCTAAAACAAAGGGTTTCAGAGCGCCGTGACCATCAAATTTAGACCTTTGCCTTTGTAACCCTGTAGGGAGGCTGTGCCAGTGTCATTGTGTCATTAACTACTCAGTGTCCCCAGGACCTAACACCTTACTCAGGTGAGTTTGTCAAAACTGTGTGTAGTGATATTTTTCTATGGCCATGTCTTGTGTGACAAGATTAAAAAAAAATAATAATAATTATTATTCTGACATGCTTATGATCCTGGATGCTTTTTCTCCCTCTTCCTTTATCTCTTTGTTTGCAGGAGTAAAGGATGATCAATTTTAGCAAGTTTTATAAGTGTTTGATTATTTCTCAGTGGTAAAAGAAGGTGGAAGTATCTGTCATCCTGTAGGATTTGTTTTCTGTATAGCTCATTTTATGTCAGCAATTTTCTCTTCTTATTGATACATTGGCTTTAGGTGGGCCTAATGAACTTTTTGTGCCTAGCTTTCATTTTTTTCAACTTTCTTCACAATATTTCAGACATAGATTAATTTTAAATTTTATAGCAGGCAAATGGACAGTACAAATATAACATACAGGGGCTCTAAACTACCCTCTAAATCAGGTATTAATTGCAGGATTAGATTTGTTTTGGTTCTGGGGACAGAGCAAACCATTTGGTCAACCAAGTGCCAAATTTTTCTTCTTTATTTCTGATAGGTAAACTTATGAGTGCTCTGCTTAGTGGCCTGACAGATCGGAACAGTGTAATTCAGAAATCCTGTGCATTTGCCATGGGCCATTTAGTTCGGGTGAGTTAAATTTCTTGCTCAGTTAAGTGATTATACTTAGATAATTATACAGCATGACAGTATTGTTTCTTTTTTTCAGACCTCACGGGATAGCAGCACAGAGAAACTCCTGCAGAAGCTCAATAGCTGGTACATGGAGAAAGATGGTACCTTTTAAATATTTATATTATTTTAAGTTTAGATGTAAACAACCTAATCTGGTTTTATGTGCTTTGCTAGGAACATTTCTTATTGATTTTACTGTGGTCCATATTGAGCAATAGTCTGTTTAGATTAGTTACCCTTAAAAACAGTATCATAAGGATTGTGTGTTTTTCCTGCTTCTCTTCAGAACCCATCTACAAGACCTCTTGTGCTTTGACTATTCATGCTATTGGACGCTACAGCCCTGATGTATTGAAGAACCATGCCAAAGAAGTTCTGCCTTTGGCATTTCTAGGCATGCATGAGATTTCTGACGAGGAGAAATCAGAAAAGGAAGAGTGTAACTTATGGACTGAAGTGTGGCAGGAGAATGTACCTGGTAAGTAAACAGTACCTAAGACTTAAACCTATTTTTTAAAAATACAGCTGGAGTTTTTACTCACATTTTTTATTCATAAACTCCTGTAGCTGCTTTCCCAGGACCTTAATAGCATGTGTCCCGTTTGCTTTTGAGCCTGTATCCCAGTTGCTGAGTTCTCAAGGTTGACGCTCAGAGCTCTCCTCTTTCCTCTCTCATTGCTGCCCCTGTGTGAGAGTAGAAATGTTGCCCCAACAGAGTAGTTTTACTTACTTTAATTGAGAGTGAAGACTGATTTTATGTTGCCTTAGAGCATTATTTAGAGTAGTGCTTCTCAAACCCTCTCCCTTTTTTTTTTAACCTGGATCTGTGCATATAAATGGAATGAGGACTATTGGCATGATGCCCTCATGTACATACCCATGTACATGAAGTCCTGCAGTCACAACACCACCTGCTTTCTCTCCCTATTACAGAGTGGCATGATGTAACCATTGAGAATCACTGCTTTAGACTGTGGTCACTGACTATCTTTTCAGACTTAGGAAAGAAAAAGCAGTAATTAAAAAAAAAATTTTTTTTCCACTTAAAAGTTGCTTTAATTTTGCTGTTTGTAACCTAGGTTCCTTTGGTGGCATTCGGTTATACCTGCAGGAGTTGATTGCTATTACCCAGAAGGCTTTACAGTCTCAGTCCTGGAAAATGAAAGCCCAGGGTGCAATTGCCATGGCATCAATTGCAAAACAAACCAGCTCCCTGGTACCTCCGTATCTGGGAATGATACTGACAGCACTGCTGCAAGGTCTCGCAGGAAGAACATGGGCAGGAAAGGTAAAGGAACCACTCACGCCCTGTTAAACCCGAGGTCTCCTTAAAGATGATGACTTCTCTTTCATTTCTCACAAAAATTAGAATCTGGTTTTGTGAGACATCAGATGGATTGTTTTTGTGAATCAGAATTTCAAAGTGCAACCCACGTGTCCTGAATACTGCATAGTGATGCTGGAGATTGATTTTTACTTATCTTGTTCAGCTTTTTAAGATAAGTCTTAAACATGACCTCATGCACAGATCAGGGTTGAGCATATGTGAAACTGAGTAGCAAGGCAGGCTGTCCAAACCTGGATCGGAGGATGCTCATCTCTGGGCCTATGAATTAGTAACGGTCATTTTTTGCACAAGGGCGGTTGTAGGATACAGTGAACACTCAGCGGGGAAAATGAGATTGTGGCACCATGAAACAATCTACTTGATGCTGTAAATGTCAGTGGTGGCCAGTGCAGTACCACAGAAGAAGAGTTGGACTAAGAGCAGATTAGTTCTAACTCCGTGGTCCACATTTCTGCCTGTGTGACCTTGGGCAAGTCAGCTCTCCAGGCTTTATGAAATGGAGAGAAAGACAGTTATTCTGCATCTGTGGGTGTACTTATTAAACAGTAAGAGCCTAAAGATAAGAAGACTCTGGTTATTTTTTGTTGTCATAATTATGAAATTGTAGTCATGGTGCAAAGAATGTAAATGACACATGTGCTTAATAGCACCCTCATTTTTCAACCCCTTAGGAAGAACTGCTGAAAGCCATTGCCTGTGTGGTGACAGCTTGTAGGTAAGTGTTCTGTTAGTGAAGATGCCATTTCTTAAACTGAAGCCGAGAGTGGCGGCCTTTATTAATGGTTGTAATGCTTTTGTATGGGTCCTGTAGCGAAGAGCTGGAAAAGCCTGTGCCTAATCAGCCCAGCACAAATGAAATTATCCAAGCTGTTCTCAAGGAGTGCTGCAAAGAGAACCCCAAATACAAAATTGTAGCAATCAGCTGTGCAGCAGATGTCTTGAAGGCCACCAAAGAAGACAGATTCCAGGAGTTTTCTGACATTGTCATACCTCTCATCAAGAAGGTAATGACCACCTGTACCTTCTCAACTATCTGGTTTCTACTTCAAAAATTAAAAAGATTTGTTCTGTGTTCTGTTTGCATATTTTATTTTAGGATCAGTGTAGCTACAATTAGCAGAAAATCATTGCCCTCATGGTCCATGGTGTAGCTACATTCCAGACAGGTGATGGCAAAGCTGAAGAAAGAATGACAGATCAAAGTAGGCATGTCAGTGCTTTCTTAAGGAGAGTTCCTGGAAATGCTGCCTGGCATTTTCACTTCTGTCCTGTTGGCCAGTACTTAGCTGAAACCTGGCTGCAGATGCATTCTCGGTATCCATTAGTTCTCCATGGGAGAAGGGGACAGGGATTAGCTTTATTTTATTTATTTAAAAAAAAAATATATATATATATTTTATTTCGGAGAGAAAGGGAGAGGGAAAGAGAGAGAGAGAAGCATCAATGATGAAAGAGAATCATTGATTGGCTGCCTCCTGAATGTCCCCCACTGGGGATAGAGCCAGCAACCCAGGCATATGCCCTTGCCTGGAATCGAACCTGGGACCCTTCAGTTCACAGGCTGACCCTCTAACCACTGAGCCAAACCAGCCAGGGCTGGTTAGCTTTATTTTTAAAACAAAGCAGAAAGATGAGCTTATCGCAGGGGTTTCGACCTGCAAGCCAAGAAACTCTAGGCTACAGGAGTGGATATTGGAATGAATGGTCTCTATCATACAGGGTGGAGCAAAACTGGATTTCCAGTTGTTCATATGGAAAGTAATACAATAATTAGTAAGTGCTAATATAAGAATAATCTCTCTGTTTTGTGTACTCACAACTGTAAACATATTTCTGCCCCACCCTGTGGTTAAAATAAGCTTTGCCTTTGAACTTGTGCAGAAGCCACCCCAGCCATGCTAGAATGAAGATAGAGAGTTGAATATATTACTGTTAATGGCCTCTGCCATATATTGGGGGGTGGGGGGGAGTGCACAGAGTTTGATCCAAAACGGACTTTAGTTTCATTTGGAAAATAAAGTACTTGTTTTTAAAGAAATAGGGTATAGTTTCACTATTTTTTGTGAAACATGAATAATTTTAAATAGCCTTATTTCTTGTGTTGCTTATTTGTAATTGTTTTCTTTGAGTAAAAAGGCTATTTAAATAATATTACCTATATAATGGATTTGAAAGAACTATATTTTGAATTGATGATATTTCAAGCTAGCTGGATGAGTCACTTACCAACCTGTTTCCTTATTATAGGAGTTTGGATTTAGTTCATGGCCAAGTTCTTTCACATTTAATTCCATGATTCTAATGCAAGTATTTTTATGTGGTGCTCAAAATACTACATATACAGTGTTTGTTTTCCTCTTTGCTTCAGATTTTCTTTAAGCGATTTCCCAGAACATAATGCCAAGACATAAGACAATTTATAAATACATACTTTTTTGAAAATCCTCCAAGTGACTCATTCAGCTAGCTCGAAATATCATCAATTCAAAATATAAGTCTTCCAAGTCCATTATGTAGATAATATTATTTAAATAGCCTTTTTTACTCAAAGAAAATAACTACAATTCTTGGTTAACATCTCCTACTTTGGCACCCTGATTATTTTAATAGTAAATCTGTAACTTTGAAAAAAATTACATTATTCTTTCCTTTTTTGGTATGTCCTAGAACTCTCCTGAAAGCATTGGAGTCCGGACAACCAAAAATGAAGACGAGAATGAGAAGGAAAAGGAAGTGCAGCTGGAATCCCTGCTAGGAGCCTTTGAGGGCCTAGGCAAAGCCTGGCCCCGAAATATGGAGACTCAGCGTAAGCACCAGAACCTGCACTCGAAGAAGTGCTATAATCAGAGGTTATTAATGAGAGCGGAGATATTCTTAGCGACAAGTTATTGTTTCTTGCACCTTCTGACTGATTAATAGGATTATCCAACACAAATTTTACTCCTCCATTGGCAAGTAATCCTATTGTATTAGTTTGCTAGGGTTGCTGTAACAAAGTACCAAAGACAGGTGGCTTAACCAACAGAAACTTTCTCACAATTCTATTTGAGATCAGGGTGTCAGCAGTGTTGTTTTCTTCTGAAGCCTCTCTCCTTGGCGTGTAAATAACCATCTATGTCTGCGTCCTAATCTCTTCTTCTGAGGATACCAGCAGTATCAGGTTAGGGCCCACCCTAATGACCTCTTTAAAGATGCTGCCTCTCAGTACCGTCATTCTGAGATTCTCAGGGTTAGGACTTGGTTATGAATTTGGGGGAACGCAATTCAGCCCTTAACACCCATGATATAGATCTAGTTCGACTGTAAAAAGAATTATTTTACTCTTCTTTGTGATACAATTTGCTGAGCAATCTACAGAATATATTAGTGGGGTTTCTTCATCTTGGAAATTAGTGGTCTTGTAAGTAAACAAATCTTTAATAAGCAAGTGAAATCTCTGTTTCACTGAGAACCTTGAAACTTTTTGAGAGATTTTCAGAATTGGACGTGTATTCCCAAAGGGCTAAGTAGATGGACAAACAGTAAATTAGTGCAGACTGGGACCTTGAACTTGGGAATTAGGGTCCTCTGAAGTTTGCCTTCTGTTAGTTTCTGTAGTGTTTTCCCCCCAGACACCTTAATATGTTTGAGTGTTATTAAAAAAGTATGTTTATTATTTGTTATTGGATTTGTCTGAAATCAGATTTAAGATTGTCTTTGAGCCTTCCCTTTTTTGTGTGAACTATGAAAAGTGTATTTGCCATGTATAGGAAGGATTTTCCAAAAGATACGTATTTATAAATGGCCTTATGTCTTGGCATTATGTTCTGGCCTGCAGTAGAAGTCTCCTTTTTTTTTTTTTTTATGCCATTAGGGATACTGACTTTTTCTTGAATGAGGTAGAAAAAGTAGTCAATTTATATAAAAAGTAATGGCCTGGTGCATAGAAAGGAAATTAATTAGAAGAAACATTCATGTAGTAATTACATTACTGCAAAAAATTACATGTCATAATAGCATGTATAGATAGTATTATAAAATTAAAACATGCATGCGATAGGCACCAGCGAGAGGTTTACATGCACGAGTCAATGTTTACTTTTTAAATTGCCTGGGCTGGGCGAATCAGTCGGACAGACAGACGGTTCGTCACCTAGCCTTTTATCTATATAGATGATTCTTAACCAAAGCAGTTTATTTTAGTGTAAGGCATAGAAATATATATTCACTTACCAGTTATTGAGGGGAAGGTTGAGCCTTTGAGAATTGAACTGTTACACATTGACTTCTCGTACATCTTACTCACAAGGTATCATCTATAATTTCTGAGTTCTTTTTCTTTATTGTAGAAAAAGAAGCTAAAATCTCTTATGCAGCAATTCCAGTGCAGAATTCTTATGGATTTTTACTGCCATCTGTCTTTACATATGTGAATCTAACTAAAAATAAGGACTTAATGTTGACTTTATACACCTATTTCATCAGTTAGTGTACTATTAATTATATAATTGAAATTGCAAGTGCAGTTGGTGTGATTGGTTTGGGAGAAGAGAGCTGATGCCTGTTGGTAAGCCCACAGCGTGCGGAAGCTCCTGCATGTCCCCGGGAGCTCCCGTCTCCGGAGTTCTGCTTTCTTGTCACTCAGGGTGTTCTACAGGGGAAGCGACTGTGGTAAAGATTCAGTGTCAGCTCCTTGGAGAAGGATACTGCTTTGAAAATGAACATTTATAAACAGTTTTACTGGACCTTCTTGGGAGAAGTTGTGATCAGGGAAATTTGTTTGGGAATTGGACACAAAGTCAGCTTGACGTTCTGTTTGTTTTTGAAATGTCATGGCTTTAACTAAAGGTATTTGTTTTATTTTCCTCCTCCCTTTTTTCTGTCTTCCTGTCTCCCACTCATCTCTGCCCCTCTGTTCCTCTGTTTCTGTCTCTGTCCTTCCATCTGTCCTCACTCGCTCTGTCTTTTGCTTCTTCACACGCCCTGTCCTACTGGTCCCATTCTGTCTTTCTTCCCAGGTTGTTATCGGCAGGAAATATGCAAATTGATGTGTGACCGGCTAAAACTCAGCACCTGGAAAGTGCAGCTAGGAGTCCTACAGTCAATGAATGCCTTTTTTCAGGGGTAATTTGCTTCATAGTTCATTTATTTTGTCCTTTTCCACCTTAGCATTTTATATATAATCAATGAAACTTAAAAAAAAAATTTAAAACTAAATGCTAGAATGACATCATAAAGTGATACATGCAGATGAAAATTATTTATGCCAGAAAGGTTTTGGAATATTTCTTAAAACTGATATTTGTGTCTTGCTTTCTGATTTTTGTAGATTAATGCTTTTGGAAGAAGAATATGCAGATCCTGAGGCTTTGACTGAAATTCTCCTTGAAACTTGTAAATCAATCACATATTCTTTAGGTGAGTGTGATAAACTGACATTGATAAGGGGTCCTGATTTTAAAGGTCAGGGAGCTAAGCTTCATATATTTCCTACTTTGTGCTAGGAACTAAGTTTATGGAACCACTGAACTATCCTATTTAATATACTCTGTATGACCAGACTGATATATATCAACCTGGAACTATAATTTAGGATTTTAGCTCCTAGATTAGAAAAACCTTTGTGATAAGAGTTTTTTAAAAAAACTTTTACTTGAAAATACTTTTAAACTTACAGAAAAGTTGCAATAATAGTACATGTAGCGCACATATGAGTGAAATCATATGGTTCTTTATTTTTTCTGTAGGACTTATTTCACTAGCATTATATTCTTCAAGATCCATCCATGTTGTTGAAATGGCAGTATTGTATTATCTATGGCTGAGTAGTAGTCTGTTGTAATATGTATGTAATACATCATCTTTATTCAGTCATCTGTCGAGGGGCATTTTGGTTATTTCCATGTATTCACCACTAGGAATAATGTTGCAGTGAACATAAGAATACACAAATCTCTGGGAATAAATGTTCTCAAATTTTTCAAGTACATACCCAGAAGAGGGTTGCTGGGTCATACGGTAACTCTATTCTTAATTTTTTGAGGAACCTCCATCGTGGCTGTACCATCAGCAGTGAATGAGGGTTTCTTTTTCTCCACGACCTCTCCAACACTTATTTTACTTGTCTTGTTATTAATAACCATTCTAACAGGTGTGACATGTAGTTAATGAAGCTAAGCATGTTTTCATATATCTGTAGGTCATTTGTATGTCTTCTTGGGAGAAGTGTCTTTGGATTGCTTGTTTTGTTGTTGTTGAGTTGTATAATGTAAAACTGAAAGCAACAAATGAATAAACAAGATAAGCAAAAACTCAGCCCCGGCCAGATGGGTCATTTCAATAGAGCATCATTTCCATATGCCAAGGTTGTGGGTTTGATCTCTGATCAGGGCACATGCAAGAATCAACCAATGAATGTATATGTGGAACAATATATTGATGTTCCCCCACTCCCTCTAAATCAATGCAAAAAACACACAAAACAAAACAAAACAAAACAAAAAAAACAAAAACAAAAACAAAAACACAAAAACCCTTATAGACACAGACAATGGGTTGGTGGTTACCAGAGGGCAAGGAGTGTGGGGGAGGGGTAGTAAAGTGTAAAGGGGTCCAATATATGGTGACTGAGGAGATTTTACTTTGGGTGGTAAATATAATACAATATACAGTTGATGTATTATAGAATTGTATACTTGAAAACCTATATGATTTTGTTAACCAAACCCACCCCAATAAATTTAATTTTAAAAAGCTAGCAAAAACAAACAAAAACCTGAGCTCAGTGATTTGCCAGGCTGAGCTCTCAGACATGGACGATGCCACCCTGGGGACAGGAAGGTTGGGCTGCCATGAAGAGGGGTGACTTTCTCATAAGCCTGTGCTTCGGTTTCCCTCCTGTTTCATGCTGAGGGGCCCAGTCAAGACATTAAATAAAAATAGAACATATAATATCTATATATCTTTAAATATATATATATATATATATATATATTTACAGAGAGGAAAGGAGAGGGATAGAGAGTTAGAAACATCAATCAGCTGCCTCCTGCACTCCCCTCACTGGGGATGTGCCCACAACCAAGGGTACATGCCCTTGACCGGAATCGCACCTGGGATTGTTCCGCAGGCTGACACTCTATCCACTGAGCCAAACCGGTTTTGGCCACCTATATATCTTTTAACGAAAGTTACCTGTTAACATTTTGCCCTTTTTACTTAAATCATTACTTCTATATACATATTTTTCTTGAACCATTTGAAAGTATTGTTTACATCACACCCCGTTATCTCTAAATTTTTCAGTGTGCATTCTCTTACATCAGATCGGTACAGTTAACAACTTTCGGCAGTATACCAATGATGCAATTTAAAAAATCAAATTCTTTATTGTTCATGGTCTAGATTTTCTGTTGACTTGTAATGTTTTTTATAGAATTTCCCCCCTCCCCTCCATTGAGGAATTTCAGTCCGGGATCATTTATTGAATTTAGTTGTTATATCTTTTTATTCTTCTTTAATCTGAAACACTTCCTCTCAGCTTTTCTCTGTCCTATATGACAGTGACAATTTTGAAGAAAAGGCTCCCCACATCTTTTTTTAATTGTAGGGTTTCTCATGTTTCCTCCTGATGAGATGCAGGTCATGACTTCCCAGTTGGACACTCCCTCCATAAGTGACGTGCCTCACATCAGGAGGTACGCAGTGTCCATCTGCCCTCACTGGCGATGTTAATTTGGTTATCTGGTCAAGGTATATTCAGTTTTCTCTACCTTCTAGTTATTCCCCTCCCCCCACACACACCTTCCTTGTATCTAATAAGCAGCCTGTGGGGAATACTTTAAGACCATTTAGGTAACCTGCTCTTCTTTACAGCTGTCTGGGGAAGACACGTGAAGCCATGCAGGCATGCTGCTCCTCTGCAGAAGGCCTTCTAGACTTAGCACACATCAAGGTTTCTTCCTGAACCTGCTTTTACTGAGATGGCTTTCTAACTCCAGCCTCCCTCTCTTTTACCTTTTGATAGTTGGCATCCTCATAAGCAAGATCCTACCTCTCCCTTCCTCTATTATTGATACTGATTCATGGATTCCTTTTCTCCCAGTTGGTTTATAATTGATTATTTTTCTTAATTTGTTACTCATATGGTCACAGATTTGGCCAGTGCAGGCTCCTTCAAGCTGACTCCTGTATCCTCTTGACAGGTCACCATCATTCTTACAGGCCCTTCTGTACTTTGTAACAGAACAGGATGTTATAAGCTCATCTTGTGCTTTCCTTGCTGTGAGTTTGGTTGTGTTAATTTTTTTCGGTAGACAATTTCACCATGAACTAGATGCTTTATCTATTCTAGAGCAATGGTCACCCACTGGTGGTTCATGAGGTCTGAAAGGGTGGTGACAGCTGATTTAGAGTAGACATCAAGGAAGTATGTTTTTTAGTTGTAATTCTTGGAGGTGGCATGCTTTTGGATAAAGAACTGGCAGTGAAGAAACTGGTCTTTACAGGTCTCAGGCAGGTGTCTCTGATTTTGCCTTCACCCTGGGTCATGTAATGTTCTTTGTTAATTTGAGGTCATGCAACCTAAAGACCCTTCTTAGGTATTATGAGAAGATGAATATGTGTTCATCTTTTGAATTCCCACTTCTAAAATGGGCCCTTTTAAATATTGCCATTTGGTGTGGTGATTGATATGTTTGGTGACACATAGCACATTTCAAGTATTTAATGGTAGATTACTCGGAAAGGGAAGCTTACTTCAGAAAAGGTGTGTCTTACCCTGAATTTGTCATTTCTTAACATCTTTCAGTAACATTAACTTAATCTTGGAGCTTTTGTTTCAAAGATACATAAAACAAGTAATGTGCATTATGTGATTTTTTTTCTTAGAAAATAAGACGTACTCATCTGTGAGAACAGAAGCTTTATCTGTGATAGAATTACTGCTTAAAAAGCTTGAAGGTGAGTTCCTGATAGTTCTGATTGAAAGCTGGAAAGCCAGAATATTTTATGGCATATGTTTTAGAAATTGTTTTATTTTGTTTTTAATAAGCATATACTCTAAATTACAAATTAATACACACACACACACACACACACACACTCACACACGTCTAAGTGGGATAGACAAAGCTAAAACCCTTAAATTTTATTAAAGTGTTTAAATTTTATGAAGCTGTAGTTATCTTAGAATAATAGTTTTTGTTTCCAGTATGAATCCTGATTTAATCCTGTTATTACGGCACATGGTTGACAGGGCGAAGAATAGCTCACTGTCCCATTGTAAATAAACAGAATGACTCACTGAAAAGTGGAGTTGGGAAAGCATTTTAACAATTATCCACCCGAGTCATCTAATTTGATAGCATTTTCTTAATCCTATTTTTCCCTGTTTTCCTTTTTTTAACCTTCTTATAAAGAAGATTTCTTCTTCTTTAAAAAAAAAATATATATTTTATTGATTTTTTTACAGAGAGGAAGGGAAAGGGATAGAAAGTTAGAAACATCAACGAGAGAGAAACATCGATCAGCTGCCTTCTACACCCCCCCCCCCCCCCCACTGGGGATGTGCCCGCAACCAAGGTACATGCCCTTAACCAGAATTGAACTTGGGACCCTTCAGTCTGCAGGCTGACGCCCTATCCACTGAACCAAACTGGTCAGGGCAAGAAGATTTCTTCTAATGGCTGTGGTAAAAGAAAATATTTTTTTTTCAGTGGTGTATCTGTTACTAATTTGAAAGGAGGCCTCTTTTTTCTTTTGTTTTATTATTTTAACCCCAGGGAATGGGGAAGAAGGAGTAGTTTTCTCAGGTCCTGTATATTTGCAATTTTTACTTCTTTATTTTTGTTTAGCATTTAAAATACCTCTCCTAGGGCTCCATAAAACAGGCTTTTTAGATTCATTAACACTATACACCTTGTAATTCCTTTTTTCTTTGTTGAAATGAAAGAGCAAGGCCCCTCATCAGATCATTGAATTTGCACTGTTTGCCAAATATGCATGAACGTATTCTAGGTGAATAAAATGAGGCTAACTGGTGAGGTAATGTGCCAAAGTGGCAGAACCTCACAAATAAAACTTAGGATCTTTACTTTGAGTTTCTCTGATGCTCCCCTTAAAGAAAGGATTAGTAAATTATCATCTGTTGAAACTGACTGTGCAATTTTGAAATTTGTTTAAGATTTTTTTAACAACAAACATCTATACTACTAATAAGATAATAAAAAGATAATATGCTAATTAGACTGGATGTCTTCTGGACAAAGCCATGGTGGGTGGGGGCTGAGGCAGAGGTGGTTAGGGGTGATCAGGCCAGCAGGGGAGGGCAGTTAGGGGGTGATCAGGCTGGCAGGGGAGCATTTAGGGGTGATCAGGTAGGCAGGCATAGGCAGTTCAGAGCATAAGGCAGGCAGGCAGGCAGGCAGAGGTGGTTAGGAGCAATCAGGCAGGGAGGCAGGTGAGCGGTTAGGAGCCAGCAGTCATGATTGCGAGAGGGATAGTCCCGGATTGGAGTGAGTGCAGGCTGGCTGAGGGACTGCCCACCCCATACACGAATTTTGTGCACTGGGCCTCTAGTATCTTATAAAGAGGGTTTATGTATTGTTGATGATCTTTTGGTCACTTTGTGCTTTGCCTTGATACTTCCTACTTATCACTTTGCCTCAGCATCCCTAGATGCTTTTCATCTCATTAATACTGGGGCAGAGGATGGAACTCCCTGATAGGTTCTCAGGTTATTGTCAATAATTAGGATTTGAGACAACTGCTGAACCTGTGATCATTGTATACTAAGTTGTTATCAGGTGGTTGCTTTGCATTTATTTTGGGGGTATGATATATGGAGGAGAAGCAGAATGACTAGTTTGTTTTTTTGTACTTGCTTGTTCTATGAGGAATCTTTTTTTTTCTTCTTTCTCTTTCGATTCAGAGTCTAAACAGTGGGAAAGTTTGACATCTGAGTGCAGAACGCTCCTGATTGAATCTTTAGCCACTATGGAGACAGACAGCCGACCTGAGCTGAAGGAGAAAGCATCATTGCTGAAGAAAACACTTGAAAATCTGGAATAATTTAGAAGTGGAAGAAACGAACAAGTGCCATGCTCGTTGTGATGAAAATGGTGGTATTCTTTGAAAAACCAAGTGGGAAAAATAAAGATTAATCTGTAGCATGCATCATTCCTTGGCTGAAATAAAAACAAAAAAATGCCTTAAATTTTGTTCCTTATTAGCTTTATTTTATTTGATGTTTTAAAAGTATCTGGGCTGAGTGAGCTTAATGAAACATGAATGTTTGAGAGGTGGTTGTTGGTAAAACTGATGGAAATAGTTATTAGAGATTAAAGCTGTCATTAAAGGGATAAACAATGTTGTAGAGAAGCTGGATTAAAAAAATCTCAGAACTGCACCTACATTGAATGAAGTTGTTTCAGGAAGGGGCTCTGTAATCAGTTGAACTCCCTTGCTTTACTCCTGAAGAAATGGGTTGTGTGCTGACAGCTTCCTTTCTGAGGCCTGTGCGAAGGCCAGAACCCAGGAAATTTTCTTTTACAACCTTCTGCCAATCACTGCTAACCCTGACCGACCAGAGAAACAAGAACTGAACTCACATCATTGGATTCTTGAAATTCATAAGCTGAATGTTATTTGTTTAGATGATTGGTTTTTAGAAAGTAATTGTTTAGCACCGTTCTTTATGGGTTGAGAGGGAGAATTTGGTTTTCATATGATAGTTCTGATTGTCTTTTTTTTTTTTTTAATCCTTTCCTGAGGACATTTTTTTTTTAAATTGATTTTAGAGAGAGAGGAAGGAAGGAAGAGAAACATCAATAGGTTGCCTCCTGTACACGCTCCAACCTAGTATTGAACCCCAAACCTCGGTATGTAACCTGACTGGGAATTAAACCCAGGACCTTTCAGTGTACAGGATGATCCTCCTACCCAGCAGCACTGGCCAGGCTGATTGTCCTCTTGTCACAGGCAGATTCAGATAGGTTAGGGCAAGATTGATCATTCTGTCTGTGGTTGCTTATTTTGTAAAACCCAAACCAACAATGAAGTCATGACTGTTGATTTAAACCATTTATAATCTCAAAACCATAAAAGCACCTTAAAATTTTATACTCACTTTTATGCTAACAGTAAGACTTTAGGATAGAAAGGAAAGCATTTTAATTTGCCATCTGGGAATAACGTGTCACCGTTCAAGGTAAATAATTACAGCTTCCTTCCCTTCGCTGCTCATGCCCCTGCCAAAGGCTGTAGGGTAAGGGGAAAAACAAGTTTAACGAAGGTGTTTTAGGTAAATTGAGAACACTAGCTCACCTTGGATTCCAAGCTCAGAATTGCTTTATACTCAGTATTGCCCTTTACTGACATTAACACCAGTGTTAAAATATCATGCTTATTTTTGGTGTGGTTTCTATTGAGCAATGAATGTATTTCAAACTTTCTTGACTGTGAACAAGAGTAAAAATAACTTTTCACATTTGACCCCCAACAGTGTGTGTGTGTGTGTGTGTGTGTGTGTGTGTGTGTGTGTGTGTGTGAGAGAGAGAGAGAGAGAGAGAGAGAGAGAGAGAGAGAATATAAAATCGTTAACTGAAATAAATATCTTACTATGTGTGATATACTTTGACCCCCCCACCCCCTTCATCTTTACTGTTTGAAATGCTCAGTAAATTTATTCCCTGACTCATAAATGGGTTGCTGTTCACAGTGTGGAAAACAGTGCATAGGTAGTACCTCACCTTGGCTGTGTATGCTGTGTTCTGGGGTTGCTTCTGATTTGGGAAGGGGTTTACAAAGAAAATTTAAGTGTTTATTTCTGAAGCATGTTCTTAGCTGATAGTGAATATAATTGTGAGCTTTAGTACATCATGAGTTTTAAGGAACCTATCGTGAACTTCCACTTGAGAAGGCCTTTGCTTTAGAGAAAATCAACTTCGGATGTTTTTCAGAAAGCTTATGGCCTCACAGTGCCCTCTGACTTTCATTTTCAGTCCCTGGGACGCTATTCCCAGGCAAGAACGCAGGGGAAGCCAGGTTTTACAGAAACAGTGTAAGGGCAGGAACTGTGCTCTCGGCCCATACGAGATGTTAAAGCCTCATCAAAATTTATGCTTAATAACGTTTTGTTACTCAATATTGGGAACTTCCCATGGTGCTGAGAGCGGTGCTAAGATGCTTGGACCTTAGTGCTTCGTGCTAGTGAATTAATTTCTGTTAGCTTTCTAAGCACATTTCTAATTTATACACTTAATGCCTTCATCAACCAGCCCAGTCAGCTGCACGAGTAGTGCTGAATCCTGTCTCCCAGTGCAGCGCGTGTGTACGTGTGTGTTCGCATTTATGTAAAAGGGTGAAGAACAGTGTGTGTGACTGTGGAGTGCTGATGTTGGTGAACAAATGGAGGAAGGACCCGTGCGTGTTTGTCTTCTGCCTTCATTTTCCAAAGCTCTCTGGAACTGGTTTTTGTAATTCTCCCCCCGTGCCTCCCCCCCCCCCCCCCCCGGAATATTGTACCACTTGTCATACAAGCGCCTGATTGAGATAGTCCAATTATTAAATTCCTTATTCCTGGAGTGAGTACACTATAGATACATCTTCCTAAATCTACCGTTACACGGAAAGGAGGTTTGGCAGTTGGTCAAAACAATGACAGTAGTATAACATTGTCTTTGTGGTGGTAAAAGAGCAGCAGTTTCTTTAATGTTTGTGTCCAATTTTTAGTTGCAGTGTGTCTGCCTGTGATCCAGTTTACCTGCACACTAAAGCAGCCTGCCACCAAGCCCCCTGGCTTTCCCCTGCCATCCTTTCCATGTGTATTTACTAAGAAGAAAAAATACGTGACCATGTTATCTAGTAGCAATCGCACTGTGTGAGCACTGTCTGCCCCTCGGGGGAGTTTCTGTCGGCGCCCCTACCATGTATCCACGCTGCTTGTGAAGTACAGGGACTTAACTTTGACCTTGGCGCTCATTGTAATGTACAAACTGTTGTTAATGGATATATATGTAACAGATTTTTGTATTTTATATGCAAAGTCTTCATAGAGTCCTCTGCAATATGTACTGGGCTAGCTAAGCATGTGACGGTCTTATTTGAGAGGAAAATCCTACCCATGCCTAAGAAGGTGTGAAGTAAATAAAAGCTGCATGACCAGTTCTCCTGAAGTAGTGCATTGATTTTTACTGTTTCTCTAGGAGAAGAGTTTAGCTTCTGACATATTTGGCTAGTTATACTTGAAAAACCGAAAAAGGCCCAACAGCCTGCCTCTGCTTGGCTGCCTCTGCTGATTCACCATTAATTCCAGAGTGTGGCTGGCGTCTTTTGAGACATCTTGGGAGAAGTCATTATGGGCCCCTCTATATGTTTGTGCTCCCTTAATCCCATCATAAAATGTCTAAAATCTGAGGGCTTAAAAACAAAACAAACACCACCACATTTACAATTTATATTTTTATAGGTTTCAGAGAGGAAGAGGGAGAGAGACAGAGACAGAGAGGGAGAGAAACATTAACTATGAGAGAGAATCACTGATCGGCAGCCTCCTGCACACTCCACACTGTGGATTGAGCTCACAATCCAGGCATGTGCCCTGACTGGGAATTGAACTGTGACTTCCTGGTTCATAGGTTGATGCTCAACCATCTGAGCCATACCAACGGGTGACCCTTCTATCATTAAATATGGGCCCTACTTTACTGTCTAACATGTGACAAATCTAGAAATCATATTCCCCTCCCACTCCAGAATTGCTGCTTTTTTTTTTTACTTCCTGAACTAATTCTGTAAAGTCTCAATTCTTTACTGTATGAGCCCACTGAGGCCTCTGCTCCGTTAGCTTGGTGATCAGGTAATGATTTGACATTTTCTTAAATTTCCTGTACCCGTAGTTCCCCATTCTGATAACTACTGATGCTGTAAAATCCAAAGCTCCGTTACCCAAGACGGTTGTGCTTATGTGATTTTAATTGCTTTTTGGGGAGTAATAGTGGGAATAGAGAATAGCTATGACCAGCCAACAACCTAGAATTCCACATGAGATAGTCACTATTTTTAGAATATAAGGCTAAGACCCTTAGCCTTCCCTAGTATTAGGTATTTCTCATTGGCTAGTTTCTCTATTCTTTTTAGTCCTCAAGATTTCTGGGCCTTCTCCTGTCTTCCTAATACCTTCACTCTCCTCTCTCCCAGGGTCCCATTCCCTTCTAAAGAAGCCGGGAGTGAACTTTATAACTTCATTAGTAAATAGGATAATTGAGTTATCTTTGTTAAAATCTTTTCCCATTTGAATGAGCCCAGGCCCTGCTTTCACAATAGCTAATACATCATTCTAAATTTTACATTAGGATTCATTTAGCTTATTGGTTATAACGTTGCTGCTATAAAATTTTATTGTTCCCATCATATCCACACAATTCTTGTTAGTCATTCTACTACCTCAACATGTTCCTGTAACCGACAATGGAATCTCTTCTGGGTCACTATGTTTCAACTAGCTGTTAGAAAATCATTGAATTTTATTCATCTTTTTATTATTTCCTCACGGTAGATGAGGACTGTGATGGCTGTCCCTAACCCCTGGGGCCAGCTGGGTGGGGAAAGGGCCCCTGCACAAAGCGCTGAGGCCCTCCTCCTCAGGGCCTGCTGGACAGCCCACGTGTTCCGTATTGGACCCCATCCGGTCCCGACCACGTGCGGGCTGATTCCTGCACCAGCTGCGCCCTCGGTAGCAAACACACCGTGATCCGCGGTGGCGGCGGCCAGGTGGCCGGTCCACTCGGTCCCAGCCATCCAGGGAGGACAAGACAGAGAAGCGGAGGCCTCGGACATCCCCTGCAGGCCTGTAGGAGCAGCCTCGCTCAGTGCTCTGAGCTGGGAGGTCCGGTGGGGGGTGAGTCTCACCTTGAGGGTCTCCTTGGGGCGCGCAGGCACCTGGGCCGCGGGCCCTGCACGCGCCCACCCGCCCAGCAGCCCCTGGACGTGTTGCTGCTGGAAACCTGACGGCCACCTGGGGGCAGAGCGGAGGGGCGGGGTGCTGAGGCCTCGCCCAGGCCCCGGGACCCCGGGGACCCCAGGTACGGAAGGTGGTGCCCATTGCACAGCCGCCCCGGGACCCTGGGGGGCCGCCCGGGTGCCCATGCCCCATTCCGCCGGTCCGGTCCTGGGGGGGCAGAGGCCGACCACAGGGCGGGCCCCCACCCACCTGCAAGTTGCTCCCTCTCCCTCCTGCAGGTTCACTGCACTGTCAGAGGGGACGGTGGAGGCATGTTGCCCCGTTAACACTGAGTACATCGGTATCTGAGAACAAGGACATTGTCTCACATAACACGGCAGGACATTAGGAAGCTCGGGAAACGCCATGGTCCATGCAGCATTGCCTCTAATCCACAGCCCGCGTTCAGGGCTGGTCTGTTTTCCGGCGGTATTCGAGTTTTTGTCTTTTGTCCCATGTCCTCTCCAGAGCTCATGTTCTCCTGGCTTGATGACGCTCAGTGCTGGGTCATGGCTTGTTGCTGTCTCTTCAGTCTCCCGGAACATTTCTTTAGCTTGTTTGTTCGTTTGTTTGCTGATTTCGATTTTGGAGGTAGAAGTTAGGGAGAGCTAGAGGTTGGTTAGTTTGCACAAAATTCCTCAATTTAATTTTGTCTGGTTTCCCTCATAATCAGATTCAGGTAATATGATTTTGTTGCTGTTGTTTCTTCTCCCCCTCCTCCTCCTCCTCCTCCTCCTCCTCCTCCTCCTCCTCCTTCTTCTTCGTTTTTATTAATCCTCTCCTGAGGATTTTTTTTTTTTTTTTTTTTTTTTTTTTTTACAAACAGTGGGAGGAAGGGAAGGGGGAGAGGGAGAAAGAGAGAGAGAGAGAGAGAGAGAGAGAGAGAGAGAGAGAGAGAGAGAGAGAGAGAGAGAGAGAGAGAGAGAAACATGGATCGGTTGCATCCCACACACACCCCCACTGGGGTCAGGGATAGAAGCGACCCTTGGGTGCGAGGCTCTAACCACTGAGCCACTCGGGCCAGGTACTGTCCTTTTGATAGGAATACCGCAGAAGTAAGTGATGTTGTGTCCTCCCGGCATCTTACCAGAAGGCAGCTGGAGTCAACTTGTGCTGTTATTGGTAATGTTGAGGTGGTTATCCTCCGTGTTTCTCCACTTGAAGCTATTATCCTGATTTGGAAATTAATAAGTAGTTTGGGGTGAGATACCTTGCCACCATGGAAAGATCGTGTTTCTCATTCAGTTTTTACCTAGGATAACTGTGATACTTAAATTTACCCACTATAACCTTTTACCTATGATAAGCTAGTACTACAACCACTTTAACCTCAACCGATGCTTTTCTATACCCATTTCTATATTCGTTGGCATCCTACTGTAAGGAAGAACCTTCCTTCTCCCTTCCCTCCTTCCAAGAACTCATGCGTTCTTATTGTATTTAAAGGATTGTAATCCTCTCTTACCATTATTGATTTTGATACTCAAAGTAATCAGTCCCAGATTTGGCCAATGAGAGCATATTGGATAAAATTTCTGGTTACTTGTAGGGGCAAGTAGTGTAAAGGATAAATTTTGTTCCTGTGATCTCTGAAAACTAGGGAGTTATTTTCAAAAATGAAACAATATGTATCTCAGAATTCTAGGGATTTCTATTCTCTATATACTGTTAAATATTCTACAGTGCAATCATTAAAGGAAAAAAATCTTGATAGAGGTGGGATGGACAGGAAGGAAATAAGACTATTTTTATGTATACTCTGAAATTCTTTTGGGGTAACTCATTCCCACTCCGTCTCAACTTTTAAAAGTTTGATATAATTGGATCTTTGGGACATTATCCCTGAAGGATCTGAAGTTTCAAACTGCTGTAATACATGGCTGCTAAACTTTAAATTGTTCGGGGACAGTAGGTATTCCCCAAAACAACAGAGGGTTTAAATGTACACAGTATTTCAGTTGCTATCCTTTGGTATTTTTAGTGAGAGAGGCAACAGTCAATACTTTGGAAAGAAATGAGTTGCACTGTTGATTTTTACATAAGATGTTTAACATTTCTAACGTGGATGCATTTATTCTTTCTCTCACTTAGCTAACTATGAAGTGCATCTTAAAACAAGATTTGGAGTTGGTGACAGGGAATTTGTGTCAGAGGACCAACTTTTCTTGGCTACTATTTTTAAACAATAGAGTTTAAAGCTAAGCCTGAAGGATTAAGATGCACCAATCAAGTCCCAGACAACTGGGCTGATTTTTCATTCTAAAAAAATAAATAAATAAATTGTGTTTTCTTTTTTAAAATCCTCACCCAAGGATATGTTTTTATTGATTTTTAGAGAGAGCAAAAGGAAGAAGGAGAAAGAGGGAGTCTTGCCTCCCATACACATCCAGCCCGGGATTGAACCTACACCTTTTGGTGTATGGGACCATGCTTCCACTAACTGAGCCACCCGGCCAGTGCCAATTGTGTTTCCTCCGCTGGTTTTAAGAGCAGCACCAAATTTTTTTTTTAAGGTTTCTTTAAAATAATATCTTACAATAATATAATAAGATTTTTATAGAGAATTTGTTAAGTAGAAAATTTGGCAGAGACATCCCTAAAAATAACCTAACAGATGAATAAGAAGTAACTACTGTGATGTAGAAAAATGAAACTTTTAGGAAGAAAAGCAAACACTCTGCTTTTCTGCCCAAGTACCACAGAGGGAGCTAACACAGACAAGTATTCCCTGGACCGCTAACCAAGGTACCAGAGTTACTGATGGTGTGTGGACCTTCAGTGTCAGCTGCTCAGGGACTGATGACTACTACAAACACGCAGACAAAAATGAAAGGACTGGCTCATAGGCTGGATGAGAGGCCATGGAACAGAAGTCAAAGATAATACTGTAATGTAAGTGAAAAGAACCCTGTAATATATGAAAACCGTTTGAAAAATATTGTGCCCCATCCTACGGTACCTTTAAAATCTGGAGAACGGGGAGACAGATGAGAGCATTGATTGAAATGGAGAAATGGGGGGAAATGTCAGTGATGAGGAAGCGAAGCCTGAAGGATTAAGATGCACCGTGTAACTGAGGAGTTTGTCTATGAAAGGGAGAGCAGAAGTAGGGTGGCAGTTAACACATGCAGCTTGACAATGACCAAGTGCATTTTTAAGAACAGGTGTGCTTGTAAACAGCAAGGAAAGGACTAGTGGGGAGAGGAAAAAGATAGAAGGTGATAAAGAGCAATGCCACTGCAAAAGCAAGGGAGGCTCAGCAATGCTTTTGTTTAATATCGTGACATGTCAAAATAAATAAAAACTCTAGTGTCATGTTGATTACAGGTGATCTTTGCAAAGAAATTTTAAGATAATTTAAGCAGGGAGCTTAATGTCTGCATTCCCTGGGTCTTCCTGAGTGTTAACACGAGCATTGCCTGGGTGTAATTTTTAGATCTGTTTATGTACTCACAAAGGTATAGGTGTCGATAAGGAAGGAAACTGTACAGGGGCTGAAACCGTTTTTAAACGAGGTGGGTTATTTTGTGTGACGTGTGAACTGGCCCTTAATTATAACCAAGACAAGGATCTGCAATGCTTCAAACGGTCGTCATTTTTGGGACAGGTACACAGACCTCCAAACGTTAGTTGGGAAGGACAGAGTGAACTTAGACCTGGAACTTCGTAGGTGCTAGTTTAAAATTCGTTGATTTGTTTCTCTCAACATTCCTTTCCGGTGAAGATCATTGCCGGTTTTTATTGTACCAAATGTGCTTTCTCTGCCTTATTTCCTGGCTCGCTTTTCTAACTTGTGCTCAATACCTTATTCAGTGTGGATTCCTCTTTCCATCAAAACGTGATTGAAAATCTACAGGGGGTCAAGGATAGGATTATGCATTGTTGACTCTTGGTTTCAAATCCACAGCCTTTTAGGAGATCACACTGTATTTCCTTTAGCACAGACCCACCACCCTGTGACTTCTCTGTGGTAAAATTGTGTTTGTGAGAGTGAAGATAAGTTTGAAAGTGTTTTCCTAAACGAAAAGAACATTATACGTTGTCCATTTCTTTTATGTTCTCAGATGGAATGAAGGGAATAATCCTAGGGTAGCTACAGGTGCAAAAAAATAAATAAATAAAAATAAGAAAAAGGAAATGCAAGCAGAAAACCTCACCCTCTGGAGCTTCTTTTTCCTGGAGGGTTTTTCCCGATACCCCACGCTGGAGATGGTCCTCTTCGCCGTCAGCCTCCTGATGTACCTGATCACCCTCCTGGGGAACAGCACGCTGATTCTCATCGCCGTCCTGGATGCGCGCCTCCAAACCCCCATGTACTTCTTCCTCGGAAACCTCTCCTTCATGGACATCTGCTACACGTCCGCTTCCATCCCCGCTCTGCTGGTGAACCTGCTGTCGCCCCAGAAAACCATCACCTTCTTGGGGTGCGCCGTGCAGATGTATCTGTCGCTGGCCCTGGGCTCCGCCGAGTGCGTGCTCCTGGCCGCGATGGCCTTCGACCGCTGCGTGGCCATCCGCAACCCGCTGCGCTACCCCGTCCTCATGGGCAGGCGGACCTGCGTGCCGCTGGCCGCGGGCTCCTGGGCCGCCGGCTGCCTGACCGCCCTGCTGGAGACCAGCTTGGCGCTGCGGACGCCCCTGTGCGGGCGTCTCATCGACCACTTCACCTGCGAGATCCTGGCGGTGCTGAAGCTGGCCTGCGCCCGCTCCCTGCCCGTGGACACCACCATGCTGGCGGTGAGCGTGCTCCTGCTGCCCGTCCCCATGCTCTTCATCTGCATCTCGTACGCCTTCATCCTGTCCACCATCCTGAGCATCCGCTCCGCGGCGGGGAGGAGCAAGGCCTTTTCCACCTGCGGGGCCCACCTGGCCGTGGTGGTCCTGTACTACGGGGCCGCCCTCTCCATGTACCTGAAGCCTTCCTCCTCCGGCTCCCAGCAGACGGACAAGATCATCTCGCTGCTGTACGGCGTGCTCACCCCGATGCTGAACCCCATCATTTACAGCTTAAGGAACAAGGAAGTCAAAGAGGCGGTGAGAAAGCTGCTGGACAAAATATCAGGGCATCAGACACATGACAGTCTCTGATGTGGGCTCCTTCCATTTTCACCAGGAGCTCAGCCCCGGCAGGGCTCACAGGGACATTGCAGACCCCACTCTCACCCTCAGAACCCTGACTGGATGGCCCGCCCCGTCCTCTGACGGCTGTGAGAGACGTGTGCCCGGAGTCCTGGCCTGTGGGCAGCGGTAGATCCCAGGTTGCATCTAGTACTGTTCTCTGTATGGGTGGCTCATGGCTGTGAGAAGCTTTGGGCTGCAGTCATCACACGTTCGTTGCAGAAAGGAAACTGGAACGAACTTAGAATCAGTGAATGTTAGAGCCAGAGAAACTTGGACAAGGAAGCCAAGAAATAGCGGGTGATGCGAGGGGGAAAACAGAATCAGAGGAAAGTTAAGAGACTGGCTCTGTGTCACACAGGTGCCCTGGAAGCCCAGCCCTCCTCCTTCTGTCTTCTTCCCTGGAGCTTGTCTGCCACACAGTGGTGGCTCCCTCATTCGCCTTCCTTCTCTCAAACTCCCGGTTACAACTCCCTGACTTCCCGAGGGAGGCACCCACCGCCTGCTGGGTGTACCCAGCGCCAGCCTTGCTTTTCTAAGCACTTAGACACTGTGCCAGTGTGCCAGCCATGCGTCACTTGAGACTTTTGTGCGTTTTTCTTCTTTGGATGGTGGGCTTCACAAGGGCAAAGATTCCTGTAATTTTGTATTTTGGGGGGGTTTATAAATAGTGATTCGGGGACCTAATAAATCTATCAGCTTTGCACGAGTCATTTTATTTGAGAAGTTCCACTTGTGAAAATGATGAAGAAGGAACAACATGAGCGATGAGGTGTATTGCTTTATAAATATCTAACAGTTGCAGAGACAATTTATACCAGTTGTTTTAAACCTTTCACTCGTAGACAAATCCTGCTTGTTTAGGACGCTGAGGGGGGCCTCCGTTCCCAGACCCAGTAGTGCTGGGTGGGGGCCTGAGGATGCATTTAGAATAGATCCTCAAAGAATTCTGAGAAAGGTTGTAGGATGACCATACTTTGGGAGACATTGTTTTCAGTGAAAACCAAATCCGACAAGAAAAGTAGGATTAGTTCTTATTTCTCCCTTTTTCCTTTTAATTTATTTTTTCTTCCTTTCTTCCTGCCTCTGTTGGCACCTCTTCACGCGCCTATCTCTCCTTCTAGAGCCGGGAAGAGAGGATTCTGAATAGTGAAGGTTAACCCACTTGACAAATTTCAAAATATGAAGGACCTGCCTGGCCGGTGTGGCTCCGTGGTGGAGCGTCAACCTACCCACCAGGGGGTCATGGTTGGATTCCCAGTCAGGGCACATGCCTGGGTTGTGGGCTCGATCCCCAGGGTGGGGCATGCAGGAGGCAGCCGGTCAGCGATTCTCTCCTCATCACTGACATTCCTTTCTCTCCCTCTTCCTTTATCTTTGAAATAAATAAAAACACATTTAAAGACAACCACAAAATAAAAAACAAGAAACATGAAAGCCCTATGAAGGTTTAGTATTGAATGTTGAATTCTAGGTGCTTTAAACTGTTTGTTCTCTTAGACCGGGGGCTCTGATACATGCTCCTGGGTGAGTAACCCACATTTAGAGAGATTAGCAGTGACCACACACTGGAATTCTGGTGATGATGCCAGGTGTAGCTGCCAAGAGGTGTTTGACGGGGGGGGGGGGGGGGGGGGGGGGGGGGGGGGGGGGGGCGGTGACAAGCCCTGAGTTTGGGGGGAGCAGCGGAGAGCTGACCAGGAAGCTTTCTTAGCAGCTAGAAGTCATTGTTTTTCTGCTGAGATACCCCAACCTTCCCAAAGCAAATGCCACATTCATTTCCTGGCGAGCTCAGAGTCATTCTGAAGTGACACTTTACAGTAGGCTTTTATTAGAGTGGTGCTGGATGTTGTGTGAGAGCGGAGCTAATTACCTGCCTCCTGACTCAGCTCTGATGTGTGTGATACCAAACGTAAACAGGAATAACCAGTTGTGGAAATAGCTGACGTCTTTTCTTCAAAGAGTGAACTAGGAGGCCTCACAGGGTCTGAGCACACTCTGTAATTAGCATATCAGCTCTGACACAAGGAACTGAGCGAAAGGTTCCAGCATGAGACACGGACCAGACAGGGGCACTGAAAAAAGATTAGAAATGACCCAGATGTCAGGAAAAGGCCCACGGTGGGACCTGGGCAGAACGCTCCCTAGCAGCAGACTAGGAGTTACAAAGTTACGGTGATATCTATAATAATAAAAGTGTAATATGTTAATTAGACCGAACTGCTAAATGATCTTCTGGATGTCCTTCTGGACGGAGCCGGGGCTGTAGGGCTGAGCCCCTTGCACGAATTTCGTACATCGGGTCGCTATTGTTATATAAAGCTGCTGTGAAAAACAATGAGCAAATGTAAATATAAGTGTGTTTTATATAGAACAGGCAATACTAAGGTTAGTTATTTGTGAATGGAATATTCTTCCATGTGGATTAGCTTCTATCTCAGCCAGCACTAATTACAATCATTACTTTGATGAGTCTCAGGCAAGGGGCCCTTTTCTGGTGTTGTTAAAAAGAGAAATATATTAGCCCAACCAGCATGGCTCAGTGGTTGAGCATGGACCTATGAAGTAGGAGGTCATGGTTCAAATCCCAGTTTAGGGTACATGCCTGGGTTGCAGGTTCAATCCCCAGCGTTGGGTGTGCAGGAGGCAGTCGAGCAATGATTTTCTCTCATCGTGGATGTTCCTATCTCTTTCTTCCTCTCCCTTCCTTTCTGAAATCAATTAAAAAATATCCTGAATGGATGATTACATGACCAGATTTGTGCTTTAGGAAAAATCTGATCATGTAAAAAATCCCTTAGTAGCTTTTTATTACCCTAAAGTCCAAGTCTTTAAGATAACATGAAAGGACTTTTATAATCTTATTGTTCACCATTTATATTTTTTTTACTCTAGGAACACAAGGTTTCTTTTAGTTCCATGAAGAAGTTGTGCTCTGTCTTGCTGGTTCTTTTATTACTAAGAGCATATATCACAATTTGTAATCACAGTCATTTGTGGATTTACTTCTTTAATGCTGCTCACTAGTCTGTGGGCTCACTGAGGCCAGGACTGGATCAATTTCCTTTACCACTGTCTCCCCACGGCTTAGCTCAAGGTCTGGCACAAAGAAGACCTTTGGTTCATACTGTTGTGTAGGACCAAGTGTTTATTCGATCATCTGCTAATAAAATACTCGTAATAAACGTTTGATGCCTATTCAATTACCCTGTTTCCCCGAAAATAAGACAGTGTCTTATATTAATTTTTGCTCCCAAAGATGCGCTAGGTCTTATTTTCAGGGGATGTCTTATTTTTCCATGAAGAAGAATACGGTACACATTTATTGTTAAATGAAAATAAAGGAAATTTATTACCTATATACGGTACGGTAGTACGGTAGTTGTCAACACAAACCAGACAAACTGAATCTTACAGTATCAAGAATTTACTCATTTATTCAATGACAACCATGTCATCATCTTCTGGAACATCATCATAACAATCCAATTCCTGAATTTTCTGGTGAATTTCTTGTGACTCCATTTCTTTCAGAATCAGTGGACCAAATCTCTCATGTTTAGCAATAGCATTCTGAGACAAAGCCTAGCTGGGGTCTTATTTTCAGGGGGGATGCCTTATATTTCACTCAGAAGGAAACCTGTAAGTAGGTCTTATTTTCGGAGGATGTCTTATTTTCGGGAAAACACGGTAGTACTTTTTCTCTCTGAAATAAAAAAAAAAAAAATTTTTTTAAAGAAAGAAAAGTTCTTTTCCTAATAATTGTCAGTTGGATTTCCCCAAGCTTGTTTCTGATTTCTATTGCTCACCACGGGACTGAGTCCCCCGGTGTCTTATTTAGCCTGTGTGCACTCCAGGGCAGCAGCCCCCCAGGGATTCTAGACTATAATGAAGCCCAGTGGAGCCAGCTCCCTCCAGGACAGTGAGAACTGGCCTGTGACTTGAACTTGTGTAGTGCGGATGGTGTCATAATGAAGAGTGAAGGTGCTGCCTAGTCAGAAGAGCATGACCGTCTTGGTTGGGGCGGTTTTGTCAACAAAGGCGTGGTCCTGTGCTCTTGGGAGAGCACTAACGTAGCCGCTCCTCCCAAAGGGCCTTGGTGGGTTTTCTCAGAGGGATGGCAAAGCTTCTGGAATGAGCAGGACTAGGTTGCCGTGCATGTAATTTCCTGTTCCCTGAGCAAGGAAGTACCTTCCCGCGTGACTCTTGCCTCATCGTCTATTTTTCCTGTCTCAGATGAACCAGTCCACGTCCCTATATCTTTACCCTCTTCAACTATCGTCAGGGCAGAAAGTCTCCTTAGCATCATGCTAATAGCAGCGTAGTGCCCAGAACAAATCAAGGGCTGGTCCCATTTTACTCCTCTTGGGTCAGAGCTGTGTCTGCAATGTCTGATTTCAGAAGGAGTGTCCCACTTACCTTAGCAATTATTCTGAGCATTCCTGGTCCATAGGAGGCTACTTCCACGATCAGATTGCCTCCCAGCTAGCTGTGCTTCAAGAAGCTCATTACAAACTTCTGTTTAGCACTTGTTGTCTTTCAGCAATAGGCAAAAGTTAGCACTGGATGGAATCTACATCTGGAGAAAGCATTCCCATTTAAGAGAGACATTGATAAACAGGGGCTGTGTCAGATTTTATGCAAGTATTTCCCAACTACATTGTTCTTGAAAAAGTTATTTTACCTTCTGTTTTATTTTTTTAAATTGCACAATGGATAAATATATACTTTTGTTAATCCTCACCAGAGGATTTTTTTTTTCCTATTGATTCTTAGAGAGAGTAGAAGGGAGGGAGAGAAGAGAAGAGAAGAGAAGAGAAGAGAAGAGAAGAGAAGAGAAGAAAGAGAGAGAGAGAGAGAGAAACACATCTATTTAGATATTTGTTTATTTCTGAAAGAGAAGTCTCCTATGATTGCATATTTAATAGTTTCTCTAGTTCTATTAAATTTTGATTTATATGTTTCAAAGCTACTAAGTTATGTTTATAAAAATTGATAACTATTGTGTCTTCAGTATTGATACCAAGTATGTTCTTACAAGTAAGAATTAATTCTATTATGACAGGTTGATCTGATTACCTGTCCCTCCCATTTTGTAAATGGAATGTTGAATGTGACAGTAAAATGTGACTGACCTCATCAAAATATATTTCCAAAGCATTATAGGAGGGCATCTTTACTTTGAACCCAAAAGGAGTATAAACATAATCTGCTAACTAGTCAATTTCAGAAGAATTATATGCAATCAACATGTACATGTACTGTGGGGCTCTGGTATTCATTTATAACTGGTTTATGTCTATGAGAGTTTTCCTTATTCTGCCAGGCCCAGATTTCTCAAGCAATTTAGGGTCTGTTGATGTCCCCTAGAGCAGTCATTATACAATTTAATTTGCATCACATTTCAAAGACCTTGAGATCAAGCACCAGCCAAAACCACTGTTCACTCCCCAAGTGAAGAGAATGCTGAGGATGGTGGTATTCAGACAAATAGGGGATAAGACCTGTACGTACATAAGTTCTTGGAGAAACAGGGAGAGAATGAAGATGGAGCAGAAATGCCTAGGGATGCTCCGTCTTGGAACATCAGTGGGGTCCAGCAAAGGGGAATTCTCCTGAGCAAGACATCTGAGTTTGTTCTATTGCTCTCTTCCTCTCTGAAATAAAAAATATATTTATTTATTTACCAAATAAATTTATTTACTTACCAAATACCTTTGACTCAGCTAAGTGCCTTCATGCTGGATTCCATAGCATTAGTTTATTTATTTATTTATTTATTTATTTATTTATAATAATGATAAAAGACTTTTGTGATCGAAACCAGTTTGGCTCAGTGGATAGAACATCGGCCTGCGGACGCAAGGGTCCTGGGTTTGATTCCGGTCAAGAGCATGTACCGTGGTTGCGGGCACATCCCCAGTGGGGGGTGTGCAGGAGGCAGCTGATAGATGTTTCTCTCTCATCGATGTTTCTAACTCTCTATCCCTCTCCCTTCTTCTCTGTAAAAAAATCAATAAAATATGTATTTTTTTTAAAAGACTGTTGTGAACCCTCAGAGAGCAGAAACGTCCGAAAAGAGCTGGTTCATGTAAATAGAGAAAACGGATTTCCAGCTGCAGGGGCATCGCTGGGAAACAGCACCTGTAATTGCTTAGAAGTGTGAAGAGAACAGGGGCCCGCGGTCACCGATGCCAGCAGGTGGGCAAGAAGGACGTTGGTAATACAAGTTCTCTTAGGAGGAAACTGACAAAGCTGGGTACTGGCTCAGAGCAAAGTGCCTTCTTATAATTACCCACTTTTTAAATATTCCCTCTAGCTGGTTTGCTCTGTGGGCAGTAAAAGTCTGTTTGTCCTTCTAGTGCTCCTCCTCTTTCTCCACACTTTCTCCCCTTTGTACCTCTCTTTCTTCCAAGTGGCTTATTTTTATTTCTATTCTCTTTCCACATCTCTTTCCACTTGAGTTGAAAGTGTTATATGTATATTGGTAAAGTATAAAGGTTCACCACTAAAGTCAAGTTCCTTGCTAGTTTTAAAGGATGCATTCATTAATGTTTTCTCATTTCCTTTTGATTTATTTTAGGCTCTTGGGCTCATGCTGATTTTTTACAGTTGCACCAGGGGGCACTGTTGAGTTATGAACATCCCAATAGTGTTGGGCTGGTTTATATTAGTGCTGAACTTGCAATTCCTTTCACTTAAGCCAGTATTTCATCTCCCGTGCTAACAGTAGGATATGAAAAATACTTGTGGATTTGCTTCCAGTGCAGAGAAAAATAATGTTACTTAAAACAGTGTCTGTTGAAAGCTGAGGGGGGGGGGGGATGCATATTTGTAAAGGAGTACTGATTTTTTTTCTTTGGGTTATAAATTCACATTAGTGATACAGCCAATATACAAACCACAGTTGTAGCAACCAGAGAAAGAAACAGGATATGGCCCCCTTGGTAAGATGCTCATAATATTCCCAAGGAGGCAGGAGGACGCTCCATTCATTTGCAGTTTATCTAGAATGTTCTTTTCTTTTGCCTGCCATTTCGGAATGGATTTAACGGTTGCTAAAAAGCTACAGAAACAACGGTCTCATAAGTAGAAATCATCTGTTTCTTCACAAAACAAGTTTGCCCCAGGCCAGCCGTGTGACCTGCCCAGCGCTCAGACCCAAGTCTTGAGGGCCCCCGGAAAGAATTCACGTGCTAAGCCCTTCCTTCTGTGCCTGCTGTAATGCTGAGACCTTTTCCCTTTTAAACCAGATACTGAAAAATAAACCTAAAAAACCCAAATCCGTGCAACAGAGAATGCCATGGGCAGATCTGGGATAAAACAAGCCACAAATATTTCACCAGTACCATGAGATTCCATTACACAATTTAAAAACTTTTTCTTCGGTTGATTTGGGTTTTCTCATTGGTAAAGCTAGGATAGCTGTGTGAGCATTTAAACCATTGTCAGTATTACTCAAGCTGAACCTCAAAAGATCCTTTTAAAATTATTTTATTTTTTCATCACCATTTGTCTCTTCTCTGCCCTCTTCTACCTTCACCCGCCCTGTCCACCAACAATCACCAACAAAAGTCTTAAAATTTTCTTGATTTTTTTTTGTGTTTGATAGACACAGATCTAAGTCTGTTCCCCCCCCCCCCTATACTTAATGCAGTTACAAATTAGTTATAATATATTTACTACAGTTAAAATCTCACTTTATAAATATTTTAGGAATGATGTGCTGTAGGGAGCGGCTTTAGGGTTAAGCCTCGGACTGACCTGTTGGCAAACCACACACAAGTCCCAGCTTGGAGGGCACAGCCCTCTTAGCATAATTAAGCTGGACCTTATGACACTCCCTCGATCCTTCCTGGGTAGCTAATGGGCTGTGGGAGGTGCAGCAAGTGCTGCCAAAACAAGTGAAACTCTCAAGAACATTGTAACTATGGTGACCAATACCTTGCTTACTTCTGGCTATAAAGTAAAGGCTCAGCTTGCCCTCTGGATCTTTCTCTGTGGCCTCAGCCAGGCACAGGAGATCCACCTAGACCCAGCTTATTCTTTGTCTGTCTTTTCTTCATCCTTCACTGTGCACCTCCCCCCCCACCCCACCCCAGGCTCACCGAACCCTTGGCTGTGCTGGCCTGGCACAATATGCCATCATTAATTTCCATTAAATGCATTTATTAAAACACACACATTTGTTTCTGTAGTTATATGCACGACTCCTAGTGGTTATTTGTGATTCTTGTTCACCTGATATACCTGGGTTTGCATCTCAGCCCAGCAGATTGCTAGTCCTTAGGCCTTCTTGGGCAACTTATTTGATTCTCTGAGGCTCAGATTGATGAAGAAAATCATGCTTTCATCATAATGACTTTGTAAGAATTGAGTGATGCACTAACGTAAAGTTGTTAGTAGAATCTATTGTGCTTCCCTTGGTTTCCACTGAAGTCCAGAAATGATGTAATGAAAACAGCAAAAGTCCAAACTGTGTGGCATTGTTGTGTGTTCCCACATCACCCAGGGAAAGTCTCACCAAGGACAAAGAAAATGCGGCAAAGGGGGATGCCGGTCTCTGAGGTATGGCGTCAAAGGAAAAGCATGTCTATTGTCCAAGGCCTAGAATAAATATGAGTGATTTCTGTTATCTGCTGCACTCCAGAGTGTTTTATTCAGTCTTGAGAATGATTTTACCCCAAAGAAATGAACCTAACAATCAACAGAAATCGAGTCTATTTCCTCAGCGTCTCATGTTCTTGCTTAGAATGTTTTAAAACATTATATTAAAAAAGGATAAAAGTCCAATAAGTGCAAATGAATATTAATGGATATAAATGAAATAGTTTCCCTTGTGATCCACTATCCATTGCACTTCCTGAAGGCAGCCTCTGTTACATTCTTGAGCAGCTTTCTATTGAGAGTAGACAGATAGGTGGCTGGCTGGATATGTGTCTAGATACAGATGTAGATATGTTTTTCACACATGTGGGATGTGTTTTTAGGATTACAAAAATGATTGATGAATCAAATCCTTTATCCTTCTTATTCTGCCAAATTGCCCTCCATAGTGTGTGTGTGTGTGTGTGTGTGTGTGTGTATACACTAGAGTAGGGGTGTCGAACTCAATCAGAGAAGGGGCCAAAATCTAAAATCCAGCCTAAATCGCGGGCCGAATGGTTTACTGAACAGTCATAAACTGTCATTGTGATGGAAACGCAGCGGAGTGCAGTGATGACAACGTGGTGCGGGCCACATTGCAAGGCCTGGCGGGACGGATTTGGCCCGCGGGCCTTGTGTTTGACACATGCGCACTAGAGGCCCAATGCACAAAATTCATGCAAGAGTAGGCCTTCCTTCCCCTGACTGCTGGCACCGGCTTCCCTCTGGCATCTGGGACCCGGGCTTCCCTCTCAGCCCCGGCTTCAATCCCCGTAGGCCAAGCTGAGGGACCACACCAGTGCACCAATCCATGCACTAGTATATAATATTACCTCGTATATAATATTATCTCTAAACCATTATATATATTCTTAAGCAGCACCATTCATTGCTTTTTATCATGACTTAATAAGTAAAAATATTTCAGTGTAATTTCAATGAGAACTTTTATTCTGAGTGATATTAGTTGCTTTTTTAGATCCATTTATTTTTTTCTGTGAAATATCTTTTCATATTTTTACCCATTTTTAATTGGACTCAGTTTTCTTATTAAGATATTTAAAAATTTATTAGGCAAATAAGAACTTTGTAATCTGAGCTGTGAATTTGGTTCCAGTTTTCTACAATAATTATCTTTTGGCTTTTCTTATGTGAGTTTTAATTTGTAGGCATTTTACTAATTTTTTTTTAACCAAATCGCTCCAAGATTGTAAAAGCATAGAATTTGCTATATGTTGAATTTCTATGTACATTTTGATGTGTTTATGTTTAGACCATTACATTTCAAGAGGATTTTTCTTTTTCTTCTAAAGAAATACAATAAAATGTTTCTGAAAGAGTCGAGGGGCTATAGAAATGGATTGCATTAAAGACCACCCAGTATCTAAGACTAGAATAAGGCATCCTGACTCATTTGATACCCTCAGAGACCTTGCTTGGTGAACAGAGATGAATGATTTTAATTAACACATTAATTATATGACTATAGAAAGATGATTCTGAATAGCCTGAAACTAGTCCTTTTCTTAATTGGTTCTTTTAAGATTTTATTTTTTAAAGGTTTTAAAAAATATATTTTTAATTGATTCCAGAGAGAAAGGGAGAGGGAGAGAGAGAAACATCAATGATGAGAGAGAATCACTGATCGGCTGCCTCCTGCATGCCCCCTACTGGGGATCAAGCCCACAACTCTGGGCATGAGCCCTGACAGTGAATCGAACCATGACCTCCTGGCTCATAGGCTGATGCTCAATCACTGAGCCACACGGGCTGGGCTAAGACAGCTTTAGGTTTAGAGGGCACTTCTGTGAGGTACTGTGGCAGCTGGCTTTAGGAATGTCCGTTTGCAAGGCCAATTACTTCTTAGTATTACTGGGCATGTCTGTCACATATGACAGGCCTATTTTGCCCTGTCCTACAAAGCTACACTTTTAATATAAGGTTAGAGAAATGTTTATTAAATATTTTGCTTATATTATTGATATATATGTGGGTGTGTGTATGTGTGTTTTTTCTTCCCTATAAAGGACAATGATGAACCTCAGCATAAGATATCTAAAATATTCCTCATAAAACAGTAGAGCCCAATATAGTGAGAGCTCTATGTTTCTTGCCGAACTTCAGACATATGCAGTTGTAAATATCTGAACAATGTAAATGACAGAAATTTTCGTTTATAAAACGTTATTGTAGAAAGGTGTTTGAAAACCATGTATATAACTGTAAAAAAGTCTCGATGATTAAAAATGGCTCAAGCAAGTCCCGGGGCTGGTTCTCTTAACTAGTTTCTTTTCAGGCCCCCCCACCTCCCCTTTAAAAAAAAAAAAAAAAAAAAAAAAAAAATATATATATATATATATATATATATATATATATATATATATATATATATTTTATTGATTTTTACAGAGAGGAAGAGAGAGGGATAGAGAGTTAGAAACATTGATGAGAGAGAAACATTGATCAGCTGCCTCCTGCACACTCCCCACAGGGGATATGCCCACAACCAAGGTACATGCCCTTGACCGGAATCGAACCTGGGACCCAACCTGAGTCCATAGGTTGACGTTCTATCCACTGAGCCAAACCAGTTTCTGCTTTTCAGCCCCTCTCAGAAGTCTCTGGCTGGTTTTACTGAATGGCTACCTATAGCTTTGTTCAACAGTTGTAAGTTCAGACTGTCAGGCAGGGCTGGTTTCCCTGAGTGAAGGCTGCTGGATTGCTCTTTTCCCAACAAATATAGAATCTTTTTTTTTTTCTTCCATGTTAGGCAGACAAAGATTCCCTTTGAAACATGTAGTCTGAGGGCCAAACACTGGCCCATTGTCCCTGAAACAATAAGCGCCACATTCGGTCTTTGGAAATGGTGAGTGATTTGCTTGTCTTCTAGAACCAAGGAAATTTTCCTCATCCAGAAGAGCGATGCACAGCTGAGTTTTGAATAATGCTAATAGTGTATGTGTGAGTGTGACTTACCACTGTGACGTGGACAGTGTCGCACCCTGGTGTGTGCCTCTGGGGGACCAGCTCGGGACTGGTCCTGATGCACTACTCACTGCGGATGCCCTTAGGACCCAGCCACTCTAAGTGAGAGCGGAAAGGATTCCTGTGCCTGTTTTCTATGTAGAGGATTAGACTGCTGTTTGTGTTATACATTCTGGATGTATTATGGCATTCAGAATTAGGCGTTGCCTTGCGTTAGGTTCTTCAGAAGCCAACCCCGGGTAAAAGGGTTTATGTGCAAATAATTTATTAGGGAGTTGCTCCCAGGAGAAACAGGTGAGGGAGTAGGGGACATAGATCAGTGAAATCCAAGCTCGATTTCTTCTGTTGCTTTCGTTGGTGAAAGAAAAGTTGACTAATTTTAGGATTTGGGTTTACTATGTTCCCCCAGCACCAAAATAAATAAATAAATAAATAAATAAATAAATAAATAAATAAATAAATAAAAATTAATATTACAGTCACACCTCCATTTTCTCCTGAAATTTATGCATGTGATGAGGACTGAGGCAAGCTTGAAGTTTTCCTTTTCTATGTAAACTTCTCTCATTTTTTAATATTTTGTAGTATTTTAAAATTTTTTTTACATTTTATAGTATTTTTCTTTATCCACACAATTAAAATGATTTCCCCCTTTGTGTTTAGGAATGGAACCCTGTTTTTTGTAGGCTAAGAACTCATTTTATTAATCCAGAAAAATTTCTTCCTCCCTTCCTTCTTCCTTTTTGTTTGTTTGTTTATTGTTTGTTTTTGGGTCCTAGAACTTCTGACTTCTTTCTTCAAAACATTATAATTCTTAGGATGGATATCTATTTCCTGTTCTTAAAAAGAATTATTTTTTTGAGCCTAGCTACTTTGTCTCAGTGGTTGAGCATCAACCTATGAACCAGGAGGTCATGGTTTGATTCCCAGTCAGGGCATATGCCTGGGTTGCTGGCTAGATCCCCATTGTAGGGCATGCAGGAGGCAGCCAATCAATGATTCTCTCTCATCATGGATGTTTCTACCTTTTTCTCCCTCTCCCTTCCTCTCTTATATCAATATCTATATATCTATATATTATCTATCTATCTATCTATCTATCTATCTATCTATCTATCTATCTATCTATCTATCTATCTATCTATCATCTATATATAAATAGTTGGCTCCCTTCTTCATTGCAGTATTTTTCATTCATTCTATGCTGATTTATTTAATTTTAATATTTTGATCTTTCTAAGTATGGCATGGTGTATAGATCAGGAAAGAAGTCATATGTTATATAATGTATTTAAAGAATTCAGATAACTTTAGCACATGTGTTTTTGAAATGTGGTCTACAGATTCCTGGATTTTGGGAATGGTCCTCTGGGCAGCCTCAGTGGTCAGCGTTGAGCTTAAGCCCATCTATTGGGGTTCTCTCACCCATGCTCCACCTTTCCTGACTTATACACCAAGTTTCTGCATTGGAATTAATTTAAAGGAAGACCCTAGCTGTTTAAGACATTTCTGAACACTGCTTTTTTGATATGAGTAAATCTCCTAGGTTGAAGTAGTCACTTTAGGAAGCTTCATTGATTTCAGGGTATTAGAATACTCAAGAGTATGAAAGCTGAAGAAATTAGGTCCTAAGGGGAAACAACGGATTAATAACTTCCTTAAAGGACTTATGGGAAGGGCAAATGACCTAATAAGAGGAAATGAATGTAAATTAACAAAAATTAGCCAGCGACTTTGAAGAAATGCTTTACTAAAATGAAATATGGCTTGCATATAAACTCTGACATCATGAATGGATCACCTTAGGAGTTGATAAAAATGTTAGTTCCTTTAAAAAAAAATTTTTATTTTATTTTATTGATTTCAAAGAGGAAGGGAGAGGGAGAGAGAGATTGAAACTTCAATAATGAGAGAGAATCATTGATTGGCTGCTTCCTGCATGACACCTACTGGGGATCGAGCATGAAATGAGGGCATGTGTGCTTGACCAGAATTGAACCTGGGGCTCTTCAGTCCTCAGGGTGAGGCTCTATCCACTGAACCAAGCTGGATAGGGTGTCAGTTCCTTTTTTTTTTTTTTTTTTTTTTTTTTGTGACAGTGTCTAAACTACAGCTGCTTTCTACTGACTGCACAAGGATGCTGATCATTTCTACAGACAGGGCGCTGATTGGCTGTGAGGAGTGCCAGTGATTTGAGAATGTCCATGGTAGGGACATCAGTGGCCATCACAAGGATTGATGTCTCAGGATGGAAGAGTAAAAACTTAAGAAACATCTAGACACCAAGAAATGAAGTTTTCATATCAGAGTACTTATTATACAATAGCAATTGAGTAAAGTGAAAATACAAGATTCAAGCTTGAGGAAAGGCCTGGAATGGACATTAGTCTAAGGTTTGGAAACAGGTTGAAGATGTAGACGGGAGTGTCGTCTGGAAGCCTGATCCTTTCCTGTTTGGCTTTTATAATTAGCTTCTGCTGGGATCAGTTTTATATGTGGGAGTAAAAAGTTCATATTGCTTCTCCTTCCCCTTCTGTTTTATTCTAACTTCCCATATTTTATTTTGTAGGACTAATCACATGCTTTTTTGTTTAAAAGCCTTCTCTTTCTATGCAAAGGAATGAATAATTTATCACAAGACTTATTTTTATTATTTTTAAAATTTTTTATCTTTATTGTTGAAAGTACTACAAATGTCCCTCCCCCCACCCCCCACCATTGACCCCTTCTACCCTGCTCCTGTCCCCTCTGCAGCCCTTCCCCTCACTACTGTCTGTCTGTAATATAAGACTTTTAGAATATAAATACATATATTTATATTGAGTGGCCAGATTATTATGACCACCCCATCAGTACTTCCTTGGGCCACCTTTTGCCTTCAATACTGCGGCGATTCTTTTTGGCATTGACTCCATGAAATGTTGAAAGGTGATGCGAGGAATCTGACACCATGCCTGATAAATAGCATTGTCCAGTTCTGTGAGATTTGATGGTTGTGGAACCAGCTGCCTGATGATTCTTTTAACTTCGTCCCACAAATGCTCAATTGGATTGAGATCTGGTGATTGTGGGGGCCACCTAAGCAAGGTAAAGTCTCCCTCATGTTATTGAAACCACTCCTGCACAATACGAGCACCGTGGCATGGCGCATTGTCTTGTTGGAAGAAGCCATCTCCATTGGGATACGCCATCAACATGATAAGATGAACTTGATCAGCAATGATACTTAGGTATGTTGTGCTATTCAGACGTTGTTCCACACGAATTAAAGGGCCCAAATCATGCCAGGAAAACATGCCCCAAATCATAAAACTGCCCCCATCAGTTTGAAGGGTTGTACTCATGTATGTGGGGTGCATGCTTTCAGGTTGTTTCTGCCAAATTCTCACTCTGCCATCTGCATGATGCAATTGGAAACGTGATTCATTGGACCACATGGATTTTTCCAACGCTCGACTGTCCAATCCTTGTGCTCCTGGGCGAATTGGAGATGTTTTATCTTAGTAACTACGGAGAGCAAAGGTGTTCGAACAGGCCTTTGGCTTCCATATCCCATATGATGCAGTGTACGGTTAATGTGCCTACAAACCTCAGGTGGTCATAATGATCTCGCCACTCAGTGTATATGTCAATGTAAGAGACATCCAAACCTATAGACAATTTTTATGAGTTTATTTGAACCAAACTTAGAACAATTGCTGGGAAGCAAAATCTCAATGGATGAGAAAATGCTCTAGAAAAATGCAGCTTACTATATACATTACAATCAAAGGAGATGTAAAGAGAGGGTGACATGAAATTCATTAGTGCTAGATTAGTCCCATTAGTGCTAGATTAAAATGAGGCTAGTAGCCCTAACCAGTTTGCTCAGTGGATAGAGCATTGGCCTGCTGACTGAAAGGTCCCAGGTTCGATTCAGGTCAAGCGCATGTACATTGGTTGTGGGTACACTCCCAGTGGGGTGTGTGTAGAAGGCAGCTGATTGGTGTTTCTCTCTCATTGATGTTTCTAACTCTCTATTCCTCTCCTTTCCTCTCTGTAAAAAATCAATAAAATATATTTAAAAATAATAATAAAATAAAATGGCGCTAGTAATACTTGACCTACTTCATAGGGCTTTATGAAGATCAAATTCAATGGTGCATGAAGTGAAAGTACGTTAAGATTGGAAACCACACCGATGCTGCTATGCTTTCTAGAATGAGAACATGACAGTTGCAGAAGGTCTTAGAGTTATCTGGTCCAATCCTTCACTCCTAACAACGAGGAAATTAAGACTCCAAAAATGTCACTCAAGGCCATAAGGACAGGTGGAAGCCCAATGGGGTTAGAGTCAGTGTTCCCAATATTAGAGGATAGAGTTAGAATGAGCTTTTCAATGGTTCAAAAGTGAGTCAACCACGAATGGATCAGTTGGCTGTCAGTGTTGGAAGTGAAGCTAGCAGATCAAGGATGTAGGGAGGAACAGAGTCAGAGATGTTACCGATGGTGGACCACAGGGAAAACAATGTCACACTGGGTGTGGGACAGAGTGATGAGTTGTCACAAGAGGGTGGCTAGGGACCTGAAGGGAGTTAGTGCCAGTTTTTATGTTACCTATCCTAAAATGCTACACTAAGATAGGCAGGGTTATTTTTTAGTATCTATTTTTTTTTTTTAATAACGAATGATAGATTATTCACTCAAGTGGAACAGCATAACTCCCAACCTTAAGTACTGTTATACAGCTGTGGATATTTGTCAGAAGTTTATTTACTGGAATGAGAAAATTTCCCTTCCCCGTGAGAATGAGCATCTTGAGATCTTTTCATCCTTGAGGTTTTATTTTGATGGGTCCAGCGATTAAGCAATTGTTATTGGGTTCGTGATGTCTAGATTCTCACACTCTGCCTGCATGTGTTGCTTCTCTTTCCATCTTGGGTTCTCTGTCACTGGGGGGAATGAACCTCAGACGAGGCAGATGGCCAGATGTGCTTTCCTTGTATCGAGCAATGTCTTGAGAGGCCTGATGACCAGACAGTTGCTAGGTAAGGGGCTGGCAGTCTCTGGACAGAAGTGTGGGGAATAATAAGTTAGCTGGTTTACTCCTCTATCTTTTATTTGGTGTTTTTTTGTTTTTGTTTTTTGTTTTTTAATTTAAATGTCACATGGCATGTATTCCAAAAGCTTATTCTATTATCGAGTCACCATTTTTCTCAAGCAGTTTCTCCAAGGGCAGTTTCATTACCTCTTTCTTGGGAATGATGCTGGCCACATGTTTTTGTTGGCAGCACAAGGACCGGTTTCCAGTACCCAAGCAAAGCTGTGCAGGCTGCCTCTCATTAATGTGTCACCAAACATTTCTAACTATTGTGTATTGTTTACTTAGAGATTAAAAAATTAAGGCCCCTTGGGAGTCCCTTTCTGAACTTTCCAGAATTTACACGTGTCCTAGGGGCCCTGCTTAGAGATAATAATGCATCCCCCCCTCTCCCCACCCATGTTATGGAGAGAGCAGTGTTCCAGGTGAGAGACGGATCCTCAGTGAGCTCGGTGTTTAACAGGTGAGAGTAATAAGTTCATTCGGGTTCTTGTTCGAATGAGTCGAAGTAGATGGCTATGGTTACAGGGTGTAACTTTATTGATTTTTTTTTTTTTTTTAAGAGAGAGAGGAATGAAGAGGGATAGAGAGATGGAAACTTCGATGAGAGAGAAACATTGACCCATCGATTGGCTGCCTCCTGCACATCTCCCACTGGGGACTGAACTGAAAACCAGGCATGTGGCCTGATGGAGAAATCAAACCAGGGAGCTCTTGGTTCCTGGATTGATGCTCTACTGCTGAGCCACACCAGCTGGGCAAAGTGTGTAACTTTAATATACATTCATGATTTAGACTATCTTCTTGTACAAGTTTGAAATTCTCATGTTTCAAAGAATATTTTGTCTCATCACATATTTTGTTTCAGGAAAAAACTCTTGGCCCTGTGCTCAGGATGGACTGAAGCACAGAATGAATTCATCTGCTCATTGCTAGATTCACAGCCCAGAACTGTTTAATTAGAAACAAAACAGACTCTGAAAGGGACCTTGTAAAGGATAACATGGTTGGATTTTTCCTGGAAAATTGCCCCTCACGAAGTAGTTCTGTAGAAAAAGGGACAGATTTCGGAATGATGTGTTCTGCTCTTGGGCAAGAGGGGCTTGGGAAAGAGACCGGGGGGGGGGGGGGGGGGCAGAGGTGGAGAAGTGAGAGCAGGAAGAGGGAGAAAGGGAAAGAACATAAATCTTCGACAGCAGGGGCTAAGATCGGGAATCTCCTTGGGTTCAGTCATCCTGGTACTGGCTGTGTCTCGGAGAAAGTGGCTGCTTGTAGGTATGGGTAAGGCCAGAATAACAAAGAAGCAGAGTTGAATTTGGGCTATTGGTTGCAGCACATGAGCCCAGGTGGCAGGGAGCAGACAGTATAGCATGTGGCTGTTTCCCTTTTTATATTTTTGCCCCCGGAGTTTTATTTTAATGAAGTGATTGAGCAACTGGTAATTGGTTCATGATGTCTAGATTCTCACCGTCTCTCTACATGTGTTGCTTATCTTTAAGTCTTGGATCCTCTACTAGTTGGTTGAATAAACTTCAGATGAGTCCTGTCCCATTGGTGGAAAGCCTGAGCTGAAGGAACTATGTCTGGTAGTGGGCACAGCCTTCACAGAACAACAGAACAGGTGCGTTGAAAGATTTGGTGGAGGCATGTGCCATTTTGCCATAAATCTGCCAGGATCATGCCTAGATACTAATGCTTTTTCCCCCTGTTATGGGACCATCTAGGCTTCACCAGCGACACCATGTGACAATGTTAACCGCAGTAGTGGTAGGGAATCTAGTAGACAAAATTTTCTCTCTGAAAGGGACTTCTAAAAAGGAACACAGCTTTGAATTGAGTAGTTGATTCCTGGGGTTAGCAGACTTATCTTGGACATGGTGTTAGTATGTGGAGAGAGACAAAGGATTCAAGAATGTGATTCTGGCCCTAACTGGTTTGGTTCAGTGGATAGAGCGTTGGCCTGCGGACTCAAAGGTCCCAAGTTTTATTCTGGTTAAGGGCATGTGCCTTAGTTGCAGGCTTGATCCCTGGCCCTGGTGTGTATATGGAGGTGAGGGGGGAGAGAGGGAGTGTGTACGGGAGGCAACCAATGGTTCTCTCTCTTTGACTTCCCCCCCTCCCTTCTCTCTAAAAATCAATGGAAAATACCCCCAGGTGAGGATTAACAGCAACAACAAAAACGATTTGTTTTTTAGTGTGACTTTGAGCCTCAATTTCCTTATCTCTAAAATCTACTTTGTTATTAGGATAGGTCTCTTAAATAAAATTCCTGATACCTAGTACTTGCTCATTTATTGATAACTATTATTAATATGTATATGTGTTGTTCATGAATTGTACTCTTATATGTATACATTCAGGTTCATTCATAATTAAAAAAAGATTATTACGTATTTTGCCATCTTTTCCAGATATAGTATGTATTATATTAGAAACATTGGCAATTGGTTATATCAGTAACAAAAACCTTTCAGTCCACTTAAAGAGTATAAGATTATAAAAATTGTAACTTATGCATTGCTTATATAGGTATTATTTTACATTCACTTACAACAGGCATATGATTTCTTTTCTAGTTGGGTACAAGGTCTAAATATTAAATTCAGAGTTATCTAAAACCTATGAAAAATTATTAGAATTTTAATCGGCAAAGGAAATGAAAAAATTTTTAGAAAGATAATGAAGTTAAATAAATGTGGAAAAAAATCTCCACTAGAAACGAAAGAAAAGAAAATAAGATACCAATTCCTATTTAATGAAATAGCAAAGGAAAAAAGGAAAATAGTCAACAAGAATTTAAAAGTTTTCAAGTGACAGAATAATGAAAATGGGAATTTTTTTGTTTGTCTTTGGTGAGAGTAGATTTTTTCAGGAAAAAAGTCCAATTGAAAAGCCAATTTGATTACATATAAATCTATTAAAAATCAAAATTGTTTTTTCACTTTGACCCAAAATGCAACTCCTGAGAATTAGAATTCATTGAGTCAGGAAAAGGCTATTGACTAAATATGTCCCATACAATATTAGAGACAGCTTAAATGTTTAAACCTTAGGGACAGTTCAATAAATGTTGTGTTCAACAAATATTCTGAAGCCAGTAAAAAATCATGAAGCCTACGAGGCATATGAAATACTGCTAATAGTAAACTTCTTTTTGATTCCTCACCCAACAGCATGTTGAGAGAGGAATATCAGTGTGAGAGAGATACATTGACCCATTGCCTTTTGTATGTTTCCCAACTGAAGGTTAAACCCACAACCCAGATACCAAGTGGCAAAGGGATGGGCTTTTAAATAAAATTTTTTATTTTATTTTATTTTAGTTTCTTGAGACGCTAAATGCAACAGAACAGGAAGAGAAAGCCCGAGTCAACACACTGGAGCAGGAGGGGAGGAGAGAATGTTGGAACTCAAGGCCTTGTACAGTTTGGCCTGATGCCTCCAACTTTCACATTTAAATTACTTTTATTCAGTGTTCTTAGTTCTTTTTCCAACCACCAGATTGGGAGGGTCTTACATTGACAGGGTCCCATAATTCCTATTTAATCAAGAGCAGGGCCCTTTTGTACGAAAACAATTTTTTTAAAAAAGGTAACTGCCATTGACATTGAATTGCTTTGGAGAGAATTCCGGCCTTCATGTGTTTCTGCAGTTAGGGAGGTGACTGTTTCCACCACGGAACTGTGAGTCTGTAAAATCATCTCGAATTTGTTCATCTTTGTGCCTCACCTCTGCCAGGTGGCAGGTTCTGTATAAATGTATCTTGACATGAATAAAACCAGCACTCTCACCTGGTCGGACTAGCAACTCTCCGGTCTTATCTTTTTCCTCTTTCCACCTCAGTTGCAATCCATTTGTGCGGTGCAAGGCAAAATGGAGATATTTAAAAGACCGAGAGAGAGCAGAAAGCTGCTGAAGAATTGCTTTGAGTCGGCAGGAGGGAAGCATAACAGGAGGTGAGATAATGGATTTTAAACACTGCATAGTAAGTGTAATAAACTCCAAGCTGCTCCCAGCTTGGGTGCTCCATGCGGGTTAATTGGTGCCCTGCCTACACTTGAGAGGAAAATAAAGTCTCCACCACATCAAAGTCTCCTGCAGAAGGAAAAATGCTCATTAAAAATGCCATTTCCAGGAACCCTGGCAGCCAGACAATAAGAAGGCTGAAAAATCACCTCCGTTTGGCCTGCTGTTCCCTCAGACTTTAAACTGTTTGCTTTGAGAGGAACAAAGAAAGTATGTAGGTAATAGATTTAAATTCAATTTCTTAGAAGGTGAAGGGATTAAGCTAGAGTCGGTTTCTATCAATTCAAGGTCTCCCAAAGCGTCAACATTTATTACCAGGAATCTGTAAAAGTTCACTCTTGGATATGCCTTCGCTCCACGCTCATAAAGTGCTTACAGCGTGGTGCATGCATGCATCCAAATCATACATACTACTTGGGATGGGGAAAATGCTGAGAAAAGCAGATGGGTTTCTCTATTGAATATATATATATATCAATATATATTTTCTGCAAAAGGCTTTATTGTGTCATTTGGCATGGGAGAGGCTTCAGGATGGTTAGAGAATGACCAGTAGTTTCGGGGAGAGGCTCAGGTGACAGCCAGACCCCAGGGGGTGCAGAGGGGGCCTCACAGGCCTTGGGCAACAGAGGCTCCTGGTCGGGCTGGAGGGGGAGCCTTGGAAGAGAGACTCGCCCCGCCCAGCCTGGGGGCCACCCAGCCTGCGGAGGTGGCAGGTGGGGCCCATCTTCCTGATGAGCGTCCCCTCCTCACAGGAAGTGGTTCCCCGGGAAGTCACAGAGCTGAGGGTCTGCAGCTCCCAGAGGGCCTGGGTCAGGCTGCTCTCCCAGGCCAGGGCGGCCATGGCTGAGGTTTGCCCACTCCTCTGGGGAGGCCTCAGCCCGTCCTGGAAGAGACTGGGCCACCCGCTGGTTTTGCATCTTTAAGAGCCACTCAGTGCCCTCAGCTTCTCCGCCAGCTCGCAGAGGTGGCCCCAAGACCACATCCTCACGGTGGAAACAGCAGCCCCGAGAGAGCTAGGTGTGCGAGGCCCTCGGAGGCGGGCTGGCCAGGCGGTTGACTGCAGCTTCCATCCACCTTGGTGCAATAATTGTGATGGATTCGGGAGCTCATGGTTGTTCAGCAATGAGGAAGTGAAGATAGAAAAACAAAAAACCCGGTGTGTTGGCTGGTCCCGGAGGTGGTGGTGGAGGGGGTGACTGGATAAGATGCAGAGAGTGGCGGAGGCTGGCGGGAGGGGCGTCCCTGGGTCTGTTCCGTCCAAACATGGTTGAAGCAGGAGACAGGTCCGGGACCACCAAGGGCCCTCTCTCTTTTGAATCTTGGTTGAAGATTCTGTGGCTCATAGATTTTTCTATAATATACCTCCTTCGTCCTAGGACTGTGGGTCATTTTAAGAATGCCGAGGGCAGGGAACAATATAGTATTCTCTTTTCAAATGTTTTTATTTTGGAATAGTTTTAGATTTATAGAAAAGTTGCAAAGATATTATAGAAAATTCCCATTATTCCTTTACTTGGCTTCCATTGATATTCTAATTTTACGTAACTGTGGTTCTTTTCTTTTTTTTTTCTTTCTTTTTTTTAAAATTAAATCTAGAAATAACATTATTCAATACTATGAACTAAACTGCAGACTTAATTCAGATTTTATCAGGTTTTCCACTAACGTCCTTTCACTATTCCATAATTTACTAGTAGTCAAGGATACCACCTGCACTTAGAGCATATTGACATGCATTTGCTGGTACCCAGGATTGTGCTCCATCTATGTTTGCTGCGAGAACAAACTGGAGAAAACTAGAATGGAGCAGGCAGAGTCTTAGGAGGGATGGAGAGTGGGCACCAGGGAGGTGGCTGCTGCCCAAAATCCACGTTGGAAAATGATTGGGCAGGGAGGCCTGGACCGGCAGCTGGCCAGGCCTCGCAGACTTCTGTCTCCATGGCTGCAAGAGAGCGGTGGGGGCCCGAGAGCGAGTGGGGAGGCGGCGGTGAGTGCAGAGGCCTGTGTAAGCAGTTTGTCCGTGAAAGGGAAGGCAGACAGGGTTCAGCGATGGAAGGAGCTGAGGGTCATGAGAACCGTTTTAGGAAGAGGCATAGCGAGCTGGTTTGTAGTCAGGGAAAAGGGAAACTTGAAAAGGTGGGGAGGAACTAAGACCCAAGAAAGAAAGGATGATGACTGAAGTAATACCCAGGCCCAAGCAGGGGGAAATAGGACTTGGCGGCGAGGTGGACAAGCCAGCCTTTGGAAAGGAAGAGAAGAACTTCTTTCCGCTGAAACAGGAAGGAAGGGGGAAGTGGGAGCAGGGGTGGATTGTGACGCAGGCTCTCGGAGACTGACAAACATGGTCGGAGGAGCTGCGCTGGGGTCCGGAGAATGAAATCAGCTGAGAATGTAAGGGGAGGAGAATGAGAGAGATCATCAGGCTGTTTTCCATTTGGGTCTGGAGCTAATGACACATTGGTGCCACTGTCGGCTGCCAGCTCCCCTGAGGACATGCTTAGGTTTTTAAAACTCACTTTTCCCTTTCCTTTCATAATATTATTACATCATTGGTCAGATTATTCACTTTGTTCTGGAACTCAGTAACAGGCTTTGTTGGATGAATAATGATTAAGTATTGTGGTGTGTGTTTGTTTTTTAATCCTCACTGGAGGAGAGGTTCTTTTAATTAGTGAGAGAGAGAAACATCGACCAGTTGCCTCTTATACAAACCCCATCTGGGGATCAAACTTGCAATCTGGGCATGTGCCCTGACTGGGAATCAAACCCAAAACCTTTGGTGTATGGGAAAATGCCCCAACCTACTGAGCCACCGGGTCAGGGCAGGGATAACCAATATTTCGTGTAGTAGTTTTACAGCCTAACCTGCCATTTCTACTTTGTCGACAGCAAATAACTGTAGCAATATTTATCCTAATAAAAACAATACTATAATCAGAATTTACTGTAGCACTGTAGTAGGCATTTCACACACATCTATAAGACATCTCAGTTTCCAACTTGGGAACCGAATCTTGAGCTTTATTCTTTCAACAAGGCAGTTGAGATATATCAGGGAGTGAACTAAAGATCCCTGACCTGTGAAGTCACATTTCAGCAGAAACTCCAATGGGTAAGCGTCTTAGACAGTTCAGGCTGCAGTTAACAGATCACCATAGCCTGGGTGGCTTATATACAACAGAAATTCATATCTCACAGTTCAAGATGAAGGCACTGGCAGATTAGACATCTGGTGCAGGGCTGCTTCCTGGTTTACAGACAGCTGTCTTCTCAGTGTCCTCACATGGCTGGAGGGGAGAGGGGCTTCTTTGGGTAAGCTTTCTGGGGTCTCTTTTGAAAGGGCACAAATTCCATTCATGAAGACTCTACTCTTACCACCTAATCACCTCCCCGGAACCCCACCTACAAATACTACCATATTGGGCATTAGGTTAGAACATGTGCATTTTGGAGACACACCAATATTCAGTGTAAGTGATTTGCTTAAATTCACACAGATAGTAAGTAGTTGCAGTAACCTTGGCTAATTTTTGGCTGCCTCGTGTCCATTGGATCTTCCTTTGGTCATCTTCTGGGGAGATATTTTCTATCGATCGAGGTTTTTAGGACCATTTTGCACAAGAGCTAAGGACTCTTCACTGCTCTTTACCCTGGCCTCCCCGCCTCCTGAGCCTGCCTCTCCTAGCTTGCGCGTTTGGACGCCACTGAAAACCTGCACCTCACCAGCTCTCTGTCGTATGAGGGCAAACCCAGTTCACAAACTGACTGAGCTCAGTGCAGAGATACCAATGAGTGCCCACCTATTATCTAGTTTAAATATTTACAATTTACACTTCAAGCCAATGCACTGCCACAGATCTTCTGTCCACCTACCTTGGCTAATGCGCCATCAGAATGACTTACAAGGTCACCTTCCACTCCTGAACATGGCAACATGGGGGAGCCTGCACCCCAGTCCATGTGTTGGCTCTTCCTTTCCTCACCCTGGCTCTGTCCAGTACAGCATGAGGCTCATGTGCATGTGTCCAGCCTGTGTGTATACACACCATCCTTGTCCCCACAAATGGGCCTCTCTTGGCTACTGCTTGGACCCAGGGATGCTCTCTTCATTGGTGTGGTCTACTCTTGGGAGGGAGGGCCAGGAAAGAGATCTGCTCTGGGAGAGGAAGTGACTCAGGGCCATTTTGGCAAGGAATTCTAGGGTTCAGGTACAAGATATGTGGTCTTGTAGGAGACATGTGGGCTGTGGGTGAGCATGTACCCTTCACTCCAGGAAAGTCTTGCTCCAGGAGAAGGGACATGGTCAGAGAAGGCCAGGAATCTTTCCTTCTCCCTCCTCCCCCCCACCCCCCCGATTTTTAGGATGTGATGATAAATGGTTGAGACAGTCTCACTCTCCTGTAATGCTGGCAATGTATTTCAGTGTAGCCATACTTTTCATCATTTAGAGCAACATGGTGCTAACAGTCATCTATGTATTCAAGATGGGGAAAGAGTGTGAAATATGATGTTCCTAATCGATTTCTCAGGAGACGATGAACATGAAGGGAATCCCATTGTCTCTGGCTCTTGAGATACCTATATAAATAATTTGGCAAACAGATTACAAATAGCAGTATGGACTCAAATGGCGAGCACAAACGGAAAACCATTCAACTAGCAAATACATGGGACAAAGCTCCACACCGCCCAACACATCTGGGTTTTTCACGCTTCATTCCGTGCAAGAATTAATGACACGTTGCCTTCTAGCCACTCCATCTTTATTTCGTTCGGCAAACATTTGTCACCTATCCATTATGTTTTGAATTCTGAGCGGAAGTCCAGAGAGCAAGGAGGGGCAGTGTGAGCTGCACCTTGACAAGCGATAAGTAAGTTATTACTGTATGAGCACATTGGAGTGCTGTTCTAAACAAGGCAAATTTTCTTGACTGTAATGTGGGGAAAATGGCAGTGTTTACTTCACAGGGATTGTATGGGGAGCAGCAAAGGCCAGGCACATAGATCATAGCTCAATGAATGTTGGCTATTCCTATTAGTCTTTTTTTTTTTCTTTTCTTTTTTTTTTCTTTTCCGGGGTAGAACAAGACAAAGATGAGCATGATAACTTTGAAGAACTGGGAACAGGATTTTACACAAGAACAGTTTGTACAAGAGGAGTGACTGGAGATTAGTTGAAAGAGCTAACTGAGACCATATTGTGTTTTACAAAGGGGTTTGCATGTTGTGCCCAGGCGAGGGTGCCCACTGAGTGTCTTGATGAGAGGACTAACTATGGTAGAAAGTTTACTCTTACGGTGTCACAGAAGATTATTTGGAGATGCAAGAGACTGGAAACAGGCTGATCTGCAATAACTCAGATAATGAATGAAAAGGACTGGAAGGAGGTTTTGGGTTGTGGAATGCATAAGAGAGGACAAAGGTTAAAGTCAGTGGTATTATAGTTAGTATGAGGGGTTAGGAAAATGAAGTGACAAAAACACTTGAAGGTGTCCAGCTGGCGTGGCTCAGTAGTTGAGCGTTGACCTATGAACTAGGAGATCACGGTTTGATTCCCAGTCAGGGCACATGCCCGGGGCTGTGGGCTCGATCCCAAGTGTGGAGCTGAAGAAGGTAGCTGATCAATGATTCTGTGTCTCATCATGGATGTTTCTAGCTCTCTCTTCCTCTCCCTTCCTCTCTGAAATCAATAAAGATATGTTTAATAAATGCTTGCATGTTTCTGGTTATTGCACTAGGATGGATGAGGAGACTGTCAGTTGAGATAGGGGATGACAGACTAGAGGAAGATTTGTGGGAGAAACCTAGAGTTTGAGACTCGTGAGCCATCCAGCAGAGACACCCCATTGGCCGCTGATAACAGAGTGTTCAGGGTGGAAATACTAATTTGGTGTTAGATATGTCAGTGAGATTATAGAGTGAGGGAGAAGAGGCCTTAAAAATGCAATAGAAAGGAAGAAGGAGAAACAAAGGAAAAAGTGAAGGATTCATGAGAATTAGAAGAGATGATGCACAAAGAGTTAAAAGAGCTACAAGAAGGAGAGGTTAAGGTCAGAAAGTGCCAAAGATGAGATGCTAAAAGGAGGTAAATGTTGAATAATGGCTACTGGGCTTGCAAATTGGGAGGTTGTTGGTGACCTTAGTGAGGTTGAGAATTGAATAAGTAGCAACAAGAGGAAACAGCTCATTAGATATTTTTAGTTGTGATTTTTTGGGCATCTATTTTATAAAATATACTTTTATTGATTTCAGAGAGAAAGGGAGAGGGAGGGAGAGTTAGAAACATCAATGATGAGAGAATCATTGATTGTCTGCCTCCTGCACGCCCACTACTGGGGATCGAACCTACAACCCAGGCAGGTGCCCTTGACCAGAATTGAACCCGGGACCTTTCAGTCTACAGCTGATGCTCCTTCCACTGAGCCAAACTGGCTAGGGCTGCTATCTATTTTTTTTAAACCAGATTTGGGTATACATGATACTGGTTTTACAAAAACAAAAATAAAGTAAAATGCATGAATATATTTGCATGCCTATTTCTCATGAAGATATACAAAGTAGTACTTTGTGGTTAATAGCGTTCACCTCAAGATAATGAGAATGAGAGAGTGGAGGAGAGGTATTAGTAATATTTTCTTTATAAACTTTATACGGTTTCTTATGAGTATTTCTTTTGTAACAAAAATTTTTCAAATATGAACTTACCAATAGTTAGTAACTTGAAAAATTAGGCTTGTGCCTCCCCAAAATAAGATGAATATTAGTAGTAGTAAAAATAAGTGGAACCACTGAGCTTAAATAAACCACACGAGAAAATGGAGATGAAGATGACTTTTGAAGCTCAGAAAAAGGTAAAGATCTCTCAAAGGAACATATATTTTTTTTAACTAGGTTAATCTTACAAAATTTTAGGAAACTGACTGTAAAAACCTCATAACTAACCATAGAGGAGGCTGACTGCAGCAAATAGGGCAGGAAGTCTAGTAATTTTTCTGACACAGAGTGAGGGACACGCTGTTATCAGATGGGTACGGGCTTCCAGCAAGTCCTGGTCCGATTTTCTGCAGCCTCGCCGTTTTCTCTCTGCTTTGAAAGCTGAGCGGGCGGGCGGGGTGAGAAGCGACCCCCGCACCAGCTTCCTGGGCAGCAGCTTTTCGCACAAGAGAGCGATTGTCTTCTCTCACCGGCTCTCCCTCCTTCAGAGCCAAGAGGGCTTTTTTTTTTGCCTCTCAGAGTGCCAGGTTGGTCTCGCTTCCTCCCTGGACCTCGCAGCGTTTCAAAATAAAATGACTGTGCTCAAAAGCATCTCGGCTCCCCCAACCCCCTGGACTGCAAAATATTGAGACAGAAGCCTCGTTTCACCGAACCACCTCAGGTCACCTGGGAGGAGATCTTGACACTGAGAGGCTCTGCTGTCCTCTCTGGCTTAGGATGCGCTTTTTTTTTTTTTTTTTTTTTTTTTTTTTTTTTTTTTTTTTTTTTTTTTAAGCTACGTACTAGATAGAAGCAGTATTTTATTCCGGTCTCCGGGATCATGCTCAGAAAGTTCCGAAACATTTTAAAAAGCATGGAAACCACGGACAGTGATTTCAAGGCTCAAAGTCTAAAGCGTCCCTGGGCAGAGCAAGATTCACTCAAAGTGTCCAATAGATAGGATTTGCGTATTTTGGAAATTTGCCTCTTCTGGCCATTTCCTAGACATGGAACCACACAGCGAGCGGTCTTTCGTGTCTGCATTCTTTCACGAGCATCGTGTTTCTAAGGCTCACGAACGTGGTAGCTGGCGCCACCACTTCATTTCCTTCCTGTGCCAGACGCTGTTCCATTTTCTGGATGGGCCACATTTTGCCCGTCTGTCCATTAGCCGGTGGGCATTCGGATTGTTTCCACTTTAAAAAAAAATAAAATATTTTATTGATTTTTTACGGAGAGGAAGAGAGAGAGATAGAGAGCTAGAAACGTCAATGAGAGAGAAACATCGACCAGCTGCCTCTTGCACACCCCCGACCGGGGATGTGCCCGCAACCAATGTACATGCCCCTGACCGGAATCGAACCCGGGACCTTTCAGTCCGCAGACCTACGCTCTACCACTGAGCCAAACCGGTTTCAGCTGTTTCCACTTCTTGGCTGTTCTGAATAATGCTGCTTTGAGCATTCGCGTCCACGTTTCTCTTGGGTATATGCCTAGGAGTGGCTGGCTCATACGGTAACCCTGTGTTTAACTTGATGTTGAGAAACTACCAAACTGTTATCCAAAGTGGCTGCATCCCTGTACTTTCCCACCGGTGATGGATGAAGGTTCTAATTCCTCTGTCTCCTTATTATCTGTCTTTTTGACTGTAGACATGCTAGACTGAGCTCCTTTCAATGGCCAGTGTAGGGTGTTGACAGCCCTTTGGGTTTTTAGAATTGGGCTTGACTGGGAATGGTATGGAAAACTGTCTACTTTGAAATTAGGCATTTTCCAGCGGAAGTTTTATCTTAGGATGTTTTCGTCTCTACAAAAATAAAATGCCGCATGAGAATCTTTGCAGCCAAACAAAGCCGCCTGTGTGAGATGCATCAACTCTGAATGAACTCTGTGAATGAAAATTAATGTGAACATGAACGAGAAACCTCTGGCACGGCGAACCCTCTGTAGCCTGAGACCCGGGGCTGTGCGCGAAGCGTGAGCCAGAGCCTCGAGGTCGTCTGCTGGATCCTCTTGGGGGACGACAAGAAGTCAGCACAGCCTCTCTCAAGGCTTCCTCTTGAAAAGGGAAAATATGATTGGCAGGAGCGAGGTGGAGAAGCGCCAGGACGGAGGGCAGAACTGGCTCCTGGTTCGGAGACTGAATCCCGACCTAGGACATGAGAACAGGAGAGCTGTGTGTGGCCAGCGTTGGATGTAAGGGGCATGTTCGTCCTGGCCTGACTGCCATGCGCTGCAGGTAACATCTGGAGGAAGGAGCGGGAGAACCTGCTGACCTCAGCGGCTGCTGCTTGTCAGCCTGCACGGAGTCACTGACAGCAGAATTCTAATCCTACCAGGGCCCTCAGCCTTACCACCCCTCAAAATAATAAGCCTGTTTTGCCTAGATGCTCAGTGATTGAGCTGTCAAACCAGAAGGTCATGGTTTGATTCCTGGTCAAGGCACATGCCTGGGTTACAGGCTCAATCCCCAGTTGGGGGCATGCAGGAGGTAGCCGAGCAATGATTCTCTCTCCTTATTGGTGTTTCTTTCCCTCTCTCTCTCTCTCCCACTCCCTCTCTCTTCCTCTCTGAAATCAATAAAAACATGTTTAAGCAAGCCTTTCTTGTCACTTTATCGTTCCCATACTTTTCTGCATTCTGATAATGTTGTATAGCCCTCTTGCTTGACCCAAGCCCACACTATTCCTCTCCCTTCCCTAACCTTTCCTGTGTGCCCTCCGGAACGTTTATTCCTTACTAAACAAGCACTGTTCTCTTCCGTCTCTTTTCTGAATGATTCTTCCCCCTCTGGCCTTCACTGAAAGGGGTTCTCCCCTGAGGACCCACCCTTTCCCCGGGAGCCCTCTCAGGGGGAGGCTGCTCATTCACGCAGTCTCAGGGGCTACACAGACCAACATCCTCCCCGATTCTGTGCACTAAAGCCCTCCCTCCTCCAGTTCCATTGGACACTTTCCCTTGTGTGAAGTCTTCCTGCCAGTGATGCCATCCTCTAACTCCAGATCACTCAGCTCATCCTTGACTTTTGTTCCTGTGACCATCCGTGGACTGGTCCTTGGCTCGGTCCTTCTAAACACTTTGACATTTTAAACTCGAATGACTCACATTCCAGGGCTACACCTTGGCCTCATCCTCACACCAAACCTACCCCTCTCAAATCTTATCTTCTGGTAACTCACTGTTTGCCACAATCTCCCATTCAGCCTGCCGTCCCTCTTATTTGTTCTCTGGCCTCACTGTGGACCTACTTTCTCACAACCGAAATGTATAATTGTGGGGAAAAGTGAGGGTTTGGTTAAATTTTCCTGGTCTTCAACTTCTGTTTATTATTCATTAGCTATCTTTATTGTTCTCATCCCTTAGTTGTTTCAAATTCTTCTTTGAGTAATTTATTTCAGGAGAGATCCGTTTTGGGCTCTTGCATACATGAGAATGTATTCTGTTACTTTCGCATGCCATGATTCCTATACACAGATTTTTTTTAAAAAAATTGTGTGTGTTTTTCCCCTAAGTCAGAAAAACATCACCGCATGGCACTCACTGTGGAGGAGTGTCTGGGGCCAGGCTGAGCTTTCCCTCTCTGTATGGAGTGGACTGTGGTAGTCAGTGTTCCCCTCCCCATTCTTATGGTTCCATCGGGCAAGTCCACATGGTTCTGTCGAGCCTGTGAATTGCCACTCTCTGCACAATGCAGGCTGATCAGTCAGAGGCACAATCACTGGAGACAGTGATTGCTTCTCAGCTGGGACCCTGACTCAACCAGAGCCAATCAGAACTCCTCTGGAGTTGATCTAAGGAGTTGGAGAAATTATTGTTTCTGCTAGGGTTGGTAACTAAGTAATGTGAGTCTGGGGTTACTGGGGTTACTAGTAGCTCTCTCTCATCTGTCTGTCTGTCTATCTATCTATCTATCTATCTATCATCTATCTATAATCTAGTTATTCTATCTATCATCTATCTATCTATCTATCTATCATCTATCATCTTTTCAATCTACCTACCTTGCTGGATAGATATGTAGATAGATAGATATAGATATATGCAGGTATTGGTAGAGGTACAGATAGATAGATAGAACGTAAATGTGAAGACAAGCAGAGGCACACAGAACTGAGAATTGGAAAGAGAGAGCGAGCCCTGAAGATATCATCTGAAGCCCAGAATCAGCTGATTCTGAAACCAAATCCATCCTGGACTTCCCCAAATTTCCCAGATTCTAGGAATCAAAAATAAATGTTTTTCTGAAGATGTTTTTATTTCTTTATTTTTTTTTAAAAAGATAGCTTAAGCTTCTTTCTCTTGCAGTGGAGGGAATTTTGGCCAGTAATAATAAAGCCATGTTTCCCCTTTGAATATTTGTAAGATTCTTTTTCTTATCCATGAAGTTAAAAAATTAATGGTTAGGCCAAGGTATCTTCTCAGAGGACTTGCCTGAATCTGTAAAATCAGCGTTGGAAAAGCTTTTTCAAGTTATATTTCTGAATAGTGCTTTTGTTCTGTTTGTTCTTTTATCCATACCGTGTGTTGAATATAAAAGACCGATGATCTATACTTGTCACCTTTCTTGACATTTTGCCTTCGTGATATTTTTCTGTAGAGTCTTGAGAAAACTTCCAATGTTTGTTCTCCATATTGTTAATCTGATAGTCCATATTGTATTTTGGTCTTGACCTCTTTCAATGAAAGTTTTGCCTCCTATTGTATTGGTTTTTTTCTCTCACATTATTTCTGCATCAAATTCCATTATAATTTAAAATTTCTGCCTATTTCTCAGCCTCTGCATTGAGTCTCTAACTTTAATGCATCTATATCTTCTTAAATTTGTAGAAAGCACCAAGAAATTTACCCAAAGTTTTTCTGTTATGAGTTTTTTTTTTCAAATGCATATGTCTCCTCTGCAAAATATTTTCATAGATTCCTTTTTTTTCTTCTTCCTATTTATATCTTGTTGAATAAAGAGGGGTCTGTTTGCCTTAGGTGTTTACCTGTTTAGCCGTAAGGAGGGTGGCTGAATTATCCTTGGATCTTCTCCCTATATGCCTGATTACATTTAGAAAAAGCACACACTGGAAGACTTATGGCAGGTACTTACATTTCCAGCCCACTAAGGTGAGGGGAGAGGAATGCCTGGAGCCTGGGCTATCATATGGGCAAGAACTTAGTGTTTATTTATCTTCTTTCTTTGATGCTGTGGTGCTGGGTGCTAACCATTAGTGCACAGCTCTCTGGGTGGCATGGCTATGTCAGTCCTCCGGTCTTGTTCTGCTGTCCAGCGTCTCAAAAAGAAGGCTCGCCTCCCTGGGAAGTCTCCCCACACCGCTGCGCCCTGCTTGGTGGAAAACAGCAGGATCCTGGGACCTCTTGACAGAGCTGCTTTTGAATGGTGCTGGCCCATAGCTATACACACAATTCTAAGGAGTGCTTCTCTTCTTTCTTTCTTTTTTCAATCCTCTCCTGAGGGTCTTTTTTCCATTGATTTTTAGATAGAGTGAAAGGGAGGGGAGAAGGGAGGGAGAGAGAAACATCGATGTGAGAGAGACACATTGATTGGTTGCCTTCTATGCAGTCCTCGACTGAGGCTGGGGATCGACCTGCAACCGAGGTGTGTGCTCTTGATTGGAAATCAAGCCCACAACCCTTTGGTCCCCGGGGTTAAGTCTTCACCACTAAGCCACACCAGCCAGGGCAGGAATGCTTCTCTTTTATTCACCGCTGCCCTTCCAGCTCCTGCTCCTCCACATGTATGAGTATTAGTAGGGTTCTGCCAGGATGTTGTCTAATTATCTTTCTCATTAGAGGATCATAATGTTGTCTCTAGGTGTTATGTTTCCATCTGATTTTATCAGAATCATTTAGGAGCAGTACAGAAGCATCCTTTTTTAATTTTTAGCAGGTTTTCTCCTATTTTCATCTACCGATTCCCTTTTTGAAGAGGTTTGCCACAAAAAGGAGAAAGTATCTCTTACGTCTCTCTACTTTATCCCATCCTCCCTGTCATTCATTGCCTTATCTACTATCTGAGCATATCTAAGGATTCATTGTGAGCGCCCCCTACTGGTCACGCTGCCCTTCTGGCGCCGCCCCCTTGGTGTTGGTGCTCAGTTGAACAGTGGCTCGGCTCCTGGGAGGTATTTTGTTGTGTTGCAATCATGTTCAATTTTGAGTAACCGAAAGCCTTTCCTCTATCGCTTATGCAGAAAACAGTAAGTCCAGGTGGTCAGCCCACTACTGGTGGGGTGACTCAATGATGCCACCAAGTGGGGTTCCTTCTGCCTTCCCACCCTACCGTTGTCAGTGATGTCTGCTGCCCCCCAGGCTGCCATGGATTCCGGTGGGCAGGAAGAGGCCCCTAGAAGAAGTAACTTCTGCCTATGTTTCTTTGGCTGTGAATGTATTCATAGCCACTCCTACTGACGGAGGCAGGGACATCGAGTCTTTACCTATTATGGTCTCTGTAGCAGAGACAGGTGTGAGGTCTGATCAAACAATTGAATGGATACCCCCTCCCCTGGGAACTGACCTTCAGGCCACTATCGACATTCCCTTTGGTGTAGACCTCATTCCACTTGCTAAGATCACATTCTGCTCGCTAAGACAATTGTCCTCCCCCTCTGGTCCTTCCTAGGATCTGGACCGCCCAGAGAATGCTCTGTCCAGAAGAAGCCTGCCTAGAGCCCTTTAAAACCTCTGATTCTCCATCCCGGGGTGCTGGTGCCATTTGGGGGCTCAGCCCATCTGTTCTCCTGATGACCTAATGCATGGATGCTCCCTCACCACGTTGGCCTCCTTTTATGACCCTAACAGCCCTAACAGCAGGTAAGGAAGATATGGGTTGGAAAAGGAGGTGAATCTGCTAACTTCCGTTGTCTTCTTTGGACATTGGGTGCTTTCCGGGAGGTGTGGTCTAACACGCTGGTGTCTGCTTGCTATAATACCTTCTTCGTGTTCCCAACAACTGTTGGCTGGAGGAACCTCTCCTATGCATCCACAGTGGTGGCCTCAGAATGCTGTTTATCTGCAGAGGGGGGAAAGGTGGGGGGGGGGGAGGGATACTCTAAGTGGGTGTTTAGTTCTTCTTGCTCCACCAACTCCAAACTTCAGTGTAAGTTCGTTCTATTACCTCACCTCCCTGCACAATTCTTGCAGGAATAGTGGGATGTGGGGTCCATAGTTGTTGAGGTTTGCACTCTGAGGCTGCAGCGTTTGCTTGGATTTTACTTGGATTATTTTTGCTCAGTAATGGAGTTTTGTTTTTTTTTAATTATTATTATAGTCCACTTTGTGGAGGAGAGGTTTGTAAATATGTATTTGTGTTACCGGCTTTCCCAGAAGGGTCCCTGGTTTTCAGAAGAGGAGCCTGTGGCTCCAGATCTTCGGGATCTTTCTTCCCTGGGGCAGTCCTGCAGGGCCTATTCCAGAGCGCTCTGGCTGCTCCCTGCCTTTTCCAGACTTTGTAAGTGGCGTCTCCCATTTCTTTTGTGCGTCTCACTGTCCACAGCAGGTTCGAAGTTGCAACCCAACTACAGAGAAGGTCAGAGAATGCTAATGGGACATTTAGCAGTGAGTGTTTCTGCTTGGCTTTTCTGTGGAAAACAAAATTGAATTGACGGAAGGAGAAAATGCAATTCTAACTTAATGTAGAAGTAGTTCCAAGTTAGGACTGCCTGTTATATTAGCCGTTGATAGATATAATTGAAGATAGTATTTTACAAGGAATAATGAGGGAATTGTGGGTCATAATGGTGTGCATCACCAAACACAGTCCCTACTGAGTACTTTTTTTAAATAACATAAATGGTAGGTTTTGAAAATTTTAATAAATATGCATAAAATGTGTTTGCTAGAATTATGCTGGAAATCTGAATTTTGAGAACAAATGTATAATTTTTGGATATGTGCTGTTGCAATTTTAACTCAACATTTTTAAAATGCATAACTATGGACACATCAATCCCTGTAAACAATATTATGTATTCTTGCTCCTGCTGCCCCTCCCCACCATCAGGCAGTGTCATAAAGTGTTTAGAGAAATTCCTTGGTTCCTGACTCAATTTTATCATCTAGCAGTGATTCCCAAACTTTTGACATATGTGTACCCCTTCACATATGTCAAAAGTTTGGGAAACACTGCTAGATAATTTTCGTAACGCTGAGTACCCCTTGTACTCATGAGAACGTAGAATTAGGTGCAGCTAAGCACGGTGTAGTGCATATCCCCACCAAACTCCGGTGCAACGTGTACCCCCACCAAACTCTTTTCATACCCCTGGGGGTACGTGTACCACACTTTGGGAAACACTGATCTACAGAATGGAGATAGTGACACGTTTCAGAGTTGCTGGAAGTATCACATGGCAGGATGCTGTTTGTAAATCGCCAAGCAATGTATATATGTAAGTATCTATTATTTTGCAAACTGCTTTTTCATGTGACAAAGCTACAAAACACTTTTTAAATTGATGCATGATATTCCATTACATAAATGAACTATTTAAGTTGAGATATATATATATATATATATATATATATATATATATATATATATATATAACATTTATGTAGGTTGATATGTATACATATATCTTTATCTACCTGCACTCTTTTAACAAATTGCAAATATACACCACTTAACAATGGGACGCATTCTGAGAAATGCCTCTTCAGGCTATTCCATCATTGCATGAACATCACAGAGGGTGCGCCTACACCTACCTAGATGGTATGACCTGCTACACACCTAGGCTCTATGGTGCAACTTACTGTTCCCAGGCTACACACGTGTGCAGCATATTACTGTGCAAAACAACATGAGGTTAAATCCAGCCTAAGAAAAAAGATTCAATCAACAAGTGCGGTAAACACGAAATATATGAGGCTAATGCCAGTGCAACATGGCAAACTGTTTTATAACAAACTTTTTTTAATTAATGAGTAGAAGGAATACATTTTAATGGTAAAAAGTATACTGGTGTAACTACATAGACCAGCCACACAGTCGTTTATTATCATTAGCAAGTATTGTGTCCTGTACATATTGCGTGTGCTGTTTTTTCATATGACTGGCAGGTGTGTTTGTTTACACCAGCATCACCACGAACATGGGAGTGATGTGTTGCACTACAACCTTCCCAGGGCTATATTGTCACTAGGCCATAGGAGTTTTCCAGCTCCGTTATAATCTATGGGACTATTGTAGTACGTGCAGTAGGTTGTTGACCGAGAACTCATCCTGTGGCACATGACTGGATTGTTTGCTCTCATCACCATTCCATACGTCACATCTCCAGGACTTACACTTATGTACCTGGCAACTGAAAACTTGTACCGTTGGACTACCTTCAGCCAGTTGTGCTTCCCATACCAAACAACAGTCTGTTCTCTGTATGCTTGAGCTTGTTTGTTTTGCGTTGTTTGTTTTTAGGTTCCAACATAAGTGAGATCATACGGTTCTATATATTGTTACAGCTCATTGTAATGATCACTTATTGTTTCTTTAATCCTTCTTGTTTGTAGAATCATGAAAAGCTGTTTTTATGGTAAAACCTTACTCCCAACTTCTGCAATGCAAAAGACACTACAAATAAGATGAGGCCCAAGATCTATTGGCTACATATCTTTCTACAGCATTCATGGCAAATAGGCTAATTTCTTTAAAACCCATAGAGCTTCTAGCTAAATCAGCAAGAAAATGTTGAAAACCTTAATATAATATAGGTGAAAAATATGAATCAGTAATTTTTTGAAAAAAGGCAAATATGTAAAAAGATGCTCATTTTTAAAATTAAAGATATGAAATTAAATTTTTTTTTCAGTTATCAGATTAGTAAAGATGAAAAGTTTCAAAATATAAGCATATTTGAGAATGTAGGAGAATAGATACACTTTATGGACATATAAATTGGTGTGACCTTTTTTAAAAATCCTCAGCCAAGAATTTATTTTTTCTTTAATGCCATCTCTAAGAAGTCTTCAGCAAGCTCTAAATCCTGAATATTTTCCCCCAGAAGTTTTATAGTTTTACCTTTTTACATTTAAATCTCTGGTTCATGTTGAGATAATTGTTGTGCTACCCTGTGAAGTTTAGGTTGAGTTTCTTATTGCCTAAATATGTTCTGTTGTTCCAGCACCATTTATTGAATATTCTATCCTGCCTCCATTGAATTGTATTTACTCTTTAGTAAAAAAACAGTTGGGCATTATAGACAATCTATATATATAAAAGCCCAAGCAACCGTCTGACCATTGGACCACCCTACTGGTAACTATGACGTGCACTGACCGACCACCAGCGGGCAGACGGTCAACACAGGAGCTGCTGAGCTGCAGTGACTTGGCAGCTGCAGTTCTTAGGTGATACACCTGGAACCAGAGAGGAGGGAGCCTGATTCTGGGGTGCATCACCTGGGCACTACCATCTCGCAATCTGCGACCCTTTGGGGATGTCGAAGAGTCAGTTTTGGCCTGCTGATTCCCCACAGGCCAGGCTGAGGGACCCCATCGGTGCCAACATCTGTGCACTGGGCCTTTAGTAGTCAGTAAAGCTAACAATAAACTTTATTTAACATAAGCAAAAAAAAAAAAAAATGATATTTTTGAAGTTGATTTTGACAGAGAGAGGGAGGGAGAGAAAAAGAGAGAGATCAAAGTGAGAAACATCGAATGCTTTCCTCCTGATCAGGTACCAAACTCTTTGGTGTGTGGGATGACGCTCCAACTGAGCCACCCAGCCAGGGCTGATATGACTCTTAAAGAGCCAATTTTGCAGAATCTTAAAACATTTCATACAAATTATGACCCATCACTTTCACTTCTAGGGTTTTAACACATAAAATACTTAATGCTTAGAAAAAAAAAATAGCAGTATAAGGATGTTTATTATGACATTTATGCGTAACCGTATGTCCGCAAAACAACCAAGCTGTATATGTCTCTCAACATGGTACTGCTCAAGTGATGTAGATTCATAAAATGAAATTTTACACAGAAACTGAAAAAAGTGAGACTGATTTTTGCGTACTGGTTTGAAAAAATATTTCCGATGTGTTGGGAACTGCCAAAAGCAAGATTCAGACTTGCTTTTATGCACTTGTGTATATGATGTACGCTACCAGGCAGAAAAAGTATGGACAATTGTATAAGTATGGACAATTTCTGGAAGAATAGGTAAGAAATTGTTAACACTGACTATCTTCTGGGAACTAGATTGAAGTGAAAGGAGCGGGGGAGGAGTTTGCTTTTCACTCTCTCCCTTTCCATATCTTTGGAAATCTCTCTTCCCCATATTTCATTACAAAAATTTCAAAACATATAGAAAGTTTTAAAAAAGTGTCCACTGAACATAAATATACCCATCAGCTAGCTGCTATGATGATGCCTCACTATAATTGCTTTATCACTAAGTTAACAAAACAAAAGCTATAAAATATTTTGATAATTTAGTTAGTAAGATACTAGAGTTTAGTAAGAGGAAGGTATTAGAAGAATGGAGTCGTATAACATAAAAACATACATAAATCTGCTGACAGAGAAAGCTAACTAGGATAATGTGATATATTGTGAGATGTTAAAAATACCAAGTCCAGTGTAACAAATCTCAGTGACAGCAAAGTCTTAGGCTCTGGATTCTAGGAGGGGTTTTCGCCCACGGTTTCTCAGGCTGAGACGCAAGGCATGATGGTCCCAGACTCAAGGCATGATGGTCCCAGACGCAAGGCATGGTGGTCCCAGAGCAGAGTCGCAGGGCAGGGAGCTTTTTGGCTCACCCAAAGGCTTGTGCCTGCTCCATGCACTGTGGTTCTCAGACCTCTGAGCCTTTACTTCTCAAACCAGACCGTAGTCCATAAAGCTAACCATACACAGTGGGCTTATCACCAGGGAAACTTGCTGACGCTCAGTGGGCACTCAGGGGCTGTATCTTTGCAGGTAGAGAAGAACAGTAGCAGAGAAGTACTGGAACACAGTTTGGATTTGAGTGAGGCCTAGAGAGGAGAGTTTTTTGTTATTGTTTTTTTTTTTTTTTTTAAGCTTCCTAATTATTCAACACCGAGCTACTACTACTCTGTGTGTAAACCTTGACTCAGTGGGAAAGAGTCCAGAAATCTGAACATGTAACCAGCCCCCAGGCGATTTCATTGCATCGCGTGTAGGTGTTGCCACATGTTGTCCTTTTCCAGGGTGTGGTATACTTAGTCTCGTGAAGAACCAGCTGCTGCAGCACCAGTGGCATGGCTTTGCCAGGAGTGCTTATCTCTGTAAACAGCTCGTACTCATTTTCTAAATGAGCTTAATTGCTGATTTCCTAAGGGAGTCCGAGGAGATTATTATTTTTTAACTTCCTGGTTGTTTGGCTTGGCACCGATGCCGTGCCCCTCTTCGTAAACCTTCCCGAGGGGCATCCGTGCCATCTTCTCCGAACTCGCATCCACAGGGGTCCTCGGATGCATTTGACTTCCTGCTCCGGTTTCCTCAGAGAGAAAACTTCCCGAGTGCTCTTCCCCGGTGTTTTTCTCCGGAAGCATCTTCCTCCTGTTATCAGGAGTGTTTGAAGGCCCATCCATTTTCCTGTGACTTGTGGAATGTGCTGGTGGGACTGCAGCTGTTCCGTCTTCTCCTCGGAACAGGTTTTCCTCCCCTGAAGGATTAATAAGGAGGAAACTATGTGCAGTTGCTCCTACCCCATCTCCGGTGGTTCTTTCTCCTGGGGCTAAAGGACGATCTCAGAGTTCCTCATTTCCCGCGCCCCCCCCCCCCCCCAGGGTGACAGCTGTCAGGAGTTCTTCCCTGTCTATCTTACCTGCTCTTTGTCCGTCTTTAGCCAATCACTTAAAGCAGAGGGATTTGTTTCTATGGTGGTCAGCTAAAAGGAAACATGCCATACCAAGTAATGAGTAACTTGGTTATTTATTTATTTATTTATTTATTTATTTATTTATTTTAAATACAGTGAACTTAGAAGCATGGAACAACAGACTGTCGAATTTCAGAGGGAAGGAGCGGGTGGGTGGGTGGGAAGAGATTAAACGAGTGGTGAAGGCCTGGGGCTGGGATGGATGTGGCTAGAAGAGGTCCATGGGGGGGTAGGGGGGGGAGAGGGAGCATCTGTAATACTTACAACAATAAAGATAAAGCAAACAAACAACAAAAGTTTACAATGGACATTTCTTGAGCTGATCCTGAGCACCAGGCATTGTGCTCAAGGCTGGAGACATGAGAGAAAAAGCAGACAGTGGCAGCCACATCTCCAGACAACCCTGACGAATGCAGGTTGAGAGTATCCTGTATAACCAGGAACCTGGGAGGAAATTTGTAGGATGGGGAACGGTCAGGTATGGTCAGGATAGAGGGTGTTTGGTAGTGAATAAAAGGTTCTTTGAAGACTTGGTGTTATTGTCAAAAATATGAACATTGGTCAATAGGAAATTATTTCTTAATCAGTTTTTAAAAATTAAGATATGGGGAACATATCGTTCTAGTATAAAAATAATAGATAAAATAATGCTTCCATTTTTTTTGTAATCAGGTGAAGGAAGTGTGATAAGAAGTATAAGGGTAGAGATGAAAAGAGAAAAAGGAGATTCTGGTTGATAGATGATCAGAAAAGAGAGGTGTCAGCAAAGAGAAAGCTACACAGAGAAAAAGGTTAACAGATACATCTCCTAAGGGCCTAGGATAGAGCCTGGCACATAGTAGGTGATTATGAAATAGTTATTAAATGAATGACAGAATGAATGGCAATGGGAGGAAGAAAAAGGAAAAGAAATAGGAAGATGCACATCCACAGAAAATATTGAGATATTGTAAGAGAAAGATTGAGAGACAACTAATGCAGATAGAAACATACATATTCAAAGGAAGCAATTTTTTTAAGGGAGATAGAGAAATAAAGGATTGAACTCGGAGAAGCTCATAAACATGTTAGTATTCTTGAGCAAACGATCCTTTGTGTGTGCTGTGTCTTAGACATTGTGCTGGGTGTGTGATGTGGAACCTGAGAAAGTCACTCAATGGTTTTGAGTTTCATCTACTACTAAGAAGAAAATGGTGCCGAAACTGGTTTGGCTCAGTGATAGAGTGTCGGTCTGCGGACTGAAAGGTCCTGGGTTCAATTCCGGTCAGGGGCATGTATGTTGGTTGTGGGCACATCCCCGGGGGGTGGGGGGGGGTGTAAGAGGCAGCTGGTCGATGTTTCTCTCTCATCGACGTTTCTAGCTCTCTATCTCTCTCCCTTCCTCTCTGTAAAAAATCAATAAAAATATGTTTAAAAAAAAAAGAAAAAAAAAGAAAATGGAATCAAATACAGTATTGTAAAATTAAAATCTGATTAAATTAGGCGGTGGGTACATGGAATATTTGCTCTGCTATTCTCTGTATTTAAGTATAAGTTTGACATTTTCCATAATAAAAAAAAAATCTTTAAAAATAGGACCGTTAATAACTGAGTCCAGGCCCAATGAATTCTCCCTTTCCCCGCACAAAGTCACTAGAGTAAGAATTGTTCAGACATGGCAACCGATTGGATATGGGAGGCCGATGGGCGGAGAAGGTCTTGTTCACCCCAAGGGTTGGTGTCCTGGTGACTAAGTGGGTGAGTTTGCCTAATGGAATGACAGGCTGGAAAGGAAGCTAATAAACTCATTCCTCGGAAATGTTGGGGGAATGCTCAAGGAAGTATTTGTAGACCAAAGGAAATTGTTTTCTTATGGAATTGGGGTTTCCAAAGGCACCGTGGAGAGACTCCCCACCAGGGAGACACAGTGGGAAGAAGTGGGGACCTGGCTGGGGAGGGGTGAGGACAAACGCTGGGGACCTTGGCTTACAAGTTTCAATAGTGAAGAAGGAGGCTTGGGTGGAAGCCCAGACCAGGGTGTGGCAGGGAGAACAGCTGAATCTGTGGGGTTATCCAGCCACAGTGTTCTTTGTGGAATGTTGGCTTTTTGGCCTTTGCGGAGTTGATTCCCTCCCAGGTGCTGGGCACAGTTGCTCAGAGCAGCTCCTGCAGGGTGGGTCAAGAGGTCAGGAGAAAGCTGGAGATACTAGCCTCTGCAAAAGGCACTTATTTTTCTTGGTCTTTGACAGGTAGACTAGATGCAATTTAGCCCAGAGCCAAGCCCGTCAACAGATTCTCTCAACTGTTTCGCCAACCCCCTAAGGACTTTGTTTAAGGCATCTCTTCTTCACATTTTTTCCCCTGTGCTGGACATTTTTCTTTAGTGTTTATTTTCTAAATGACAATTTAAGGGAATAAGTACAATAACCCATTCCATTAAAATGGTTTTTAAGAATGACAAATTGGTTTACTTACGTAGTCAAAGAAAACTTGATGTGATTATGAATTCCAGATACTTATTACTTTTTTAAGGGCTTAATTGAATTAGAAAAATATATATTTGATGCCTGGGATTAAGAATAACTTTTTTGCCAAGAGCGGTTTGGCTCAATGGATAGAGCGTCGGCTTGGGGACTGAAGGGTCGGTCAAGGGCATGTACCTTGGTTGTGGGCACATCCCCAGTAGGGGGTGTGTAAGAGGCAGCTGATCGATGACTCTCTCTCATTGATGTTTCTAACTCTATCTCTCTCCCTTCCTTTCTGTACAAAATCAATAAAAATATATTAAAAAAAAAAGAATAACTTTTTAATTTTGTCTGCATAAAGGAAAATTTCTAATTCAGTGATTACTAAATGGTTTAGAGAATCATAAATGCACTTTGTAGCATGTTCTTGACAACAAACAAATACTCTATCACCATGGATTCCAAGCAAAACTAATATCATGTCCCAAATGCGTACCAGCTGTTTAGAAGATCCTAGAGGGGGATGGGAGAACTCAAACTTAATTAATTATTTCCTTGGTTAGAAAACAAAACCTTCAAACAAAGAGAACATTATATCTATCAGCCCTAACTAGCATTTCTAAGATTCCACCCACAGTAAGGCCAGTGAACATAATGCCAAGCCTTTCACTGGATTTCTGAATTACTCACATAAACTTGGAAAATTACAAGAGTAACTGAGATTGTGTCTAGATAACTGAAGTCAAAAGACTGGTCTGCTTCCTTTTCTAAGTCCCTTCCTTCCCCCTCTTGCCCCAGGAGCATACCAGCAGGGCTCTTGTGCTATATTCCTATGCATTCATCCAGTTCTGTCTCCTTGCTGGCCTACTGGAAGAGGGGATGCTATTGAAGGATTTGCTTTAGATCAGTTTAATAAGGATTTGTTGGATATAGTATGTGGGAGGTGCCAAAAGTGATACAAAAGATTAAAAACATGAGATTCCTATCTTTATTGTGGTAACAGTATTGAATACTTATAACTGTAAATATCAGAGAGGTAAGGTCCATGTCATAGTTGATATCAATGAAGTGCTAAAGGGGTTAATAGCCAATATCTCATTTATTTGTGGGAATAGTTGAGTATGAAGGTGGTATCATCTGAGCTGGTTCTTTTTTAAAAAAAACATATTTTATTGATTTTTTTTTTAACAGAGAGGAAGAGAGAGGGATAGAAAGCTAGAAACATCGATGAGAGAGAATCATTGACCAGCTGCCTTCTGCACGACCCCCACTGGAGACTGAGCTGCAACATGTACTTAGACTGGGAACAGAACCATGACCTTCTAGTTCATAGGTTGACGCTGAACCACTGAGCCAGATGGACCAGGCCGAGCTGGTTCTTGAAGACTGACTCCATTTTCATATGGCAGGGTGCCAGCCGGCGTATAGAAGGACAGAACAACTTGATGTGTCCCATTACCATAGCTCAGATGGTAGGAGCATATTTCCACCTTGTTTCCAGGTGATGCAAGCTGGTATAGGCATTAATGGTACTTCAATGATTTCCATTTTCTACTTGGATTCCTTGTTTAAACGACCTATTTACATTGCTCCTCTGGGTGACACCCATGCCTAGAGATGTCTGCTGGTTGAAAATGAACAAACAGCAGACAGGTATTCCTTATCTCTAATGGATGTTCTGCAAATCCCTTAGCTTTAGCATTTTGTGTGCAATGCATTTTTAGAAAACGAATAAAAGGAATAGAAAGCGACGGACACACACATCTAGGTGCTTTGTGCAAACAGCATGTTAGTCCTCTCTCAAGGCGACGCTAAGCATAGGATGTGAGGTTTGAAATGGTGGACACAGAACTGTGAGCGCCTTCTCATTTACTCCGTCTCCTCTTTGCGAAGAAATGGACTTGTGCTTGAGGTTAAATTTGTTAACCTCTGCTCAACTGATATTCTTAAAGTATTATTTTTCATCAGGAGAGGCCTCTGTACAAAAGGCCAAAATGAGTCTGAACTGCATAATTTAGCCACGTCTTCTCTATTGGTGCCCTGTGTTCTCAGAATAGTGTCTGTACTGGATCACAAACATCTTTCTCTTTTTCCACTTCCCTCCAACAAATCATTCATTCATTCATTCATTCATTCAACAAACACAATTCTATATACCAGCAGTAGAATTGGGAAACTTTCATCAAGAAAACAGACAAAGCCAAAACCAGTTTGGCTCAGTGGATAGAGAGTCGGCCTACAGACTGAAAGGTCCCAGGTTCAATTCCGGTCAAGGGCATGTACCTTGGCTGCGGGCACATCCCTGATGGGAGGTGTGCAGGAGGCAGCTGATTGATGTTTCTCTCTCATCAATGTTTCTAACTCTCTATCCCCTCTCTTTCCCTCTCTGTAAAATCTCAATAAAATATATTTAAAAACAAACAAACAAACAAAAAACGGACAAAATCCAGACTTGATTAGGGTTTACAGACTAGCTGGGGGGTGGGGGGGAAAGGCGCGCAGGGGGAGAAACAAAATAAATAATAAATTCAATAAACAAGGAAATTATATACAGTAGTATGTTAAAAGGTGACACTTGTTTGGGGAAAATAGAGTGGGGCAAGGGGGTTGGGCATGAGTGGATGAGTTATAACTGTGCATAGGCTTGTCTGGCGGGCCTTCTTTAGAAGTGAGTTAGGCTCTGGTCGTCTGGGTGTGAGAGCCTTTTGGGCAGAAGCAGCGACCAGCGCACAGGCCCTCAGGTGAGCATTTGTGCAGGGATCTCTGGGAGCCGCCTGAGTGGAGCTCCAGGAGCAAGGGGACGAATAGCAGGAGGGGAGGCGAGAGGTCACAGGTATGGAGGGCATAGAAACCTATAGGACTTTGGAAGGACTGGCTTTCAGTGAAATGGGGAGCCACTGGAGGGTCTTCAGAAGAGAAGTGACTGTCCCCCGTTCTTTGTGCTGTTGCCATATATTTTACTTCTGACAAATGTTATTGGTTTTGCTTTACACATCAGTTGACTGTTGTGGGAGAAACTTTTGGATAAATCTTTACACCATTTATCTTTTTCCATCCTTTTACTTTTGACATAGTACCACTGCTGGGATATTCGTCGTGAGTTTTTTATAGATGGCACATCACTGGATCATGGTGGGGTTTTGTTGTTTTTTAATCTACAGTGCAAATCTCGGTCTTTTAATTAATGTATTGATATTTTAAGAGTAATTATTATGTTAGGGCTTACATATCCATTTCTATTTGTTTCCTCTAGTTCCTATTTCTCTCTTCATCTTTTTCCCCCACCTTCCTGTGGATTACTTGAACATTTTTTTTTTAGGATTCCATCTTGATTTATTTATTATCAAGTCTTTGTGTATATCACTTTGTATAGCTTTCCTAGTGGTTACTTAGGGGTAACTTTTATTTTGATATAATTTCAAACGTAAAGAAAAGTTTCAAGGGTAATACAAAGAACTTCCTTATCCTCTTTCCATGATTCAGCACTATTTTACATATTGCCCTATTTGCTTAGCATCCCTTCTCGGGGCATGTGTGTATGTGGGTAATTACTTCTGAGCCACTGGAGAGTAAGCTGGAGGTGTCATGCTTCTTCATCTCTAAATATTTCAGTATATATATCCTAAGGGGGATAACAATTATCCTAATTAGGAAATTTAACATTGGCACAGTACTACCATGTTTCCCCGAAAATAAGACATCCTCCGAAAATAAGACATACTTACAGGTTTCCTTCTGAGTGAAATATAAGGCATCCCCCTGAAAATAAGGCCCTCCTAGGCTAAAATGAGAGATTTGGTCCACTGATTCTGAAAGAAATGGAGTCACAAGAAATTCAGCAGGAAATTCAGGAATTGGATTGTTATGATGATCTTCCAGAAGATGATGACATGATTGTCATTGAATAAATGAGTAAATTCTTGATACTGTAGGATTCACAGTTTGTCTGGTTTGTGTTGACAACTACTGTACTACCATACCGTATACAGGTAATAAATTTCCTTTATTTTCATTTAACAATAAATGTGTACCGTATTCTTCTTCATGGAAAAATAAGACATCCCCTGAAAATAAGACCTAGCGCATCTTTGGGAGCAAAAGTTAATATAAAAAAGTCTTATTTTTGGGGAAACAGGGTATTATCTAATCCATAGTCCATATTCAGATTTTGTAAATGGTTCCAATTATGCATTTTATGACCAGTCTCTTCAGTCTCCTTTATTATGAAGCAATCTTTATTTATTTTTTTCCTTATGTTTCTTGACATTATTTTTTTTTAAAGAATAAAGGCAATTATTTTCTAGAATGTCCTTCAATTTGGGCTTGTCTGATGTTTCTAAAGGAAATATTCGCATTACTTATTTATAATAGAGGAAATTTAGAAATAATCTGTCATGTTAGGGGTTTGTTTAAACAAATTAAGTATTTTTTCTTCTTATTGTTTTTTTTACAATGAAGATCTATTATTCATACAGTTTTAAAAAAGGAAAATTTTTTTTTTCCTGCAAACCAGCAACCTTTTAATTTTTAAGGTAGGAGCATGTTGATTTTTCCAGAAATATAAAACAAGAATGTTAGATGAAGAGTCATTATGATGTAATGGAAAAATGCATTGAACTGAGATCAAGGCCAAAAATCACCATTTGCTGTTTATAGGTCGAGACCCACAGGTTGAGAACCACTAGCAGGGTCGCCTAAGACCATCAGAAAACACAGATATTTACATCATGATTCATTAACAAAATTACAGTTAGGAAAATAATTTTATGGTTGGGGGGTCACCACAACATGAGGAACTGTATTAAAGGGTTGTGGCATTAGAAAGGTTGAGAACCACTGCTCTAGAGGACTAGATAGAGCAGTGAGAGAAATGAGATCAACCACTATAACATTTATAGCTTATCCATGTCCTCAGCTCAAATAATTTGTTTTTCGGCTTCTGCTTCTTTTTACTGTTTATATCACATGTGTCAAACACAAGGCCCGCGGGCCAAATCCGTCCCACCAGGCCTTGAATGTGGCCCGCACCGCGCTGTCATCACTGCACTCCGCTGCGTTTCCATCACAATGACAGTTTATGACTGTTCAGTAAACCATTTGGCCCACGATTTAGGCTGGATTTTAGATTTTGGCCCCTTCTCTGATTGAGTTCGACACCCCTAGTTTATATGATCAATTATTTCTTAGCTTTGAGAGAATGTGGAAGTTTTTTTGTTTCCTCTTTAGAAATTTCCAAAATGCCACATCCTAGGAAATAGAAATAAGAAAAAGCTATTAACATGCAGTTGCATCTTTCCCCTTGAATCTGAATTTACCTTAGTGACTCACTTGTAATTAATAGAATGTAGCAGAAGTGAGGTCAAGGTCAGGAAAGGCCAGGTGGCTTTCATACTTATCTCTTGGGATAAAGAAGCCATGATCTGTCATGGAATAGAAGAAGCTGGGTAGGAAGTTTGACTATCCAAAGAGCAGCATCCTGGAGAGCATGCTCATGGTCAGAGGAGCTCCCAGCGGAAGGTTTAGCAGCACCTGAGCCATCTGGAATGCCCCCAGGTGAGCCTTCAGATGACACTGCAGCCTCAGTAGTCATCTGAATGGACCTGCACGAGGGAGCTTCTTAGCTCTGCCTTTCCTAAACTCCTGACCCTTAATATTGAGAGCAAAATCAAATGATTGTAGTTCCTATTACTAAACTGGGGGATAATTTTTACACAGCAAGAGTGACTAGAAAAATCCTGTGGCTGCATAAATTTTAATGAAAAGTCAACGCAAAAGGTTTCAAGTGTCATTGTGATGCTGAGAGAATCCCAGAGCAGCCAGTGCCTTGCCAGAATCCAGTCTTGCATCTCACACATCACTCTCCACCTCTGGGCGATGTCCTGCATCAGCCCCCAATCTTAGCAAGCCAGTGTGGTTAAGGTTTTTCCTAGACTTCTTTGTAATTCCAGTAGTTTCCAGCTCTATAAAACCTCCGGGGAGGAGTTATTGTTCAAAACTAGCAAGAGAAAAGAATATGCGTTTGCTCAAAGCCACCAATAGGATTTTGAATTCTTTTGATTCTCTCTGACATTCCAAGAATAAGATGTAAGATTCTTTCTTGCTGAATAAGAGACTACAAATCATGGTGCAACTGGCTTTTGCTAACTGTCCACGTGGGCTCAACATTCTTCTTTCCTTCTCCCTTTTTAAGTTTGCTTAGGCTTGCCTTCCTTAGGTTACAATGGAGGCAGGAGGAATATGTAAAAAGATTTTTCTTGACAATTGAAAAGGCCTTTCACATTTTGCTTCCATTACCATTCTGGCCAAAATTTAAGGAAAATCGATTGCATGATTTAATGAAAATGTCATGAACCAATACTAGAGAACTTTCACAGTTCTATAGCTATTTGAAGACAGGCAATGTTCTCTCCCTCCTTTCCTCTCTCCCTTTCTCCCTCCCTTCCTTCCTCCTTCCTTCAAAACTCTCCCTTCCCTCCTTCTTTCCCTCCTTCTTTTTTCCCATTGATTTTTAAAGAGGGGGAAGGGAGGGGGAGAGACAGAGGGAGAAAGAAACATCTATGTGAAGGAGACAGATCGATTGGTTGCCTCCCGCACATGCCCTGGTGGAGCCCGGTATCAAGCCTGCAACTGAGCCACATGCCCTTGACCAGAATCAAACCTGCCACCCTTTGGTTCTCGGGCCGATGATCTACCCACTGAGCAAAACCAGCCAGAGCTCTGTCTGCATTTCTTTTTGTTATTTCTTTCTTGATACAAGAGACTTCATCTCTGGTATTTTTGACCTCCCCCCTCCCCCCTTTTTTTGACCTAGAATTAAAAGTCATTTTTTTTCTTATTTATTTACTTATTCAACAATTACTGAGCATCTACCATGTGTTTCACACTGTTACTGCTGTGGGGGACACCTGAGTGAACAGCCTAAAGTCCCTGGCCTAAAGGGGATGGTATAAATTAGTTGGCATAAAGTGCTGTGCAGAAGAAGAAAAGATGGTGAAAAGGATAGGTGTAGAAGCTCTTTTTCAGGTGTATCATACTCTTTTTGATGAGTAACACTTGAGCCAAGATCTGAAGGAGATCCTGTAGGTAGACAATTGTATAGGCCTGTACATTTTGGAGATGCCCCATCTCCAAAGATTTCCATGTGGGAATCTTTGAAACCTGTGCCTATGTTAGCTTTAATGTGAAAGGGACTTTGCAGGTTGATTAAGTGAATGATCTTGAGATGGGAAGATTATCCTGCATTAACTAGGCAGACCCGATGTAATCGCAAGGGTTCTTATGAGAGGGAGGCAGGCAGGCAGGTCCGTCAGAGGAAATGTGACATTAGACACAGAGTCAGAGGTTTGAGGATGCTCTGCTACTGGCTTGAAGAGGGAGGGAGGGGCCGTGAGCCAAAGAATGCAGGCAGCCTCTGGATGCTGAAGAAAACATGGAAATGGATTCTCCCCTGGAGCTTCCAGAAGGAATGCAGCCTGCTGGCACCTGGGCTTTAGGACTGTGGCCTCCAGGACTGTAAGATAATTAAGCTGTGTTGTTTTAAGCCACTAAGCTTGTGGGAATTTGTTACTGCAGCAAAAGGACACTAATATAGCAACGCAGACAGAGGATTTGCAGGTAACCGGGGAAAGAGAAAACCCAAAGGAAAGAATAGCAAGTGCTAAGGCCTTGAGGTAGAAGAATGCAGGGTGGGTTGAAGAGCAGAACTGGGTCAGGTGAGTCGAGGGACAGAGTTTGAATGGCAGGAAATAATATTCTTGTGTCACGACTTTACCCTCTATAGATGTTTCCCTATTTTATTTTGGCTCCCCCCCATTGGAGAGATTTTGAGGCCAGTACAATGTCTTTTGCTATTGATGATGGTGGTTATGTTCTATTTTTTAATTTTTAAAAATTCCTTTGTGAGTAACATCTCCCTGCCCCTGAAAATGTGTAAGATATTTATTTTCTTTATTCTTGTAATTCAGAAATTTTGGTGTGGGTCTCTTTTTGGTAAATTTACTGAGAACATGCTAGTTGGTTTTGATATGAATATTCTAATATTCTTGTTTTTAAACTCAGAAGAGTTATGGCATAATTTTGTTTTGATTTTGTTGGTGTGACCATTGCTCATTATTTGATTAGATTTTATTCTAAGTCTTCTATATTTATAAGGTCTCACATAATTTTCAGCTCCTTGTCCTTTGCAGCAGCAACATTTTAGGAAGGGTCTTTATGTTTCATGCCCATGGAAAAATTAATAATTTGATGAGTGCACTGCATTCTTGCTTTGAGGCAGGACCCTTCAGTCCACAGGCTGATGCTCTATCCACTGAGTCAAACTGGCTAGGGCCAAATACACCAATTTTCAGTGGAGATGTTCTACCTGTGTCTCTGTGGAGTCCTGGTGGGGTTGCTAATCTGGCCTCCTGTGGACTCCAGGGGCCTTTCTGCATGCATTTCCTCTCCATTCTCCACTACTCCTCATTCATTCATTCCAGCAGAAGCTCATTCTCCATTTAGCATTTGTGTGACAGAGAATGGGGAAAGGATACATAGAAGTTCTGGAATCCCAGTGCTGCTTTGGGATAAATGCAGGGATTGATGGAACAGCCCTGAGACCTGAGGAATAATACTGTGTAATTAATGTTTCCTATATAAAGTATAGTCTCTATGAATGCATTAAGGAACAATGGACACTTGTGCACTGTTGCCTACTGAATCCCACTGACTATTCTTATTCTTTTTTTCTTTCTTTTTAATGATATTGAAACATTGCTTCCAACTTTGAATAGCATAACATTTAACAGTGACAACAGTGAAACAGGATCAGAACCCGAACTCTCCATACCACCGTTAGCATACAACATTATAGAGGCATCATTGCCAGTGCAATACTAGCCAAGCAGTCTGGCAGCCTTAAGAACTCATCTTCATAGCCTCTTGATTGGCTAGAAAAGACCTATAGTAAGGCAATCCCCTGTCACTGTTTCTCCAGCAATGCCCTCGTGTACAGTTGTCATCCCAGTGCAATTATCAATCGTGTCCTGGTTCGAATGATGAATTATATTTAATAACCATGTTTATAAAAGTCTCCCTCCCTCTGGACATCATTATCCTAGTAAACCTCTCTAGATTTTTAAGTCTCTAGCTAGTTTCATCCATATGCCCTAATGTTAGGGCAGGTGTTTTCTGAGTGTTTTGTTTGCTTGTTTTCCACTTATGACTTTTGAAGCAATACTTTGGGTTGCCCATTGCCTCTCGAGTATGGCCTCATCTGGGATGCTGACTTCAGTTACCTTTTCCACGGTGAACATATTAGCAGGAAAGCAATATATATATATTATTCTCTATTCTCTGATTAGAATCCCCAATGGCCCATACCCAGAATTACAAGCCTGGTACATTATGGAAATTTGTAATTGCCAGGGGAATACTCATGATGTAATATTAAGTGAAAGAAGGCAATAAAACTGTTTCCATATGAGGTAATAATGATGATTTTAAAAAAAATAACTATGACTGGAAACATAGCAATTTGAACTGGTAACAGTTCTTATCACTTCATAAGATTATGAATCAAATATTTTGCTTTTTATTCATACAAATTATTTTGATTCCATGTTATATAGGAAGTCAAATCATCCTATATAATAAAAGGCTAATATGCAAATTGTCCCATTGGGAGTTCAACCAGGAGACCGGGAGTTCGATTGCTCGCTATGACGTACACTGACCACCAGGGGATGGTGTGGGACATGGCGGGTGACCAGTGGCAGTGGCAGGGTGCTCAGGGAGCTAGGGAAGGGGGAGGCCGGGAGGTGTGGCACCTGATTGGCCCTGATTGCTGGCCAGGCCTACAGACCCTTCTGATGCATGAATTTTGTGCACTGGGCCTCTAGTATTTTATAATCAGAAAAAAGAATGTAAAAATAATGCAATGGTGTCCTGGCCAGAATGGCTCAGTTGGTTGAACATTATCTCATACACAGAGCTAGACGGTTAGCTACCCAGTCAGTGCTCAATCCCCAGTAAGGGGATGCATGAGGAAGCTGATTGATGATTCTGTCTCATTGATGTTTCTCTCTCTCTCTCTCTCTCTCCCATCTTCTCTCTAAAAATCAATAAAAGCTTATTTAAAATAAAATAGTGCAATGGTGTTCGTTATCCTTTTTGCCTTAAGGAGTTCAGTGTCAAGAAAGTTCTGGAGGTGCCCCATCAGTCCTTTAGTAAATGGATTTTATTTACATATGAAAAGAGACAAACATTTCCAGGCTTCTTTGTAGCAATTTCAGTGTTTCTTCCAGAGAAAGGAGGGCCAAGGTCTCCTTTTTATTCAGAAAACCTCTCACTAGAAGCTTCAGGAACTCCTAAATTTGTCAGTGAGCCCAAGGCAACTTGACTGGGGGCTTGACCATCACCTGATGATATTTTCTCTTCATATTTCAAGCATGGCTATATTATCTAATCCAGACACAAACCAATCAGTTAAGCATTTGAATGATCTCCGAGGAACTGAGTATCTTAATTTTCAGTTAATTTTCCATAAACACAGGGCCTGTACCCAGTCCAGAGGGTGTCAGTCTTACCTCCAAATGCCAGGTGGAGAGAGGGGACTGGCTGGTTGGATCAGCCCATTGGTGCTCTCGCTCTGGCTTCTGCTGTGTTGGTGCTATGGTCCGCTGGTCCTGCTCCGCGGGGGTGGGTGCCTGTCTGCAGCTGAGGAAATGCTCTGGAAGGTCTGGGCTCTTGCGGGGGGGCTGCAGTGGTTCCCAGCTGGGCGACCACATGCAGAGCTTGGTAGCTGTTCTTCCTGTCAGCTCCATTCTCTGCCAGAGGAGCCAACTCTGCAGGGCTTCCTCTCTCAGCCACAGACTGCCGCCTTCTCCCCGGAACAGGCCTGCCTTGAGGCTGCACCTCTTACTCAAGAAAAACTAAACCTTTCTTTTTCTTTCTTGATAATTTCTCCTTTGTTGTATTGACTGTCACTCTCTTCCGGCATCTCTTGCTCAGTGGCACCCTGGTCCATCCCAGATTTCCCTGGCCTTGGACTTTGGGGGAACAGAGGTTAGCAGGACCCATCAGTTCCTCTTTAAAGATGCTGGGATTCTCACGCAAATGGACCTACTCTCTGCCTAGAGCTTTCAGGGAGGACGGGCCACTTTTCCCAGGTGGAAATAGAAAAGCTGGCTTTCTGTTTGCATACTAAGAGCAGCCACAGAAGTGAACTTTCACAGAAGACAGACCAGCTCCTAGGGACTTCTTTCAAGGCCTCTTCTTACACCTCGGTGTCACTCCAGAATGAAAACAACAAAGCAAAACATAGCAAATGAAGCGTCCGAGCCTCATCAGTCAGCCCCATTAGAGTTATCATATTTTGTAAATTCCAAGACAGCACTGACAGAGGATGAAGCACTATTTTATGTTCCACTAAGAAAAATACAAAGCAAGCAAGCAACGAAACGACGAAGCATTATGGATTTTAACACCCAACCCAGTCTCAGAGATGTTAAAATAGGAAAGCCAAAGCAAACCAGGCCAGAAATCTCCAATCCCAAGTCTTAGAGTTGAACAGCGCTAGATGACTTTGCCATTCATAGGAATTAAAGAACCTACCCTCTCAGTTAGTGGTTAGGAGACTAACCAGGCCAGATGGCTGGCATCCTGCGGATTTAGAGGGAGGTTAAAAGGTTGGGGGTAAGGAGGCGAGGAGGAAAGAATAATGAGGCAGCTTTATTTGGTCTGCATTAAACACGGGCTTGTTAAACCCGAGTGAGAAACACCCCGCTTTAAGTCTTTGTTTCAGACTTGAAATATACATATATTTCTCCCTTCTTTCCATCTGGACTTTGTTGAAACCATCAGGTCAAGCCAGCTTGAAAAATGAAAAAAATACGGTGGAGCTACCTTCCACGGCATGACATCATGTCTCCGCTGTTTCTCATTATGGAGCTGAGTTTCAGATGTTAAAATCATATCCTCCTCAGCCCTCTTTGCTTTCTTCTTCCCCTCCCCCTCCACAACCCCATCTTGATGGAGTGCCATTGTTTTTACAGTTGAACCACAGTGCCAGACACACAAAATTATTAACATGGCAGGGGGAAAATACATCTTATGGCTATGAACTATTCTTTTTAACTTTCTAGTTTTACCCTACATTCAAAACATTATGTTTTATAAAATGACAAACTATGGAGTTGCTAAAAAGCATGATATAATTTCTTAGCGATATATATGAAATTGTAACAATTTATAAAATAATTTATAAAATTTTGTTTATAAAATTTATAAAATGAATAATGACATAATTAAAATAACTTTTAAAATAGTGGAAACACATCACAATAATGGAATGATGCTTGTCTTTTCACTGGAAAATATAGAAGGGCTGTATTAAAATATTTTTAAAATCTTTATTGTTGAAAGTGTTACTAGGCCCCTTCTGTCCCCTCATTAATCTCTTCCAGCCTGCTCCCTGAATTAAAGTTTTGGCTATAATATAATAGTTCCAAAACCTTAATCTAAAAACATCCAGTTTATATTACTGCAATTTAGTTAATTTTTAATCTTAGGAATAAGAATTTATAGTGAAATTACAACTTGAAATATATTCCAGTTATTTATTAGTGTTATTTGAGTAATTATTGCCCCTAATATTTTATTAAAGAGGCACATTTGTGCAAGATACTTATTAATGTCAGTAAGAAATAGCAAATAGCCATTTCTAAGATAAGTACATTTTACAGAATTATATCCACGGGATAGATGAAGCTGATATCTAACATAAGTTTGTAATCTCTAAGCATCTATTCAGAATGAAGATGTAGAAAACTGGGAAATGAGTAAAGGAAAAGCGGTAGAAGTGTGGATCTGGGAGGAATGTAGCTAACGGATACAGTGTTTGAGCTAAGAATGGACAGGAAGAACCGGGAGAGCTGACTTATAAATAAGCATAAAACTTTGTCTCCTAAAAGAAAAAACACTCTTTTTCAATGTATGTAGATATTTAAGAACTATATAATTATGTATTAAGATATACAAATTATCAATTCAGTTAAGAACTAGAAATGACTCAAATTCTATTTTTTCAATCCACTGGAAAAGATATTCGAAGTTGAAAATAAACATATCAGCTCACTGGAAATATTCTTAAAACTCTGTGGTAGATATTTGTCCTTCTTTATTTGTGTGTGTGTGTGTTTTGTTTTTTTTTTTAATTTTACCTGGTATTAGAATTTTTAATTGGGCACATGGCCAGCCAGGGAAAGACTACATTTGCCACCGTCCCTTTATTCTAGATGCAGCCATATGACTAAATTCTAATGTGGATGGCAGTGATATGTACAACTTACACTTCACAAATCGCTTCATTTCTTCTGTGTCTACGGGAACTGCCAGAGTGATCTGAAATCATGAAGTAGAAACTGGTGGTATAGCAGGATAGAAAAAGACTGAACTGCCTTTCGCCCTAGGTACCTGCATGGACACTCACCTTATCTCAGCCACTGTCAATTAGGGCCGCTCCCAGCAGCCAAATCCAATTTCTGACCAATACGTCTCACTCTGTGAGTTAAATAGGAGAAAATTTGAAGCTAGGATTATTGAAAATGATCACGGTATAATGATCATGATCAGAACACTGGGTATAAGATATTATACATTAAAAGCTAAATATACCTACAGTGCATTCTTTCAGTGCAGTTCTATTAAACTAGAAATAAGGAAAATAAGCCAACAATAATCAGAAAGTTGGATAATAATCAGGTTAATCAAAGGGAATCAAGAAAAAAGAATTAATGATAAAAGCAGAAATTAATCAAGACATAAAACAGAGAAACTGCAAGATACGATGTTATGAATTAAAATGGGATCAAATTCTAAAAGGTATAAAACTTGACAAGAGAAAAAGATATTTAATACTAACAAATATGAAAACGGGCAGTTTTGTAGGAAAATATATATTGCTCAAACTGAGTCAGAATAAAGAAAAATTGAATAGGCTAATAATCTTTGAATTAACTGAAAAGTGTTGTAAAAAGAATTATCTCTAGGACAGATAAAAACCTAGATCATTTTTATGTGTGAATTGTTTTCAAACCTTCTGATAACTGGTAATTGCCATAATACATGACATATTTTAGAGTATATAAAAGGAAGGAAACTCCCAATTCATTGTACATTGCTAGTTAAACACTGATACCAAACTCTTGACAAAATATATAGACAAAATTAAAACTCTATATTTATGATCACCAAGGAAAAACTTCCTACCACGCTGAATACAGAAGCCTGGCCTGTGTGGCTCAGTGGTTGAGCATCAACCCAGGAACCCAGAGACTCCAGTTTGATTCTGGGTCAGGGCATATGCCTGGGTTGGGGGCTTGATCCTCAGTAGGGAGAGTGCAGGAGGCAGCAGGCAGCCAGTTGATATTCGCTCTCATTATTGACATTTCTATCTCTCTCTCCCTCTCCCTCTCCCTTCCTCTCTGAAATCAATAAAATAAGTATGTTAAAAAATGAAATGGGAAAAAAAACACCCTTCTATATTTACACTTACATAAGTAAAAAAATAAAATAAAACAAAAATGCTTTTGAAAGTCAAAACTAAATTAAGAATAGACCTGCCTTAAACATTCTTAATCAAATCTTTTTGTGACTATATGCATTCATTTCTTTTTAGCTTATACATGGGAATAGAATGGCAAGATCATAGGGTAGATGAATGTTTCACTTGATTAGAAACTGACAACCATCTTCCCAAAGTTTTTTTTTTACCATCTTTCACTACCATCAACATTGTCTGGAATCCCAGTTGCTCCGTATTGTCATCAGCATTTGATATTGTCATCTTTTAGTGTGAGACATTTTGATGGTGCAAGTGATATCTCACTGTTGCTTTCATTTTCTTCATTATTTTAGAACAAATGACTAAAAAACATTTAAAAAATATATATTTTATTGATTTTTTTTTTTGCCTCCCTCCCTCCCATACATACCTTCCCTCCCCAGAATTTTATGTCCATTGGTTGTACTTATATGCATGTATACAAGTCCTTCGGTTGATCTATTATCTCCCCCAGATCTCCCTCCCCTCCCCACTGTAAATTGACAGTCTGCTTGTTGCTTTACTGTCTCTATATCTATCTTTTGGTTCATCAGTTTATAATGTTCTTTATTATCCATAAATGAGTGAGGTCATGTGGTGTTTCTCTTTCATTGACTGGCTTATTTCACTCAGCATGATGTTCTCTAATTCTATCCAGGTTGCTGCAAATGATGAGAATTCCTTCTTTTTCATGGCAGCATAGTATTCCATTGTGTAGATGTACCATAGTTTTTGGATCCAATCATCTGCTGACGGGCACCTAGGCTGTTTCCAAATTCTAGCTATTGTAGATTGTGCTGCTATGAACATAGGGGTGCATATATCCTTTCTGATTGGTGTTTCTAGTTTCTTGGGATATATTCCTAGGAGTGGGATTACTGGGTCAAATGGGAGTTCCATTTTCAGTTTTTTGAGGGAACTCCACACTGTTCTCCACAGTGGTTGCACCAGTCTGCATTTCCCCCAGCAGTGCACGAGGGTTCCGTTTTCTCCACAACCTCGCCAACACTTGTCGTTTGTTGATTTGTTGATGTTGGCCATTCTGACAGGTGTGAGATGGTACCGCATTGTTGTTTTGATTTGCATCTCTCGGATAATTAGTGACTTTGAGCATGTTTTCATGTGCCTTTTGGCCTTCCTTCTGTCTTCTTTTGAAAATATTCTATTTAGGTCCATTGCCCATTTCTTAATTGGATCATTCATCTTCCTTTTATTTAGTTGTATCAGCTGTCTGTAGATGTTGGAGATTAAACCTTTATCAGTGGTATTATTTGCAAATATGTTCTCCCACACCGTGGGCTTTCTTGTTGTTTTGTTGATGGTAAAAAATATTTTTTAAAATTTTTTTGTAATTTTATTATTTATATGATTCCATTTATATGAAATGGCTAGATGAGGCAAATACATATAGATAAAGGAGATTCATGGCTTGGGAAAAGGGGGAATGGACAGTGACTACTGATGGGGATAAGGTTTCTTTTTGGAACGATGAAGTTGCTTTGTTTGCATCACCTCATGAATATACTAATACACAGAATTGTATACTTCTTAAAAATGGTGAATGTTATGGTGAGTATTTTCTCAATGAGGAAAATGGGAAAGAAAAAAAGCAGAATGAAAAAGAACAGAAAAAACCAGGCCTCTTATTTCCTCCACTTTCTCTTTGCTTCCCTAATCTTCACAATCATTCTGAGCACCATGAGTCTTTCCCCTGTACCTCTTTTTTTTGTTGTTGTTAAAATATTTTTATTGATTTCAGAAAGGAAGGGAGAGTGAGAGATAGAAACATCAGTGATGAGAGAGAATCATTGATTGGCTGCCTTCTGCATGCCGCACTCTAGGGATCGAGCCCGCAACCTGGGCCTGTGCCATGACCGGGAATCAAACTGTGACCTCCTGATTCATAGGTCAATCCTCAACCACTGAGCCACACTGGCTGGGCTCCCCTGTAACTCTTTTTGATCAGGGCCTGGAAATGTCAGAGTCCCAGTGTGCCAAGGGTCAGTTCAGAGGCCCCTAACCCTCGAATGGGCCTCTCATCACCACCTTTCCATTCACTGATTGGGGACATCAGAGATGTGGATAATACTTAAGAGAAATTCTTGTACCAGGCAGCTGTCAAACATGGTTAGGGGCTCTGTATTGGAGGGTGTGAGGATCAGGAGTGATTGACCAAGATTTAGTGAATATGCACCTGCCTAACAGGAAGGAGAACTGGCTTCAGTTCAGGCTCTGATCCAACCTTCTTGAGTGATTTTTGGTAAATTCCTTTCACTCCTTTAGATTCAGTTTCCCACCCTCACTCCCACCACTCCTTAAAGGACTAAGGACCTAGTTTCTCCTGGTCTGAGCTCTGCCAATGATTTGCTGTCTGACCTTGGACAAGCAGGTATCATGCTCAGGTTCTCCATTTATCATTTGTACATTGAGAAGATTAGACCTGTCACCTGACCTTCTCCAGGCCAGGTTTTATTTTCGTGTCTTGACTGCCCCATCAGTAGGCTTGGTTTTTGATCTGTGGTGGAGTGTTCTTTGTTCATGTTATCTTAGCTTCCTTGGATTTCCCGAGCTGGGTCTAGAGCTGTGGTCCTTAAACTAGCCTGTATGTGTGTGAAAATTCTTAATGACAGATAGTAGTTCATATATCTTTTATTCTCTGCTTTTTAAAAACATTCTTAATTTGTTTTTCGATTACTCTGTCTTCAAGTTCATTATTTCTTTTGCTTCATCTAGTCTGATATGAAGCCTATACAATGCATTCCTAATTTTAAATATTGCAGAATACTCTTTTTATTGCTCTTAGGGTTTAAATTCCTCCGTTGAAGTTATCCATGTTTTCATCCATTAGGTCTAGTTTTGCTCCAACATTAAAAGTATTTTTGTACTGATTTTATAGTCATTTTTAGCTAGTCATACATTTGGGTCATTTGTAGTTCTCCTTCAATTGATTATTTTTTTTCCTTTGAATACAAGTCACATTTCCTTTTTCTTTCCATGAACTCTAACTATTCGTTGTGTTTAAAAATCTAGAGATTGAAGTGACTATTACTTCCCCCCAGAAGGGGTGTATCTTTTGTTACAAGTTTGAAGGGGTTTGGGGAAGCATTTGGCTTTAATCCTATCAGGAATTCAACAGGATTCAGGCTAGTTTGCAGCTTTAGTTCATTTCAGGTTGCATTTGTTTTCCACTTTCTTGGGCATGAAATCCTATCTGTGTGTATAACAGCTCTTCCTGCTACTGGGCTTGGGAATCTATATTTGCTTTTCAGCCTTGCTCCCAGATTCCCAGATGCTTCTGCCAGATACCGAGCAGAAGTCCATTGGGGAGAATTGCTGGAAGGATGGACTAGCTCTATATTTGGGGTTCCGAAGATTCTATTCCATTACATCAGCTCACATGGCGTATTCATTATGCCAGTCAAAAGTTTAACTGGCTTCTCCTTACCCCAGCAGATTCTTTCTGCATAAACTCAGCAAGAACTCCCTGGGGTACAGCAGTCCAGGGTCTCTGCTCAGCCAGGATGGGTCTACCCCTCTCTGAAGGCTTCAGGGTCTTTTCACTCATACTTCTCCAGTGAGTTAAAACATAGGAATTTACATTTTATCCACATTTTTCTAATTGCTCTGGTGAGGACAATGGTTGCTCACAACCTTCTACTTCTTAACCTGAAGTAAAACCCAGCAATAAAATTGTGAAAAACAAAGAATTATGAGGTGACATTTGCATCACAGAATTTTACAACATACTATAATTTACCATTGTGGTATTGGCATAAGAGTAAACCAATGTAGTTTAGTAAAGCAGGATAGAATGTCAAGAAACAGACAAGGTTTAGCTTGTGATAAAGAAAAAAATGGTCCCTTCCTCCCAATTTTGCAGAGTAACATCTTACTCCACATAAGGAAAAGAAGTACCTACTTGGAAAAAAAAAAAAAAAAGTAAAGTTATAGCCTTTTCTCACCTATTACTCCAAACATTATTGCATAGGAGTTAATTTGAAAAATGGAACTACAAAAGAAAAATTCTAAAAAGTACAGACGAATATATTCTGCTTATAATGTAAACATAAAATTAAAGAAAAAATAAAAAGAATCAAAAATAATAATTTTCTACCTCAAAATTATTATAAATGAGTTTAAAGTTCTACTCTAAAACAGGTAAAATACATTTGTTCAATAAATGGCACAGTGTTGTCATCCTTAAAATATAAAGAGCGCTCATAAATAAACAAGAAAAAGGCCAAAAAATGTCCTAATAGGCAATTCACAAACAAAAATATATGAACAGCTTACAAATGTATAAAAATATTTACATTACTAGTAGTCAAAGGTCTCTCATGCCAGTTTTCTCCTTTGTGGGGGATGGCATATAGCCTTAATAAGCTAATAGACTTTTAAATGATAATTTTTAAATGAATAAAAAAATTAGGGAGTGGATTATTTAAAACGTGGTTAACATGAAGTATTTAGAAACCTGTTTTGCTTCTATTCAGTTTATTCGACTACTTTGTTTTCTGTGCCCATTTTGTGGTACTAATTTTAATATGTTTCTCCGTATAAATTAATTTTCCCAGAACTCATGAGAGGGAAATTTATCACTATTGTAATAAATTCTATTGACACTTGCCTAAGGCTGATAAAGGCTGTCAAGTCCTTTAAAGTCTCATTCGGTTATTTGTCTCCTTTCTTTAGCTAATATTCTTCCACCATGTGCACGCATTTTTTAAAATGTAAATTCTTTATTATTGGAAGTATTGCATATGTCTTCTTTTCCCTCAACCACTTTAAAAAATATATATATATATTATTGATTTTACACAGAGAGGAACTGAGAGGGATAGAGAGTTAGAAACGTCGATGAGAGAGAAACATCGACCAGCTGCCTCTTGCATATCCCCTACTGGGGATGTGCCTGCAACCAAGGTACATGCCCTTGACCGGAATGGAACCTGGGACCTTTCAGTCCACAGGCCGATACTCTATCCACTGAGCCAAACCGGTCTAGGACCTTCAACCACTTTTTTGTTTTAAAAAAATATATCTTTATTGATTTCAGATAAGGAGAGAGATTGAAATATCAATGATGAGGGAGAATCATCGATCGGGTGCCTCCCGGGATCAAGCTCACAACCCTGGGCATATGCCCTGATTGGGAATCGAATGGTGACCTCCTGGTTCATAGGTTGATGCTCAACCACTGAGCTTCCATGACCAGGCTTTATACCGTTCTGAATGCCTGAGGTTCATAGAACTTCCTGAGAATTATGACTCAGCATCATCACTCTTGCTGGTGTTCACCAAGACAACTTTGAGGACATTGCCAAAAGGTGGTTTCCCCAGTCCTCAGGCCCTGGGGGTGCCTCAGTGACACTTTCTTCAGTCTTCACTAAACCAAAGCTGCGCTGTCTGTAGACAGAAGAGAGAAACCTCTACCCTTCTTCACTTTGTCATATTTTGTCACCTGGCAACATGGTACTCCTTCTTCTCTAGGGAAACAGCTCCTTTACTTTTTCCCTAGAATCCTTCTGTCTATCCCAAGGCACCAGGCCAGGACCAAGACCAAGTTATACCCTTTTATTCCCTCCCAGGTAGAGAATAGTCTCCCAAGCAGCATTCTGGCTTTCTCCTCACACAAATGAGGAGACAAATGGACAGGGATGCTTCCTGCTCCACTCCGTATCTGTCATGCCCAGATAGGAATGACTCTCTTTTGGACTCATCCACAATACACAAGAACACATTCATAGGCTGAGTTAGAAACCAGCGATGCTCCATTCCCATGTTTCTTGCTGAGATTATCCTTTAGAGATGTCTGGAAGAAATGAGTGAAATTCCATTCTTTTATCTATTTTTAAAATTTTGTTTTCACCCATGGTAGATTGACTTCAAACTAGCGGTACTGCTAACACTTGGTTGACTTCAGCTAACCCATTTTGCACAATGGCTCTTATTTTCTTTCTCCCTCCATATGATAAGTCAATATCTCTGCCTGTATTCCAGGGACATGGTGAAGCATAAGCTATAGACTGCAAGTGGAACAGATGGCAGAGCAGCCAAGACAGGCAGTGAGAGTCTGAAAACTGAACGAGTGAATCAACTGAAGAGGCAGAAACCTCCATAGGAAAGAGGACTGACCTGCTGAGCGTTCATCCCACAGGGAATATTCGATTTACCTTCCCACTAAAGCGATGGCAACCAGGCTGGGAACTTGGGATAGATTATTTATTCAGTGTGACAGCCCCTCCTCCTCTTTCAGTCTCTTCAACCCTTTACCCATGACCTTTCCAGATTCTTCAAGTTTTTTTTTCAAAAAGAACTTCATCAAAGAATCAGAATTAGGTGAATAGGCATGGATTACCTGTGTTACCTTTGTTCCTCTTGTCTCAGAACGAAGTTTGAACATTTTCCAGGTGATTTTTTTTTTAAATTGAGATATAGTTGACATATAACATTATATTAGTTTCAGGTGTACATCGTAACAATGTGATATTTGTATGTATTGCAAAATGATCCCCACAGTGAGTCTAGTTAACATCCATCATCTCCCATGGTTACAATTGCGTGTGTGTGTTAGTGTGTGTGTGTGTGCGTGTGCGTGTGTGTGTGTGTGTGTGTGTGTGTGCGTGTGCCTGTGTGTGTGTGTGTGATAGAGAGAGAGAGAGAGAGGGAGAGAGAGGGAGAGAGGAGGACTTTTAAGATTTACTCTCTTCCCAGATGCTCTTTACCTATGTAAATGAATAGCAGCCACAGCAGCCTTTCGAAAATGGTAAGTTTTCTCACTGATGCTCAGAAAAACACACAGGAAAGCTCTGTAGTCCCAACCGCCTGTGTGGTAGAGAGAAAAATGAATTCTCGACAAAGGCCTGTTGATTACAGCTTTCTCTGGTTAAAAGAGAGATTGCTCAATGGGAAATGGGAGGTCACAAATCTTCCACCGTTGGAACCAAAAGATAGAGTTATAATACCCTAACGAAAATAAAACCTCCTCCCTCCGCGAGCTACTCAAACACCGCGCTGCCTGAATAATGTGCTAAGTTAAGCAGGGAGCCCTGCGATGCAGTAATTACTCCAAGGAGGCTGCAGGGAAAGGAAAGTGCATTCCAGACACCTAATCATTTACAATTGAGTTTAATGAGGTAATAATTTACAGCTTTGGGGGTGGAAGTATGGAAAGGTCCCCGCCAGGAATCGGGCAGACTCTTTAAAAAATCCTGGAGTTTAATGAAGGCGTTGGAGGGTGGACTCATGCAGCCCAACTTGTGTAATTTCATCTGCTCACTGCTTGGACGGGAAGTAAATGACAGGGCACTTGGGACCTACATCTGGAAACAACATGTTTCAAAGGATTTTATAAATCCAGCAGTAAAAGAAGAAGAAGAAGAAAGAAGAAAAAAACCAGAGGTGAAAGGGCAAAAGTAGGGGGGCCGGGAGGGTGGGGAAGCACCACAGGGAGGGGCCATTGCAGGTTCTTTTCAGGGAGGAGAAATAACATTTTATAATGTCAACGTCGGTCGTTGATAGCAATGGACAAAACACGCCTGTTGGGACCCATATGAGAACAGGGACTGGAGTTTCCTTTCGGGATAGGGTTTGGGTGAGGGCTGCAAAGCAGCCCAGGATCCACTGAGCTCATCTGGATGCCCCCTTTCCGCCTTCCAGCAACATTGCCTGCTCCATTGTCGTCGTTTCTAGGTTCATAACACACCGAGTTGTCTTTTTTTTCTTCAGGGGTGCTTTTCAAAATACAGCTAGCACAGGAAGGGAGTTGGTCTTAAAGAGAAGGAAAAGGCTCAAGGCACAATTATGGAGCGTGGTGGCCCAAAGTGGCTGCTAGCCTGGCCTTCCGTCGTGTCATACCAATGACGGATGTGCACATCCATCAGGATTTGTCTTCTCACTTAGGTTGAATGTCCTTTCCCGTTTCATTTTGTTACCCATTTCAGCTCTCCCAAGAGTAAACTTTCTGCTCTCCAATTCTCAAAAACATCCTCTGGTTGTAACCAAGTCTTCTCATGTTTTTCCTCTCTAGTTGTTTCTGAAAGTTGTTGGGAAGAAAGGTGAAGGAACAACGAGGGTAGGTGAAATGGAAGAGAGAGGAGCCATGGCATTCCTTGACTGTCAAGAACATGGTTCCAAATTCAAACTCATCCCATCATCAGACTATTACTAAACGTTTAAGAAGGAAATGATAACATGGCTTGTGTGTGAGGCAGGCAAGTGATGCTGAGAAGGGAAATCAGGCTCACAGCAAACTACACTGCTTATCACAATAACACAGTCACAGTCATGGTCACTGATCACAGTGCTGGAGCATTTACTCTGTGCTAAGTGGTTTGCATGTATTATTTCAGCAACCTTAAAAGTGTGAAACAGCCCGGCTGGCTGTGTCAGAAGTTGAGCGTAGACCCAGGAACCATGAGGCTCCCGGTTTGATTCCCAGGTCAGGGCCCATGCCTGGGAGGGGCTTGATCCCCAGTGGAGGTCATGCCAGAGGCAGCCAATTGGTGACTTCCTCTTTCATCAGTGTTTCTATCTATTCCTCTCCCTTCCTCAAAAAATCAATAAAAATATATTTAAAAAGGGATAAAAACAGGTCATACTTTTATTTCATTTTGCAGATGAGAAAACTGAGGCTTACAGAAGTTAATAGTGCAAGGTCACTGGGATAATGGGTAGAAAGGAACATTCAGACTCAAACTCTGTCTGATTTGAAAGCCTATAGTCTTTTTTTTTTTTTTTTTTAATTCTATTTGTTTAAAGTATTACATGTCTCCTCTTTCTCTCATTGACCTCAACCCGGCCACTCCCACGCCCCAGCACATGCTTCCACTCCCCTAGTGTCTGTGTCCATTGGTTATGCTTATATGCATGCATACAAGTCCTTTGATTAATCTCTTATCCCCAGCCTTCACCCCTGCCTTTCCTCTGAGGTTTGACAGTCAGTTCAATGCGTCTCTGTCTCTGAATCTATTTTTGTTCACCAGTTTATGTTGTTCACTATATTCCACACATGAGTGAGATCATGTGGTATTTACCTTTTTCTAACTGGCTTATTAGTTTTTTGCTTAGCATAATGCTCTCCAGGTCCATCTATACTGTTGCAAACTGTAAGAATTCCTTTTTTTTTTATAGCAGCATAGTATTCCATTGAATAGATGTACCACAGTTCTTAAGGCCACTTGTCTGCTGATGGGCACTTAGGCTGTTTCCAAATCTTAGCTATTGTAAATAGTGCTGCTATGAACATAAGGGTGCATATAACCTTTCTGATCGGTGTTTCTGATTTCTTGGAATATGAAAGCCTATAGTCTCAACTCCTATGTTATATTGCCTTAACTTTTATGTGTTTGGATGGCAGATTGTAAGGACTTTAAAATATTTGGCTAGAAAATAGAGTGATGGTTCTACATCTAGAAAACCATTCCATTCCTCCCAAGGCAAGAAATTATATCTTTTTATAGAATCTCATCTGATATTTGGACTACTGAATATGGGAAAGAATGGAGTGTTCATTTTTTTTCACGAGAAATACTTTTTTAAACCATCAATTGAAGCTGGCTCAAAGAGAAAGGGAAATTGGTTTCAAAGCTTTATTTTTCTATTTTCCATATATTAATTTTGAACACAATCTTTTGCTGATTCAAAATCATAAACAAGTTTTTTAGTTTTTCAAGATCCAGAGTCAGCTTTTGAAAGTCTGGGCAGAGTCTACGCTGGAATAATAATTATTCTTTGGAAAGTTATGTATGCCTACCCACAATAAGAAACATGTGACAAGGTATTTAGCTATGGTTTTAATCCACGTGAACTGGGAAGGACTTTCAAGTTAAATAAATCTTCGCTGTGTGACAAAAACAGGCTTCAGTGCGCTATTGCTAATGCCAACAGTGAAATCTGAGACCAGAAGTGCTAATGAGGGTGGAAAAATTAGAATTTTTTTACATTAACCTCTTAGCTCTCTCCCTTTCTTGTTTGCAGAGTTAACAGCCTGATCAGTGAAATATTCTTTGATACTGCTAAGTTTATTTCCAGTTTTGAGAACGTTATATTGCTAATCGCAGAAAACCAATCCCTTACTTGGAAAAAGTATAGTTAGTTACCCACAAATAAGGCTTTTTTCTCTCCTTAGAAGATCACCAAGGGCCTAAAGAAAGAAATGGCCTGTTTCCTGGACCAGTTAATACCAACTCGTGTTGGATTGTTGATACCAGATGTTACTTCCACGATGCCAGAGTGGTGGTATATTTATTACCTCTCAGATAACTTGGGCATGAATCAAACACAAATTAAAAATAAAAATCAAGTACACGAATGTCCCGTTTATCCAGCATGACTAGAGGCTGAGCTCTTCTATTAAATAGATTCCCATCCCTTACCCGTGAAATGTTACCACTTTAAATACAGGATTTAAACAACTTGCAACAAAATTTTATAGCTATCTTTTCCAAAATATATAATTTATCTGCCACCTTCTTAAAAAGAAGGTAGATAGCATTATGGTCATAATCTCAGAGTACTGATTTATACAATGATTGCCTTATGCTCCCCTGTATTGAATGGTGTTGCAGGAGAGACACCGTGGAGGTGTGAAGAACTATTGGGTTGTGAAGGGCTGTGCTAAGGCTGAATGAAACCACAGCAAGTCAGTTAAGTTCTTGCAAAGGCTCCTGGAAATTGTGTGTGTAGATGTGTGGGGATGTGCTCCCTTTAGCACCATCCTCATAGTCAGTTGCTTTTCATCTGTGGCTGGAATACCTAACCCTACATTGGTGGCTCTGAGAGGACCTGCTAAGCTCCTTGTGTGTGAGCTTGGGCTTTGTGACATCTGCTCAGGTCACGTGGTTGCTCCTGTTGTAGATATCCGAGGCTGCCCGATGACTCAGCTCTAGGCAAGCAGGCATTTTCTCTGATGTTGCGCTTATTTTGCAAACTATTAAGTGATTTCACAACTCTCCATCTTACTTCTGTTATAGACCCTACTTCATAGATGATCCTGCCATCTATTCTAGTCCCCCCCTAGAAGAGACCTAGGCTGGAGCATGAAGCTGTGTGGTACATGATTTTAAAGTCCGGTACCTCTGGGTTTGACTCTCTGCTCCCCAGCCTGATGATTGCACACTCTTAGGCACAGTAGTTTATTTTTCTCACCTGTCCATTTATTTATCTCACCTGTCCATCCATTTAGCAGATATTCATCGGACACCTGATATGTACCAGGCAATGTTCTCTGATGTCGCCCTCAGGATAGAGTGTTGGAAGGCCATAGCTTAGTTGGGAGAGTTAGGCAACAGATAAGCGAGTAAATACATGGAATGTCAAATGGTGGTGGTGCAAAGCATGTGCAGGGCAGAGCATGAGCGATGCAGATGGGTTCACACTCTCTTTCAGTGGATGCTGGGGAGGAAAGCCTGATAGGATTGCATTCAAGAGGGAATGGGAAGAGTGGGACTTGAGTCACCAGGTTTAGTCAAGGTTGAATAGACGTTCTCAGTAGAGGAAGGCAGAGATGTGTTCTGGTAGCTGGGAGGGAATGTGAGGTCAAGTGAGGGTTTTATTTTTAAGATCTAGCATTTTTGTATGCGGATGTGAAAGACAGAGAGAGAGGGAAATTGAAGCTGCCAGGGAGAGGAAACAATTGCTGAAGCAGTGTTCTTGAGTTGGCAAGAGGGATGAGATCTTCCACACAAGTGCAGGGCTTGGCCTCAGTACGGAGGCCAAGAGTTTATCCAGAGCCACAGGAGGGATGGTGGAGCATAAGGCACACATACAAATCTTTCTTTTTCCATTACTTCTGTTTTCTCAGTGGAAAAGAAAGCAGGCCCATCATCTGAGAGAGAAGGTGGGGAGGAAGTGGTGGAGGTTTGAGGAGAGAGAAAAAAAAGTCATTTTAGAGAATAGGCGAATGAATGAGCTATAGAAATCTGGTTGAATTGCCTGGAGGCTGTAAGGGACCATTTGAGAATAGTGAGCATCATTACAGATCAGTTATTTTCTTTGTGTGCAACACACTCCCCCTCACATCCCCTTCATAATTTCTTCCCCTTGTTCTTTCTCCCTTAGGAAAGTAAATTAGTGGTTTCTCCTTTTGAGTTTCCAGAACAGCTTACACACACCTTTAATATAGCACTCTTCAATAGATTGCACTCATTTCTCTATATTTCTGCCTCCATCCTCACCCCTATTCTGCATGAATCTGTTCCCAGCCCCTACCTACAACACCTTCATATTATAGATTTTTTAGGTCAATGTTTTCTGAAGGGAGGAAGGAAGGAAAAATAAAAGTTTTTATTTCCATGTTTACACTCCTTCTAGATGTCCTGTTTGGCATTCAAAGGTTAAAGAGCAAATAACCCTTCACTTTCTGTATCTAGAGATGGAATAACAGTGATTTTTCTTGGAGATTCCATTTATTTTCCGAATATTTGTTATTTTTCTTCTGGTATGTCTTAATCATGAAGAATATTTCTTGGCATCCTCTTAACAAGACGAAGTCAGAAAAGATTTATTTTCTAACAACTGTTTTCCTTCCAGATAATAGCAAATTACACAAAACATTTTTAGGTTAACCAAGGCAACTGAGACATTTTGACTTTGACCACGGCTGAGGCAATTTGCTGCGGAGATGGCTGGAGGCACACTGAGGTTCCTGAAGCGGGTGGGGGGCTGTAATTGGTTTCAGATGTGCTCTGAGTAACACTGGAGATGAACGTCCCAGAGGTAGATTATTGGAGAGCTCTTTAGCTGTTTCTAATAAAATTTTTCTTAAAAATTCCAAGTTTTTTCTTCAGCAGATGCATATAATAACTCTAGCATGAAGTAGTGGTTCTGAATGAAAACTACACGTTAGTTAATAATTTTCATTTCCCCCTAATTATGAAAGCACTTCATGGTGTTGGTAGGAAAATTGAAAAGTATGGGTCACGATAAAGAACAAAAGAAAAAGAATCAGTGGGTATTTACATATATATATTTTTTGTCTAGTTGGGATCGTACAGAATGTAGTTGTGTATATTAATTTTTATGTGAGACTACATCCTAAGCTTTTCTCTCATCATTACAATTTTGTCAAGGAATGGATTCGGTAGTATTGTAACTTACATAGCAGTGTTGGTTTTTTTTTTCTTTCTTCAGTTTTCCATGTAGTCTCAGGGATTCTTAGCAGTGTCTTGGGGGCCACCCCAGGGCTTGGGGGAAGCAGGAATTGGGAGAGAGGCCATTGAGTGGACCAGGCTCTAGGCTGCCCTGGCATTTTTCAAATAGCAGCTCCACATTTAACTAATTTATAAGTTGTGTTTTTGCATAAAATCCTCCTTGAAGAAGGCTTCCCACACGTATTAAAATCAACTACTGGCAAGTCATAAATTATTTTATCTATTGTGCATTTGTTGCATATCCAGTTTTTGTATAGTTCAAGTAATATTATGGGTAACTTTGTATCTACTTATATATAATTATATAATAAGATGTAATATATTAAATATAATTATATAAAACATATTCTATTTTACATTTATAAAATATATGGATATATGATTTTTTATCTGGGTGATAAGACTAGATGCAGACCCAGACACTGGGTCAAGTATAGACAGAGTTATGGTGTGCTGTGGAAATATGGCATGAAGAATGGTTGTACAATTTCAACTCCTAACAGCAGTGTAGGAAAGGACCTATCTCATAAGACACAAATTATCTTTTTTTGGCATTATTTTCCATTTGTAGGTTGAAAAGTAACACCTTACTGTTATTATATTGAGACTAAACTTTTACTCAATTGATATTTTTTTGCTAATATTTCTATTGGAGCCTTAGTGTTTTTTCAAGGGATTTTAAGATTTATAAGTATGCTCTGTACATTAAGGGTATTAACCTTTACCTTATTTGGGGCTATTTTTCCAGTTTGTCACTTAAGTTACGGCATTTAAAAAATATCATTTAACATGTTTTATGGAGTCTAATTTATCAATTATTTGTTTTATGACTCTTTCCATGGCTTTTATACTTGGAAAAATCTCTTTCCATTCACTTAGACATTCACCTTTAGTTTCTGCTAGTCCAATAGTTTTATTGAAAAAAATTCACATTAATTCAAAATAGTTTTCTTTGTGGTTAAGATGTTTTGTTAAGAATGTATACCTGTTTTTTTTTGTTATTTTCAGTAACCCATGCCAGCCTTATTGAATTATTAATCTTTGAAAATGCAATTGTATTTATATTTCCATCTTTTATACAACCACTTAGCTAAGCTATATCATTTGCTCTGATAGTTTATTTGAAGAGTTTCTTGGAGTTTCTAAATGGGAAAAATACCATCAGGAAATAATTATTGTTTTGTCTCTTCCTCTCCAACCTGTATACCACTTATCTCTTTCCTTACCCCTCTGGCCAGCGCATCTGGTACAATGTTGAATAGAAGTAGTGATTGTGTGTGTCCTTATCATGTTCCAGTCTTCCAAAGGAATGCATCAGCTTCTCACAATTTGGGGTGATTGTTGCAGACTTCCTGTAGATTCTGCTTATCACATTAAAGAAGTTCACTTTAATTTGCTAATAGTTCTTTAAAATCATGAATTATTTCTTAATAAAAAAATTTCCTCATCCATTGAAATGTTTTTTTAATGTTTTTCCTCATTTATTTGATTAAAAGTGATTGAATTACATTAATTGGGATTTCAGATGTAAATTCATCTGAAACTGGACACTGTATTTGTTTTATACATTGCTGGATTCAATTGGATAATATTTTATCCAGGTACTTTTTAATTTATATTTTTAAATAAGACTGGCTTATTTTCCTTTCTTTTAGTACTTCAGTGTGCTTTTGGAATCAAGGTTATATAAGCATTATAAAATGAGTTGGGAAACATTTCTTATTTTCCTGTTCCCTGGAAGAGAATATTTGGTAGAATTAGTTTGCAAAACCAACTGGGCCCGTGTGTGTGTGTGTGTGTGTGTGTGTGTGCGCGCGCGCGCGCGTGTGTATTACAATAATCAACTTTATTGTGGTAGGCTGTTTGCAGAGGTGGATATAAACAATGGCATGAGATGACTCCATTTCTGTGTAGACATGAATATCCTCCAGTCAAGAATTTGAGTCTATTTACCTTTTTAAAAATCTGGGCTGGTATACTGTCTTATGACCCATAGAATGCAGCTATAGTTGTGCTTGCTAGTTGTGGGTCTAAAAGGCTGAGCAGCTTCAGTTTTGGTTCTCTTGAGATCAGTCGTCATATAAAGAAACTCATGCTAGATTACTGACAGATGAAGAGAGAGAAAGAGAGAGAGAGAGAGAGAGAGAGAGAGAGAGAGAGAGAGAGAGAGAGCCAGCTAATCCAAGTTCAATCCTGCCACCCCAAATGAAACACTAGACCAGTGGTTGGCAAACCACGACTCTCGAGCCACATGCAGCTCTTTAGCCCCTTGAGTGTGGCTCTTCCACAAAATACCACGTGCGGGCACGCATGTACAGTGCGACTGAAACTTTGTGGCCCATGCACAGGAGTTAGTTTCGGCTCTCCAAAGAAATGTCAGTCATTGTACTGTTGATATTTGGCTCTGTTGACTAATGAGTTTGCCGACCACTGCACCAGACACATGATCAAAGCCATCTTGGATCTTTCAGCCCCAGATGGCCTGCTGTAGCCAACACCGTGTGAACTAGAAATAAGCTGTCTATTCTGTCCCTGAAATTCTACCAAAATTTCAGAATCATGAAAAGCAATAAATGATATTTGTACTAAAGTCTCATGTTATACTTGGGCCTACTTCTATCTCTTATTTAGTGTGCTTGATATCATCTAGTTTCTTTTTGCCCATCTCTCACATTATTTTTTAATGTTGTTTCATTACACATTTCAATCTGGTAATGCAATTCCCCTTTCTTATTCTTGTTTTTCAAAATATTGTAGCTATTTTCATCTGTTTTTTATTTCAGTTAAACTACAGAATACTTCTGTCAATTTTTTAAACCTTTGGAATTTTCATTAGCATTACATTACATTTATGAATTATTTTGGGAAGAATAGTTTCATGATTGCCTTTACAACCTAAATCATGATTTGTCTTTTTATCGTATCTTCAAGTATTTATACATTTCTTAGTGATTTTTATAGTCTTTACATATTTTATTTAATCCTCCATTCACTCGTTCATTTATTACTAATTCAAAGGGCACATTTCTTATCTTGCAGCAACTGCTAAAAAGTGTACAGGACTTTATAGAATGTGTTTTGTATATTAATTCTATCACCTGATATTATTTTTTCTCTACTTCACACTCTTTTTCTATTTATTTTTACTTCGTCGTGGTTCTGATGTATTAGGGCCACCTGGAGTTATACCGTCTGTGTACATTCTGGCCAAACTTTTATACCCCCGGCTTGCTTGGTCATTGGATGCAGACAGTCCAGAGAAAGGTAGGACAGTGGGCAGAGCAGTTCCAGGCCAATGAGTGTGACTCTGAGGTTGCTGTCAGCAGGAGGTTCATTGCTGGCAGCGTTCCTCTTGCCTGAGCAGCAAGTTCGGTCCTAAAGGAGAAGTTGGGATGGTGTATTGCTGCGTTCACCACAGCCTGGCTCTGAGAAACTTGGGGAAGTCAAAGCGGGCTGTACGAGGTAGGTCTCTGTAATATCTGCTGCTTCTCGCCAGCCGTTCGGGAATTCTCTGTTTTTCTCAGCCACAGCTTTCCTTCTTTTCCCTGATGGGTGTTTATTTAACTTACTTTAAAGTCACTGGAGAAGCTTGACTTGCAGCTTTGAAGTACAGAGTGACGGCAAGCCCCTCAGCGTGTAGCTGTTCGCACATAAGCCACAGCAAGGCCCAGCCCTGACAGAGCCAGCGGCCGCATTTTGGGCCCTGGAAGGAGGTCTCAGTGTAATTGTGTTCATAGCTTTCCATTTAATTGAAACCTCTTGGTATGCCACTACCCTTGTTTTCTCTCTCTATGTTGTTTTTGTGGTTTGCAGACTTACGTGTAGTTTTAACTCCCAGGCTTTCTATAAGTAAACTAGAAGCTTGATGCATGAAGATTCGTGCAAGAATGGGCCTTCCTTCCCCTGGCTGCCAGCATGGCCTTTGCTCTGGCTGGAACCACCTTTCTGCTTAAGCCTGGAGCTGCCTTTCTGCCTTCCCATGCTGCCTAGAGGCCTGGAGCAGCTGGAGTTGTGCAGAACACCTGTGTCATCACCATGGCAATGATGCTAGCATCCCATCCTGCCCCCAGCCTCTTAACGCCTGTGTATGCAAATTAGCCTGCCATTTTGTTGGATTAATTTGCATACTCACTCCTGATTGGCTTGTGAGCATTGTGAAGGTACAGTCAATTAGCATGTTACTCTTTTATTAGGTAGATAGACCCAACACTTCATTAGTACCTCATTGGCTGCCATTTCCACTTCTCTACATCTAGAAGATGATGTCTCTGATATTGGGTCGGCAAGTAAGTAATTGCGGGTTTCACACATATATGGCTTCAGTTGAATTTTTAGGTTTGCAGACGTAGTAAAAATGTAAAACACATTTTGTTATTTGATAGTTGGCTATTCAGCTGTTAATCAGTAAAAAAAGTTTTTTGATCTGTTTAGTAGTTTTCGTTTGGCATTCGTTGAAAAATGGAAAATCAAAAGGAACATTTTCGTCATATTTTGATTTTTTATTTCCACAAAGGGAAAAACGCATCGCAAGCTCATAAAAAGTTATGTGCTGTTTATGGTGACGAAGCCTTAAAAGAACGGCAGTGTCAAAATTGGTTTGCCAAATTTCGTTCTGGTGATTTTTCACTCAAAGATGAAAAACGCTCTGGTTGTCCAGTTGAAGTTGATGACGCCCTAATCAAAGCAATAATCAATTCGGACTGTCACAGTACAACACGTGAGATTGCAGAGAAGCTTCATGTATCACATACATGCATTGAAAATCACTTAAAACAACTTGGCTATGTTCAAAAACTCGATACATGGGTTCCTCACGAACTGAAAGAATCACAGTTAACGCAACGCATTAGCAGCTGCGATTTGCTAAAGAAACGTAATGAAAATGATCCATTTTTAAAACGACTGATAACTGGCGATGAAAAATGGGTTGTTTACAACAATATCAAGCGGAAAAGATCGTGGAGCAGGCCAGGTGAACCAACTCAAACAACATCAAAAGCTGATATTCATCAAAAGAAGGTTTTGTTATCAGTTTGGTGGGATTACAAAGGAATTGTCTACTTTGAACTCTTACCACCCAACCGAACGATCAATTCTGATGTCTACATTGAACGACTAATGAAATTAAACAATGCAGTTGAAGAAAAGCGGCCCAAATTGACAAATCGAAAAGGTGTTGTATTCCATCAAGGCCACACACATCTTTGGTCACTCGGCAAAAATTAATGGAGCTTGGTTGGGATGTTTTGCCACATCCACCATATAGTCCTGACCTTGCACCATCTGATTACTTTTTGTTTCGATCTTTACAAAACTCCTTGAATGGTAGAAATTTCAATAATGATGATGATGTCAAATCGTACCTGATTCAGTTTTTTGCTAATAAAAACCAGAAGTTTTTTGAACGTGGGATTATGATGCTGCCTGAAAGATGGCAAAAGGTCATTGATCAAAATGGGCAATACATTACAGAATAAAGTTATTTAGTTCCATGAAAAAATTGTCTTTGATTTTCTTTAAAAAATCCGCAATTACTTACTTGCCGACCCAATATTTTCAATGGGCCCTTTTATCCTTGGAGCAATTTAATCAAGTCCAGCTGATGCATCCTTTGAAAAAAGTCCATAAGCAAAACAAAATTATTTTTCTCTTTCTACTTTACCTGTTTCTCCAGTTATCTCAATTAACTTCTTCTTAGGACCATTCTCTAATGAGAGAAAGACAATTTTAGAAATGGAGAGCAGAATAACAGAACCCCAAAAAGGTTTTTATGAAAAGAAATTATGTAATTAAACAAAGTGATATACATTGAGTTGCCAAAGAAATATCTAGTTAAATCCAAGCATCTATTTACAACTAGGTACTCTGAGCAGCTAATTTAAAACAGCAATCTGTGATCAAGAGGCTTTAAACACTCTCAGGCAATGGCAACTGTTTATTTTACCAGTGCCTGCTTCGACGTGGTGCTACCAACTTTGCTTTAAAAACTCAGTGTATGACATGTCCTTTCCCATTATTCCACTAGGGCCGTGATTTTCAACCAATATGCCAGGAGGATTTTTAAAACATGAAATACCTGACTATTTACCAATAATCAGGGGCACTGACCTCTTTTCCCTTAGAGTGGCAAGTAAAATAATGAACACAGCTGACACAATAGCCATTCAATGTGAATGAATCAAATTTATGCCCATTTTTTGTTAGATCAGAAAAAAAAAATTGATATTCTTGGTGTGTCATAGAATTTTAGCAATTAGTTCATGTTGTCATGAGACGATAAAGATTAGAAATCACTGCATTAGGGTATCCCCGGTATATAAGCCTAAGTCAATAAGGACCCTATCGATAAGAGACTGTGTTCCAGAGAACAGAAGGAAATTCCACCAGCTGCAGTGTCCTAGAAGTTGTGTTGAAGCTAAAAGACCCTGACGTACACATGCTCCGCAAATAGCGCCATAGAACATGGCAGGTGGGAAATAAGGCAAAACGAGATCTTGACTCACCTCTACTCTCTGGCCATAGCTTTGAGAGAGGAGAAGAGAGAAGGAGAGAGAAACATGAATGTGAGAGAGAATCACTGATCAGCTGCCTCCTGCATGGCCCACACCAGGGATTGAGCCTACAACCCGGGCACATGCCCTGATCAGGAATCAAACCCAGGACCTTTCAGTCTGCAGGCCGATACTCTATCCACTGAACCAAACCTGCTAGGGCTTGATGTTTTTGAAGGCCTATTTCTATAACAAATGTCTATGCTTGAATATTAATAATTGTAGTCATATATTGACTGGTACTCTATGTTTTAAGTATTAAATAAAAATATTGTTTTAAGGTAGAACTGAAGGCTTTTGTTTTGTTAATACAAAGGAAGATTTAAAGGTACAGAGCTAGAAATCTAATCTAATATATATGATTCCAATACCCAGGCTTCCATTCTTCCAGCATAGTACTTTACCACATTAACATGTGCAAGTCCCTTTCAGAGGCATTGCGGTCTTTGCTTAGCTGTCAGCATCCCATAAATTTCAGCTGATTTTCTTTTAAAAATAATACTTACTTTGCCTAGCCAGCGAGGCTCAGTGGTTGAGCTTTGACCTATGAACCAGGAGGTCACAGTTCAATTCCTGGTCAGGGCACATGCCTGGGTTGCTGGCTGGATCCCCAGTAGGGGGTGTGCAGGAGGCAGCTGATCAGTGATTCTTTCTCATCATTGATGTTTTTATCTCTCTCTCCCTCTCCCTTCCTCTCTGAAATCCAAAAAAATATATATATTGTATTTTTAAAAAATGCATATTTTAAAGAATGGAAACACAATCAAATTTAATCACTATCCTAGAAAAATTAATAATTTGTGCTGGGTCAATAGTAAAAATACTTATTATACCGACAGTAATAGTAATGTTTGCAAGCATTTCATTTCTTAAAAACTGTTTTCACATATCCATATTTGAAACATATTATGAAATTGAAGTTTATAAAACAGCATGTATTTCTGATCCTACTTTTGTTATAAAATATATGTTTTCATAAATATATGCAAATATATGGTTAGTCAAATGATAAGTATATATTTCCAAATGTACACTGGTGAGTGTATGGGTAAGTTGAAATATTTTTAAATAGCTCTTTATTAAAAAATACAGAATTTATGTATTATTTTTATAATCATTGCACTTAGTATTTTTTATATTTTGAAGCAATCTAAAAGAATATTAAAGGCAAAAACAGACTTAAACACTTTAAATGGCTAATATATTTAATATATAAAGAACCTATTAAAAAAAAGAACTTATGTAATTTTATCAGAAACACATAGAAAACCTATACTGGAATGGTAAAAAAAATTATGACATTTGATCCTCACAAGCATCTAAAGTAGACAGATCAGACTTTTAATTTTTATTTAACAGTTGGAGAAACTACAATTTGGAGAAGTTTGAGTGATTTTCCCCCAAACTCAAACAATTAATAAGTTATAAAGCCAGAACTAAAATTAACATTTTCTGAATACAAACGAACGGGCAGCTTTAGACTCCCGTTTTTTAAGGACAATCATAGCCAAATAAAACATCTGCAATCCTTTGTAACCAGAAAAATGAGGAGAAAATGCCCTGGAGAAAAAATGAAGTCAGAACTTGGAAAATCAAGAAGAGATGGGAAACTTCCCCCACCCCCAGGCTGCTGTCTGCTGATGGGTGTGCCCTTCTGCAGTGGAACCAGAGGTGTGAGGACACCCTGAAAACCCAGGGGTGTGGTGCCTCTGGAAAGAGCCGCTCCAGCTGGCCTACGGCCTCCCACGCTGAGGGCCCGTCTTGGCCGGATGTGCTCCAAATTACCCCGAGAGGCACAGCCGCAGCGTGCTAGCGTGGCCTCAGAGCCGGGCTTTCTCCTGACTCACATAAACACGGCCCAAATGTGCAGCCGCGGAGCCAAGTCTCCGCTCCCGACTCACACGTTTCTGCTGGGATCGTGACTTACTTCAAATCCAGTTGCTTAAAATGGCTTACTCTGCTTTAGGGACTTGCATTACTTTCTTGTGTTTCCGTAGCAGCTCCCCTGAGGAATCAGCCCCGAAGCAGCACTCCTGCTCTGGAGGGAGTGGCGCTGGGCTGGATCAGAGTTCCTGGGGCTTCCTGGAGTTCTGATACAGTGTGGTGGACAAGCAGTTGGACTTGGCTCCCAGCCTTCACCAAAATAATAGTAGATCCAAATACACCAGGTGACCCAGGTGGCAATTGGCTGGTGAGGGTCCAGGGGTTGAACCTGGGAAGTCCTCAGCCAGCATATATAAGGAGATGATGCTTTTTTTAGGAAAGTTTGGATTTGGGCTGGGAAGGAGAGCAAATTGACAAACGAGGATTTTTTGGTGGCGATTTCAAAGTGGCTACAGTCACAGTGGATCACAGGAGAGATAGAAGAAAGTGGAAAAACAGTAATTTTCAAGTAAAGAATATAGTATCTAGTGTCTTATTAAAGGTGACAGAAAAAATATACATCTGTTGTGTTTGTTTTGGGGCTGTTCAGCATCCATTTCAGTTTCCTTGGATAACAGCACCTGAATTTTCATTTGGAAATGGTATTTCTCCCTGCAAATACAAACTAATGGCCAAAGAAGGCCAGTTGGAAATTCTCTGCCTGAAATGTGAATTATAAGCAAAATGATGAAAGGCTGTTAATTATCAGAGTTGACTCATTACAGATCAGTTCCTGGTGCAACATTATATTTCCTACTACTTAAACTCTCCGGAGTTCTTAAGTTTCATGCCTGGATTCCAAGCTTTGCTTCAATACTGTGAGGTGTTTTGTGTGTGTGTGTGTGTGTGTGTTTTATCATTCCAATAAATTCCCTGTTTGCTTAAGTTAGTCAGTATATGATGATCACAACCAAAGGACAGTAACTAATACACTAATTCTTCAGATTAAGCAAAAATAATTAAAGTTGAGCTTGTGACATTCATAGTATTAGTATACTGAAACTATAAAGGCAATTCTATTTTTGAGAGGAGAATGAACCTATAACTCATAAAAATTAAGATGGTTAGGAGTGGAGGAGGTCATTGGAGACAGCAAAGTAATATACTAGTATATGCTTCATAATTTATTTAGAGCTGGGCCTGGGAATGTAAGTTGATTTCTTTTTCCCTCCAGCATTTTATTGTGAAAATATTTTCAAACATAGCTAAATTTAACGAATTTTACAGTGGACACTTCTATTTTGTTATTATCATTTCACTATATGTGCTTTGCCACATATCTATTCATCCCTCTTCTCATCTATTAATCCATCTTATTTTTTATGGTAATTTCAAAGTAAATTGCAGACCTCAGTATACTTAAATTAGTGTACTATGTCATAGGTACATCATGTGTACACACATGTACATACACATAATGATATACACATATATATATATCATTAACAAGAGTTGAATATGAATTTAATGTCTTTTGATGTAAAAATACATGCGGTGAAATATATTAGTCTCGAGTGAAAATTACCTGAGTTTTAACAAATGCATACATTTGTATGGTCCAAACTCCTATTGAGATATAGAACATTACTTTCATCCCAGAATGTTCGCCTGTGTTTCTTCCTAGGCAATTCATGCCCCTATTACCCCTCCCCACCTAAAACCAACCGCTTTGATTTTTTATTATGGAGCTGATTTCCTGTCTTTGGGAAACATGTGAGCCAACAAGACAGCAGCCTGGGTTGTAGAAGTTGATTTCTTTTTCCCTCCAGTATTTTATTGTGAAAGGTTGCAAACATTACTGAAAAGAACGTCTCTATGGAGAAATTGTATTTAGCACAACTACTGGGTAGAGGGCTATAGGTGGTTGAAGAGTGCTTTGCCCAGACAAGCACTTGGGTGGGAGAAATTGGCCTCTGGGAAGCATGCTCTAGTCATATTGGTGGGTCTCTGGTTCTAGGAGAATGCAGGAGGGGTGGAGGACTGGCATTCAGCTGGTCTCTCTTTTAGGCAAAGGTTGCACACATACCTACATAATATCTATTTGAAGATACGCCAGTGAGTAGCTACTCGTAGTGTCCAACTATCTGTAAGAGTCTTCAGCTGTTTCTGGGCCTGAAATGATAGGAAAACATGTGCTGAATAAATTAGGACAATCCTGTTTGAGTTACCTTCATTACTATCGGGGAGACACATGCTAGATCCTCCTCTTGTCCATTTCTACTGAACTTCTGGCCGGGAAGATTGGAGAGAGGGAGCAGAAGAGGGCGGAGTTTAAATTCTCATGGTGGCCCTGGACAACAGAAGGGACTGGCCTGGAATCTGGTGAATACAGAACACCTTCCCTTTTCAATAGTTCTTTTCCTCCGAGAAGGTTCCATGATGGTCTGTGGTTGTCACAAACTGGTGAAACTCCAGATTCTGGTGTTTTCTGTCTACTTTTTCTGCTACTGTTTCTTGCCATGAACAGAAGGGTCAGCTTTCTACACTCATAACTCAGCACGAACGTTGCCCCCAGGCCAGGAAGGCTCCTTAGCCCTTCCAAAGAGTAATCTTTACCTGGAAATAAAAATGTGTGTGCTTCAATAAGACATCACCTCACATCTGCTAGGATGCTCATTACCAAAAAGACAAGAGACAACCAACATTTAGTTCTGGGCATAATTAAAAACAAACAAACAAACAAACAAAAAAACCCAGGCCATTTTTTACATAATTCAGGCCCTTTATACTAGTTTGTTAATTCTAGGATTTTATAGATTTATTCTTTGATGTTTTGCCAAAATCATAGTGACTGTGACGATACTTTGAGTAACACTGTTTTTACATTTTATCATATGTTTTATATTGTTTTTAACTTTATTGTTCATTTATAAGAAATTTCCAGGTTGTATCTTTTAAATTAAAGTAGAATTTAATTAGGAAATTGTTTTCTGAGGGTTCCAAAGTATGTTGCTGAGCTCACTCACGATGGGTGTTTAATTATTTTCCTACTCCTGGCCATGTTAGGTTGTAATCCATATTTTACTGGGATAAATAACAGTGTTGCATATATCATGTCCATGCTTTGACAATAGGGAAGTATGTTAGAAAGTGCTATTACTAGTATATATACAAGTATGCTAGGAAGGGATATTACTGTTTGCTGAGGGCGGTGTATGTCCTACCTTCCACACACAGAAGAATAGATAGTGAAGAGTCAACAGAAAGGAACTAGCCTGTGAAGATAGTAGAGTGTGCCCACTACCTGTTGGCCCTTCTCCATTCAACCAGGAACTCGAAGCCATGGGAACCTGTTTTGTAGGAAATAAGGTCTGTCCTTTTGAAACTTCCTATTTTCCATATTTCAATACTTTAAATGACTACAAATATTATTTGCCTTTTGTATGCATGCTGCTGCCTATTTTACGTCTCTCTCAATTTTATATGTGATGTCAAAACTTTCCTGCTATGTTAATGGTATAAGTAATATTTTCCTCTCCTTATCTTTATTCATATTACATATATGAAGATGCCACATTACTATACCTTCATCTGTATTCAGTGTTTGTTTTTTAAAAAAAATGAAGTTATGGATTTCACATATTTTGAGAAAGAGCGTTAGAACAGTAAGCAGAGTGCTATGCAGCAGGAAGACACAAAAGCATCTGGAGAAGTAGTTTGTGCCTCCCTGATTGCCTTTTAAAAGAATTTATTGGTGTGTAACCCAGAGGTTACTGACCCCTCCAGTTGTCAGAAGGAGCACTTCCCTTTCATTCTAAATGAAAGAATCTGAGCCTCATTATGTCTGACCACAGGAAAGTTGGGCTTTTCCCATTTTCTCCTCCCCAAGGTCTCTGGGACTCCCTGTAGACTACTACAGCATCTCCCAGATCATTCCTAGATTTCCCTGCATAGGCAGGCCAATGACCTTCCTCTGACCTGCATCTCTGATCTTTGGGTAATAAAGTATTATTATTACTGAACTGGCTTCCTCAGTTATTTCAGCTCTCCCTATACAGCTTCAACCTCAGGATGGATGTAGGCCCACTGATTAACCAAACTCTACTAACTGTACTAGATAATGAAGAGAGATTTGACATAGGAAGGAAAATACTGGATATTAGGTGTGAATATTTCCACGATTTGTAAACTAAACCCTAGTTTCAATCCCAGGATCCTCTAGGACATCTATACTGTTACAACCACCTTATTACCAAGTTACATATCTCCCAAATAGGGTGCCCTTGACCTTGTGCTCTGCGAAGCAGGCGAGGTCAGTCATTTCCTCCACAACCCAGCAAAGGAAAAAACCCTCCTCTCCTCCACTCCACCACTCAGTTTTAGCCCAATATCCCAATTACACAACAAACAATTTGTAGGTAAATACCGTTGTCTACAATGAAGTCTTCATAAATTTTAAAGAGCAGATATTAAAAGACATAGATTGTTAAAAAAAAAAAAAAGATATTAAGCGAAATATCCACCTATAAGAAAATTTTTAAAAATTGGGTCCAAGGAAAAACTTGTCTGTAGTGGGAGTATAGACTAGCATAATTTTTAGCATAACCTAGACTCCCCAAATATTTGTTAATTCAATAAAAAATGCATAGAAGTAAGCTTTTAGGACTGACTATTAAGACATTGTCAGTATTAATATTAATAGATTCCCATAGGCAGTATTTCTCCCTATTGGTTATAAGCATATTGGGGAGGCAATGTCATACGCCTTGCAAAGGGGAGAAGATGCAGTCTCTTCACCTATCAGCCTGGCTTCTTGTCAGAGAAGAGAACAGGGCTAATCTGACACAGACTGAAAATTACTTCCTTTGAACATCTCCTTATGAACAATGTTGCCTATTTATCAATAAAAGAGAGTTCTATGGATGTGAGTTTTAGCTGCCAACGTTGGGTTATTCTAGACCCATTGGATCTGAAACCCTACAGGGAAGCTTCAAGCTACTGCACAAAGGTCTGAGCACCTTTGGGCTAGATCTCAGAAACATGAGGGAAACCCATTTAAGTATAAGGAGATGTTCCTATTATTTGTATTCTGTGTCCCCCAAGACATCCTGATCATAATTTTTATCAGTGATTTGTAACATGATCTAAGGATTTTTTCCTTACAGATTTTCAGAAACCACAGTCAAGAATACCTTGAATAGTTATAGCAAACACAAAGGGTGGGACAACTAGATTGAGATGAGAATCAGTGGGAACAAAGGTTAGGTCATATACTTTATTCTAAATGGGAACTGCACAAGGCACAAGATGACAGAGACAGGTTGGCTTAGCAGTGCCTCTTATTAACAGGCCATAAGGGCTTGAGTCAGTAGCTTTGACTCAACATGAGTCAGCATTGTGAATTAGCTGCCCCCAAGGGAGAAGTGAATGCAAAGAAACCATAATAAATATGACAAAAGACCTTTATTTTGTGCCAATTAGTCAACGTCAAATATAAGTAGGTTAGGTGCCAAACTTTATAAATTTACCCATACTTAGAGAAGAAAATGAGCAAAGCTGTGTTTATATAGGCCAGCCTTTGTCTAGTTACCCACTGCGTACCCCATGACAACTTCGGGGCCCTCCTCTGTGCAGTTGCTTCTTCTCTTGAACCATCATTCCAGCTGCTTCAGTAGCTCCAGACGCTCATCCTGGGCTCGTGAGGTCAGTGAGATGCTGTCCTTTGCTTAGACTCCACCTCCCTCCCTACTCAATTACCTAGAAATTGACCCCAAGTAGCAATCTAGGGAAAGTATGAAATTATTCTCAAAAATGTTCCTTCTTTTGCAGATCATGATTGAAGCCCAATACCTTGAAGTAGTTGCCGTATATATTTTGTCCATTCTATGCCATTAACATTTAATTATTTATTAAATATATTTTATTGATTTTTTTTTTTTTAAAGAGAGGAAGGGAAAGGGACAGAAACATCCATGAGAGAGAAACATCGATCAGCTGCCTTCTGCACACCCCCTACTGAGGATGTGCCTGCAACCAAGGTACATGCCCTTGATTGGAATCGAACCTGGGACCCTTCAGTCTGCAGACTGATGTGCTATCCACTGAGCCAAACCAGTTAGGGCCAGTTTTAGAATTGTTTAAGGTGGTCACCCTGTCATGTTAAATACTTTAGAATCTGCAAATTATTGAGTCAGACACATCTAGTTAAATGGCTACATCAAACCTTGTACGTGCTTACCTCTCACTCTGAAGTTTTGTACAACTAGTGTGATGAAATGTGGGCCCCGCACTACGGGAGGTATAGAGCAATGCTTCTAGTCTAAGGCGAGGGGCACATACTGAGCTTCTGTTAATAAACTTGGGCAAATGTGTAGAGTTCAACAGTCCCAGTTCATACATGAGCAACGTATTCCCAGGGCTTAGTTTTACAGAGTGAACCCAGTTCTGACCCAGCACAGCATTTGAGTATTGGGGTTTCAATGTCCTCCATCATAAGGCACTCAGACCCCAGCTCTAAGGGCCTGTATCTCCTCTGGGTCCCCTCTTTGCTTCCTGGCTTCAGCTCCCACCAACACCATGAGTTCCTTCTCTGCTTCTCATTCCTAAGACCTGTCTCTTTCTCTCTCTCTGGCTCTGTCTTTTAACATTTTATTTACAACTAATGTAGCATTCATAGTCATGAGGAACAGAGAGAATGATTTGTAGTGGGTGCATTTTTCCTTCTTGACCTAGAAATCTAAACCTCTCTCTCATAGCAGATGCACGTTATTTGTAACAGATGTAATTTTATATTTGTTTGTGTGGTTATTTGATTTGATTAGTGTCTATATCCTCCATTAGACTGCAAGCTTTGCTAGGGCAGAGACCACGTCTCTTTTTGCTTACTGTGTTTTCTCAGCACAGGGCACAGTTCTCAGATTTTATAGGCACTCAGTAGTTAATTAAGTATTAATAGATAGTTTATATGATTATGATATATGTAACAACGTCTTCTAGCATCCAAGACCTGAACATCCCTCTTACCTCACCCATCTAAAACTTTCCCTCCCCTAAGACTCATGCTGCTTAGATCAGGCCATTCTCATCTACTTGTCAGCTTCAGAATTAGTCGCTTACAATTGTAAAAATAACCTGTCATCATCCAAAAGCACCCTGGGATCATTTAGGATGCTTTGGGTTACAATGCACAGAAAACCCCAGTTTAATTATCCTTCGAAGATAAGGGAGCTTATAATCCACGTAATAAAATTTAAAACATGGGGTAGCTTCAGGAATGTCCCTCAGGGCTGATTTAGTTTTTCTGTAATTACCTTGGACTGTCTTCTTCTCCATATTGGCTTATCCTTAAGCTGGTAGCAAGATAGCAAAACATGATAGCAGCCAAAGAAAGAAGAGGGGCTGTCTTTTGTTTTTTTCCCCCCTGTGTTTCTAACGAAAAACATTCCCAGAAGCTCCCAGCAGATGTCCCCTCATAATGTCTAGACTAGACTGCAGACCTAGTCCCAAACCTATTCTTAGTAGTGAGGCTGAGATTACTGTGTTTAGCTTAGTCTAACCATTTAGGATGGATTGGAAGTAGAGAAAGTAAACCATGTTGACTTCAATAACTCTACATTTAAAATCAAATTTGGCCGGGCCTGTGTGGCTCAGTAGTTGAACATTGACCTGTGAACCAGTAGGTCACAGTTGGATTTCTGGTCAGGGCACATGTCTGGGTTGCGGGCTCAATCCCCAGTAGGGAGTGTGCAGGAGGCAGCCAATCAGTGATATTCTCTCTCATTACTGATGTTTCTATCGCTCTCCCCATCTCTCTTTCTCTCTGAGATCAACCAAAGGACTTACGTGCATACATATGAGCCGAACCAGTGGTCGAGGACAATAGGGGGGTGGGGGCATAAGTGGGGTGGGAGGTGGGGGATTGGAATGGGGGGTTGAGGATAAATATGTGATACCTTAATTAATAAAGAAATTAAATATATATATATTTTAAAAAATCTAATTTGGAATTTTAATTTGATTACACTTCCTATTCTTTCATTCTTTTCACATTTTGACCTCCATTTGACCTCCTTGTCTTTATTGAATCCTATAGTCTATCAGTACAAGTCAGTTTTTCCAATAAACCAGCCCTCAACTAGCAGCACTATCTTCCCTTCCTATTTGAACATTCATTTCCACATGGCCCTTCAGCACATTCTGTTCCTTCGCCACAGCTATGATTTAACCACCACAACCAGATCATTCTTCTGTTCGTCCTAGATTGCTATAGCCATTAGCTTTCTTTGTTCCTTTTCTCAAGTTGCCAAGGCATGCTGGAAGAAATGGCAAAGTTCTTCAAGTTTGTGTTATTGTAATTTCATGGACAGTAACCTGAACATGGTCCTTACTGTCAAGCAGCAGGTCCTCGCTTCTTTCTAGTCAATTGCTTATACAGATAGTGGGTTATATCCTGATTCACTAAGCTGTGTGACCTGAGGCAAGTGATTTAACCTCTTTGAATCTCAGTTACTTACTCTCTAAACTTAGAACCTACATCAAAAGATTGTTTTAAGATTAAATAGGTGACGTATGCACGTAAAACAATTTTTATACTGCCGAGCACATAATACTCAGTTATGTAATGCTAACTTTGTCTTAATAGCACATCCTAAACTGTGTTCCTCTTCTTATGTCCTCTACCTTGAATCTTCTTTCCTTCCTCATTGCTGCTTACTCTTTTTAAAAAATGTATATTTTTATTGATTTCAGAGAAGGGAGAGGGGCAAGAGAGATAGAAACATCAATGGTGAGAATCATCAATCGGATGCCTCCTGCACGCCCCCTACTGGGGATCGAGATTGCAACCTAGGCAGAGAATTGAAACCGAGACTCCTCAGTCCATAGGCTGAGGCTCTATCCACTGAGCCAAATCAGGCTGGTGTTTACTCTTAACAATTATTTTTATTTTATAGGCCAACATTTGTGGATCTCTTAGTTCCCTCTTACTTCCAAATAGACCAGGGACTGTATTTATTTATTTATTTTAAATATATATATATATATATAAATTTTTGATATATATAAAAATCAATTTATATATATATATATATATATATATATATATATATATATATATATATATATATAAATTGATTTTTTACAGAAAGGAAGGGAGAGGGATAGTTAGAAACGTCAATGAAAGAGAAACATTGATCCACTGCCTCCTGCACACCCCCTACTAGGGATATGCCTATAACCAAGGTATATGCCCTTTACCAGAATTGAACCTGGGTCCTTTCAGTCCACAGGCCGATGCTCTATTCACTGAGCCAAACCAGTTAGGGCTGTATTTATTTTTTACACCCTGAATGACTTGTACAAGCATGGCACATGAACATACCCAGTGATTGTCCCTTTGGATTTACAGTGTTCTTATTTTTATGTTGATTCCATGAGATCGGGGAAAGATAAGGGGTTGGAATAACAATGCAGTGGTTCAAAATTAAGCTAAATATTTGCTCCTGATAGTTACTGCAAAAAAACAACAACAAAAAAACAAAACATCTTCTGGTATTTCAAATCTGCCCACGAGACTGGGGAATCTGAAGATGTCTAAACTAAAAGATTCATTTAGCTCTGATAATTAGCAACATAAGCAAAAAACAGATGAATAAGCTGGCTTTATTTGTAAATAACATTTATGGTCCAAATAGTTTCCCCTTCGTGACAGAGACTTTTCTGCTCAGCATTGCAACATCTCTCAAATATAAACAATAAAACCAAATGGCTACAGACAATGATCAATGTGTTTTATGACAGCAATACGGAGGGAGAACAAACATTCCCTTACTGACTAAACACAACCAAGCAGGCAAAGTCATTTAACCTTTCTTGGAGCAGGATTGGGGTAGAATAAATATGTTTTTCTTTAACATATACCTAAGCTGAATTTCTATGGTCATTTCTGACATTACATTAAATTTCTTTTTATGAAATAAGCTTGGATTTAGGAGAGAACATTAGAATGATGTTATTTTCTTGAGGATATTATTGTGATGTGTTTTAAGCTAAAATATTGGTGTAGCATTTGAGATTGGGAATATTAGTAAAGGAAGTTCGTGGATTCAAACTGTTGAAAAGTCATTTTCTCAACAACCTTTATGTGGTTTTTTTTTTTTTTTTTCTTCTCAAGAATAAAAAAAGAACATTTTTATTTGGGTTCTGGCAGCAATGAATATGTAGACTTTCATAAGCCACTGGTCTTCATGGGATTTTTTTTAGGGAGGAAAGAGACTTTTGGCAATTTCTGAAATGTGTGTATATTGGGAAAGTGAAGTGAAACTGGTTATAAGCCAGAAATCCTACGTTTTAAAAAAAATCTTCAAGAGATTATCTACCTTCCACAGGAAATTTCAAGTACACACCGCAGTGGCCCATTTTTAGCTATTGATCTCTAAAGGAATACATACACATTCCTGGCACAGATGTGCCTCACCCGGGCAGCACTCCTCCCGGTAGGTCGATGGTCCTGCCTTCTGTGCAATATTTCCTTTGACTGAGAAATGGTGAAAGAAGGATGCCCAAGTGTACAAGAAATTCACTAGTATGACTATGTACCTCACCCCTAGAAGTGGTGGAGGACCCGTTAAAGGGAGTTGGGAGACAAAATTCTATAAATTAGGATATTATCCTGCAGGAAGAGCATATGCTTTAAGTCAGCCTTAATATGTTATCACATAATTCTTGAGGCTTTTAAAACATCTGGTCACCCTTTCTCTCAGATCTATAAGACTGAGCTCACTGTAGGCCACTGTAGGAGCTCTTTGGGCATCCTTCAGGACTCTGATTTTATAGAAACAAAAATCATTTACCTAAAGTACCTCAAGTACCTTATATTGGTCACAATCAGTAGCAAAACTACTAAAGGGTTTTAGTAGTTTCACCAAAATAATGCTAACATTTCTCAATGCTGTTATGCTATTGCTAGTGTCTATTTCTATTTCTATTTCATAGAAATGTATATAAATCCTGAGTAGTAGTTATTCATTTAAAAAAGAAAAAGAAAACATAGTCCATAGAGCAAAAGACAGGAAAATAGAAAATGAGAAAAGACAAATAAGCAAAGTATTGGAAATGCCAGAAATAAGAAAAAAAAACACACATATATATATAGAGAGAGGAACATCAATGATGAGAGAGAATCATTGATCAATTGATCGGTTGCCTCCTGTTTGTCCCACACTGGGGATCGAGCCTACAACTCTAGGCATGTGCCCTGACTGGGAATCAAAGTGTGACCTCCAGGTTTATAGGTCAATGCTCAACCACTGAGCCATGCCGGCTGGGCCAGCCATTACTCCATTTAATTGGACACTACTGACCAACAGATGATGTTGGTGCCCTTTTATGGTCTTAAGTTCTGCAACGGCTCCTACTTGTTTCATTAAGCGATCCTAGGTTCAAGTTAAAAGCATAGAACACCTAACTCCAATGAAATGAAACTCAAACTCTGTTTGCAACATGGAACAATCATCTATTAATATAAACAAGAATAAAAAAAAAAAACACACTCCTATCTTTTATATAATTTACCTAATTCCTGTATGCCCTTGGATATACCAGCCTGAACTGGTGTTATGCATCTATGCATCTTGTTCAGACTGTTGCCTTAAGGATTTTGTATGTAAGGCAGTTTGGTATACAAGTCATAGGTAATGGTTTTAAAGTCTAGGCCTTCATAGGGCTTGGGGCTCTAAGAATGTCATAGAATAGCCGAAGCCGGTTTGGCTCAGTGGTAGAGCGTCGTTCTGCGGACTGAAAGGTCCCGGGTTCGATTCCGGTCAAGGGCATGTACATTGGTTGTGGGCACATCCCCAGTAGGGGGTGTGCAAGAGGCAGCTGATCGATGTTTCTCTCTCATCGACGTTTCTAGCGCTCTCTCTCTCTCCCTTCCTCTCTGTAAAAAAATCAATAAAATATATTAAGCCGAGGCCGGTTTGGCTCAATGAATAGAGCATCGGCTTGGAGACTAAAGGGTCCCGGGTTCGATTCTGGTCAGGGGCATGTGCCTTGGTTGCGGGCACATTCCCAGTGGGGAGTGTGCAAGGGGCAGCTGATCGATGACTCTCTCCCATCGATGTTTCTAGCTTTCTACCTGTCTCCCTTCCTCTCTGTACAAAATCAATAAAATATATTAAAAAAAAAAAAAAAAGAATGTCATAGAATAGTCACGTTCTTTCAAGATCTGAAATGTTATTCCTGGGATAGGAACTGGGCTGGGCAGCCTGGTTTGCAGGGACTCGGCTGTGTAGTTACTACTGATCATTGGGGACTTGGAGAGGACAGCCTCCTTCTAGCAAAGAAAAGCAAACAAAACATCTCAACCTCTAAGCTCTCATTTCTGTGTGCATTTCAGCAAACAATGAAGGGCAGCAGGGGAGCATATGGTTGGCTGGGAGGAGATCCACACCTTATCATTCTTTCTTGCAAAGCCTTAATACTTGAGAGTACTTTGAAGTTTCAAGCAGTATGGTATATCCTGGAGGTGGTAGGAATCCCTTGCAAACCCTGTGGGCAGGCTGTCCTAGGAATGGAATTCTGGCTTAAAGACACAGAGTTATGGATGGAATGTACTCTGTCCTGGGACCAGAGCCCCAGGGCCCTAAATCCTGCCCCTATACAAGCTGCATGCACCTATTCACGTCTTTCTTCACCTGTCTCCTCATCTCTAAACACATGGCAGAGTTGGATTGTTGCAAGGATTTACATACAGAGTAAAGTATATACAGTGCTTGGCCTCATTGAGTGCAATTAGAACTCCCTTCTCACTTCAACCTCATGATAAACACTCAGGATGAGGATGCTCTTAGCCAAATTCTGGGAGTAATTGGGAAATTGCTTCCTATGGGTCAGGCTTTGTTTATTTTATGGAAATGCAAGTGGCTGCTCTTTGTGTGGGTTCTGATTTCATAATTAATTGCTGGGCATTCTGAAGAAGAAAGACATATGTCTAGAACTAATGTGGGTAAGGGGAATTTTGTTCTAATTGCTTCAGATTTTTTTTTTCTTTCTATTAAAGAAGTAAAATATTACTTCTACAGTTGAAGGTCAGCTCTTCTTTTCCTTTTTTTTCCGGACTAGCCAGTATCTTGAAGTTCTCCTGAATGTCTTAAATCTTTTATCACAAATGTATATATCCACAAACACAATATCCTATGTTTAATATAGAATATGAATACTATAGCCATTTCCTCATGTTCCATATTTAAAAGAATCAGCCATCAATTCAAGATGAACCAATAAGCAGATGTATCACTGAACAAAAATGTGGGAGGAAAATATACCAAATATATTTAAAACAGATGCTCTAGTATCTGAACTGATTCAAATAAGAGAAAATTTCAAATCGCAGAAAAAAACACCACGCAGGATTGATGGTCCATCCTTAAAAAAACATTTGTGTTACTTTATATTTCAGGAGGGAGACATGTTAAAATATTTACTTTGGTTAAAACCAATCAAGAGTGGAAAAAATTGACACTGAAGGAGGAAATGGAATAAAAAGAAACCCAATGAGGCTTTTGTACACTTTGCGTCCCGAGGACGATGCTGTTTCCTGGCCTCTTATTTAAAGGCTCTGGAACAGGAGAGATTGCTGATGCAACAAATCAGCGCTGGACATTTCTCCTCTGTCTAATTAAACTTCCTGAATCATGGCATTGAAATCGCACATGGAGATGCTCTGTCCAAACAGACTCTCCTGCCTCTCAAGTAATTGAAAGCAACTGGCGGTTTGCCTGTGGCCCCAACATCTGGGAAACTTCCATCTCCCCCTACCCCCAAGGGTATAAAAACATAAAAGCAAATATCTCTAATCTCCGAGGTAGATTTCAAATGTTCCCTTATTCACCATTTTGTTGAATTTGAACTGCTTGCCAACATGGTGTCATAGATGTAGCAAAATCAAATCATGGTGGAGGGAGACAGAGCTGAAGCTTGACTACAATCCTTGTTTCCCTGGCCATGTGTTTACTCTGGCCTCGACTGTGCGAAATGGATTCTTTTGTGGAATGCAGCCTCTGTAGTATAGCCCCCAGGAGCCAGGACAGGTAAGGCGGGAACTCAGGTGGGTTCTGTCCTAGGGGATGAGACATTCCTGGGCTCTTAGCATTCTGAAGCGGAGGCAGAGTCTCCAAACTGGGTTTCAGTCTTCTTTTTACCTGGTTTTGAAGGGAGGGGGAAGCTATTACTGCAAAGACACAAGAGATCTTAAAATGTAGACGTCTGTACATGTTTTGATTTTTCATTTAAAAATCCATAAAATTTGTACTAGAGAGAATTCTCTATACTTAACCCATAATGCACGAATTTTCAAATATCTCGTTGTGCTTGAAATAATTTAGAGTAATCCTATATATCCATTTTGGAATACTTAGGCAAAAGGAAATGCAAATCAATAGTTAAATTCTTGATCATTAGTTAAATTGGGATATATCCACCAGAAAGGTTTGCAATTGCTGTGGAAAAAATAAGATTTTAGGAATTGTTTCCAAAAAGATTAATTTTTAAAAATGGCACCAAACAACAAAAGATTAGTTTAAAAAATTATCCCGGGCTCTGGCCAGTGTGGCTCAGTTGGTTGAACTGTCAGCTCATGCAACAGGAGGCTGCGGATTTGATTCCCAGCCAGGACACATGCCTGGTTGTGGGGTTTAGTCTCTGGTGGGGATGCATTCAGGAGGTGGTAATGTTTCTCTCTTATAGCGAGCGATGTTTCTTTCTCTTTCTCCCTTTCCCTCTTTCTAGAATCAGTAAAATATATCCTCTTGTGAGGATTAAAAAAAGGTTCTCCCTGCACAATTAGCAGGCTTTTAAACAATATAACCAGAACTCAAGCTTTTAAATCAAACATAAAAACTAAAAACATATCAGAAAAAGAATTACTGATTTTCAAGTTCTATGCCAGGAAAGAGAAACAAAGAAAGGAAAAACACCGCGAGAGGAAGAATTTTAAACACAGCTTAAAAAACTCAAATTTTAGCTCTTTCTCCACCATCGAGGTGCGCGCTCGCCTCTCCCTCACCATGTCTTCCCACGAGACTTTCAGGATCAAGAGGTTCCTGGCCAAGAAACAGAAGCAGAATCAGCCCATTCCCCAATGGATTCGGATGAAAACTGGTAATAAAATCAGGTACAACTCGAAGAGGAGACATTGGAGAAGAACCAAACTGGGCCTATGAGAACTCACTCATGACAGATGACTCACATATTTATGCTGTATCCAGGTTGCCTACACCTTTAAATGATTGAAAAGATGCTACCATCTGGACAGTTGGAGCATTTTAATTGGAGAATTAATGGACTTGTGATTTTGCTCTATTGATTTTTTTTCCCCTTCTGCAATAGTAGGATGGTTCAGTAATAAATGTGTGAGATCTTTAAAAACAACAACAACAAAAAAAACCCCTCAAATTTTACAAATAATTTTTATTTTTATCCTGAACATTAGTCCCTTGAGGAATGTTTGCATATTAGAAATGGGAGTTACCTACAGAGATGGAATATCTAAGTCTCTGCAAAAGTCATCTCCTTCATTGGTCTGTCATAGTCATAACCATCCTCCCAAGCTCTATTAAACTTCCTGCCCAAAATTGTCATCGTTTAACCTCTTTGGTGAACTAGACAACTGATGAGAAAACAAGGAGGCCTTTGATTTGTGTGGATATAAGGGTACCTGATTAGCCAGAGACCAATGCACAGCCAGCAGGCAGCAAGCTTCAACTGGGGAGACCCTGTGAGTGAGGATGCAAAGGTGATTTTGCTCTCATTACAACCAGAGGACCCTGGCTGTGACAAGGTCATGCACAGTCCAGGCAGCCTACTCCTGCTGCTGCTCCAGTTCCTGTCGGGCAACCCTTGGTCCAGAGCAGAATCCGACACAGATATTTCTTTCCTGTGCCAGGACTCTTTCACCAAAGGGTGCTAGTAGCTTTCTGCACTTGATAGTCTTGAGGTGCCTCCAAACGCCGGGGTTCCTTTCATCATGGCCTATGTAACCAGTTCTTCTATTAAACAGTCTTCAAAAGTTCTTCCTGGGAGTATGGTCAGTTTCCTGCCCTTGGCTGGGACTCATGTCATCATGAAATGACAGAACCCTTGGACAAAGAAAAATCCAAAAGCTTGGAGGTAGAGGTAGAGGGAAGATGTTAGCAGAGAATGGTTTTGGGTTTTTCAACAAGCATTAGCAGAAGTAAGAAATCAATGGAACGATTTCTTAGAAATTCTGATTGAAAATTATATTCAGCTAGAATCCTAATTCCCAGTCAGAACGTCAATGAAATGTGAAAGAGACTGAAGATAGTTTCAGACATTCAGGGCCTCTAGGGATTGGCCATCCAGGTAGCCTTTCCCAGGAAGCAACTGGAGGAGATGCTCCAGGCAATGAAAGTGCAAACAAACACAAAGGAAGACCTGGGGCCTAGGAAACAAGATCCATGGAGACAGAAATGAAAGGGAATCCTCAAGGCCGGGGCCAAGGGGGATCCCAGGACAGATGGCAGCAGTGCAGTAGGCGTAGGGAGCAACCAGACCAGGGAAAGCAGCTCAGCCAGGTCCAGGGGACAGGGATCCAAAAAAAGAAATTCATAGAATATTGGAAGGACATTTAGACAATGGAGAAGAATTTAAAACTGCATCAGTGACAAATATATAGGAAACAAAGCAGAAATGGCTGGCTTCCTGACCCAGCTGTGGATAATGTGTGAACACTGGCTATTTGTGTAACTAAAATGATATACAAATCTTTTAAGAGTACAAGAGGACTGGATGTGTGTGATTGTGTGAATCTCTCTCTCTCTCTCTCTCTCTCTCTCTCTCCCTCCCCCCCTCTCTTCCTCTGTGTTAATGGTGGTAGTAATGGTAGAAGGACATAGGGAGAGAAGAGCTGCGTAGGCAGGGGAGCCAGCCAGCTAATAAATAATGTCTAAAACGGACAAATCAAGAACTATTACTATAAGCATAATAGATATATGCAAGTAAATACTTCAAAAATCTGTTGAAAGATATGAAAGTGGTTGTCTTTGGGCAGGAGGGAGCTATCATGCAAAGGATTGGTGTTTTTGTGATTTCCCTTTTCCAACAAACTTTATAAAATTTCAGTTATGTGCAAGTTTAATTTTTAATTATCCATTAAAAAAACAAACACAAAACCTACCCTAGCTAGTGTGGTTCAGTAATTTGAGCACTGACCCAACTGCTGAAGGGTTGCAGGTTCGATTCCTAGTCAAAGGTACATACCTGGGTTGCAGTTTCGATCCCCAGCCCTGGTCAGGCACATGTGGGAGGCAGAAATGTGCCTAAAGTGAGTTCACTGCTGGCTGCTGGACATGCAGGGACGTTCCCTCCCTCTTCCTTATTATGTGGCCTGTTTCCCAGGGCTACATGGAGATCTCAGTCATCCTTTGGCTTTATTGCTGGCCCTGGGACATCTCCCTCGCCTGCTTGAAAGGGAGGAGAACGTGAGTGGGTGGAAGTTGAAACTGTTTGTTTGAATACAAGTACAGGGAGAGCCTGAATGAAGTGCTGTGATCTCAGAGGGCGTCTTGGAAATAGCAGGAAACCATGAAGGTCAGACCATTGGGGCTTTTTGAGCTCTGCCCCTTTTCCCTGCTGCAGCTCCGCCTAGGGAAAGGTCACCACACGTTCGTCAATTTGACCATCACGGAAAAGAGCTTCCTTCAATCTTGTTTTCCCTTATATATGGTTCAAAATCCACTTACGAGGGGGGAAATACTGTTGAGGCACATCTGTACTTTCTAATAAAACAGAGTAAGGGCAAAAATTATTTGCTATATTGTGTTTTGATTAGAACACATATTTCAAACAAATTAGCTTTCTAATAAAAACACTATACTACTAAAATCTTCTATTGTTTAAAACATTTCCCCAGTGGAAGTATTCTTCTGCTTCCCTCCTCAAGGAGTGGTCTTCGTTTTTTGCCTCGCATATGGCCTCACACTAAAGTGTCTCAAATCTGTATCTACTACCTAGAGTTTTCTTCTGAGCTTTGGGAATATAGTGCCAGCTCTCTTTCGATCTTGCCTGCTGCGTAGGACCTTTACACTCAGTGTACAGAACTGAATTTCTTCATGTCCCTCAGAAATCTCCTCATCCTTGATCCTCTATGTGCCACATCTTGGTTCATGAAACTTCATCACCCAGTTCCTCAAACAAAAATCTTAGAGTTGCACTTGCTTTCTTCTCACCCTGTCTCCCTCAATTAGACCCCAAATTCTATTAACTCAGTCTTAAATACATTTTTTGATCATGCTGTTGTCTTCAGTCTCTTATATTTAGATCCCAACCATCTTTCACCAAGCCTATTGCCTGTGCTTCCCCAGGTGTTTCACTGTCTTCCATCTCACCTCTTCTCTTTTCACTGATAACCCTAAATCTGTATGTACATTTTCATTTCCTTAGCCCAACATTCCAGACTCCCATCCTGAGACTGGCCACTTATCCATCATTCTAATCCTGAAAAAATCCCCTGCTACATATTTACAAACAACTCATGCTGCTTTCATCTTGCCTGGCATTCATTGACTTGAGGTCATGAGCTCATCTGCAGTGTGTCCTTCTGGCAAGCTTCCTGTTTCTCTTGCAAGCATCGTACCCGCGGGATGCCTGGCTTGGTTCCCACAGTCTGGACCTGATGCTCTGTCTGTGGCTCATGGTGCACTGTGAACATCCTTCATCTCACTGACCAAGTGAACTGGACTGGCTTTCTTGTCTGTCTTACACATTCGATTTCCAGTTCCTTATAACCAGGGACAGTTTTAGTCACCTTTGTGCCTACAATAGCTAGTTAATGCATGCCACACAGTAGTTCCTTTAAGAATATAAAAGAAATAAATGGGAAAGTGCTTTAAAAAGTTTTAAATTTGATGTAAGTATAAGGAATATTTTTACAAACGTTACTTCTTAAACATCTATAATGAGCTATTATTTTACTGTAAGAGCAAAATTATTTTACTGTAAGAGTTAGAAGCTTCAAGTGCCAGTCTATGCCTATCTGAGGTAGTTAATTTCCTTGATTATAAAATGGGGGTAATGATTCTATCTAAGCTGGTTGTGAGAATCAACTGAAATAATGTGGGCAAAATTTATTTCTAAACTACAAATACTCTTCTGTGAAGTCATGAGCTAACATAATCTATACTCAAGTCTTATACTATGCTGCCATAAAAAAAGAAGGAATTCTCATCATTTGCAGCAACCTGGATGGAATTGGAGAACATCATGCTAAGTGAAATAAGCCAGTCAATGAAAGAGAAACACCACATGACCTCACTCATTTATGGATAATAAAAAACGTTATAAACTGATGAACCAAAAAATAGGTATAGAGACAGTAAAGCAACAAGCTGTCAAATTACAGCAGGGAGGGTAGGGAGATCTGGGGAGATACGGTAATAGATCAACTGAAGGACTCGTATACATGCATATAAGTACAACCAATGGACACAAAACTCTGGGGAGAGAGGGAATGTATGGGAGGGGGGATGTTAAAATATGTACAAAGATAATAATTTAATAAAAAAATAAAACTGAATACATGTATAATATATACATATTTGTGTGTGTATATATATATGTACACACACACACACACACACACACACACACACACGATTTTTTGTATCAATACTTTGTCTTGCTTGCCTCTTTAAAATAGACCTCCACCATCTGTGCAATGTTCCCTTGGGTGATGATAGTGATTTCCTTGTTTTTGAAAGAGAGCAGTATTTTTTGGTAAGATTAGTTTCAGTGACCTGCTTATTGTATATTAACTCAATTAAACTTAGAATTGCCTGTCAAAATTCAACCTGGTCTCAAAGAACAAGGGAAAGAAACTGGATCCTATCTGGAAAGAGAGAATTGCTCCAAGCCAGAAAAATCAGTGCTTGAATGACCTGAGCACATATTTTTATTTTACGTGAAAGAAGCAGTAGGTTTTCTCAGAACCTTTTGGAATTCTGAGAGAAGGTGGGAGTTAGCACTGATTTTCCATCCAGGATTAAGAAGAACTTGTCTGACCACCCCACAGACACTTTCTGTTTCTACACAAAGTGAGTAGAGTGCTCATTAACAAGGACGATGATCCTTCCAGTTCTGGCATGTCTTACAGGAATTCATCAAGCACCCCCTTCCTTCTCTAAACTATCCGGTTGGATGATAAATTGCATGTTCATCCCAACCCCAGAATGAATTGAATAACTGACAGGAGGAAATCAAGATAAATGTAGCATTCACTCTGCATTACAATACCCAGAAGTGTTTTACCTGGAAACATATTTCAGCCGTAGAAATAAAGATTCAGGTTTCCTAATATAGAAGTAAAAAGATTCCTCTTCTCTTTCTAGTTCTCTTCTCTCCCTTAGCTGTCCCCATTTCCTTTAAAAAATTAACATAATGATCAAGCCTGACAGATCAACGGAGCCATCCAGGTTAAGGAGCGGGAGAGGTTGATAGAAACAGAGACCCTACAGACCAGATTTCTGTGTTATTTTCTTAGTATGTGTGATTTTAACTTCAACCTGGTGATAAGATTTATTAACATTTATCTGCAGAATTCATGTGCTCTCTTTGATCAGTAACTTGAGTTGCTTTACTCTGAGTTTCAAAACTGGGATTAGTATTATTATAGTTAATGGAGTTATTCTATTTGTCCTTTGACCTCTTCATTTCAGAACACGTAGAGATCATGGGATAACAGGCCCTTTAACATGTGATAAAATAAACACCTGCTGACCCCTGGGGAGTCTTGCTAGGAATAAATGCGCATGGGTAGAAGTTCTTGGAGCAGAAACTCCAGCATACCTTTGGCAGGAGCTCACAGGCAGAGCAGGCCTGTTGCAATCCTCTCCTCCATCAGAACGTGTGACACAGGCATCTAATTGGCATTAGCAGAAGCTGCCAGGACAGGTGGCCTGCCATGGACTGCAAAAAGCCCTCTACAGCTTCAGGGCTATTGCACCCAGGTATTTATTGTACTTAACGCCCTTGAGGCAGGACAAAGGGAGGTTTATTGGGTAGGATCCTGCTAAGGGAACAACTGCCTAAGGGAATGGAGGAAGTTAATTAGGGAGGGAAATTGGAATCCTGCTTGGATTTCATTTCCTTAAGTGCTCTGGACTATCAGAGGCTGGTTCACCTGTGGTCCTACTCAGGGGGCAAATCCCCACCAAATGTGTCAGAGGGACAGCTAGTGTGTGTGTGTGTGTGTGTGTGTGTGTGTGTGTGTGGCCCTCCAACCTGGAACCTGGGGACTGCTGGTCAACAGATAGAATGCCACAACTGAGACTATAGGAGGGGACCCTATGCGCTCACTTACATGTGGAATTTTAAAGTCAGGTCACGGAAGCGGAGCCTAGAATGGTAGTTGCCACAAGCAGGAGGATGAGGGTAGTGAGGAAACGTTGGTCAAAAGGGAAAAACTTCCAGTTATAAGACGAATACATTTGGGGGATCTCATGCACAGCCAGTACATATACTTCACACACGATGGTATAGTGGAAATTTGCTCATCGAGTAGATGTCAAGTGTTCTCACCACACACACAACATAGTTAACCACGTGAGGTGAGGACCGTGCTGCTTACCTTAATTGGTGAACAGTTTACAGTGCAAAGGTTAATCGAATCATCACATTGTGGTTTGTGCCTTCGGAAAGGAAGCACTGGGACCAAGTCTTTGAACCTGGGTCTGCAGACAGGCATGCGGTGCTAAGGATGGAGTGAGGCAGGGCTCAGGTGTGAGTTGACGCTGCTAGGATTGGCTCAGACTCTTAATGGAGGCCTCCAGTGGGCACGTGACCATCTTCTAGCTCTGCCTGGCATCCCAAATCTTCCTGAAGAACATCACTTTGTAAACAGTTAAGTCAGGCTCACATGAATTGAGCGCTCTCCTGAATTCTTGAATGAATAGCCAATGCCTTCCCAACTTCTTGCTTGGGACCTGTCTTTTAGGAGGAAGAGCTCAGCATTCTGTAATTTGAGGTAGTTTCATGTGGCTGAAGGACTCATTGTAGCATAGCTGAGTGTCGTCTTACAAGTGATTTGTCTGTGCTTATTTTGACAGTGCAGCAAAGGGAACATTTGCTGGGACCATAGTTACTGAGGAAGGGGCCATGGCGAGTGGTGACAACCTGGGTTAGGGATACAGACAGACCCAGGACTTAGGTGCTTTGCCATTGTCAGACCGTTTCCCACCAGTGAAGTAGAGCTGACAACAATTAGGGACTAAACGAGGCTTAAACTGGTGTCTTCACAGAGTAAACCCACATTGAATGAAACCAAATGGTGTATGAATGGATTTGTCAGAGGAAAAGAATCACTGCTGCTCCTGGAGTGTGGAGTTCCCTGTCCTACTTGCTCCAGCCTTCTCAAGGGAGTCCGCATTGGGTCAATCATAGACAGATCATGGCTTTGCCTGACAATGTTCTGCCTGCAAGCTCTTGTATAACAGACATAAATCTCACTAAGCTCCTAGAACTGGTTATGACTCCTGAGGTGGGAAGGTGTAGATAGGTTTTCTGAGCTTTAGGTTACGAAAATTCCATCATCATAGTAAAAGTAACATCTAACATTTTCGAATATTACTGTGCTAGGGATTGCCCTCATGTTCTAAATGCATTTTCTCATTTAATCCAGTCATGCCAGACTCAGCACATGTGTCAAACACAAGGCCCGCGGGCCAAATCCGTCCCGCCAGGCCTTGCAATGTGGCCCGCACCGCGCTGTCATCACTGCACTCCGCTGCGTTTCCATCACAATGACAGTTTATGACTGTTCAGTAAACCATTCGGCCCGCGATTTAGGCTGGATTTTAGATTTTGGCCCCTTCTCTGATTGAGTTCGACACCCCTATGCCAGAGGAACTGTCAGTATTATTGTAAATGTAAGTACACCACCCTTCATTAAGAAACCCAGGTAGGCAGAAGTTTATTTTAAATTGCAAACCTTTTACTTCTGCTGTCGGGATCCCCATCCCCCCATCTTTACTGGGGTATACTGCTTCTCAAACTGAGCATGCAGAGGAGTCACCTGAGGGTTTTATGAAAGTGGAGCTTATGATTTTTGTGGATCTGGATGTTGCCTGAGATTTGCATTTCTAACAAGCTCCCAGGTTCTCAGATCACACTTTGACCAACGAAGCAGTAGAGACCTTGTTCTCAAACTTTGCTGCTTTTAGAAACATCAGGGGAATGAACTGTACACTCTGTTGATGCCTAAAATGCACTCTAGACCAGTGGTCAGCAAACTCATTAGTCAACAGAGCCAAGTATCAACAGTACAGCGATTGAAATTTCTTCTGAGAGCCAAATTCTTTAAACTTAAACTTCTTCTATCACCACTTCTTCAAAATAGACTCACCCAGGCCATGGTATTTTGTGGAAGAGCCACACACAAAGGGCCAAAGAGCCGCATGTGGCTTGAGAGCTGCAGTTTGCCGGCCACTGTTCTAGACCAATTAAATCAGAATTTCTGGGAATGGGACCCAGACATGAGAAGCTTTTTATTTGTTTGTTTGTTTTGTAAGCTCCCTAGGTGATTGTAATGTTCAGCAAGGTTTGGGAACCAATGCAGGAGAGAATTAGTAAATTCATTTAAATCCTCCAAAGATAGATGGTTTTAATTTCATTAGAAATCCAAAGAGCAGAAGATGTTGACCCCTTAATTGATGACATAAAAATCTCACATTACTGAATTTTTAAATCTTAATTTGTTTCCCTTGGTTATTGGGAAAATTATCCTCCCTTCAGACCTCCCATCACCACCACTGCATACACCTTCCTTGTTGCACCCTCATGGTCAGTACTCTGGTGCTTCTGGATTTCCTAGTCTTGAGCATGACTGGGTGAGTTTCACTCCCCGTTAATCTGGCATGTCATCTTCCTTTCTCAGGCCTGGGCTGTGCTGACTTTCTAAATAACACATACAGTCCAAAAACTTAAAAACATGTGAGGTCATAGGAAAAAATTTTAAAACAAAGAATTTGGTGCTCATGGAAACAATAGCTCAATGACATTGCCTAAGAAAGCTGTCCAGGAGGACTTCCCACGGCTCTCGAATGGCTCTTAGATATCAGTTATTGGGAGCATCCCAAATGACTAGAAGCACATGTTTGATGACATGTAAGAGCTATTAGAGGGATAATTTTGTTTTTATTTATTGATTTTAGAGAGAAAGAAAAGAAGGGGGAGAGAGAAGCATCAGTTTGCTATTCCATTTATTCATGCATTCATTGATTGGTGCTTGTATTTGCCCTGATTAGAGATCAAACCTGTAACCTTGGTGTATGGGGATGACACTCTTACCAACTGAGCTACCCGGCCAGGGCCTAAATAGAGAATTTTAGAATTTCACTCCATGTTTAACTCCATAGGACAGATATTTCACTTTTTTGTGTGTGTGTGATTTAATTGAGAACTTTTATTTGCAAATAAGAAGTCCTAAAAATAAATTAATATACCTTTACTATTTAGTTTATATTTCAAATTTTCCCCAGTACGGACTAAGATGGGTCTCATCTAAGTTTTTTTTTGCGAACCCTATTGCTTTTCTCCTGAGGTTATTCCAGCATTTGACATAACTAGGCTAGCCTGACATAGTGATTTTTGTGTGTCCTATAGGATGACAGACAAGCTTTCTTCATTCTTTGCCTGTCTGAGTTCCCTGGTTCTGTCTTGGGATAAAGGTCTCAGAACTATATTCATATTAAAGGTTTATGGTTGTTTTCTGCAGAGGGAGGGGGTCATTCAATAGGGACTTTGTCTGTCACAAACAGAAGAATCCCTCCAATTATCTTTTAAATAAATTAAAATTCAGAAGAGGTCTTTTAATATTAACATTTGCTTTTTTGCTGCTGCTTTTACCATGTTTACTGCCCTTTATATTTATTGTCTTTTATATTTACTGCTAAATTTGTTATCTGTAAGGAATTATGATGTTCTCAGCCAGAACCATTAGCTAGTGTACAGCTAAATTTCTGTTTCTTAGAGAATATGAGATAATAACTGTTTGCTATTTGCAATGCTAAATTTTGGATTGATTTATAACACAGCAACAAATAAATAATTAAAAAAATTTTTAAATAATAAAATATTTTAACATAGTTATATCTCTATAACATAGTTATAATCTCTTTTTTAAAGTCCTTGTCTGCTTATCCCCTCAAATCTTTCATTCCCGGATCGGTTTCTATTGTCTGATTTTTCATCTTCTTTTATAACAGAAGTTCCAAACAAAAAGAAATAAATAGAAATAACACAAGTAGTTTTCTAGTCCTTGGTATATCCTATCTAATAAGGAGAGAATATGCTAATTGACTGCCACACCCTCAGAGATGGCAGTGCCCATAGCCAATAAAAAGGGTATATGCTAATTGACTGCCACACCCTCAAAGATGGCGGTGCCCACAGCCATAAGATGGTGGTGCCCAGTCCTCTAAGCCCTGCCTGCCCCCAAGGCGGGCCTGGCCACTCTGCATGCCTGCCTCCAGAGTCCCCCAGTTCCCTCAGCTCCCCCAGCCACCCAGGGCCGGCCTGAGTCAGGGTAAGCCTTGGATGGCAACTGCCCAGCTGCCCGGAGCCACCCAAGCCTCAGGTAACCAGGCCTGGCTAAGGCTTGTGTTGCTGGTAGTGGTGGCAGCAGAGGTGTGATGGGGCATCATCTTCCCCTGATTGCCAGGTTACCTCTTGCCCCTAAGGGCTCCTGGATTGTGAGAGGGGGCAGGCTGGGCTGAGGGACCACTCTCTAGTATAATAGTAATTTTGAAAAACTGTAGTAAAATATGCATAACGTGAAATTCACTGTTTTAACCATTTTATAGTTTACAATCCACACTAATAAAAGATAAATATGCAAATTGGTCATCCATCTGCAATACCCACCAGCCAATCAGGAGCGAGCATGCAAATTAACCAAATAAAGATGGTGAGTTAATTTGCATATGTAGGCACAGAGTGGCCACATGTGGCGGGATGCCTGCTATGAGGGGAAGGTAGGGAATGGAGGTAGCTACAGGAGCAGTGCTCCAGCCAGGAACAAGGACTTGCAGGCTCCCAAGTGGCGGGGAGCGAAGCCAGGGGAAGGAAGGCCTATTCTTCACAAATAGTTTAGTAATATTAGTACATTCAGAGTTGTGCAACCATCTCCTCTATCTAGTTTCAGAACATTTTCTTCACCCACAAAGGGAACCTATATCCATTACACAATCATTCCTGATCTCTCTTCAGCTCCCCTGTCCACTGCTAATTTGCTTTCTGTTTCTGTGGATTGACCTATTCTGAATATTTCACATAAATGAAATCATACAATATGTGATCTTTGGTGTTTGCCTTCTTATAATTAGCACAGTCTTTTCAAATTATAGCATGTATCAGTACTTCATTCCTTTTTATGGCTAAAAAATATTCCATTGCATGGATATATCACATTTAGTTTGTTTTTTTTTTCTTTATCAGTAATGGACATTTGGGTTGCTTCACTTTTTGACTATCATGAATAGTATTGTAAGACCATTGGTGTTCAAATTTTTGTTCCAACACCTATTATATATATATATATATATATATATATATGAATGGAATCACTGGGTCACATAGTAATTTTATGTTTAACTTATTAAAAAACCACCAAACTGTTTTTTATGCACCATTTTACATTCCCATTATCAGTGAGGGAATTGCTCCATATCCTTGCCAACACTTGTTATTTTCCATATTTTTTTATGTCCATTTTAGGAGGTATGAAGCGGCACCTCATTGCAGTTTTGGTTTGCATTTACCTGAGACTAATGACATCCAGCTTGTGTAACAATTTTGTTGGATGCTGGGCATTGTAATGTCTACTTTGTTGAGTGTCTGGACTTTGTTGCCTTCCTTTTATCAGTGTGGGATTTTATTCAGAAAAGCAATTAATTTACTTCTAGATCTTCTTGATCCTTCCAAGGACTTTTTAAAACCCTGTGAGGGCATGTGTAAGGTAGCCTTTTCTCCAGGGCTAAGCCTTCTGCTGCAGGTTCTAATGAAGGACCTGAATGTTCACTGAGGTTTCTTCACTTTGGTTAATCTCGAGGTAAGTTTTCTTTCCTGAGAAGTTGCTTTTGTATACTTTCCCCCTATAAATACACAGCTTCTTTCTTGTTCAAACAATAAAGGTGATTGTTATGCAGATTTATGGAGCAAATTATCTATGCACTTTATTCCTTTCTGGTTCTCCCTACAAATTCTAGCCACTCTGGCCTCCCTAAACACTGCTGTCTATAACCTCAGCTTGTTTGCATGAGGAATATATGCATTAAAGTAGTTTTTATTATAAAGTTTTCCCTTCTCCCCCTTCTCCCCCACAAAAATCCCTACTATATATCTGGAGTCTTAGGAATCTAGACTTAAGGAGTTTTTCCTAGAACTCTTAAGGAAACCATATGGTTCAAGAGGCAATTCTCAGAATTTTCCACCAAACCCCAAGGAGTTCCTACAGATCACATATGGTAGCCTCTATAAATGCAATCAATTTCTTTCCTTCATTTTAATCAGGAGCAGGCCCTGTGTATTTACCAACTTTCAAAATCCATCCAGATATTTGGCTTGCCTTGGAATCAACGCCTGCCTCCACAAACTCAGCCCAATGAGAGCGATCTGGCCACGGCATTCAGGTTCTCTGCTTCCGTAGGCTCTAGGAAGTTGGGGGGAAATCCCTTACCCCTTAACTTTTCCTTTCAACAGGCTCCTTCTCTGAATAACTGCTTGTCTGGCAGAGTGACCTCAGAATTGTCCGGAAGCCAGCAGAATACCTCCCAAGAACAAGATTCAGTCCTCTAAGTCAGTGGTCGGTAAACTGTGGCCCGAGAGCCACATGCGGCTCTTTGGCTCCTTGAGTGTGGCTCTTCCACAAAATACCACGGCCTGGGCGAGTCTGTTTTGAAGAAGTGGCGTTAGGAGAAGTTTAAGTTTAAAAAATTTGGCTCTCCAAAGAAATTTCAATACTGTTGATATTTGGCTCTGTTGACTAATGAGTTTGCCGACCACTGCTCTTAAGTCATCACCCCCTCAAAAGAGGCTGCGTAGATCCTTCTGAGGATCTCTCGGGAGCCCTTGAGGTAGGCGTTTTCCATCTGATCGCAAACAACCCTTATTGACGAGGACTCTTTCCTTTCCTAGCAGCCAAGGGCAGTGAGCCATCAGCTCTCTTTTGAAAGCTGCCCTGCTCCTACAGCCAAGCTCCCGTTTTCTAGAGTACCTGCCTTTTGTCTGCATCAGTTTCCCCAACCATCCTCCAATCAAATTAGATGTTTTGTTAGCTTTCCCACGTCTCAGACCCATGGGTAACGAACTGCTCTCTTAAAGATTTCCCTCTGAGACAGGTTCCCACAGCCAGCCCTTTCATTTCAGGAAGGACAGCACTTTTCTCAGTCACCCCTTCCTACCAGCCAGCTCCAAATAGGGTTTCTCTGTTATTTAAAGCACTGGGCATTCTCTGCAGCTCTTCTCACTTCTGCCTTATAAATGATCACAGTATCCTAGGGCATTAGTGCAAGGGGAAGTGTGGGGGCAGAAAGAGCCTTATATATAGTTCCCTTCTGGTGGGGTATTACTGGTCACAGTCTTCAATAACGTTTCCCCCGACACCTAACTCATCTGAAGATGGAAACTTTCCAGAGAAAGAAGCTGCCCCACCACATTCTCCTACCAGTAGGATTTTGATATTCCACTTGATTTTCCACTTACGCAAAGAACTGTCTTGACTATCTTCCTATGGTCTTCAGCAGAGAGGCTAGAGTTGGGGGGAGCACATTGGGATCTTTCTCCCTGTAGCAAGGAGCTCGGTGGAAGCATGTTGAGGATATGGATAAATTTAGGGCTGGGTTCATTGTCATGTGTTATTTAGCAATGTTTTTTTCCTCTAGGAAACAGGAGGCCCTCATACTAAGAAGAGGGTTCGGCTTATATAACAACCTCTAAAAATTTAACGAGACTCTCTGGGTTGAGATGATGAGTGTGCGCAGTGCTGAGGCGGTTTCTTTTAGTCAGTGATCAGACCCGGGGGCCCGGGATTGGACTGTGATCCCTGGTGAGCGAGAAGAGGAAGTGAGTAAGAGAAAAAGCTGATGAGGGCAGAGAAATAGTGATATGTTCCACATTTCCTTTGTTTTTCTTTGGGTCGGGATGGGGGGGAGGGAAGATAATAATAACTTAAGAAGTCTATTAGTGTTATTATCGGAAGGCAATAGGGATGGAATCTTTAGAAATAAATAAAGATCACTGAGAGTGGACATCTTGTGGGGATTTCAGTTCATGGGAGGTACAGAGATAATTGTAAGATTTCTTTTCCATCCTACCCAAAGTATTCTTTTATTGCCTTCTCCTACACCTGCCAATTCCTTTAGCCCATGATATATTAAGTGGTAAGCTTCAAAGTAAAATTGTTCAAATAAAAAAACAAAAATAGCGTAGCAGCATAACTACAGTTACATTTGAAAATTGCTACCTTTCTCACACAGTCTACGGGGTTCAAAAACTAGGCATATAAAGTTGAGGGGAAATAGATGTCTTGGTATGAGAATACATTTAAACTGGGATAAAGGTCACAACCTCTGGCATTTGCTCCTAAGGAGAGGGAAGTCGTCTGCTGTGCTCATCTCAGGGTCTGGCTCCCCAGCCAGGCCCAGAGCTTGGCTCAACTGATTTCTTGCTGAAGGCTGCTGAGGGAAGGGGATCCCACAGTTCTGGAGCTTGGTTCCCGGCTGAAACACGGCCAGTTCAAAGCTTTCAGCAGTTCTTTGTGTTTGTGTGTGTGTGTGGGTGGACATTCCTTTGTTATGGGAGGACCACCGCAAATACCTTGTTTTGACCATGTGGTTTCCAGGAACTAAAGTCCTCCGCTATTCCTATAAAAGGTTGACTTCATTGTGGGCAGAGTTGGGTCTTTGCAGATTTTATTTCCTTTAAGAAAATGCTGCTTTTCTAAATATGACTTAGTCTGCATTATTATTCAAAATCAGTTGTTATTCCTATGAAGTATGTGTGTATGCGTATGTTTTCACAGTTAGCCAATAGGCTTGGTATAATATATATATGGTATAATATAATATGGATTTATGTATTATTTTTTACATAGTATATCTTCTAAATATTGTTATATATGATATATACTGTCTATATGTATGAATACAATTTTAAAATGAAAATCAGTTGTCAGCTAGGCTAGTGGGAGTCAGGAAATTACTATGCTTATTTTAAAAGACTCCTAACCAAGACTGAAATTTCAAAAGTTCTCAGCATCAAAATAAGGGCCAGAACCAGGCAAATGACTTTGGAGAGTAGGGCATAACCTGGTAGATGTCAAGAAGGGAATGTGGGAACATTGGAATAAAAGGGTAGCAAGAAATGTAGCCTAGAAGAACTGATGATGTTGTAAGAGAGAGCAGCAGGTGAGAATGACAAGTGGGTAATTCAGCAGATAGTGCTGGACCATATGTGCACAGTGAGCTCTGTGATTTGCATAAATGTGTAGGTCGGAACCTCAGAATTTGTACTAGAATCTGTATTTTAAAGCTAGAAAGGACCTTAGAGGGGAAAGAACATTCATCAGGCACTAATTGCGTGCCAAGCACGATGCTCTCATGCGTGTATTTTCAAGGGCGGCAAGAGTTCTGAAGCCTTTTAGACAAAGATTAAAATCTTGGCTCTGCTACTTTTTTGGTTTGTGACCCTGATCAAATTAATTAACCTTTCTGAATTCTAGTTTTCTTTTGTATACCACCGGGAGAGAAAGTCTTCCTTTGCAAGGGTTATCTGTGAATAAAAATAAAACAGTTCTTTGAAGTGCATGGGACATTTTTGCCCACTCTGTTAATTTTTCTGCGAATCCTTTAATAGCCTATAACACTGAGGTTTAGAGATTAGGTGCCATCTTTGATAAAGAGATTTGGCCAAATTTAGTTTTATTTTGCTCTGGTCTGATCCCTCACTCACGATATAGTTTGTCACCACTTGAGTTTGAATGAACACCACAAGGCAACCTGGATACACTGGGTAATGCCAGTTCGCTAGGCAGTTTGCAGGAAGGTGCCTCCCTGTTTCCCAGAAAAACACAGAAAGTACCACTCTCATGGCGACAGCAAGGCAGATGGCCAATCAGCTGTCCCCGAAGGTGCATCCTTTAGCCCAGTGGTTGAGTTAGGGAGAAAAGGATTGTGGGCGATTCTGTAGTCTTTGATGGCAGCCACCCAGCAGATCTGAGTGGAACAGTAAAAGCATTTAGTAAGGGAAAAAGTGTTTCTTGATGAGCCACTGGGATGATAAAGCTAAGCTTTTGGGGTTTTGCAGATCTAAGATGAAAGTTAAGCTTTAGCTTCTAGACAATATTTCCTCTGTCATTTCCTGGCATCGTTATCTGGACATTGCCAAGACACGGGACTGAACCTTGAACTCTCTGGTTGGGGTCACAGCAAGCAGAAGCTCCAAAAAGTCTCTGAGGCCTGTGTGTGCTCTTACCTAAGCATTTTGAGGCGCCCATGCTGTCTTAGTCACTCTGGATAAAGATTGGAAAGGGTGCCGGCCCACGGTCCTTCTCCTTCCACATTGGTCTTTTTATAGCAAAACGTGTAAGGATGATTGTGTCTGTGTATTGTACAAGTCAAGAGCCATGTGACTTGTGGTTTTCTGAACTTAACCAGTAACTCCTTCCCATGTGTGATATCCACCCTGCACCTAGGCATACACCCTCGGAGCAGATACGTAGATTCGTGGATGGGCAGACACGAGACATCGTACCCCCTCCTGGGGCTGTGGTCCCAGTGGGCAGACGGGAAACAGACCCGCCGAGGGGTGTGACCTCAGACAGTAACGGGAAAGGCTGGTGTCGTTTTATGTAGTCTGTATTTCACAATAAGGCACTGAGCCTCGCTCTCTGCCCTCTCAGAACTCAACCGTGGGCACAGGCCTAGAAAAGGAAAACTAAAAAGCAGAACATGGAGAATATGTTCCATTATGAGCTTAGGAGGGAGGTGAAAAGTTTAAGCAAATGCAAAACAGAATCATTGTCCATGGTTGGATATCGTGGCTCAACATACAAATGTACCCAGGCATTAGCCAACTGCCGACTGTCTGTTGGCGGCAAAAGAAAATACTACATGATATAAGTAAGATAGGTCTTTAGCTCTTTTGCCTTCGCATGATAAAAGGCAGGCGTTCAATTTTATTTTATTTATTTATTTATTTTTTTTTTACCAGCTCTTATGTGCTATGGAGAAAGAGTTTTAATAGGGAGTGAAATCACAGACCCTGCCACAGGGACCTGAGGCTGGTATAATCAGAGGAGGGAAAAGTCCGTATTATTTAGGATAAACAAGAAGGGGAGAGCAATTTAATTGGTTCCTGATGTTCCACATAACACAGGCCACAGCTCTTAAAACCTAGTGGCTTATTTTTATTTGTGAACAGATTTGATTTTTTTTTTTTAAATGGGTTTTCCATCTGTGTTGGTGGAATTCCAGTCAAGGATCTCCGTTCCTGGCTGCTTTGATCTTGTGCTCACCTTTCAAAGCCATAAAGAGGTCTTCTTTTTCCTTTATGTAAAAGTACTTCCAGCCAATGTTTAATATGAAAGAGATGTTTATCAGACTCGGGATGGGCATATTGAAGCCATTCGGGGGTTGGGGTCGGAGTTTTCTTTCTCTTACACACCCCCTTTTTCTCCCCGCCCCTCTCCTGACCAGTTGGGGCCCCTTGATTTACTTCCTGTTGTGAGTTTGTATCACTGAAGGAGGTATAGGTGGCAATTTATAAAGTTATAAAAGTGAGAGGGAAAGAAGGAAAGGGGGGTGTCTGGGGAAGGGAGAAATGTGTGTCCACGCAATTGGAAGCCCCCTGACTGACAGCGGCTCTGGTTGTTCGGAGCTGACAATTTCAGGACTGTTTGCCAGATCCTGATGTGCAGTCCAGACTTAGAGGCGGTGTTTGCAAGATAATTCTCAGTGGGTGCTGCTATTCCTCCCCACCCTTCATCTCTAGGAAAGCTATCTGTCTGCGAATTATTTAAATGGAGCAATCGAATAGGGCTCTTTGTGAACTTTCACAAATAAAATGGAATTTGTTCTTTTAAAAGCCAATTAATGATGATATTAATAAAATAGATCTTTTTTCAAGTGAAAGAAGTTATCTAGTTCTTGGTCAGAAAGCCTTGTCATCTGAGACAATTTCTGTGCAGACTAACTTCTTTTTTTTCAATCCACTTACCACATTTTAGAATATAAACGGCGATACCAGTTAACTTTCATATAACTAGTGTTGTTTCTTATGCAAGGAGAATGTGGTTATAGAACATGTGTGTCTCACACCATTGAAAGCAAAGCATTCAGCGAGACAGAAATGCCTCCACTTTAAGGAAAACGGATTTTTGATCAACCTAAATTTGCAAAATAAGTTGCAGTAGCATGAATATTTGCACATCAAAAAGAGTTCATTACTTGACAAAAATACTATAAAATTCCTTTAAACTACAGACTCTGAAAACACAGCTCAAATATGCTTTTATTAAGCAAATTTGAATTAATATGCTACCTTTAAGTGATATCAATGGCAGTAAAAATATTATATTTCTAAGCAGTTTTTTTCTCAGCTTTTTATTTTTCATGAAACAACCACAGGCTTTGCCTGCATCACCCACTCGTGCAGCCAGCAGGCTTTGAAGAGATTCCTTCATATTCTACTGACACAGAACTCCAAAACCACACGCAAGACTTAAGCCTTTTTACCAGGACAGCCATTGGCTGGCAGCTTTCTTGAAAAACAATTAGTGAAATTTTGTGGTGAAGCATATAGGAGGCAGGACAATGTCAGCTTTTAAATACCCCTTTATCACACACTCCAGATGATGGAAAAGAAACGCTGGAGCAATAGGTCAGCTGTTTTAATGTTTCTCCCTGAATGGAAGAGGGAGGGGACTTTATGGATCCCAGCTGTGCTTACTTTCGGGTTTCCTGGCTCTTTACTATTCTGCAGTTCGTAGTCTACGTGTCCAAAGCTCCAGGGAGATTTCAGTGCAGCAGCTTGCTCGGGTTGGTTTTCTTTTCTTTTTTATAAAGCGTATCAGATACTCCGAATGCTCAGCTTACTGCAAAGTTGCATTTAAATGGCAGGCCAAGGCCTGAGAGGAGAGAGAGAGCGAATGCATATGAAGGAAGTGTGGAAAGGAGGACGAGAGCCTAGATACCAGCAAGTTAACCCGCTGTAATTTATTGAGTTCTTCAAAGCAGGAAAAATGGGAGGGGGAAAAGAAGGGAAGAACCAAAGAATCAAGACTTGAGAGGACTGAAGGCCTTATCTACCTTTTACTTTTTAAGTTTTACTGTACGTCATAATCATCTGGAAAGCTTGTAAAATGAGGAATTGTGAGACTTGCTGGCAGTCTTTGATGTGTCTGGGGCCCAGGCTGAGAAACAAGTTCACAGTCATAATCATGTGGACGGGCAGTTCCTCCCAGGGCTGGGGCCTGTAGCAGTTGCCTGAGGATGGGCCACATGCACACAGTAAGCAGACAGGAGAGTGAACGTGTCACAGGGAACTAGGGAAACAAGGGTAGAGAAGTGCATGAGGAGCAAAACAAAAGTGAGACTAAGGAGCTGTGGGGGGAAGAGGGTTAAAAGAGAAAGTGAGTAGCGACAGAGATGCTTCTGAGCTTACAGCATCCAGATTTGACTGTTGGTATGAGGTGGAAGACAGGGAAAACGAGAAAAAATACAAGGTGACCGAGTTGCTGTTTATTAGCCAAAAGTCGTGGCTAGGTTCCTTGATCATGGGGTCAGTCATGTGTCTCAAACATTCCCTCTTTGAGATGCTCATTGCACAATAGAGAAATCATAAAAACAACAACAACATACTATTAGAAAGAAATGACTAATTGGAGTCATTTCCTTTATTCCCAGAAGTCCTACAGAGGCACCTACTTTTGTTAGAGGGGAACACGGAATTTTAAAGTAGCCGAAAGGAAATTGGATCCAGAAGAGATAGGATCTAACACTGCCAGTGGAAAGATGGAAGCCTGTTACTCCCTGTGTCTGGCTTGAAGAAAACGTCAAACCTTCAGCGTCCAAGTGCTCATTTCGAGAGTTTGGAGTTCACAGTGGTCTTTGGTTAGCCACCGATGATGACAAAATTTCTCATTTGAGGGACTTGGAAGGAGCAACAGGGTTGGAAGGAGGCCTGAGGTTGGCTCTGCATTAGCACTTTCCATAAGTTGGAGAAAGGCAGCTGTGCACCTGAAACAATAGGGTGATGGAGACTGCGGGTGGTAGGGTGAGGGCTGCTAACACTATCCAGGACCCTTTTTTGATGAGTCAACAATGAGGCTACTTACTCCCTGAAGCAGACTCACATAAGGCCCCACGGAAATGTCTATTTAACCACAGAGAAAATGAAAACATGAGTCTTGAGACTGACAAACTATTTCCTACATCCTGGAGGGTACCCAGCGGACTACAAAGACCTTGAAATGATCTGTGCACTCCTGCCATCGGAGGTGAAGCAAGGCGGGGGCTCCCCACCACTGCAGCCTCTTGGTTTCTTTTTGCTGTTGTTGTTATTGATCCTCACTGATTTTTAGAGAGAGTCGGAAGGATGGAGGGAGGGGATAGAGAGGAACATCGATGTGAGAGAGACACATCGATTGGTTGTGTCCTGCACATGCCCAAATAAGGGCCTGGAGTTGAACCTGCCACCCAGGCATGTACGTGCCCTTGACCAGGAATCAAACACATGACCCTGAGGTGCGCCAGCCAATGCTCTAACTGCTGAGCAGCACTAGCCAGGGCAGCCTCTTTGTTTCAGCAGCAGACACTCACTGTACTGGCAGTCCATTCAGTGTTCTTGGGTCATCCGTATGAAAGTACATGGAAACGTCCAGTCCCCTGCATGGCACACACGGGTATGGAGAGCCATCTTGGCAGCGGCTATTGGCAGTCACCCCCTTCTGCGTGTGCTGCATTTTAGCACTCACATGTTGTTGAACACTGATTCCCTTGAACAAGTATAGATTGGGCTACCCTTGACCCAGGGAAGCAGTTCACTAGCTCCAGGGTCCTCACTTTCCCTGACTCCTTTTCTAGATTTTAATTTTATTTTATTGATCTATACTCTTAGAGGAGGAAAGTGAGATCACTGGCTCTACTTACATCCTACCTATTCTTTTTCTCCAAATTGCACTAGAAAAACAAAGTCCACCCTTTCATTCCTTACTGTAGGCAGGGCCTCTATTGACTGACTGGGCGCTCTCTTCTTCATACTTGGAGAGGAATCCTGTGATCACGTTAGCAATTATGAAAGTGAGAGCTCCAAGAATTCCAAAAATCCTTTTCTCTGTGGGCAAAGCCATTTGACAGTCAGAAGCTAAACATGGATTGCTTTCTTTCTCTTGCATTCCTGGTGTTAACAGTTCTAATGAGCCCTGGCCATCATTAATGCCAGAGGGATGCTCCAAAAGGGAAACCACAGTAACACGTTTCAAAAATATCATTCCCAGCATACAAATATCTCCCCTCTTATCATTTTGAAAGAGTTGCATGTTTTTCTTTATAGGCACTTATGATTGTTATGTAATAAGGGAGCAAACTGCCTTCTTGGGACTAGTGAACTGACTTTTCCTTCCACCCAGAATGTGACACCACCCCTTTCTCATCCCCTAATCTGCTTTCCTCAGGTCTCTGATGCCAGCTTCACAAAAGGTCTTTCCTGAGCATTCTGTTTCAAATGAATGCTCCCCAAACACTCTGCATTCCTTCCCCCCTAATCTTTGTGGCCCTTATTGCTACCCATACCATTTGCTTATTGGTTGGTTCTGTCTCCTCCCATTGGAATGTCTGATCCTTGAGTGAGAGCTACACTGTTTTGTTAACTGTTATATCCCTAAGGTCTAAAGGAGGCTTTTCTGCATTTATTAAGATGCATTTTTTTCTCCCTTTTAAGCCTTATTTTGGGATGACTTGTGAATGAAATGACAAGTCAATTTTAAACTTTTAGAAGTCATTGTATGTACTTATTTTTTGAAATCTTAAAATATTTCTATATGTTCTATAATGTGTTTTTTTAAAAAAATATATATTTTATGGATTTTTCACAGAGAGGAAGAGAGAGGGATAGAGAGTTAGAAACATTGATGAGAGAGAATCATCGATCAGCTGCCTCTTGCACACCCCCTACTGGGGATGTGCCCGCAACCAAGGTACATGCCCTTAACCGGAATTGAACCCGGGACCTTTCAGTCCGCAGGCCAATGCTCTATCCACTGAGCCAAACCGGTCCCGGCTATAATGTTGTTTTTAGACTATTGTCATCTATATTTATATAATAAGTCAAGTTGATTTGTATTTTTTTTCTGTATTAAACTCTCTTTGCATTTTGAATAATTTTTGCTTTACATAGTTAATGCAATATCATTTGATTTAAAAGATTCATGGCTATATTTTTTGGATTAAATTATACCATTTACTCATATAAATTATTCATCTTTATCTCATTTAAATTTCCCTTGATTATTACTTATTCTTAATAATGCCATCCATGAAATTTTAAGCTAACAGTTTTCAAACTTTTAATTTTTTTGTTTTTCTTTTGAACAGCAAGTGATTATTATTTTATTTAAACATTCAACCTTTAAAATTTTTTAGAATTATTTTTCATCAATATCTGTACCCACACATATTCTCTGGTTAATTTAGAAACAATTCTCAGGCAATATTTTTTAAAAAATATAGTTTCATTGATTTTAGAATGGAAGGGAGAGAGAGAGAGAGATAGAAACATCAATGATGAGAGAGGATCTTTGATTGGCTGCCTTCTGCATGCCCCCTAACTGGGGATTGAGCCCATAACCCAGGCATGTGCCCTAGTGTCTCATTGGCTTCCTGTTGGCACCTGGGACCTGAGCTTCCCTCACAGCCCTGGCTTTGTCCAGAAGGTTTTCTGGAAGGATGTCTGGTCTAATTAGCATATTACACTTTTACTATCGCCCATCCCCTCTCTTTAGAAACTGTGCACTCATCCTTAGTTACCCATTTTTGTAAAACTGGAAAGTTTTCCTCAACATCCTGTTAGATACATATAGAATCTGATCTATCATATCTCTCCTACACGTTCTTTATCTTCCCTATTAAAAATTTACTTCTTCCTCGTCTGCGGGGAGCACCAGGCGGGGTGTGTGGGTGGAGGGAAAGACAGGGCTGCAGGCCTGAGGGCGCCGAGGGCTGGTGCGGGCGTCCCAGCCACGACCGCCTGCCATCGTCCTCGCAGAGCCCCCTGGCACCCTTTTGGCGGTAACAGCTCGCTGCATTGTGTGCCCTGGAGGCCCCGCCATCGCCATCGGGGCCCGGGGCGCGGCCCGGCAGGGTGCGAGAAAGGCCGTAACTGGTGTCTCGGTGGACAGAGTGTTGGCCTGGGGATTGATTCGATTCCGGTCAAGGGCATTGCCTTGGTTGCGGGCACATCCCCAGTGTGGGGTGTGCAGGAGGCAGCTTGTTGGATGTTTCTCTCCCATCGATGTTTCTGACTCCCATTCCCATCCTCTGTAAAAAAAAAAAAAATCAATAAAATATATTTAAAAAATTGAAAAAAAAAAAAAATTACTTCTTTGCTTTTTGCTCAGTATTAATAACGATGACTAACATAAGTACTAGAAGCCCGATGCATGAAGATTGAGGCAAGAATGGGCCTTCCGTCCCCTGGCTGCCAGCACCTCCTTCCCTCTGGCCTGGAGCCACCTTTCTGCCTTCTCAGGCTGCCCAGAGGCCTGGAGCTGCTGGGGTGGGACGGAATGCCTGCATCATCACCATGGTGACAACACAAGCATCCCACCCCATGCCCAGCTGCTTGGTGCTGGCCTATACAAATTAACTCACCATCTTTGTTGTGTTAATTTGCATACGCACTCCTGATTGGCTGGTGGGCGTCGCAAAGGTACGGCCAATTTGCATCTTTCTCTTTTATTAGTGTTGATTTTATGTATCAGACATTTAGGATTTGCATACTTATCTTATTTAATTCACACAGCAATCCAATGAAGGGATTATTAGTTCATTATTATAGAGGAGGATCCTGCACCATGATTCAATTTCTCTGGCATATCCTCTGAGGCTTGGGATAGATAAGGCATTTGTCATAGTAATGCCAACACCTTGTTCACATTAATGAGGACTAAATAGAGGGAAGGGAATCTATTTTATCATTGTTTTCTTAGAACAAGCTAGATTAGTTGGGACTTAACATATTGTAGAATGAGGTGGTTAATACTTGAAACTTTTTTTCTGGGGTTGAAATACTACTGTACTTCTACCATTCGCTGCTTATTTGACCTTAGGTAAGCCATTTGATTTCACTATTCCTTAGTTTCTGCATCTCTAAAGTGCAAATAATAACAGTATTGTCCTCACAAAGTTGATGTGACGAGTATATGAGTTAATCTGTATAAAATGTTTAAAATAGAGTCAGAACTATGAAAATAATGTAAGAGCCACAAGAGTACACGAAAGAATGTTGTTAGCTAGTAGTATGTAGTTTTGCATGAATATTCATATATAAATTCAGTGAACAAAGTGAGGGAAGTATTATTCAGTAGCAAGTTCCTTGAAGAAACAACCAAAGCACAAAACCCACATTTTCTTTTTATGAATCCTGCCTAAATTATCCCCATCTGAGTAAGAAAGTGGGAATGACATACTAATGGAAAAACAGGCTAATAAGCCTACCCTCGTTCCACATTCAAGGGGTGGAATAATTTATGGGAAGGCTCTCAAGGCTTCTAAATGCTGCAATCAAATCACTATATGGAGAAAGTTACAAAATCCGAATTCCAAACAATGAAAACATCAGTTTCTTAATGGAACAGTTCCAACCATCTGGCATTCATATGCTGTTTGCAGGGGCCGCTATTGTACAGACATAATGACCCAATCCCACCTCTAGGCAAGAAGCTTCGTGAAGGAAGTTTACCCTGGCCATTTGTAGTTGATTAACATAGCCAGAGGAGTTTTTCTTTTTCTTTCTTTCTTTTAAGAAAGCACAAAAAGAAGGCGCTCCAGATATATTTGTTGATTGCAAGAGAGTGGACAGATTTCAACATCTCAAATAAATCTTTCTTCAAGAAACTTAAAAAAATGAAACTTACATCAGCTGGATTCAGTTTTGATGATAATCATTTATCTTTTCTAAACAGATTTAAATTCAATATTGGATACTTTCCTTACTGCATCTTAAGAATGGATTTTGAATTAAACTTGGAACACCGGAAGTAAGGACATTTCATTTTCTTTAAGTGAACTGCTAACTTTGTTAGCCTATTATCTTTGCCCTTTTCTTATGGAACTTGACTTACAAAGGTTCATTCATTCCCTTAAAATTAATTTGTCCAGTAAGTATTTACTAAACCTCTATTAAGTGCTAGATATTGACTTAGGCATACCTGTTAAATAGAGTGAACAAAAGATGGGTTTTAAAGAAATAGGGCCAGGTGTGTTATAAAAAGGGAAGATTGATCTAAAATGTTAACAATGTGAGAGATTTAAAAAAAAATAATGGAGTAAGACAAAAAACAATGTAGAAAGACCAAAAGGAGATGTGGAAGAACATTTAAAATTTAATGAAAATAAAATACACACCACCCAGCTTTTTGAACTTGTAGGAGTGCAGAATCTCTTCATTGCATGTCCTAGCACTATGTGGAGAGAAGCACAGTGTCCCGAAGTGGGTCATTGAGAGTGATGCTTCCACCATCTCACTTGACGGATCCATGTATTTTCCTCTTGGTGACAAAGCACCACATAAAGGTTTCTCTGATCCTGGAAGATTGTCCCTCATCCTTGCAGGATATTGTCTCCAAGTTGGTGCTTCATCTGTGTCTTTAGCAGGATAGTCCATGCCTCCATAGGAAGCTTCTGTGGCAGTGATGTGACAGGACAACGTGATTCATTCTTGCACCTTCTTCACTATAAATTAAATGCCTCGGTTGAATATTGTTGCCCAGCCCATATGGCTCAGCAGTTAAGCATGGACCCAGGAACCAAGAGGTCATAGGTTTGATTTCCAGTCAGGGCACAAGCCCAGGTTTCAGGCTTGATCATGATCACTTGACCGATGATTCTCTTTCATCATTGATGTTTCCATCTCTCCAGTCCGCTTCCTTCCTCTCTCTAAAAAACAATAAGAACATATATTTTTTTTAAAAGTTAAAAAAAAAATGTTGTATGGAATTTCATGCCTGTGGATCAGACATTCCAAAAGCCTTGGGTTGTGGTGCTGGCCAATGTGCTGAGGGCATGGAGGGCAATGCCATCCTTTTCCAGAGTAGGTGCCCATTCTTGTGGAAATGAACAACAGGCCCTTCTAGGATGGAAGGTGTCCAACCCAGTCAATGGGCCAACAAACTGTCTCAAGAACTAGTTCCTACTAGGGGCTCAGAGTTGGTACATGCTTGTGTCCATGTTTTTGGCTTTGAAGTGGTCTCTGTTGTTGGCAGCTTGAGAGATCAGGTTTGGTAAGTGGCAGCGTATGCTATTGGGCCCATGCGTAGCCCCTCTGTGGGCCATGGTGGCCAGTTCATTTATGTGTCCATTATGCCAAGTAGAAAGGTTACCTCAGTGTGCCTGTGTGTGGAGATGTGCAGGAACTCTTACCCTTTCCTTCTCCTTTTGCCTATTGGAAGAATTATGAAAGGGGAGGATCATGTTCATTCAGGTTCATTTTATAATTTACACTTGTTAAAAACCTTTACCTAACGCACATGTGTCAAACACAAGGCCCACGGGCCAAATCCGTCCCGCCAGGCCTTGCAATGTGGCCCGCACTGCGCTGTCATCACTGCACTCCGCTGCGTTTCCATCACAATGACAGTTTATGACTGTTCAGTAAACCATTCGGCCCACGATTTAGGCTGGATTTTAGATTTTGGCCCCTTCTCTGATTGAGTTCGACACCCCTAACCTAACGGGTGATATCCATGTTCTCAAAACCTAAATTTCTACAAGTCAATGCATATCTCTCTGGGAAGAAGTTTATTGTTATTGCTAATAATCTTTCAGAAACTTTAAGTCCCACAAATGGGTTTTGAAGATAACTTTTCACAGATAATTTTACAGAGGTTTTCTTGGAAATTAGAGATAAATTAACCTCCTAAACAAACTCTATCAAGGCTCAGTTGCTATCACTTCATTCCTCTGATCATACTGCATCTTCCCACGGTTTTAAAATGCCCTGTGTTTCTGTTCATATTTCTTAGAGACCATCTATACTCTGAAAATTAGCAGTGACTTCTGTGAAGTCATTTGTCTGCATAGTAATCCTCCCAAGAATCTGGCCATATCATATATAAAATTGGTTCCTATTCTAGGATTACAATATTTCCATGGAGCCGACAAGAGGTGGCTCAGGGTTCTTAGAATTCGTGGACGAGAACTTTACACTAACTGGATGTTATGGGCTGTACTGCATTCCTTCCAAATTCATATGTTGAAGTACTAACCCCCAGTACCTCAGAATATGACAATATAGGGCTTTAAAAGAGGTATTTAAAGACAAAAAAAAGAGGTAATTAAGGTAACATGAGGTTATATGAGTAGGCCCTAATCCAAGAGTATTGGTGTCCTTATAAGAAGAGGAGATTATGACATAGACACACAGATTGAGGGGAGACCAAGTAAAGACGCATGGAAAACACCACCATCTGCAAGCCAAGGCTAGACGTCTCAGAAGAAACAACCCTGCTAACACCTTGACCTTGGAATTCTAGCCTCCGGAATAGTGGGATAATACATTTCTATGGGTTAAGCCTGCCTTGGTTATGTACTTTGTTACGGCAGCCCCAGCGAAGTAATGTATTGGGTATGAATGTCAGTCAATAAACTTAGATATTCAATAACATTTTTTTTCTTCTATATTTTAGATCACATTCTTACCTGGATCTCCCATTCCTCAGTGTTGTTGAGAAAATAGAAACTTAATTCTTTTGGAGGTCTTCTCTATTCTTAGGGAATCAGTTCACTCCCATATAAAATTGGAGTTTTATATAATATCAGGAAGCTAGAGAGGCCCATTTTAGCCTTGGTTCTTAGGGGTTGCCTCTTAGACTTCCTTTGTTCAACGTCATTGCTGCTATGCTTTCCATGGGATGTGAACATCTAATAAACTAGTCTAGGTTCCATCTACCGAAACACTCCTTGTCGTCTTTTCTTCTCCAGGGCCTTGCTGTGTCCCCAGCAGCAATGCCAGGAAGCAGGGCAGAGATGCCATCTGTGCTTGGGGTACACAGACTCTCTTTCCCACTCCAAGTGTACTGTTCTTTCTTCAGGTGTCTACACACCATTCTGTGCCAGTAAATTCCCTTCTCCTAAGAGCTTAGGCTTTCTGGGCAGATTTTTGCTCTTCCATTTGCTGTTTTGCCACAGACCTTCCTAAGTAATGAGCACGGAGCATATTGCTTTTCAATAAGGAAAGAGAGGAAAGTGAAATTCAGGGAGAAAAAAAAATGTAGAATAAAGACCTCAAAATATAGTCCTGTCATATACATGTTACATCCCAGTCAAGACAGAAGAAACTATACACTATTGATGATAGAAATGTATTTTATGGTTATATATTGTAGGATTAGGATACTAGTTGTGGAAAATCACAAGCTTTATACATAGAAATAAACTACTTATTTGTTTATTATAAAGTTAATTTTTCTTAGGACCTGCTTATAGCGTGTCTTGGTTTTACATCCAGTACAGTCATTTTCTGCTCTTAGGTGGTGTTGTACTTAAATATGTTTAACCACAATAGCAGCCCCCAAAGGATGCCCCTGATGGCTGAACATTATTCCACAGTAGTTTCGTTTAGAAATATTATTGCATGGATAGATCCAGGTAATTTCACTTGCACTTAAAACATATTACTTAGTTGTTTACAAACAATAAATTGTACCAATCTTAAATGTTCAGTTCAATGGCTTTGAACAATTATAAACGCCCAGGTTATCACCATAAAGCAGGATAGAGGACATTTCCATCACCCCAGGAGATTTTCTCGCGTGCCTACTTAGTCAGTCCCAACTCCTTCTTAGGCGATCATGGTTCTTTCCCTAACGTCAAAGATTAGTTTTGCCTGTTTTGGAACGTCGTAGATTTGGATTGTGTACTGTATACTGTTTTGTGTCTGTTATGAATACTCTAGGGCTCCATCTAACATCCCCTCCCACTTCTCCCCTCACGCTCTTTGTCCCTCCTGGTTGATGGTGATGATGATGCATACACCAACCTTGGAAGCTAGGGATTGAAGTGATAGGCAGCCAAAGTCCTGACACCTAAGCGTCCATTGAAGGAGGGCCTCTCCACTGATGTTAACACCCACTCGGGACCATTATGTGGAAACAAAATTTCTTGTCCCTTGAGCGACTACATTTTGGGAATCTATCAATTACCTTGACTTAAACGAATATATATATTCATATACATTTTGATCGTAATCTCTCATGTTTGATGACACCATGCACTCAAGTTGTGGATTGAGCCAGTACATTCTGATGTACTGCCCTCTGGAGGGGCACTCACCAAAAGTGAGCAAGTTACAGGAGCTACACCTTTGTACAAATTCTGCCCGACTAAGTATTGATTGCAGTATCATCTATAAATCATATTTTTCTTGTTTTCTAATCCTTATGCTTTCTAATTTCTCTCTCTCTCTCTCTCTTTCTCTCTTTCTCTCTGTTTTATTTTGGCAAGGGGCTTCAGGATAATGTTGAGTAAAAATGAAAAACTTAGCTTTGTTTTGTCCCTAACATTTAAAGAAAAATGTTTACTGAATTAACATTAATGATAATACTTATAGAATTAGATTGTTCAGGAAATTTCTCTATTCCCACGTTTGCTAAGATTTAAAAAATATAAACGAGTGGCAAAACATTTTCTATATTAAACAATTCTTACATTATGGTGCTTAATAGGAATTAAAATTTTTTTTCTGACCTTGGTTTGATAATATCATATGTATAAATATTTACTCCTTTTGAGATTGGCCTGTAATTTTCCTTTCTATGTTTTTGTCTGAATTTGGTATCAATATTTTATTAGCTCATAAAATAATTCCTTCTTTTTCTATTATTTGAAACCATTTGAATAGAGTTTATTTGTCTGTGAAGATCAAATAATGGGAAAGGTGTCTTTCCCATCAAACCTTTGACCCTTTTTGTAAGTAGACTTAGAAATAAAAGTTCAATTTATTTTAATGGTTATAAGTATATTCATGTTTTAAAAATTTTAGTAAATAATTTTATAATTTACAACTTACTAAAAAAGTATTTTAGCTGTTTTTAATTGTTCACAAAAATCTTAATATTAAAAAATGACTGAAAACATAAAATCTTACTCAGTCTATCTTTTCTTCCCCATCAGTCTAACTAGAAATTCACTTATTCTTTTATAGAACTAGCTTTTTGTTCTGTGACCCTTTCTATGATTTCTTTGTATCTATGTCTGTTTTTGCTCTAAAATGACACTTATAACACGCATATATTATTTGTTCTTTATTTCCTCCCCTGCCCCCACCGTTGTTTTAGATTGGAGCCTTTTATTTGGGTGAGGGAGACAAAGGATCTGCTTGTCCTTGATCTATTCAGACAATGCCCAGTTTACTCATGCAGAAATATGAGGTAAGAGAAAAGGTGAGCAGATTAGGGTTTTCATTTCACTGCAGTCTAGTCCTCAGACAAAGTTATTACACACACAATCTCCATTCCTAGAGTCTCCCTAAGCCACTTCTTACCCTGAAGAGTGTTTTTTTTTGTTTTTTTTTTTACTAAATTGTACTGCCTCACCCACCTCTGCTACTGGCCTTTTAAAATAGAAAGGTTTCCTAAGGAGAATGTTTTCCCTCTAGCCCAGGGGAAAAACACTGGTAAGGCACAAATACCCCATTTTAAAGAGGAAGACACCTATGCCTGGGGGCATTTGGAAAACATACACACGCGCACACACACACACACACACACACACAAAATTCCTAAGCAGGCTGAGTTCTCTTAGGGTATTCATTTCACCAGAATATATTCTTTGAATTAGTCTCTGCATCAAAATGGACTGGAGGGAAAGTTTCCAACAGATCTTTTCTGCTGATAGTTTTGATTACTCTGTAGTAGAAAATTTCAAAGGCTTTTGCCAGACCGAAGGGAACATGGGGAGGAAGGGAGAACTGGCATGGCCGGCAAACCCTTTTGAACAAACAGAGCCCAAAGCAGTGACAACCAGTTTTTCTATCCTAAATGCTTTGCAAATTATAGACTTTGGACCACAAGATAACATCAACGATTGGACAAAGTCCTTTAAGATATCAAGATAAACTCCTACTTGAAATATCCCTCATTAAAATTCTCTTCGTTTTGCTGGAAATATCTTTTTCTCACGTTTGACCACACCAGCTGTCTATTTGGCTCTGCTGAAGTCATTTGAAGAAACAAATATAGAGAAACACTGGTTGGCAGAGGATAAGAGAGGGAGGTTAGGACCGAAAGCAGTGGGATGACTACCCAAGAAGGAGAGTAAAATCTGATCATCAAGAGGGCCACAGACAGAGGAAAACATTAAAGAAACTGTATCAAGGTGTTCTTCATCTCTGTTGATGCAACATCTTCTATGTCAGTGTTCTAAGACGCCTGTTCAAATACAGGATCTTACTTTGATAAGGACAATTTGGAACATAATAAAATACTGTGCTCGTATTACCACCCCATTTCACAGTGACAAAACTGGCTTATTTGGAATACAATACTATAGTTTTATTGGATAACTTTCTGTGCTGAACAGGATTTGACTACTAGTAAAATTGTTGACCTAAAGCTGGCTGTAGAGCGGGCGCTTTTAAAATGTTTTTACTGATTTGAAAGAGAGGAAGGGAGAGGGAAACATCCAAATAAACATTGATAGGCTGCACGCCCCCTACTGGGGATTGAACATGCAACCTGGCATGTACCCTGACAGAGTCAAACCTTGACCTAGCTCAGTGGTTAACAGAGCCAAATATCAACAGTACAATGATTGAAATTTCTTTTGAGAGCCAAATTTTTTGAATGTAAACTTATAACACCACTTCTTCAAAATAGACTGGCCCAGGCCTTGAGCCACACTCAAGGGGCCAAAGAGCTGAATGTGACTCATGAGCCGCAGTTGGCCGACCACGGTCCTAGCTCACAGGTGGACACTCAACTACTTAGCCACACCAGTTGGACCAGAGAATGTGCTTTTAGCCAGGTCCACACCTGTGAAGGAAACAGGTCCATCCAGACTGATTTTCTATTTTGTTCTCCATTTCATTTTAGGACACAGTAGACCAGATAAAGAGGACAGAAAGTGTTTCCCAGCAAATAACTTAGAACTCTTCAATACAAGTCTTGTGTGGACACAACTCCTTATTGGATATTAGTAGAAAGGACCACAGAGTTATTAAGGCAGTTAATATATAGTCAAAGCAGAAGCAGCCATGTTCCTTCAGACAGCCAGAGATAAAAGTCAATATATTGGAAAATATCCAAGTTGAATGGTAGGCAAGAAAGTCATTTTCACTTTGCCTTTGATTTATGATAGGAGTAAACATGGAAACAATTAATTATTAAGTTAAAGATTTATTTTATGTGCACTTATATAATTAATAATATAACAATACTTTAATTCTTCAAAATTTTAAATTTCTCTTTAGGAGAAGATGCAGAAGCTTTGGTTTTGAGGAACTGAAAGTAAATAAAAAGTGTGTAGTACGAAGGAGACAGGAAAATCTGCTAAGTGGTTTTCCTGAGTTGGAAGGAAAAGCCCTTTCGGTATATTTTACTTTTCTTACAATGTATACTTTTTATTATACTTAGATCTTTTTTTTAAAAAAAACACACATATTTTATTGATTTTACAGAGAGGAAGGGAGAGGGATAGTTAAAAACATTCACAAGAGAGAAACATTGATTAGCTGCTTCCTGCACGCCCCCTACTGGGGACCAAGCCCCCAACCACAGTACATGCCCTTGACCAGGACCCTTCAGTCCTCAGGTGATGCTCTATCCACTGAGCCAAACCTGCTAGAGCTATACTTAGATCTTAGAGTGGGCATTTTTCTCTTTGTCCTGATATAAATATATATATTTTTAGAATTTAACATCAACTCCTATCATTTGTGAGGTAAGACTATATGCGTTTTCTGCATGTCATACATTAATATTAGTACTGTGCATGTATTAAAATTTCTATTTTTTCATATCTTTATTGTAAAATAAATAATAAATTGGTAGGAAATGAGAGAAAGCAGAGCCGTTTAAAGTTGATTTTTAAAAAAGGGATTTGAAAAACTCTTTAAAAAGGAAACAGCTTCCGGTAGGAATGGACTGCCAGCCAGAGCTTAGCCCTGAGCATCCAGTGAGAACCTCAGGGGACCTCAGCCCAGGTGTCAGCTCTCTCACCCTGGAGGTGCTCCTGCTGCCCTGGAAGCATACCTCCCGGGAGCCAACAATGTCCACTTCCTCCCCCACTTCCTCCGAGTGAGGTTTATAGTCACCTCTCCTTTCTGCAAAGCCCAAGGTCAACGAGTGACCGCCACCCGTGCAGCACTCCATCTCAGTTCTGCAGTTTTTAGATGGAGTTGTATCAGTCCTGCCTGGTATCTTTTAAAAAATATATATATTTTTTAAGGAGAGGAAGGGAGAGGGATAGAGAGTCAGAAACATGGATGGGAGAGAAACATCGATCAGCTGCCTCTTGCACACCTCCTACTGGGGATGTGCCCACAACGAAAGTACATGCCCTTGATCTGAATGGAACCTGGGACCCTTCAGTCCGCAGGCGGATGCTCTATCACTGAGCCAAACTGGTGGGCGTCCTGCCTGGTATCTTACCTCTTGCTGCCCTGGCTCTCTCTATGCTATTTCACCAAGCTTTTTTTTTTTTTTAATCTCTTAGCAGCTCCTTCTGATGGGTGGAGCAAGAGGCAGAGAATTTACCAACACCACGAAAATCCTGGGAAACCAAGGCTGAAAGGTGGGTGGGGGTGGCGCGGCCTGAGCGACCATGATGGCCTGGGAGCTGTTTTAGGGCCTGGGTGAATCAGTTCCTGGCCGGGCTGACACTTTCCAGAGAAGGATCCCCAGGCCGCCGGGGCCGGCCCACACCTCCAGGTGTGCATTCCCCGCCCTTAATTACTCTCTAAAATGGATCGCTCGCCCTTGCAAAGCTGCCCCGGGAAAGCGGAAGAGAAGTGTGTGTGATCACGGACGAGGAGAGCTGAGGGAGCACACACACTCACACTTGCTGTGGTCTGCAGCCCCAAGTCTATAAAAAAAACACAAAACAAAACAAAAAACAAACTCAGAACGGGGAAACGTGTGCACCTTTCCGGCCGCAGAGTCAGACTCTGCTCGGCAGCCTCCAGCACGAAGCTGCGCCCGCCCAGAGAGGCTCTGTCTGCTGGAAACTTTGGACCCTGACTTGCGAGAGGCCATACTTAGGGCTTTTGCGGGCCCCGCGATGTTTTCGGAGCTTTTCAAGTGGGAAGAGGAGAGCGCCGAGAGGAAAATGCAGCGAGTGGGGGAGCCCGCCCGAGCCCCGCCAGCTGCCGCGCCGAGGTGAGCGCCGGAGGGCCGGGGGTGGGGATCCGAGCTGGCGGCCGCGGGGGTGTCAGATGGGGGGGAAAGGGGGGAGGTAGGTAGGCGGAGGGGAGGGGGGGTTTGGTAAAATAATGAATGGGCTTCGGCTACCGGGGCGGGCGGGAAGTTCGGCGAATGAATGGGGGAAGGGGGTCGCAGTAGGCTGGGGGCTCTGGGGGTATCCCGCCAGGTAGGGGAATGAGCTAGGGGGGAGGGAGTTTGGGGGTGCGGGAGTTGCTGACTTGAGCTACGTGGAGTAAGCTGAAAAGAAAGGAGGCGGGGGAAGGAAGAGGTGGGCGTCCGAGCTGCTTTTTGGGCACTCCCTCCGCGCTCCCTCTCCGGTGGCCCCTCTCCGGTGGTGCCCCCTCTCCGGTGATCCCTCTCCGGTGATCCCTCTCCGGTGATCCCGCTCCGGTGATCCTGCTCCGGTGGCCCCTGCTCCGGTGGCCCCTGCCGGCGCCGAAGCCCGAGCGGCGGGGCCCAGCGGCGGTGGACGCCGCGGAGCGGTGACTCCCCGGTCCTCCTGCCCAGCGCCCTGCCTGGAGCTCTTGGGCAGCCCGGTTGCCGCCGCACCGGATCGCTCCCCGGCCTCCCGGGGGACCCCGGCGGGGTGGGCGCAGGGGGTGGCCCGGCTCCTGGTGACCTCCGAGGGGCGGGCGGAGGGCCGGGCTCCGCTGGCTGCGGGCCGAGGAGCCGAGGAGATAGACCGCGTAGCCGGAGGCCAGCCCAGGGCGGCGGAGCCAGACTGCAGGCGGCGCAGGTAAGGGGGCGGCGCGGGCGCGGGGCGGGGGGGACAGCGCCCCCTGGGCCGGAGCCAGGGCCGCCAAGTCGCCTCCGACTCCAGGAGGCGCGCGTTCCGACCGCCCAGCCGCGCACGGGCTTTGTGGCTGAGTGTGCAAGCCTGTGAGTGTGTGTGTGTGCAAGCGTGTGAGTGCGGGCGGGCGAGGGTGGGTGCGCGCCTGCGAGCCGGCCTGCAGGAGGCGAGGCTGCCCGGCCGCCCGATCGGCCGGTTGGCGGAGTCCAGGGAGGGAAGCTGCAGCCGCGCGGGCCGCCGGCCCTCCTGTCCCCCGGCCAGGTCAGTGCGTGCGTCCGGGGCCCCGCCTGAGGACACGTAGGTGGCCGTGGGTTACCTGGGGCCGGTGGGGGCGCGGGAAGGCTTCCCCGGGGGCGGGGAGGGGGCGCTCGAGACTCCCCCAAAGCCTCGCCGGGGTGGATGGGGACCGCCGGGTACCTCCCGCCCCGAAGCCGGAGCTCAGGACTTTAAACTTCAGTTTCTGCCCAGCCGCCTCGCAAACACGCTCAGCGAGTCGCTGGAAAACCCACGGCAAGGGAGGGACCTGGCTCGGAGGTGGCGGTTTTGAAATCCACGGGCTCTACTTGGTTTGTGTAGGACGGCTCGTCTGTGTGGAAGGGAGTTAAAGTGTGTCCTTGTTTTTCTCCGCTGCCATTCGGCTTTGATGGGTAAGAAGGACGGCATCCAGGATTTGCTGCCTGCGGTCCGGGGGCCCGGGTGGTTGCTCACGGCCGCTACTTGGGCTCTTTCTCTCTTTTTTCTTTTTGTTGAAATCGATGGATTTTTTCCCCCCTCTTAAACGTGGGTTTCCAAGCGAGTGCGCGCTTATTAAAACTTCAGGATGAATGCGTTGCTCCCCATTGAAATAGATACATAGGTGCAGAAGTGAGTATTGGAAACTGCAGCAAATTAGAGCAAAAATCCTCTATCTCCACCCCCCTCACCCCCCCGCGCCCCCGCAAGGCTCTACTCGCTCGCACTTTTCACCTATTGGAAGAGGTATCGTTTGCCAGGCGTAGGGAGCTTAACTGTGAGGTGAGAGGTTCCTGGCAGTTCTGGTCAAAGGGGGACCCTGCGCTGGGCACACTGGCCGGTTCTAGGCAGGAGCCAGTCCCTTGTCCAACAGAAGAGCAAGCCCCTGTGCAAAAGGGAGTTAGGGCTGTCGGGTCCGAACTAAATTCCATCGCTTACTCACTCCCCCCTCACTCACTGGATGCCTGCTAATCCTTGCTGCCCCCCATTGATTCTCCAAATCCGGGCAGGAGTGAGCCCATTTGCTCCCAATACAAAATTGTTACCAACCATGAGCCTTGTAAGTATGCTAAGGTTGCTACTTTCTTGATACCATTTAACTTGAGGATAAAGAAGCCAAGCCAGAGAAAGAGGCAGTGTACGGAGGCGGGAAGGCAGGGACCGAGGGGCCGGGCAGGAGGACGGGGCTGTCATAATCCCAGCCAGCACCGCGTCCCCTAGTGGTGCAACCTTAGCCAGCCAGGTCAGTGCCCTCTCTTGTCTTGGTGACCTCATCCAGAAAATGGAGGGGTTCGGTGATCTTTGTTGTTCCTTCCAGCTCCCCAAGTAACTAGAGACTGGGGGTGGGTGGTTATCCAATGTTAGAAATGCTAGAACAATAGGAAGAGGGTAAAGGGGAAGCGTGAAGGGGTTGGTCCTGGAGGGAAATGATAGGCAAGAGGGCCAGGAAGGTGAAAGGAAACCCAGCAGTAGGAGATGCCTGGAGGGGGAAGAGTCAATTTTTCTCTTTTTTTTTTTCTTTCTTTCTCCATAAGGGCATCGGGAATACCACATCAATCAGTTATTACCCTTATTATTTAAAATGTGCGATCCTGGCTGAGACCGGTTTGGCTCAATGGATAGAGCATCGGTTTGGGGACTGAAAGGACCCGGGTTCGATTCCGGTCAAGGGCATGTACCTTGGTTGCGGGCATATCCCCAGTGAGGGGTGTGCAAGAGGCGGCTGATCGATGACTCTCTCATCGATGTTTCTGGCTCTCTATCTCTCTCTCTTCCTCTCTGTACAAAATCAATAAAATATATTAAAAAAAAAAAAAAAGCCAAGATCGGTTTGGCTCAATGGATAGAGCGTCGGCTTGGGGACCTTGGGGACTGAAGGGTCCCGGGTTCGATTCCGGTCAAGGGCATGTGCCTTGGTTGCGGGCATATCCTCAGTAGGGGGTGTGCAAGAGGCAGCTGATAGATGACTCTCTCTCATCGATGTTTCTAACTCTCTATCTCTCTACCTTCCTCTCTGTACAAAAATCAATAAAAAAATATATATTTAAAATGTGCGATCCTGCGTAGCTTTAAAATCTAGGTGATCCCTTGCCAAAACTGGTTTTGCTCAGTGGATAGAGCGTCGGCCTGCGGACTGAAAGGTCCTACGTTTGATTCCCGTCAAGGGCATGTACCTTAGTTGCAGGCACATCCCCAGTTGGGGGTGTGCAGGAGGCAACTAATCGATGTTTCTCTCTCATCGATGTTCTAACTCTCTATCCCTCTCTCTTCCTCTCTGTGAAAAATCAATAAAATATATATATTTTAAATATCATAAAAAGAATCTAGGTGATCCCTAAAGTGTTCCATGCTCCTTCTATTTGCATACTGTTTATTTATTTATTTATTTATTAAAATTGATTTTGTACAGAGAGGAAGGGAGAGAGTTAGAAACATCGATGAGAGAGAGTCATCTATCAGCTGCCTCTTGCATACCCCCTACTGGGGATATGCCCTCAACCAAGGTACATGCCCTTGACCGGAATTGAACCTGGGACCCTTCAGTCCCCAAGCCTACGCTCTATCCATTGAGCCAAACCAGTCTCGGCTGCATACTGTTTTTAAGTGGGTCAGCTGCTGCCCAGAGCTTTGGACACTCAGCCTGGACCCCAGTTTCCCTGGGAATGAGGGGGGAAAATAAGAGGCGGGAGTGTAAGTGGCAGCAGCCCTTCCAGCAGCTTGCATTTTGAAACTTCTATTTTCATTTGGAGTTAATATTTTCTGAAGAGCAATTTGATTAAAAATATTTATGCCGCAGCGTTTTTAAGGTTTTACTGGATGTGTTCTGATAGACCTACTGGGACGTGCAAAGAACTTGCTAAGTCTTTTTGATACATGATGACATTCAGCCTGATAGTGGCTGTGAGGGGAACTTTATTTCCAATGCGCTGCAGGGAAAGTTGCAATCTGGGCAGAACACACTCTACAGTTTTTACTGGGAAGCTCCCTGCGTGAAGGAAATCGTGACTTTTGAAATTTAGTCCGAGGTCAAGGTTTTAATGTCTGTGTTTAAAATGCATGGCCTTTCTTTTCTTGAGGAACATGATTTATTTTAAAGTGAAGTGTGATGTAGTAAAACCTTGAGCCATAAGCTCTTGGTTTCAAGTCTAAAAGTGTGCTTTGGCCTTGCTGACTTGGTATCATACTCCTGTTTGTTTTCTTATTTTTACACTAGAGGCCCAGGGCACTAATTTGTGCACAGGGCAGGGGGAAGTGGAGGACCATGGGAAGTTGGCAGGCTGTGGGGAAGGGATTGCAGGGTTGGCTGCCAGCCCTGAGGAGAGAGCCGGCCCTCAGGCCCCCCCCCCCCCCCCGAAAGGGGCTGTGTTCACCACTACCCACTCCGGTTTCCCATCCCAGCCCGGGCCTGAGGACCCCAGCAGGGTCGGGAGAAGCAGTGATGGTCGCTGGGCCACTGGCCACCGGGCAGTTCCCTGACTCCCCCTCTCTTTCCCTTGCCACTGTGACGCCACCACTGTGGGCTGGCCCTGAGGAAGGGAGAGGATGGGCATGAGACAAGACCTTGTGTCCAGGACTGACTTTCAATAGATTGTAGCACTTTCGATAGATTGTAGCGAGGGAGCTGCTCTGATATGTAGGAAACCATGACCCAGAAGCATGTCTCTGTGAATGGTTTAGCACCTGGGACTGATGGGGGCCAGCCATCTGGGGGGAGGGGCCACGGAAGGTTGGCGGTAGGAGCACACTGACCACCAGGAAGCAGCTCCTGCGCTGAGCATCTGCCCCCTGGTGGTCAGTGCGCATCATAGCGACTGGTTGGCCAGTCGTTCTGATTGTTCTGGTCGTTCAGTTGGAATAGTCACTTAGGCTTTTATATATTATAGATTTGTTACCCCACAAAGTCCCTACCATGTTATTGGTTAACTATTTCACGGAGAACTTTTATGGATGCTACAGAGTTGTGAGAAAAGGAGGAAATTTAAATTCAGAAAGCACCTCCTCTAGTGGAGGTATTAGTATGATGAAAAGGAAGCCCTAGATGGAGCTACAGTGTGAGGGAAAAGATAGCAGCTGGATTGCATAACTGGGCAGCAGCTATAGAATCCAAGAACCCTGGCATGCCAGGGAATGGAAAATTAAATTCTGACTTTGGGGAAGACTTTTGAAAGGGACTTGAAGAATGAAAATGATGCAACTCTTTAAAAGAATGTTTATTTTTACTGATTTTGGAGAGGAAGAGAGAAGGAAAGAGAGGTAGAAACAACAATGATGAGAAATAATCATTGATCGGCTGCCTTCTGCTCAGCCCTTACTGGGGATCAAACCTGCAACCCAGGCACATGCCCTGACTGGGAATCAAATCATGGCCTCCAGTTCATAGGTCAATGTTTAACCACTGAGCTACACTGGCTGATATGATGCAACTCTTAGAAGATGAATGTTGGGGAGGAATAAAGGTGTGGCTGGAGTCCCAGGGTAATGAGGGCTGGAAATGTATAAGGTGGTAAAGTATGGGGAAACTTGGATATTGTTTTAAGGAGTTGTACTACATGGAGATGGGGAGAGGAAAGTATAATATTATTTAGCCCCAAGATGTGGGAAGACAGTGAGTATCATATATTGGGGCATAGTGAGGGGTGAAATGATGGAGAGGTGATTGGGTTTTGATTCCATTAAATTCCATTGTAATACATGACTAGTGAGTTCTAGGGCATTGCCACTAGTGCATCCAGATTATATAGAGGTTGCAGAATAAATGAATATGTGGTTCCTTTCCCTCAGCCCCCAATGGAGAGTGCTTTTTCTACTTTTGAGAAATTTAATTTGGTAAAAATGAATGATGCTATTGTGTTCTGTTTGGACCTTTTGAGAATGTGGGTTAAGGTCACTCTCCAGGCATAGAGCTGACCAAGAAGGGATTTTGCTTTGCTTTGTTTTGTTTAGGGAAGGGACTGCCGGTTTAGCCTGATTTAAACATGTCTGCAATGGCAACCCGCATTCTTGACCCTGCTTGTGTTATGCATAGTATTTAACCACAATTGTTGACTATTTGCAGCCCAGAAGAGGAAGAATTATTATCCGTTTGGAATTGGGGTTAATGCCCTTGTAAAGGGTAGGGGTGCTGACGGAGGGGAGGAGGGGGCGGGAGAGTAGCACCCTAAGGATTGCAGTGAGGCTGACACAACCTGAAAAGCCTTCATTAAGTTTAACCTCCAATAGAGGTAGCCTGCTCAATACTGTAGACTAATACTTTTTAAACAACCTTCTTTTTGTCATCTTCTCACCCAACCTCCTCCCTCTTCCCCCCCGCAAAATCTCTAGAGCTAAGGTGTCTAGCTCATCATCTCTTCTATAGGAAGAATGTCTGTGGGATCCTTTGGGGAAGGTGCTTAGCAGCTCTGTAGGTTTCCTTTCACACCCCAATACCTCTGTCTTGGGTAGGAATGGATGGCTTGTCACTGGCATGTCCAAGGTGGAGTTGATTTGGGTCAGTGTTCTCCTAGCCCTTGAATCTGGAGATGCTGGGTTACCAAGAGACAGTAATTAAAGGAGGTTAGGCCAGCTTCTTTTGACTATCTTCTGAATACAATTTGAATATTCCTAGCAGTTTGCTTAATCTCTGCAAGGGAACTTGGGCGTGGCTTGTTTGATCATTTAGTTAAGTGAAGGAATCCAAGGTTAGTAGACTCTACATTTATTAGAAGGATACACTCTTTTTTTTTTTTTTTTTTTTTTTTTTGTCATGAAGGGGTAGGCATGAAGGTATTTTATTTATACTCCCTGGCATTCCCCCCCCCCCCCCCCCAGCAGATTAGTATGATTTCAAAGTAGCATTGTTGTTGTTATTAATGACTTATGGGGATGGGGCAAAGAAAACTATTTTAAAACTTCAACGTTAACTACTGTCCTCTGATCTGTGCTGTAGAGACTTTAACCTTGAAGTTCATGTAGATGTTAATTTTTTTCCCCAGGAATGAAAGAATACATGGATGTAGGCATACACAGATGTAGGTTTTAATTTATTTTGTTTCTGTGGCACTGCTTTGAAAAAGTGATGTGTTGGCAGGCCAGACTCTTTACTTCAGTCCAGTGCTAACACAAACACGTGTAAGCCCGAATGAGGTAGATCACGCTGTGTTCGTTGTATTTAATGTGCAGAGAAGAGAACATGATTTCAAAACTAGCCTCTTTCTTTAAAACAGAAAAAGAAAGTTTAATTAATAACATTTTATCATGGATCTCTTTGGAGTGGGATTTCCAAAGAAAACGTTGTATATTATGGCCATGACGTGTGCCTGTGCTTCTTAAAGCTTAGGATTCACTATTCAGAGACCGCTACTGCTGCATTTGATTTAATGTAAATCTGCTGTACTCAGTTTTTTCTCTCTATGTTGACATGTCTTTTACCAGTCCCTGAACTGCCTTCATTCTGAAATTCTTTCTGGATATTCCTCGCTCTTTGAAAGGATAACTGATTCAGGGCAGAGGAAACAAGTTCTGTTCAACCCTAGCAGCACTGAGCTGACCGCCTTCTGCACTCCCAGCCCTGTGCTGGGTCCTAGGAAAAAGGGGTAGGGGTGAATAAGGCTCCCTACCCTCTGCAAGGAGCTTGCAGACATATTGACAGATGATTGCAAGTCAGGGTAACAAGTATGATGAACGAGACAATTATGGGAGCACCAAGCACAGGGCACCTGACCCTCAGGGTGGGTGTGGGTGCAGGGAGGGCTCCTGGGAAATTAGCATCTGGAAGGACCAACCGGAGGAGATAAACCAAGAAACCTAGAAGGCAAAAGAGGGATCACAACAGAGGGAATCAGGAGGCTTTATTTTGCATTTTGTTGTTGTTGGGGAAATCAGAGTTCCTCTCTTTTTACATCTGTAAAGTAGCAATGAGAACTGATAGCATCTGGTTGCTAATTCTATTTTTCATATACTTATCTCTTAATCTTTTATTTGTCCATTTCTCCACTCCATAGTCCATAGGTGTTTGTTGCACACCTCCCATCACTGAGGAACAGTAGACAAACAAGACCTGTTAGGTCCGATCTCCCAGGGAGTTTGCATCCTGTCACATTATGTTAACAACACAAGCTCTTCTGAAATCCCCTGAGACGTGGAGCGAGTTTGTTGAGCTGCCCTTCACCTTCACAGGAGTCTCAGTAGTTCCAGGTCAGTTAGCTTTTCCCTCTTGCGTAAGAGAAGAAGCAGAAGGAAACAGAGCCTGATGTTCTCATCTTTTTGTAAACTTGAAATGGCTTACCGCAGGTTTACCTCTCAGTTGTCGATTTCTAGAGATAGACGTCATCGTTTCTTATCTGTAATGCTGGCTTTCGTCTCATTTTGGGGTTTCTTAACTTCAACCCGACTTGTGTTTGGATTTCTGTATTCACTGTATAACTTACTTCCTAGAATCATTCCAATCTAGTGTTCTGGGAAGTCAGGCCTATTCTGAGGTCATGCTATGATGGGACATACTTTGCTTTGTTAATGCATTTTACTTACCTTATTTAGGTCACTCAGAGATAGGAACCAATAGAAAGTGTTCCAACCAGTAGAAGGGAGCTGCATTCACTTATAAGATGTCTTTTTTTTATTTTTTTTATTTTTTATGATTCAATAATATAGACGTGTCAGAGTAAGTGTAATAATCTCCCTCTGCCACTCCAACCTTACCCAGCTGGTGTAACCCTTTGTCCTGAGTTTGTTACATAGCCTTCCATACTTGTCTTTTTGCTTATAGAAACCTGCACAAACGTTTGTGTGTAGATATATTTACGTATGTGTGGGATGTGTGGGATGGGGCGGTCTATGTACACCCATATATATGTTTATATATGTACGAGCGCGTGTCTGTGTGTACACGCACGCCCTCCTGCCTCTGTTCTCTGTGGCTGGAAAGAGGCTGTGGTTGAGGCTGCCACCGTGGCTCAGAAGTTTCAGGTCCAAGGAGCCCGTGTGGCTCCTCTTTAATCGAGACAGCACGATATTACTCAACTCAGAGTGCTCGTCAGAGAGATATGAACAGGGAACAAGAAAACTGTTTCCAGCTGCGTGAGCACCAAGACAACAAATATTACAGAGAATGTTATTTCCACAAGGACTCCGCTTCGACTGGCAGGGGAGGAGGGGCGCTGGGAGCACATAGTTTGGCATCTGCAAACCTCTGGTCGGGTGGGACAGCAGGCACTGGTGGAAGGCCTGTGGGCCACTTTTGGAGCAGAGCAGAGAGGTGGAGTTATTATTGCAAGCGGGCTTCCTTGTGGGAGAATCAGAGGACCCCCCGGGCTCCAGTAATCAGCGGAGGACAGGGATGAAACAGAATTGCCTTTTGTTCAGGGGCTGCTTTGCCATCTTGGATGAGGATGTGTTGGGAGCGGGATTATTGTCAGGTCAGGAAAATGAGGAGTCAATCTGTGCCCAGTATTTATCACAGTTCCACAGGGCTGGCTTTACTTCCTGATGAGACACAGAGACCGAAAGCTCCAAAGGCTGAGGTAAGATGACCCCGACTTTTCCAAGTTCACTCATCACTTGATGTAAGACCCGGTCAACTCCGTTTGATGCAGCTGAAATCTTCTGTGGTGAAGTCCTGTGTTTGCCTGAGGACACTAAACAATAGGAGAAGAAGAAAGGAGAAAAGAGGAGAAAAACGATGACCCAAGAAAGTCTGGTCCCTGCTCTCAAGCAGCTCATAAGCACGGAGAGCCAAGCAGACTAATGCCTACGATCAGGCAGACAGCAGTACAAGTCCTAAACTGAGGGTTACACAACATGTCATTGAACATCTGAGGATGGAGAGAGAGTAACTCTGGAGTAAAGATTTGCAGCAAGGACAATGGACATGTTGGGTGAAACACTCATGCCAGCAGAAGAGTCTTAATAAAGAAAGGCCCAGGTGTACATGTGAGTGACAGGCACAGTGGTGGTGTGTTGTGGGTCCGTCTTGAAGGGCCACTAGAAGGGTGCTGGAAGCGGTTTAGGACAAAAAAAGGGCAAGTTGATGCCATTAGCAGAGAGAAGGCACATGAAAATATGAGGATTGTTCCAGTGAGAACAGAGATTTTCAGTGTGGAAGCTTAGCTGAGAAGTCAGAGCTTGGCAGAACTCAGGATTAATTGTTATATGTCAAAGCAAATACAGGCATGTGCCACTTGACACTGGGGATATGATCTGAGAAATGTGTCATTAGGCGACTTCAATCATTGTGTGGGCATCAGAGAGTGCACTTACACAATCCCAGATGGATAACCTGCCACACACCTAGGCTGCATTGTATAGCTTGTTACTCCTAAGATAGCATGTCACTGTACTGAATACTGTAGGTAATTGTAGCATAGTGGTGTTTGTGCATCTAAACACATCTAAACATGGAAAAGGCACAGTAAAATTATGGTATGTAAGATTTAAAAATGGCACTCCTATAAAGGGACTTGACATTTGAATGGAGCTCACAGGAGTGGAAACTGCTCTGGATGGGTGAGGGAGTGGTGAGTGAATGTGAAGGCCTGCGTCATTTCTGTTTGCCACTCTGGGCTTTAAAACCCTAGATACTTAGGATCCACTAAATGTATAAAACAGCATGAGATTAAATCAAGTGCCAGAGAAAATGATGCAATCAAGAGACATGGGTCAACATGAGCTATTTGAGGCAGCTTGCTGGCCTTCAATGGCATGCAGCTTTACAGCAAACTATATAATTAGAAAGCATATACTCTAAAGTCATGATAAACAGTGAAGTGTAGTAAATACATAAACCCACAGCAGTCATTTATTATCATGATCCTGTACTATGTGTTGTACATAATTGTATGTGCTGTATTTGTGTATGACGGGCAGTACAGTGGGTTTGTTCACACCAGCATCACTGCAGACATTAGTAACCTGTTACACTCTGACACTATGTAAGCTAGGATGTCAGGAGGCGAAGGGAGTTTTTCAGCTCTGTTATGAGGTTGTGGGACTATTATTGTGGATGTGGTCCATTGTTGACTGGAACATATTGATGCTGGGCATGACTGTTCTCAGACATTCATTGAGCATCCACCATGGTTTCTCTTGAGGTGGTTCTGTGATGATAAAAAGGAGATGGAGTTTCACCTTAATGTTTCTCGGAGGTGAATAAAAGCCTCTGAACCAATTCATTCCAGCAAAGAAAAAAATATCCTGGAAATAATTGGAAGACTGATGCTAATATGGGGGCTGATAGAATTTTTAAAATGTAGTTTTTAAAATATAGTTGTTTTAAAAAAAATTATCTTTCTTGTTGAAAGAATTGCAGATGTTCCTCTTCTTCCCCCCATTGACCCTTCTCCTCTCAACTTCCGTCTCCTCCCCAGGCCTTCACCCCACTACTGTCTGTGTTCATGGGTTCTGCATACATGCATATAAATTCTTTGGTTGATCTCTTCTATCCTCCCCTGTGTCCATTACCTCTGAAGATCCTCAGTTGGTTGCATGCTTTCATGTCTCTGGATCTATTTTGTTTGTCAGTTTATTTTGTTTATTGGATTCCCCATATAAGTGAGATCATGTGATACTTGTCTTTCTCTGACTGACTTATTTCACTTAACGCAAAACTCTCCAGGTCCCTCCATGCTATCTCAAAGGGTAAGAGATCCTTCTTTTTTTTACAGATACATAATATCCCATTGTGTAAATGTACCACAGCTTTTTTATCCACTCATCTACTGATGGACATTTGGGCTGTTTCCAGGTCTTAGTTATTGTACTTAGTTATTGTATAATATAATGCTGCTGTGGACATAGGGGTGCATATATTCTTTCTGATAGGCACTTCAGGTTTACTTGACTGTAAGACTAACAGTAATGAGTGTTACATTACTGTCATTACTCTTCTAAAAGACAAGCCAAAAAACCTCTCAGAAAAACTGGAAATCCCAGTAGCCTTAAAGACCAGATTTTCAGAAATTCTGAAAGGTTTGTCATGGGGGTTTATGAAATCTCATCAGGTAAATTTAAGCTTTAATTGCTATGCTTTAGGTTAAAAGTAGAATATAGTATAACTTTGCTCTTTACCTGGTTAAAAAACAAAACTTTCCAATTAAGAATGTATTTCTGTTTCAGATAATAATATTGACATGCTTTCTTGCATGTAGGATAGAACAAAGATCAATGTATTTAGTCTTTTTCCTTCTGGGCTATTATAATTCTTTAAAGTTGCATTCATTTCCACTTGGTAGGAAAAACTGTACGTGCTCATTTTGAAATTTGGAAATTATAGGAGATTCATCTATAGTTCCATAGCTTAAGAATATTTCCTTATTCCACTTGAGGATAATTTTTTCCAGTTTAAAAAAATATTTGACTTTCCTGAATATTTACCAGAATGCTATTAAACATTTCTAAATACAAATGCCATTAAAATCTCTTTCATTTTTAATTTCCAAAGACTACTCAGAGTCACAATATTTAATGTGTATTCTATTCAACGAATCATTTCCTCGTCTTCATTTGCTTCTTTTCTGTCCCTTTACAGGTTTGTGCTTCTCTGTGTAGCTTTAGGTGCTGATGTTCCCAGAATCCTATCCTTACTCTAAACAATCTACTTGTATGAACTTACCTACAAAGTAGACTGTGGTTTCTAGAGCTTTGCCAGTGACTGTCCCCTCTGCCCAGAGTGCTCTGTACACAGATGTGCATATGCTTGCTCTGTCATCATTTTCATGTCTCAACTCAAATATGGTGAGGCCTTCTCCACTTATTGCACTGAAAAATGTGTGACCCTTTTCATTTATCTGAATTTCCCGGTATTTTCCTTTCCATCATGTTTATCTTCTTAGATGGGGGAAAGCATTATTATTATTATTATTATTATTATTATTATTATTATTAAATATATTTTCATTGATTTCATAGAGGAAGGGAGAGGGGGAGAGAGAGAGAAACATCAATGATGAGAAAGAATCATTGATCGGCTGCCTCCTACATGCCCCACACTGGGAATTGAGCCTGCAACCCGGAAATTGAACAATGACCTCCTGGCTCATAGGTCAACCAACTGAGCCACTCTGGCCTGGCAAGGGAAAGCATTATTATTTTTTAAAATTTCTGTTTTATTATCTGCTGTTTCCTAGTGCTAGTACAACACTTTGTACACAATAAAACTCGAAAATTTTTTGAATAAAATTTTTGTTTGAACTCAAAAATTTTAAATAAGAATTAATATATTTATCATCTACTGCTCAAATTATGGTAAATGAGTGGTCTTGACTGTATGAGATTTACGATGTAGTGATGGAGATTCCTCTGAATGAGTCACCACAAGTGCATTGGAATTAGGAAGACAATTGGGTGCCCTGGAAGCATATGACAGGGAGACAGACTTTGGAAGGGGCGAGGGAAGTGTCTCTGAGAAAGTAGCATTTACACAGGCTTGAGAGAGGAATTGAATTAGTTAAGTGAAATTGGGAGGTGAGGTTGGAAGAGGAAGAAGACATTGATGTAGAAAAAGAAGATATGACTGAAAAAAATCAACAAAAATCAACAAAAGTCTGATTCTCACTTCTTGAGTTGAAATTAGATCATTTGTATAAATGATGGAATGACGTAAGGGTAGAAGTTGATCAACTTTGTTGGCATTTTTTTTTAATATATAGCACTTCGTTTTCAATAACTTTAAAATAATTAGCAATACTTAAAAAAAATATGGGTCTGACATTATTGAGGGAGAAGGAGTTTTCATCCGAAAGCAGCAATATTTTAAAAAATGGAACTAGCTTGAATTTTAATTAGTGCTAAAACAAAATCACTGTAAAAATAAAAACAGTGCAGGGAAAGTAAACATTCTTGTTAATCTCTGACTCCACGGGGGATACTAGTGGTTCAGGATGACGTGGCTGAAGTTTGCCTTATTGTATACATGTAAACTTTTGCATACATTACTGGGTTTATTTATCATGGTAACTGAGTGAGGTTTGTACAATTTCCGTTTCTTGTTGGTTAAGGGGTTCTGTGTCCTGCTTGAAAAGAGCATGATTTTCTCTGGGTGACAAGTACAGATATGTTTATTAATTCAGGCGCTATAATAATACCATTCACATCCTCTATGCCCTGATTCTGTACTTGAGCTGTCCTAAACTGGTAATGCTCCTTTGCTCTCTCTCTACAAATGGCTTTTGTTAATTTTTTAATAGCAATTTCTATGAGTTAACATAGTATTACATACATAATGGTTCCTGTTAGGCCTTTACTGTGTGTTTCTTAATATAAAATAACCCTCTACACATTTGGGACTATATTCTATTTTTCCCCCTGATCTTAATGTCATTAATCCTTTTTGTATGTGTCTTTGTCTGAAATAATTCCACTCATCCTTCTGATTTTAAATGTTTGGTGTCATTTTAGTTAATACATTTTTGCCTGTAAGCAAAAATTAATCAATTTTGTTTTAACGTACTTCTTGTAGGGAAACATTACTGTTAAATTTATTCTTATAACCAATACATTTGATCTTATTTCTTACCCTTTAGTTTTCTCTTTGTTATGGCTTGCCTTTTTCACCAGTATTTAGTCACATGGCCTTTAGTAAATTACATAATGTCTCTAAGACAACAGTTTTAAAAAAACAACACACATACAACAATCTTTAATTAATGCTTTAAAAGTGCCTGGCACACTGAATGTGTTAACTACCATTTTTATCCTTGTTGATATGTTGAATGATATGGAATTGTTGGTATTTGACTCCTTTTGACTTGTTAAAAATGGCATTTTCGTGTGGTTCAATCTAGTCTTCCTGTGTTTTCCTTTATTTTCTGTCTTTTTCTATGCACTGTTTGCTTCATACATTCATGGTATTTTGAAATGGCCCAGCCTAGAGTTCAATTTTAAGAGTGATGGCCTTTATGTTTCCAAATGGTTTCATAAACCTATGTTTTTCTGGTTCCCAAAGTAAAAGAGCTAAATAACTTTAAAAAATCTGTACAAAAGTGAATTTAATATGACTTTATTTTTCTTGCCTCCTCACCCCTTCCCAATTTTCATTATATACATGGTGTCCCTCCCCCCTCCAAAAAAAATGTATACACACTTTAACAGCTGATGGCTCAATTTTGAAAATGAAATGTATTTTAATAAACACTACCTTTATAATTATTGAAAGTATGTGTATATATTTTTGGGGATATCCTATATAAACACACACATATATATATATATATATAATAAATTTTTATATATTTTACTTGACAACTTAAACTTTAAATACAGCTTAGATTTTGTATTCTGTTTGTAATAAAATCTGCAGCAAATATTTTATATGTGTCTATAATTAGCTTTGAATTTCATTAGCATTGGAATCCATTTAGGTGCCTTGTTTTGGTTGTCTTCACAGGTGCCTCCCATGTAGTTGGGGGATGTCCACATATTTATCTGGTCAGTTGCATCCTCTGCATTTCTGAATTAGACTCAGGATTTTTCATACATTTATCAGAACATCTGTCTTTTTAAAAAAATTTTTTTTAATTGATTTTTTTACTGAGTGAGGAATAGAGAAGGATAGAGAATTAGAAACATGATGAGAGAGAAACATCGATCAGCTGCCTCCCTATGCATTCCCTACTGGATATGTGCCTGCAACCAAGGTACATGCCCTTGACCGGAATCGAACCTGGGACCCTTGAGTCCGCAGGCTGACACTCTATCCACTGAGCCAAACCGGCCAGGGCAAGCATCTGTCTTTTTGAAGGTCAAAAGGTGCAGTGTGCATCTTTCAGATTCATGTGGTCCAAGGATGTGCTTCTTACCTATCCTTCAAGGTGTAGTGGCAACAGTGTCTTGATTTGGGATTTTTTCCTCCTGTCTTTCTAGCACTGCTGCCATTATTTTTGCTGTTTTGTGCACCTTCTTGAGCATTTTGATGGGAAATTTGAAGAGTTGTACTGGGACATAAGTTCAGTGGCTTCCAAAATGTTTTTCACAGTGATCCATAGTGAGAAATGGTCACACACACATGAATCAAACTTGAGTTTCATATTGTTTACTACATAAAGTAAACTGTGATTTCCCCCCCTTAGTTTTTCTGTGATTCTGTGTACATTTTCATTTTAAAAAAGTGCTGGTCATACTTCAGAAGTTTTTAACATACTGATCTGGTATGGACTGAAGTTTGAAAAACACTGATCTAGCCTGTTGCTATTTTATGTAAAATTAGGGTCCTTCGCTATTTAACATGTCTTTATTATCTGCAGTTCCAGGTCCTATGCTACTGGTTGGGGAAAGAGCAGTGAATAAAGCACCATTATCATCTGAGGCGGGAAGCATGGAGTCTAGTGGGGAGGCGGATATTGACCAGATAGTCACTCACGTATCTATGTACAAAACGTGATGATTTCTACAAAGGAAAAGAATAGGGAGTTTCAAAAGAGATTAAATGGGGAACCTCCTATGACTTTGGGGTGATTCAGGTTTTCCCTGGGGAAGTGACATTTGATTAGCTCTGCAGAATGAGAAGGGGTTACCTCTGGAAGGGACGTGGTGGGGTGTGTGCGTGGGATTGTAGATTCATGGAGGAGTTGAGTAATGGGAGCAAAATAAAGTCCCGACAGCGAATGGCAGGGAGAAGGCAGTCCTTTCTGTTTGATGATTTGACTTTTTTTTTTTTTTTTTTTTTTTTTGGTGCTATTTAATGGGCCTTCCTGTTTGTGGCTTTTAAAAAATTTTCTCTTGACAAAACTCATCAATAGGAATAGAAAGCATATTTTTGGGAGGTGAGTGTAGTTAAGTTTTGGTAAGTGAAGTCCAGATGATTGAGTATATTCTTAGCTTCCTGGTGGCTTAAAAAATGGGTAGGAATTACTGCTGTTAGGCTTTTTATTTTTATTTTTGTAAATATGTTTTTGTTGATTTTAGAGAGAGGAAGGGGGAGAGAGATAGAAACATCAATGATGATAGAGAATCATTGATTGGCTGCCTCCTGTGTGCCCCCTACTAAGGATAGGGCTTGCATCCTGGGCAAGTGCCCTGAAGGGGAATCAAACTATTACCTCCTGGTTCATGGGTTGGTGCCCGACCACTGAGCCACACCGGCTGGGCGAGCTTTTTATTTTTTTACTTATTTTGTCCTGATAGGATTTAAGGGCTCACGCCTCTTTCCTACTGTTTCAAAATTGTGTGAAGAGTTTTAAAAAATATTTAAAATAGGAAATTCATAAAGGAAGTTTGAGGCTGAATGATACCTGAGACTAGGGTTTGAGACTATTGAGACCACGATTCAAGTGCCAGTTTCTGCTGCTATCCATGGGGCCTCTGGAATTTCCCGGCCTTTCCAGCCTTCAGACTTAGAATCAGTTTGCACAAATCACGCTCCCCATTGTGTTATTATTCAATGACTCTGAGCTAATTATTTTTAAGTTTGCTCTGGGGATTTAATCCTCAAGGTAATGATGCCATGCCACTGAGTACTTTTAGTCCGATAAGCTCAAGGAAACGTGGGAGGACCCCAGGCATTTGCATCCTCCTGGGCACTGTGAGGGAGGGCTCAGGTAGGGCAAGCACCTTCACATTGTACACCTTGCTACTGCTTCTCCTGGAAATGCTGAAGACTGGACAAAGATTAGGATGTAGCTGGGCCAATACTTAAGACTTCAACATCCTAGTTGATAGTTTGCCCACACTTGAAATTAATTTTTCTAACCTTTCAGACTCAGTGAAGGTGAATTAAAAAAAAAACAACAACAACCATAGGTTTATTTGCTGAATGCTTGCTTTGGGGGAAAATCTACAGTATCAAAGTTTTTCTCTGTAATCCACATTTTATGAAAACCCAGGAAACAGTGAATGGTGTTCTTTCACAGAGATTTAAAGGGCTAAGGGATCATATGGAGGACTCATTCAGTTTCAATGACTATCATTAGGAATATTTGATAAGGAATGGGTTTCATGTGGAAGGGAATGAAAATAAATTATAATTGTAAAGTGCTCATTATAACATGAGCTCTTTATTACCCTTGTTCTTATTTTTGAGGAAATTATATTTGAGAAAGGAAGATGAGATGAAAGCTTTTGTATTTGAACTCTACCTAATTCCTCACTCACAATAAGTGTTTACTCAGGAAGTCTGGGTAACTGTGGGTGTTTTACTTAGTGTGTTTTGGTGCTGATTCATCAGCTTATACTCCTTTATGTTCTGTTGAATAGCTTCTGAGTAAGCTGATACTGCATGGCAATTTGGCCCAGACTCCAGGCTCCTGATCTGGGACAAGGCAGGGACACGTTGCAGTGTTTGGGATCATACTTGGCGTAGGTCCAGGCAGGTAATAGGCACAGATGTTGCTCAAGGCTGCAAGGCGCTGGAGTCATGGGGTTAGGTTGGGTTCAAGGCAGATAAGGCCAGAAAGAGGCGCAGAGTGTCCTGGGGCACTGCCTCCGGATCTAAGGAAAGGCATTCTTAGGAGCCCCAAGAGAAAGTTGTGTAGGTGAGGTGAAGCCCCTTGGAGGAGTTTTATTCTCAGTGTTGGGAGCATCCGTTGAACATCTCTGCTTGTTCAAGGGACCCTCTGCTCTCAAGCAGGGCTTTGTCATCACGACCCTGGGAACAGTCCCAGCAACTCTCCAAGCATTTGGCCATCTCCAAGTGGAGGACCAGGAATCACAAATTCTTATCTGATGCAGGTATTAGGGACCTTGTTGATTACCTTCTCTAGGAACAAGAACTAGCCCAGATTTCATGTCTAAATATATTATTCCTGCACGAGATTTATTATAAAACATATTTAACATTCCACTAATTTATTTTTGGCAAAAAATAGCAACTCTGGCCCATAGCTATTACAACAGAGTGAATGGACAATTTTGGATTTATTCTAATGCAGGGAGAATGCACAGAATCATTTACCCACTGAAGTACTTTCCTTTTTCCTTCTTCACCCATTTTTGGTGCTGGAATAACTCAGTGGATAAAAGGGTAACAATCTTTCAGTAAACACATCTTAAAGTATTTAAACCTGTTCAATTCACCAAAAACATTTGTTTCCTTGTAAAAAACTGCTTAGAATATTCTGACAAGTGTTTAAAAATTATTTTTGAACCCACATTAGGGTAATATTTAAATAAGCAAACACTCACATTTGCAATTCCCTCATGTAATATGCTTTTCATTTAAACTTGGTAGTTTTGGGCCTATTCCCTTTATGGCCTATTTTATGGTCTACTCTACATAGAGGCAAACACATGTGTGTTTGTTCTACTCAGCATTTTCTATCTACTGTTATACATGGCATCATAATCCGAATCATTATATTTTTAATGACATTAAGTTGTTAAACTGTTGTTCATTCAAATATTGTCCTATTTTTGGACATTTAGTTTTATTTCTCATTTACTTACTATTTTAAGAACAATGCAACCAACAACTTTTTTTGAGAATAATATGAGTTGGTTTTCAACTAGATTAAAAAAAGACTATTAAGAAACTTTTTTATTACAAAAGTGATCTGTGTTTATTGTAGGAAACAAAGAAGAAGAAGGGGGAAAAAGCAGCTGTAATGCCCACTTGCGATAGCCATTGTCAACTTTATGGGGTCAATTTTCTTTTAATATTTTGTGTGGTTGAAACGGTACTGAGTCCGAGTATCCTGTTCTTTGTTTTAATAGCATATCATAATTCGAGGTGACCTTAATTCCATTCAGTAGCTCCACTCCCCTGCAGTGAATACCTTTGTGTGCGAAGCTTTCTCAGATGATTTCTGGAGGATAGATTCCCAGTTACAGAATTGATGTCTCGAAAGTTGGGGATGATTTTTATGAATAGTGGTGAGAAATGGTTAAATCCATCTTTAAAACAGTGATAACAGTTCATAGTCCTACCAGCAGAATTTGAGAAAAAAAATTAAAGACATAAATGTGTGTGAATGAAATGTGGATTTTTAGACCTTGGAAAATGATCGGAGTAGTAGGAAACTTTAATACTAGGCAGCCCTGGATGACACGAGTGGAACTGACCCGACCTCGCTGGTGGATGTGCTCCTCCCCACTGTGGCTAATCCTTGTTCATGCTACTCCCTCACGTCACTGGGGCTGACATTTACACAGATCCCCCCTACACTCACCTCCCAAAAATATGCTTTCTATTTCTATTTCTATCAGCCTCCCCACTCTTCACATCCCACAGCGTTGGGTCCTCACAGAAAGCATCTTCTCAGGGCCTCCCAGGGCCCTGCTCTGCCCTTTGAGTGTGTGGGTTTTAATATGCCATCAAATATTTTGGTTTTAACTACGTTCCCGGTATAAACTGATTGTGGAGGATCCCTGGTTCATATACTTCTTCAAAAGAACTGGTTAGCTACTAGAAAGTAGAAAATAATTTAAAAATGGAGCACAAAGAATTAAAAACTAAACATTATTTATACCTGTACTTGTTTAGTGTGCATTCCTCAGAGTAGTCCCCATAAGCTTTGTTTTCTTCCAGATTCCATTGATATTGAGGTCAGAGACCACTTTTGTCCATTTGGGGAGATTAAGTTAGCTTCCTAAAGAGGTAATTGACCATTTCATTCATAACTGGAAGTGGTCAAAGGGATACAATTCAATTTGACATTCAACTAGTGATCACATATTAGACTAGGGAGATACAAACGTGAGTAAGGTGCAGGCCTTATCTTCAAGAAACTCCCCAGTAGTAAAGGTGTGATAAAGGTTATGCTAGAAGTTAGTACCTGTGTTTTTCCCTACTGAAGATAAAGAAACATAGTAAGCACAGGAAGGAAATGCAGGAGGATAAAGTGAGTGTGAGTTTAAGCAGAGACCAACACTGAGGGTCCACCTCAGGTTCCTTCCCATGTGTTAGAAAAGGACCCCACATTTTACTGCTGTTACTGGTAGTTGACACGAAGAGGGGACACAATCCGCTGTGTAATCCAGAGATCCTCTGAGGATAATGACTAAACAAGGGACACAGCACTTCATGGTACTGGGAGAAGAGATGATTTTATATATGGTTCTTTACACACTCAGATATGTTAGCGTAATGAGCAATTTCTCTAAACACAACCTTTACAATGAATGTAACTGTGGTGGTTTTTTTTTTTTTTTTTTTTTTTTTTTTTTTTTTTTTTTTTTTTTTTTTTTGTGTGTGTGTGTGTGTGTGTGTGTTTAAATGTTGCTCAATGTAGGTCAATGGCATAATTCCAAAGCTTATCTTGGAAAAACAATTCCATAGGAGCCAAAGCAAGACAGTTCAGACAAGTAGCTCGTTGCTGGTAAAGCTTTGTCCAAGGACAGACATTCCACATTCCTTGTGCAATGATGGGCTAGGTACCTTTCAGGATATTGCCTATGAATGTTATTTCTCATAAAAGAATATTTTTGGTAGGTACTGAGGAGTAGTGAGTACAAGGCTCATCCAACTCAACACTATCCTTCTCTTCTAGTCAGGTAAGTGGGGATCTGTGTAAATGTCAGCCCCAGTGACGTGAGGGAGTAGCATGAACAAGGATCAGCCTGTGACCACAGGTATGTGGGCTGTGGGAATACCCACAGGCATGTTCTGTAGTCGTTTTGCTTCAAGGAGTTGAAGGAAGAGAAGCGAAAGCTCTAACATTTTATGCCTTTGGCTAGAGTTTGCAAAACTGGCAGCCTGTGTGCCAAATGAATTTGGCCCCGTGAACTTTTTATTTGCTCAATACAAGGTTTTAAAAGATGACATAGCAAGGTAGGCATTACGATTGGTTCTAGTGCAAGCATAGTTTCTGTATCATGCAAATTTAAGATCTGTTTTTCACTGGGCACTTTATTTATTTATGACGCCTGGTTGGCCCCTATGGGTATTTGTGTTTGTGACACCTGCCCAATTATGGCCACGGTATAAAGTGGAGTATGTGTAAGTTTCAGAGGCAGCAGAGACTAGGTAGTGATTAATCTGGATGGGGAGGAGGGTCATAAAAGGTTTCACTGAGAGGTGATTCTGAGTCTGGGAGGGAAAGGATGAAGTAGGTGTTTACCCAGCCTAGAGTTTGGGCAAGGGAGATTATTCCAGGAATAGCCAAACACATGTGCAAATGCATGGATCACCATTATGTGCTAGGGGAGTTCTGAATAGATTCAAAGTGCTGGAGCTTAATTAGCGAGGTGGGTTACAGCTGAAGTAGGAAGTAACTGCAGGACTCGGTATGCTGTGATTGAGGAGTTTGGACTTAAGTCAGTGGGGAATCATGTAAGGGTTTAAAACAGAGCATTTGGCACACCAGATTTCTGTTTGAGGAAGAGTATTCTTTACAGAGCCAAGAGAAATGGTGGTAGGTGGAAGGGACTGGAACATCCAAGCAGAGATAATTAGGATCTGAATGAAGGCAGTGATAGCGGGTTTGGAGGGGAGGAGGCAGATGAGAAGATACTTAGGAGAAAGAATTGACACAATTTAGTAGTTGAGTAGATAAGGTAGGTGAGGGAGAAGGAGAAGTAACGGTGAATGAATGGTGATTCCAGTGGCTAAGATGAAGAAGTAAGAGAGAGTAAGGAGGGCATTGGAAGGGTATGCGTTTGCTATGTCTGCTATAACAAAGTACTGCAGACAAGGTAGCTTAAACAATGGAAATCTTTATCACAGTTGTGGAGGTTAGAAGTCCAAGATCAAGCTGTCAGCACAGTTGGTTTCTTCTGAGCTCTCTCTTCGTGGCTGGTTAGGTGGTCATGCCCCTGTGTCTTTACATGGTTTTCCCCTGTCTGTGTGTGCATGTCTGGGTCCAAATTTTCTTTTCTTGCAAGAACAGTAGTCATTTTGAATTAGGGCCTACCCTAATGACCTCATTTTAATTTAGTTACCTCTTTATAGACCCTGTGTCCAAATTAAAGGTCAGATTTTGAGTTACTAGGGATTAGGACTTTAACATAATCTTTGGGGTGACATAGTTCAGCCCATAACAGGAAGAATGAAGTGGATAGTATGGTATCTGTTGAGAATATACAGGGGACAGTAGTGGTTCTGTAACCCATTAGGATGCAAGAATGCAGCTCAGAAAAAACCATGGGAGTGGATAAAGTTTGGCCAGTGGTACCCAACCTTGGCTTATTCTAAGAATCACCTGGGGGAGCTTTACAAATAAGGCACATTCAGGGGCCCCGCTTCCAATCAATTGACCCCGTCTTTGGAAGAGACACCAGGGCCTCCACGTGGAGATTCTAATATGCCTCCAAGTTTGAGAGAGTGTGGTAGGTGAGCCAGAGATGATACGTGCAAAAACGGCCCACATCATTCAAGTGAAGGGCGGCAGGGGAGAAAAGGATGGAAGGGCAGAACTTAAAGAGGCTTTTTAAGTTCTGATTTCTCCCTGATGGCTATGAGTTATGAAGCTTACCTGAGAGGACCGAAGGCTTAGAAGAGATACCACAAGAAATGGAAGAGAGCAGAGAGAAATGACAGCATGAAAATGGCTCCTACTGTGGGCTCTGCTGAGATGAGGATACATTGATTAGCGGTGACATCTTCATCTTGTCCTTAGGGGCCTCTGGAGGCTGTGAAGGGAAGCAGATCTGGAAGCTTGGAGTTTAATCAGAACTGGGGTGTTAGAGCACAGAAAGAGTGTGGGAAGTAGCAGGCTGGTGAGAGGGGAGCTCAGGCAGTGGACCATGGCATTAGGACTGGGTATGATGAGGACTGAGGCGGGACACGGCTGATGAAGAGGGGGAAATGCAGGGGGCCGGAAGCTGGATAATTTGACGTCCGAGGGCAGATATAGTGTGAGTGTAGACATGTGTACGGATGTACAGTTCTAGTTAGAAAGGGGATTTTGAAGTGTCACGGGGTAATGAAGGGCTAAGCAGAGAGGTCAGGCTTTCAGATATGTTGACATTGCCCTAGATAATGACTTGCTTGATGACAGAATTGTTTGGAGGAGGGAATGGTGGGTAGGGGGGATTTACTAGATAACCTTTCATGTCCCGGCCTCATGGTTTAGCAAAAACGTCTTTTTCTGAGACACTGCTAACTTCTAGTTGCTTTGGAATTAGAATAAAGCGACCTGGAAAGTTGCCATTTAACAATTCCATCTTTATTGATCCCCTTGTAATTGTAAATGTTTAACAGATTATGGCCTCTTTAAATGCCTTTGGAATCCATTAATGCTTGTTTCAGAGTTTACACAGAGGGAAATCCCACATTGGTCAGAAAAGGCTTCTCTCTGTATCACTGATCTATCTCCACCAAACAGCTGGCTTCTGAGGGCCATACTGGGCAATTATGACAGGAAAGACAAGAGTTGCTGAAGTTCTCTTTAAGGTAACATTAATTGGATTCATCTTTTACCGCATGCCAAAGGTCATGGCTATTACATTTACCATTTTGGGTTGGAGTTGAGCCTCTTTATTGTGGATTTGTTGGTCCTGGGCATTTTCCGATTTAGTTTTGTGGTAGGATGTTTTGTCTGCAGTTTGCATCTGTATTTGGAAACAGAATGAAGTTCAGTTTTAAAAATGTAGGACCCAAAACGATGGAAAGAATTTATGGGCACACTTTGTGTTCAGAGTTAGGATTTTGTCTTTGATATTTGGGGAAATAAGTTTGATCCTCATCCCGGAATATACAAACGACTCCCGAATTTTTGTTGTTACAGCCAATGCAGCCATCAACTGCTTCCCCTCTGAGTTTGCTTATTGGGGGAAGAACATTTTCTAAATTGCATAAAGCTTTATATTAACATGATAAAACTTGAACATTAAAATTGTAAGAGTGAAACTCCATTGCTTTTACAAAGTTACAGGCTGAATTCAACTAATGTATCCTGTACAGTCACAGGAATTCCCCATCTCTGCTGCTTGGGGTTTTCCGTCCTTCCTTCTCCCCTCTCATTCCTTGCCTTCCCTGTCCTCTCCTCTTTTTTGGCAGGTTCCTCCAAATTGAACAGTTTCCCAGTTTTTCACCACACATCTCTAAGGATCAAGTGTGAATGAAGAATTGTTTTAGGCTGTTAATTTTCCCCAGTTCAACCCATTGAACAGTTTGCCCCTCTCCTCATTCTCCTACTACATCACCTTGACTGGCACTAAAAGAAGGGATTGCCAGTTCTTGGTTGTAATCCCCATTTACCCATCAATCGAAACCAACCCAGTTGTACTAGTCATTTCCTTTCTGCCTTCATGAGCTGCCAGGAGATAGTGATAGAAAATGAATGAATGAGTGTGTTTGTGCGTGGTAAAGCAATAACAGTTGGGCATCATGGGGTAGGACATTAGCTCTCACTTTTTACTTTGCATTAGAATCACCAGAGAGTATATTTAAGATACAGAGTCCATTTCCACAATCTGGGAAAGATCCGGGACTCTGCATTGTTAACAAATTCTATCTGTTGGACCATTTTCTTTGTGCAACAGTTGGGTTTGGAGACTAATTTTTTTTTTATATATATATATATTTTATTGATTTTTTACAGAGAGGAAGAGAGAGAGATAGAGAGCTAGAATCGTCGATGACAGAGTAACATCGACCAGCTGCCTCCTGCACACCCCCTACCGGGGATGTGCCCGCAACCAAGGTACATGCCCTTGACCGGAATCGAACCTGGGACCTTTCAGTCCGCAGACCGACGCTCTACCACTGAGCCAAACCGGTTTCGGCTGGAGACTCTAATTTTTATAATTCTTATTTTCATATTAATAGCATTTTTCAAAGATGGACCCAATTAAAATGGCTGTGATATCAAACCATAGACTTTGTTTCATTAGAGTGAGTTCTCTGACCATCTGGCAGTTATAGTGAGAGCAAACGAGATGTTGGTTTGACTGTATTCTGGGTTGGTCAGATCCACCCAGCAAGGGTACTGTACTGTGTTTGAGGTGCCAACCTCTAAGAATTTCAGAGTTCTCATGGAGAGGGGAAAGGAGTTGTAAAGATCTGTGACAGAGGTCGTACCAGGAAAGGGAAAGAAAGAAACAGGTGACCCGATCTTGATCTTCATCTGCCTGATAAACCTTCCAGTGTCTGAAGGATGCAATTCAACTTGGTTACAGATGAACAGCTGGGTCTCAGGCCTGCTTTTCTTATCTTTAGCTACTAACGTATCTTTAAAGTCACATGAACGTCTATTGCCTATGGTCTGAATTTTTATTCCTGAATAAATTAAGAGATTAAAACCTGCGGTTTCTAGTTCAAGGGCATTGCACACAAACACACAAATCACGTATCTGATGTGGATTTTGGTGCCACTAAAGGGAAGTGCGGCCGCCGGGCCTTAGTAGCGTTGCCCCCTTTTCCTTGGTTGCCTTGGTCTTTTCCTCTTATGTTGAAATGCCACAGCGAATGTTGACTTTCTCCCTCTAAATGGCAATAATTGTAAATTTTAATGTGTTTTCAGATAGGTGGTTTTAGCCACTGTCTTATGTTTTCCTGCTTCCACGGCTCCAGTTCCCAAGGACGAAATTGAGTCCAGATGTGGGTCAACATTGCGAAGCCCTGACTGGCCCTCTTGTTCTCTCCTTCCCCAGATATTAATGCGAGGGGAAACAGCGACACCGGGGACAGCCACTGCTAATGCTCTTGTGTTATTTCTGCCCACCATTCCCCTGCAGGCTCTGTATGAGATCTGCACATATGTCTGTTCTGTGCTTTAAAGTTTTAATATGGAAAGGCAATGCTGTCCCATAAAGTTATGTCTCTGAAAATGTTGTATACAAATATATGTATATGCTGCATATTTGATTTCAGTTTTGATTATTTTATTTTTTAAAAATATGCTTTCATTGATTTTTATTTTTTTTAAGAGAGAAAAGGAGAGAGAGAAAAAGAGAGAGATCGGTTGCATCCCACATGGCTCAAACCGTAACCTGGGTGAATGCCCTGACCGGGAATTGAACTAATGACCTTTCAGTACTGAAACTAGATCATCAACTTACACCATACACAACAACAAACTCAAAATGGCAAAAGAATTTAACTGTAAGATGGGAAACCATAAAAATCCTACAAGACTCTGTAGGCAGCAAAATAGCAGACATATGTTGTAGCAATATCTTTATAAATAAATAAATGGGACTACATCAAAATAAAAAGCTCTGCACAGCAAAAGAAACCACCAACAAAACAACAAGAAAGCCCACTGCATGGGAGAACATATTTGCCAATGACATTTCAGATAAGGACTTAATCTCCAAAATTTACAGAGAACTTATAAAACTTAACAAAAGGAAGATAAATAATCCAATCAAAAAAATGGGCAAAGGATCTAAATAGACACTTTTCGAAAGAGGACATACAGAAGGCCAGAGACAAATGAAAATTAGCTCAAAGTCACTAATCATCCGAGAGATGCAAATCAAAACAATAATGAGATACCATCTCACACCTGTCAGAATGGCTATCATCAACAAATCAACAAACAACAAGTGCTGGCAAAGGGAAAAAAAGGAACCCTCCCGCATTGCTGGTGGGAATGCAGACTGGTGCAGCCACTGTGGAGAACGGTATGGAGTTTCCTCAAGAAGTTAAAAGTGGAACTCCCATTTGACCCAGTGATCCCAATGTTAATGTTTTTAAATATCAACTCTTTATTCCTCTATATTTATACATTTAATTTGTGTGGTCATTGATTAGATACTATAGACAAAAATCATCCAAATTCTTCTGAACTAGAAATATTAGCTGTTAGCACTTTTGGTATATGTCTTTTCATATATTCAAAGACATAGATATGTTCAGTATTTTTTTTTAATTTTTAACTTTTCATATAAAAAGTGATACATACATAATTTAGAATCCCTGAAAAAGATAAAAAACATAAATAAAAAACTATCAAAAATCTTTCCCCTTAAAAATAAAGTAATAATTTTTAAACTAATTCTTCCAAGTATGTACACATTTCTGTAAATCCATGTTTTTTATCAAATAAAAATGACATAAGCATTCCCTCCCTCCCTCTCTTCTCCCTCCCACTCTCCCTCCCTCCTTCCCTCTCTCTCTCTCTCTCTCTCTCTCTCTCTCTCTCTCTCTCTCTCTCTCTCTCTCTTTCTCCCTCCCTTCCTTCCTTCTCTCCTTCCTTCCTTCCTTCCTTCCTTCCTTCCTTCCTTCCTTCCTTCCTTCCTTCCTTCCTTCCTTCCTTCCTTCCTCCCTCCCTCCCTCCCTCCCTCCCTCCCTCCCTCCCTCCCTCCCTCCCTCCCTCCTTCCTTCCTTCCTTCCTTCCTTCCTTCCTTCCTTCCTTCCTTCCTTCCTTCCTTCCTTCTTTCATTTCTTCCTTAGGAATGTATTAAGCATTTTTGTGTCAGTATATGCACTACTAAACTTATTTCAGTGTGGATTTCCTTGTATTGATCTTGCGTCTCCTGAGTCTGAGTGTTTCTACCACCAATTCTAGGGCATTTTTTGTCCATTGTTTCTTTGAATAACACTTCTGCTTTGTCAGTTCTCTGGATCCAGATCACTGTGGAGGCGTCTTTGAGACTTTCATAATCCTTCCTGCCTATGAATCTCACTTCTAAGCTCACCCCTGTGCATCTGTCCTCCATTCCCATCAGTTGCACTTCGATTTAACTCCCTATTCATGTTTCTAATTTGAAATACCACATTTTTCTTTCCTAGAAACTCAGTTTGGCTCTTTTTCTAAGTTGTGTGATCACTTTGAATACATCAGACTTTTAATATAGTCTGTATCTGATAATGCCTTTATCTGTAAACTTTGTCTAATTCTGCTATTTGTTGTTTCTGATGATACTTGTATGTTTTGGCTTGCTTCCTCATGCTTTGTGGTTTTTTTTTTTGTTTTTTTTTTAATGTGAGCTCACATTTCTAGAAACTTTTTCTCTGAGAATTCTTTGAGAACTTAAGGTGAATCAGTTCAGGAAGAACTTGTGCTTGCTTCTGCTGAATGCCTTAAGGGCACTATTTAATTACGTCTACATCTGTTTCAATAGTCAGCTTCAGATTTATTGGGTGGCCAATTAATTCAGGCCCCAAATGGATTAAAGGTAAGTGTCTGGATATAAGTTCTCAGGGGAGACTCTTTCCTACCTACATCCAAGACGGAGACAATTGAGTCTCCTTACCCTCTCCCTATGTGACATGGGCCAATATTTGTTCCTCTAGTTCACGTGTTGAGGGTGGTTGAGGGTGAATGTCCCAGGTTTTTATAGAAGGGTTTTATCTGCCTTTCACTTTCCTCTTGATTCTGCCTATAAAAGTCAAAACTAGAAGTCACCTGGCATTGGAGTATTACTGATTGCTAAGTCAGTGTTCTTTTATCTTGATTGATTTCTTGACATATTTTAGCTTCTCAGGAGGTACATTACTTTTTTGGCCAACTTGACTAAGCATTAACAAAGGTTAGGGGTGTGTGTGTGTGTGTGTGTGTGTGTATTGGGAGGGTTTTCAGGGTGATTTGTCCTCAGTATTTCCAGAATGGAAGTCCACAATATAACTTTTTAATAGCAGGACATAGTACATCCTTCAAATAAATGTTGTTTACTTAAATAATTTCCTTCCTTAGAACCTTAAGGTTGCTTTCAATTACTCTGTTACAAAGGATGGCCTTATTTAGCTATCTTAGTGTAGGTTGTTGATAATTTCCTCAGGATAAATATCTTGAAGCTGGATTGCTAGGTCAAAGGCTATGCTTGTTTTTTTGTTTTGTTTTTGTTTTTTCAGAGAGAGATAGAAACATTAATGATGAGAGAGAATCATTGATCGGTTGCCTCCTGCATGCCCCCAATTGGAGATAAAGCTTGAAACCTGGGCACAAGCCCTGATCAGGAATTGAACCAGGTACCTCCCGATTCATGGGTTTACTCTCAACCCCGGAGCCACACCGGCCAGGCTGCTTGTTTGATTTTTGATGGAGATTGCTAGAGACATCCTGCAGGATCAGGGCGATTGCTCTATATTGAAACTCCCAGGCCTAGTACTTAAAAGTGCCATCCTTCATTAACACTGAGTGTTATAAATTTAAACACATCATCAGTGTTTTTTTTTGAAAATACACTTATTTTTAAAATTTAGATTTCTTTGATCATTCAAGAGGTTAAGCACAACTTTTTTAAAATACTCATTTGTTTCTGTCAATCATTTTTTTCTATTAGGCTTATTTGTAGGTTTATTTTTTATTTGTTTCAACTATATACTTTATATATATATATATATATATATATATATATATATATATATATATATAAATTTTATGTTGAAAACTTAAGATATTAATGGACTTTCTTATGTTGTAAAACATTTTTCCAGTGTGCATTTCCATTCTGGTAGGCAAAAGTAAGTTTACAGTTATGAGTATGTGAAACAATGTTTATTCTTATATTATTTATTAATAATTGTATTATTTTACATCCAAACAAATGTTGCACACTCCATATAACTATCTATAAGCTTTAAATATTTAGTTACCTTTACCTGTATTTTATGGTTTTTGCTTTGTCATTTTGCTAAAATAGCCACTCCTTACTTTAGGATGATGTAAATCTTCTATTATGTTTTCTTTTAGGTTTTTTTTTTTCCCCCCTTTATTTTTCATAGAATGTATGTGATGTGAAGATCTGTCTCTCACCTTCTACCACTGTGACTTTATTATTCAAGTTGGTTTGCCTGTGTACCTGTTTGCAAGTATGATTTGGATAAAGCCAAATTATTTTGGACTTTTTTCATGTTGAGGCTGTAACTTTTGAAAACGGAATTGGCATGGGATGGGATGGGTAATGCAGATATTTGTTCAGGGAGTGGAGAACTTGGAGAAGAAGCAGGTGAGTGTGTTAAGAAAGGCTAGATGAGGTAATGAAGGGATGTGTTCAAGAAGAAGGTTAGTTTTCATGCTTAACCATCCCAGGGTCATCCTCCCACCACTTGGTGTGTGTATATTAGTTTTCCTAATGGCCATTGGGAATAGAATGTGTGGGATTGTCAGGTCTGTAGTGAGTTGAGAAAGTTGGGGAGACTTTATGTTACCAGCTTTATATTACTTTGTTTCTTGTGTGGTACAGCCTTTTGTGTGCAGTGGGTGCTCAATACATATTCGTTGCATGAATGGGCGAATAAAGGAGATTCGCTGGTTAGGAAATAAAGTTAAGTTGTGTTTAAATACTTTGGATTGCTTTGGCTGGTGTTGCTCAGTGGATAGAGCGTAGGCCTGTGGACTGAAGGGTCCCAGGTTTGATTCCGGTCAAGCGCATGTACCTGGGTTGCAAGCACATCCCCAGTGGGGGGTGTGCAGGAAGCAGCTGATTGATGTTTCTCTCTCATCGATGTTTCTAACTATCTCTCTCCCTTCCTCTCTGTAAAAGAATCAATAAAATATATTTAAAAAAATAAGTACTTTGAATTTTTGGGTAAACAACTTCTTTAAGTCATTTTTGTTTTGTTTTTAGTGGCCATTCATCTCCATTAATTTCTCCCCTTGTTATTCAACAAGCCTTATTGAGGACTGTTTATATGCCAGGCACAACTAAGCATTAGAATAAGAAGATAATGATGGTGCTGTTCAAAGTCCAGGAGTTCCCTCATAAAAGAGTGGAGTTTAGTGTGATGAGTATTGTATCTTAGGTGCAAGGTACAAAGATGAGGGCATATAGAAGGGCACAACCAACATACTGCTGATGTGATGTGTGTGTGTGTGACTAAGAAGGGGAGTTCTGATACTTGGTAATAAAAGACTGAAAGATACAGAGTTCTGTAGCGTTGCGGATAGTCAATGGAAGAGTGTTTCATTCAGTGAAAAGAGAATATGAAAAGGCATGAACAACACAGTGTTTTCTAGGATCTCCAAGTCATTTGGTTTGGGAAACAATGGAAGACCTACTCATGCATGAGGCAGAAGCCAGGTCACTGGAGGTCTCGCCTCGTGTGCAAAGACATCTGAAGTTTGCCTCCTCCCTCCCAATTCTCGGTAATTGAAAGGACTTCTATAGTTTTGTCAGCTACACCCTTATGGGAGGTTAAATTGGAGAGGGACAGAGAAGAGAAATAAGATTAGCGATAGAGACCCTTGCAATTGTCCCCGGGAGATGACCTGAACTAAGTAAGTGACAGCGGGGTCTGGAGGAGAGAGAATGGATTTGAGTCTGTTGGAAAGTGGGTAGTCAATAGGATTTAGTGGCATGCTCAGTGTAGGAAAGTGATAAGTTGAATTTGGCATATTTTAAAATTTGAGGTTTTCAATGAAACGCAGCAGTGTGAGAGAATGTTCTGGAATGGGAATACATACTTAAGAATCTGCCACCATTAGCCTGCAAGTGTCTGTGGGATCCACTGTTATGGGTAAGATGGCCTACGGAGAGTGAGTTGGAGCAGAATAGGAAAGGGCCAAGCAAAGAACTCAGGGGAGCACCAACATTTCCAGACCCTCAGAGGAAGAGGATCTTTCAATGATTCCTGGGGAAGAGCAGTTAGAACGTTAGATAAGAATCAAAGGGGCATGGTGTCCTGTGTAGGACAAATTTAAAAAGACAGTGATTAACAATGTAAAATGCCATAAAGGGTCAAGTGAGATAAGGGCCGAGAAATCTCCTTATTTAGAGGAAAGTGATCTTTTCTCAAAATGTTGAGGGTGAGGCAGACGCCTTGTGCATCATAGAAGGGATGCTAAAGAAATGAGCACAGACTGTTCCTTCAATATTCTTGGCCTTGAAAGTGAGAGAGAGGGTGTAGAAGGGGGGGGGGGTAAGGAGGAAGTAGTAGTTGGGGTCAAGGGAGTATTTTTTTTCCTGTTTTCTTTTAAAGTAGTATTTAGAGCCTGGTTTTATTCTGAGGGCTGAGAACTGAGGAGAGAACAAAGCTGAAGGTGCAGAAGAGATTATTGGATGAAGCAAACTTGAGTACAAAGCTGGATAAGGCCAATTGAGGGCTAGGATGAGAGAAATGTATTACGAAGGCAGCGTCTTCCAGAACTGGTGACTGTTACTATCATTGGAAGTTACCGTTTTTTGAAGCAAGCATGTCACAACTGTTTATGGCATAAAGAATGGTGGCAGCTGTACTCTGGGTGTATGATGAAGCCTTCATGGAACAATTATTTGGGTATTTCCCCCTAAGTCTGAATTGTTGGGATAAACTGTATTGAAATAGTGAATATGACTTTGATACAATTAACAGTGTAAGAATATTACATGTTGGTTGGAGCAGTGATCAAATAATATGTAAATGAATTCAATAGTTTTGAATTGATGCTTAGCGTAATTCTAGCTTCCATTACATTCTTGTTTGTTTGTTTGTTTGTTTAAATGTATTTTATTGATTTTTTACAGAAAGGAAGGGAGAGGGATAGAGAGTTAGAAACATCGATGGAAGAGAAACATTTACCAGCTGCCTCCTGCACACCTCCTACCAGGGATGTGCCTGCAACCACTGTACATGCCCTAGACTGGAATTGAACTTTGGACCCTTGAGTCCTCAGGCCGACACTATCCACTGAGCCAAACCGGTTAGGGTTTCCATTGCATTCTTGTTTCTGTGAGGCACAGGAACCTGGAGTGCAGTAAAGAGTTCTGGGGGACAGTGGCTGGGTGTGTGGCATCCTGCCTTCACTTCCACAGGTGCGTGTTTTTTCAGGCTCTGGCTGTGGGGGATGGTGCTCTGGGAAGGAAGGTAGCTCTTGACCCTTCCGTGCTGCATTGGCACCTGAGGGACTGCCCACTGTGTGATTTCTGCCACCACATTTTAGTTCCTGCACCCCAAGTCATAGTTTACTGTATGCCATTTCCCTACCCTCCCGGACTTGGGAAAATGCTTCCAGGCATCCTCAGAGGTGACTGCATGTTTATAAAAACAGCCTTTCTCTTTCATTGTGTGGTCCCTTCTGTTAAGCAAATCGCATTGGATTTCCCCACAGAACAGGCTCTGGGATGGTTCCTCTGTCACCCTCTGGTCTCACTCTTGCCAGCCTGGAGGTGCCACGTGCACACATTCACTCTGTCCTGCCTTGCAGTGTCCCGGCTTGCCTACTGAACTCCAGGGATCGGGGCAGCCATCGTCTGTCTTTCTCTGTTTGAGGATGGATCTCCGTGGTTTAAATACTTCCTTACTGACTCCATAGAATTTAGGGATTCCCATTCTAAATGGACTTCTGGAGACCATGCCTGGATTCCCAGAGTTCCTGACCTGGGCATTCCCATAACCGACACATCCATATTTAAAAATCTTATATTGTTTTATTTTATATCTTACAACTGATTTCAGAGAGAGGAAGGGAGAGAGAGAGAGAGAGAAAGAGATAGAAACATCAATGATGAGAGGGAATCATTGATCGGCTACCTCCTACACATCCTCCATTGGAGATCGAGCCTGCAACCCAGGCATGTGCCTTGACCACTGAGCCACACTGGCCCCGGCAACGCTTCCATATTTTAAAGAGAAGTTACATACCCCTAGTACTTTAGATTTTGGGTGAACACATGTTTCCAGAGCTTCTTATATATTCCTCTTTTACTGGCAGTTTTAATTGCTTAGTTCTATTAGCCTTGGCAGGAAAAAATCCTATCTGTATTTATAGCTTTTGAGCCTCTGTTTTATCCCGCTTTGACGAGGGATAAGAGAATGTCCACCTGTCCAGCTTTCAAAAGGTGAGGGAGACTGCTTTACCCTCATCCTCACTCTACCCCCCCTTGTTATTTTACATCGAGTGATCCTGCCCCCCATTTTAAAAAGATAAGTTGTTTTTAAAATATGTTCCCGCTTGCTTCTGGTTTTGTCAGTGAAAATGGTCTGGTAAAATTAAATTTATTTATTTTGCCTTAAGTTAACTACAATACATATACAGGGTGGGGAAAAAGTAGGTTTACAGTTGTGAGTATGCGAAACATAGAGTTTATTCTTGAATTAATTGTTATTTATTAATTATTGTACTATTTTCCATTTGAACAACTGTAAACCTACTTTTGCCCCTCCCTGTATTATGTATTGTCTGTATTATGGTGATTTTTACTGTGTAGTGTTCAGATTGAGGTGGCTTAGAAGCAACTTTGAAAGTTGACTTCTCAAGGAATTTTACAAGGAAAGTATAATACATGAATATGTAATTAGAACCCTATTTCTTTTCAAGGAATATTAGGACAACCCAGCATTTCCATGTGTTTGATTCTAAAAAGACTATTAGCTTATTGTAACTGTCGTAATGTACACATAGTTCTAGATGCATTTAGTTACATTTCATTCTGACTCCAAACATGACGGAATTCTCTGGAGACTACATGATGCAGAAGAGAATAATATCGCTTCCATTTTAATTGCAAAGTAACAAAGCTTTTTCCACTTCGCAACTTTTGTGGACCGTGTGCTAGCATTAGCCAATGGAAATTTTTGCAATGATGGAAATGCTTTATTTTTGCACTGTCTACATATGGTATGCGGCTTCCTTATTGGACAGAGTAGGTCTAGATTTTGGAGTTAAGTTCCCCCCCCCCCCCTGCCATTCCCTAGCTGTGTAGCTCTGACTGATTTCAGAAGGCTGATTCCTTTGGGCAGGCACAGCTCCTCACTCAGGCAGGCAGCTGGAAACGTGGTGCAGCGTTTGCTAGATCCACAGAGCCAGACCCCTGGGGCTGTGGACCTTGATTGCTGAAACAGGAGAAAACCCTGGTTCCACTCCCTGAAGAAGTCTCCCCAGTCAAAGTGGGGCCCATTCCCTCTCTTGCCGCGCCCCCCCTCCCCCCAAGTTACAAATCAATACTAAGAGCCTTGGCTAGTGACAAGGAAATTCTTCATGTTAGAATTCTCTCTGTACCCAGATCTTTTAAAACTGGACTTTTGTTCTTCCCTACTCAGGAGGCCATGAACTAGCCAGTGGATTATTTATTTTGCTTACTGATTTGTTATTATTACTTCTTAAAACACACACACACACACACACACACACACACACACACACACACATTATATAAGGGAGAGGAAACATGGATGAGAGAGAAACATTGATTGGCTGCCTTCTGTTCACCCGCTCCTGTTCGAGCTTGCAGTCCAGGCATGTGCCTGACCCAAAACCGAACCTGTGATCTCTTGGTTCATGGGTTGACGCTCAGCCACTGAGCCCCACTGGCTGGCTGGCATGCTTACTGATTTATGAAAAAAAATTTTAGCACGAAACTTCTGAAAGTGCAGGGAGGAAGGGAGAAGAGTGGATCACTGGTTATTTCAGAAAACAGAGCGGCACAATACAGGGTCTCCCCCACTGCTCTCATCGGTCCCCGCCCTTTCTCCTGGAAAACGAGGCCGAGTGGGAGAGGTCTGAACTTTCTTACTTCTGGCTTTTCCTTTTCGGCTAGCAAAGCATTCACTGAACACTGCTTTGAGCTTCATCTTCACTGTTCTTAACAGGTACTGCTCCCAGGCTCTTATAAATGGCTGGCTGTGATTCTTGGTTTCAGAGCCATTTTGAGTTTCGTCTTCTTGTGTGTCTTCATGTGTGCTTTAACTGGAAATTGGGTGGAGAAGTGGCGAGGGCTGATGTCATCTTTATTCAGAAGTCAGTTTATGACCAGTTGCAAGATTTATTGATTTAATCACAGCTGAGAGTCTAGTGAAATGTCTCTGGGCTGCACTGAATGATTTTAGACATTCACATTTTTTTTTTTTTTAGGCTTTCATGTTTTCTGAGAAGATTGATACGGCCACACAGAGAATCATTTAGTGTAAAGGAATTATCTTTTGACAGAACAAATTTTATTGCCAAATGATGTCAACTCTGGGTCCACATCTCTCCTCTTTAACTGTATAATTTAATAACATAAAAAAACCCACATTTGTATGAATGAGATATTGCTTTTCCAGTAGAGCTATCCTATGACCTTATGCTCACGAGCAGGAAATGAGTGTAAGAAGCCTCAGACCTACTGGCCAGTCTTTTTCTTAAAGGAAGCTTGCTATTGACTTTGTCAAAGCTAAAGCTGTTGCTTTTGGCAAACACCTTCACCATTCAGATGGGCAGCATTAATGAGCTTCATTCCAGGGGTTAATTCCTATAATGATGTGGTGGGTACATTTCGCAGCTCTCTTGTTCTTGTGGACACACAGTGAGAAGGAATCCTGATAAAAAATAACATGTCCTTAGTAGCTTCAAAAAATTGATGTATACCATTATATTCCTTTCAGATGTACAACATGGTTCGATTATTTGTATATATTGTGAAATGATCACCACAATAAGTCTGGTAAACATCCATCACCACAAATAGTTACATTTTTTTTCTTAGTAATGAGAACTTTTAAGATCTATTCTCTTAGTGACTTTCCAATATACAATGCAGTATTCACTATAGTCACATTTATAGTTACAGTTAAAGTCTGTATTGAATAATTCAAAAGCTTCTTCCTAAGGAATGTTCTGGCAACTCTCATAATTGGATAAGTGAAGAGACTCCCCAATTTGGATTACAGTCTAATGTATTTTGATTTTTTAAAGAAAATGCCAAATTTTCTTTTTGTGTCTGATATCAAAAGCACATGAAACTGCTTTTTCATCAACAGCACGGAAAACTTAAGACTCTTATCTGAGCTTTCAGTCGAATTACCTACCTTCCAGTTGAACCAAAGGCCGTTTGAGACAACAGGCTATTACACCAACAGTCCACTGAGTGGTTCTCAGAGTGTTGTGCACAGACCAGCAACACCAGCAGCGTCCCTGAGAACTTGTGAGTAAGTACAGATTCTCAGGTCAATGCCAGACCTCCTGAACAGAAACTCAGTGGGGTGAGGCTCCGCCATCTGTATCTGAACAAGCCCGCCAGTGAATTCTGGATGCTGCATGCTGCAGACTAAGAACCACTGATCTGACACAGCAGTTACCACATTTACATTTCAACCTAAGCTCACTTTGGACACATTCAAATACAGGTTCTTGGTTTCCATTCACATAGTCCGATTCAAGAGTGATTTAGTTGGGCCCAGGAATCAGTGGCCCTGCTGTTGACCTGTGGGTTTGTCACATGTGGCCTTTATTATGTTGAGGTTATAGTCATTCATAATTTTTACCATGAAAGGATGTCTAATTTTGTCAAATGCTCTTCCTATAGCTCTTGAGAGAGAGGGTCATATAATTTTTATCTCTTATTAATATGGTGTATCATGTTTACTGATGTACATATGTTGAAGCTTCCTTGCACTCCAGAGATAAATCCTACTTGATAGTGGTGTATGGTTCATTGAATGCTGTGATCTAACTCTCTGTTTTGCTAGAATTTTGTTGAGGATTTTTACATTGTATTCATCAGGATTATTGACCTGTAGTTTTTTCATTGTGCCCTTCTCTGGCTTTGATATCAGGGTAGCACTAGACTAGTCAAATGAGTTTGGGCATGTTCCTTCCTCTTCAATATTTTTGAATAGTTGGGAAGGATTGGCATTAATTTTTCTTTAAATGTCTGATAGAATTCATTAGTGAAACTCTCTGGTTCTAGTCTCTTTTTTTTTGGGTAGTTTTGGTTACTGTTTCAATCTACTTGTTGTCTTTGCATTTTTATTTCTGATTCAGTCTTTGCATGTTGTACAGTTTTAGAAATTTATTTATATCTCCTAGATTATCCAACTTGTTGACAAAAAGTTGTTCATAATCACGACTCTTGTTTTTTTATAACTTTCTGTAACTTGTTTGGAAATGAACTTAGTCCAAAAACTAAGTAAGTGATGGACTATCTTGCCCTAGCCAGTTTGGCCCAGTAGATAGAGCATCTGCCTGTGGACCGAAGGGTTCTGGGTTCAGTTTCGGTCAAGGGCACGTACCTTAGTTGCAGATTCCTCCCAGGCCTGGGCTCTGGTCAGGGTTTGTGCAGGAAGCAACTAATTGATGTGTTTCTCTCACATTGGTGTTTCTCTCTGTCTTTCCCTTTCTCTTCTACACTTCCTTAAAAAAAAATCAATGGAAAATATCCTTGGGTAAGGATTAAAAAAAAAAAAAGAAAAAAAGATGGACTATCTGCCCTTTGCCTTGAAATGAGCTTTGTGTTTGAAGAACCTTTCCCAGCTCTGGGTTAGGGTCTCTTTCTGTCTTCCTCCATAGGATGGACACATCACAATCGTCAGTAGCCTGGCTGTGAAAGAGTTAACGTTTCCCATTACCAGGCACTGACATAGGCAGTCGGGGAAATCTGGTTCATTTTGTTTCAAAATACACCATACCTCAAGTAAGTACAAACAGCTGTGATGCAGGACTGGAGCCAAAAGAAATCAGTGTGGTGCTATGAACTCCAACTGAGGAGAGTTCATGTAACATGGATCAGAGATCAAGGCTCCAAAATGAAACCATCAGGGCCCACCAGGAGAAGGGTCCTTGCTCGTCACCCCAGTCACCACCCCAGCTGCCACCCAAAGAAACTGGGGCTGTTCTCCAGGGAGGTGGCCTTCTCCCTTTTTCCTTCGGAGCTACTCCTCTGCCATGGATGGAGCTCACTGCGTCGTTTCTTGGAGCCCAGAACTCCAGGAGTGTGACATGGAGAAGTCTTAGAATAGAGAGGAAGTATAGATATGCTGCCTGCTTATTCGCCTTAAAGCAACAATCCCTTGAAGCCCAGCCCTACAACACATGCTCCTTCCTTTTCAAGCCTCAGGAAATTCCTGGTAGAAACTGCTTCTACTGAGGCTCTTTGGCTGTTCCTCCTTCTCCCAGATTTTTCTTTTTCTTTTTTTTAGTTAATATCGGTTCAGTGAAATTTTGTTTTCTTTTTGATTTCTTTTAAACCAGAATTGCCTTTCCAATCTTATCATGCCTTATCCATCTCGGTGGGGACCCATATCATCCCTTTCCACACCCATCAGACGTTTTGTGTATGACAGTCTCCAACCTCCACATGTTTGGATCCCCACTGGGATTTTCTGGACATCCAGCCATTAATTAGTCCGAAAGACAACATCGTTCAGGCTAATGGTTATATGGTCACAGGTCTTTCAAGTGGTGCCTCCCAGCTGCCTTGAGGTCCCCGATTGGTTTTTTTTTGGGGGACGTCTCAGGCACGGGAGCTTGTGGCCACTTGGTGGTTTTACTCACTCTTCTCAGTTTATAAAAAGGCTTCTTTCCTTTCCATTCCTTTGCTGCTTCTGTGATCAACAGCTTCAGCAATCATTTTTAAAAGCTATCCCCTTTTAAGTTTAAAACCCTTTTATAAAAGGAAAAAAAAAAAAGGAGTTAGAATACCTTTCACAAAAGTTAGGGAAAGGCCCCTTTTTCTGTTTGTTTTCATAGTTACTAAATCATGGTGAATGGAGAGGAGTCATTGAATTCCCTTTGCTTCACATTCCTCATTTCCCCAACAGGGGTGATAATGTTTGAAATGTTACTCCTGGACCTGTTCTATGAATGAATGGGGCCAGCCTTTGCTTACTGACCCCTCAAGCTGGCAGCAGCATGTATGTGAATCTCAGGAAGCTATGGTATTTACATATCCACAACCCAGCTGGGGATAATTCATCCTCTAGCACAATACTAATTTTCTTCAGATTCCCCTCCGAACTTACTGTTTTAAAGAGACATTGCCATGAGGGACTTCATGGAGGGAAAGTACTGTATATTGGGAGCAGGAAAGGAAATGAAATTAAGTGCCTCATCATTTTTCCCATGGCAAAGCAGATACTGGGATGGAATTTAACAGGTATAACTCCTTCCCCTCCCCCCTCAAAACTTTGGGCAGATGTTCACTTGTCTGGACTTAGGATGTACACTGATTATTATTTTTTTTTAAAGCCAACTTATTAGAGATTAGCGGAGGAAAACTAGGTTTCTTATTTGGCTCTTGGATTTTTTGAAAATAAACAAAACGTTCATATTTTGAATAGCGCATTGTGGGCCAAACAACATCTGGAAGAGATTATTCTCACTGCAGGCAGAAGAACTTTCAAAACCGGAGAACACAGTACCTTTTCTCAGTTCCTTCCCTTAATGTCCTGCAAACGGAAGAAGCTGATCTCTTCTGCCTTTGTCTTTGTTTTATTCGATGCAAATGCACCTCTCCCTTAGCTTTTGGAAACAGCACAACGCGATGGTGAGGTGCTGCCTGCATTGCTTACTGTGGTCCCGACTTCTCCTTTTTCCAAAGACCTACTTGACTTTTGGCAACATGCCTCTTACACGCTGCCATTTGTCTGAGGCCTCTTTTCCTGTCTTCTCCGAAATCAGGCACATGTGTTGGTCATGTATTTTGTAACAGTGACTTCTAACTAGATTAAAACATTTCTTTTCAATTAAATGTATTCTCGGGCATGTCTGTGCTTACAATTAGTAGTGACACATGAACACAGCCTTCGACTGAGACACAGGGCCCTCTTCTCTGGCCCCTGCGCCTCCCCGGCACTTCCCCCACGCCTTCTCCTCTCTCAAATTCACAGAAAAGTTGCCAGTGCAGAAGTACCAGGAACCTTTTATCTCACCAAGCCATTAAGAATGAATTGCTGACGCTGCCCTCACACCCTCGAATACTTAATAATGTATTTCCTGCGGACAAGGATGTGCTTCCACGCAATCACAAAACCACCGCCAGAATGAGGAAGTTAACATCACTGTCTTACTATCCGCTAGTTTTCAGATCCCAGTCACCTTTCCCCCTGTCGTCTCGGTAATATCCTTTACGGCTAAGGGTCCAGTCCAGGATCTTGCGTTGCATTTATCATGTCTCTTGTTATTCCCCTTTCATGAGAAACAGTTTCCCAGTTTATTTTCTTTGTGATCTTGATGTTTTTGAAGACTATAGTACACTTATTTTGTAGAACGTCTCTTAATCTGAATTCAGTCAAAAGGAGACATGTTTGACCCATGTTTTCTTTTGATGGAATCCAAATTTTGAAACCTGAGCAGGAGTATCTCGGAAGGGATGCTGCCTTCTTCTCATTGCATCCGATCAGGTGGTCCACAATGCCAATTTGTCCCAATTTCCCGAGAGGTTTTACTTTGATCACTTGGTTATGGTGGTGTCTTCCAGACTTCTCCGCTATAAAGTTACAATTTTGTTCTTTGCAATTAATAAGAATGATGTCGGGACATATTTGAGTCTATGTGAATGTTCCTTTTTTTTTTTTTTTTAGATTTTTATTATTTATGTTAAAATGAACTCGTGAATTTCTTTTATCCAAAGGGTTACAGATGTGTTCTTTCATTTATTTTGAAGGTCAAAATTTTCCATTTAGGCCAGGGGACACCTTTCAGGCTAGTTTCCATGTCCTTTTAACACGTCTCCTTAATTCTTTGAGTGGTGTCTTACTTTCTATCATAAGATGTACCTCTCTTGCCCCAGCTCTGGAAAAAGCATTTCTCCAAAGAGCCTGGTTCCGTACAGTCGAGAATGGTATTAAGAGACCAGGACCTAAGTGCTAGGATACTTGTTTTTGAGGTGTCACTACTGCCTGGCCTCCTACTGTATACATGCACACACACACACTCTGACACCGATTTTGATTTCTATAGCTTTTGAAAACCACAAGTCCCTAGCTCTTTCTCTCACCTCGTTCTTTCTCTCTTTTTTAAGCCTCACCAGAGGATATTTTTTAATTGATTTTTAGAGAGAGTGGAAGAGAGAGGTAAAGACAGAGAGAAACATCAATGTGAGAGAAACACATAGATTGTTGGTCCGCAGGCTGACACTCTACCCACTGAGCCAAACCAGCTAGGTATCTCCCATCTCTTGGATGCACCTACATCTTCGGGCGCTAACAAGTGCTTTGGTTACCTGCTGGTAGGGACATTCTCCTTCTCTCATTTAATCTATAGCACTCACATTTGGCTGTCCTTGTACTGTTACAAACACATGATTTTATATATACTAGTATATTAGAGTTAGTGGTCAGATTTCCTTACAAGTCAGTGTTTTCCATTCAAGGAGAAGGTTCTTTAAATATTGTACTTAAAGAAATCTATAATACAGCATTTTTCTTTATTATAAGACTTATGCTTTCTTTTAAATTTTTTTGAGAACATATCTAAACTACACATATAAAGTGTACAATTGGTTTGTTTTGACCTTTTATCTTTCATTTTAAAAAAAAATATGTTTTATTGATTTTTTTACAGAGAGGAAGAGAGAGGGATAGAGAGTTAGAAACATCAATGAGAGAGAATCATTGATCAGCTGCCTCTTGCACACCCCCTACTGGGGATGTGCCCGCAACCAAGGTACGTGCCCTTGACCAGAATCGAACCTGGGACCTTTCAGTCTGCAGGCCAATGCTCTATTCACTGAGCCAAACCGGTTTCAGCTATGTATATACCTTTTAAATGATCACCATAGTCAAGGTAGTGAGCACATAAATCTGCCTTCACATTTCCTCCTGTGCCTTTGAAGTTGTTCCCTTTTGTTGCCCTGGCCTCCCCTATTGTCCTTGTCATATATTTCCATCAGATTCAATTTTTATTGTGTCTGATGGACTTTTTGACATTTCTTGTTAGTCCAAAGTCTGTTTATGATCAATTATTTCAGCATTTTTATGTTTGAAAATATTTTTAATTTACTTTTGTTTTTGAAAAAAAATTTCCCTGATTATATTGTAGTGTTCTAGATTGCTAGGGTTATTTTTCCCATTACTTTAAAAATGTTGATCCCTTTCTTTTTGCTTGCATTATTTTTGATGAGAAATCTGTCATCCTCATCCTTGTTTTTCTCTATACCACAATGTTTTAAAAAAAAACTCTGGCAAGTTTAAATATTTTGTTATTATTATATTTTGATAAATTTGATTATGATGTGCCCTTGTGCACTTTTGTTTCTTGTACTTGTCATTCATGAAGGTTGTTGAATTTTTCAGTATATTTTTTTTATTAAATTTTGATCTTTATTTTTCAAATATTTTTTTCTGGCCTCCTTTTTACATGTATATTAATCCACTTGAAAATTCTCCACATTTCACTGATGTTCTTTTATTTTTTTTTCCTATTAATTTTTTTTCTCTCAGTGTTCCATTTTGTCTAGTTTCTACTTTTGTCACTTCACCTTTCCTGCTTCTTTGCTTGACTGGTAATCATAGATTGGATGCCAGACTGTGAACTGTACCTTGTTGGATGTTGGATATTTCTGTGTTCTTATAAATATTCTCAAGCTTTGTTTTGAGTCACAGTCAGTTATTTGGAAACAATTTAATCTTTCTAGGTCTTGCTTTTAAAATTCGTTCAGTGGGATAAACTTACTGTTTAGTCTAGGGCTAATTATTCCCCACTACTGAGGCAAGATGCTTCTCAGCGCTCTGCCCAATATCCCGTGAATTACAGGGTTTTCCAGCCTTGCTGATGAAAATAGAAACTATTCAGATGGCTGTCACTTAAGCCTCTAACGGTTTCCTCATGTGCCTTCTCTGACCAGTTCTCTGTTGTATACTCAAGGTGGACCCTGCAGATCTTTAGGGTTTTCTGTCTTTTCAGTCTACTTCCTTGCGATACTCTGAACTCTAGCTGCCTTCAGCTTCTTGGGTTCTCAGACCAGCCTTTCACCTCAGTAAATTCCCTGGGTTCCACCAGAATGTCTCCTGGCCTGGACACTCTTGTGACAGGAAGCTGGGGCAATTATAGGGCCCACATTGGTCTTTTCCCATTTCTTAGGGAACATTGTCCTTCATTACACACACAGATACACACACACACTGTATTCCAGAAAGATGATAACTGTTGCATCAACAATGGAAATAAATTTGAGTGCCTATTTTCCTATGTCCTGGCAAGCGCATCTGAAAACTATCTTTCAAGCATAACTTTCTTGTGTCCTAAGTGCAGTTTTAAACCACCATTCTTCAGTTCAAACACTCAGAATTGATTTTGACCTATACTCTCAAAGGTACTTGAAGTTTCAGCTACTCGAAATGGTAAGGAAAGAAGCCTCTGTCCACAGACCCCTTTGCTGTTAAAAAAAAAAAAAAGTTATATTGGATTCCTTTTCTTATGACAGTGATAGACTCCTATATTCTCAACACATTGCCTCAACCCTATGTGCTTTCTTCCCTCCTTCTCTTCCTTTCATCTCCACCAACATGTGGTAATACATTTGTATTACTCCTATTCTACACCACTTGGGAAATAGCTTAAAAACACACACTTTAGAAACATACACTTGCTCTTAGAAGGCAATAGCTTCCAAGACTCCTCCATTGGCCATGGTTGTCAGCGTCTGGCTTGGCCTGGGGCTTCCTCATAGAGGCTGAACTTTTCTTTTTCCTGAAACCTCAGGACTGCAAATGCTCAGCGTGGCTCAGAGGGTCCCTCGTCAAGCATTCCTCGATAAAAATATATCCACCCGATGCTTCAGGGATCTCCTCCCTTAGGTGAAACTCTTAATAGCTATTAGTCTTTGCAGTGTTGTGCGCCCCCTATGCAAATGGTGGAGGGTCATGCCTGCGGATACTAAGATGATCCAGAGTTTAGACATTGTGAGTCTCTGGCAATAGAAATAAAAGGGCAGTAGTAGGTCTGTCTCCTAAACAAAGTATAATTTTTCTAACTGTCCTACCTGTCAAGAGGATTTTCTCAATCCTTTTATTTGACTCTGTTTCTTAGTGTCCATCATTCCTTCTTTCCTTGTTCTGTCCCTTTGTGATTGAGCACGCTCCCTGAGTTCATTTTTTTCTCACTCAGAAATCTGTAATGCCAACTCATTCCCGATCCACTATTCCTAAACTATGGATTTCCCCCATTTTGTAAGCAATATAACACAAAGTAGTTTAAGACCAAAACCATTAAGAGTATTGTCAATAAGTCTTTGCCCTAGGAGTGACGTGTCTTACAATTCCTAGTTATTTTGATAAGTTTCAGGATAACTTCTCTCCCAAGTGGGAACACTTCCAAAGTGAAAACTGGCTCTCTACATTTTGGCTCAGTGGATAGAGCATCGGCCTGCGGACTGAAGGGTCCAGGTTTCGATTCCGGCCAAGGGCACAAGCCCCGGTTGCGGGCTTGATCCCCAGAAGGGGGTGTGTAGGAGGAGGAAGCTGATCAATGATGCTCTCTCATCATTGATGTTCTGTCTCTCTCTCTCCATCTTCCTTCCTCTCTGAAATCAATAAAAAATATTTTTTAAAAGAGGAAAACTATATACCTGTCAATTCAGTTTTTGAAATCAGGACAATGGACTTTATTTAAATAATTTTGGCCAGTTTTGTCAGTCTGTAGGTTACTGGACTCTGAACTGATAAAATATATGTAAAACGGTGTGATTGTGGTGCTTGAGTTTCTCTGTCTGCAGGCAGCATGAGCAGGATGGGCTAGCTGTATTCCTTCCTTTATTTTTATTTTTATTTTTTAAATATATTTTATTGGTTTTTACAGAGAGGAAGGGAGAGGAAAAGAGAGTCAATGAGAGAGAAACATCAATTAGCTGCCTCCTGCAAACCCCCTACTGGGGGTGTGCCCACAACCAAGGTATAAGCCCTTGATTAGAATCGAACCTGGGACCTTTCAGTCTGCAAGCCAATGCTTTATCCACTGAGCCAAATCAGTTAGGGCTGTATTCCTTCCTTTAAATGCATCAGTTTAATGTCATAGAGAAAGAATGATAGAGTTTTTAAACCAAATGTACAATAGAATAAAAGGTCTGATTGAAATGCCTTGCTTGTGTGGCTAAGCTGGTTGGGTGTCATCCTGGGCACTGAAAGGTTGCGGTTCAATTCTGGGTCAGGGCACATGCCCAGGTTGTGGGATAGATTCCCAGTGGGGGTGTGCAGGAGGCAACCCATCGATGTTTCTCTCTCACTGATAAATATGTGTAAAACGGTGTGATTGTGGTGCTTGAGTTTCTCTCTCCTTCTCCCTTCTTCTCTCTCTAAAAATCAATAAAAATATCTTTAAAAAAAAACCCAAAAGAAAAATGAACCATCTTTCACCAGACGGTAAGTAAATTAAAAAAAAAAAAAAAAAGCTGGAGAAGCAAATGGAAAAACTGATTCTGTATGTGGAGAAGGAAAGATTTAAGGACATGAAATACATTGTCTTCTGTGAGTATACTGAAGCAAGATCTTGGCTGCCACAAGTAGAGTTGGTATTTAAAAACAAAACATGAGGAAATTATTTGATTTCTCCAGTGCCTTTCTGATTTCTTTGTTCTCACTCTGCATGTGAAGCAAATGGGCTCTGACAGTGGTCCCAGCTTTCTGCATTCCAGCTGGACCCTTGCCTTCGTGGTTTCCCGGGAAGCAGTGGCGAGGGAGGGGGCTCAGGTAGAAAATGTGGCGTGGCTGTTCCTTGGTCACCCTTTCCACCCCTTTCTCCTCCTTTTTGGTTTTCAAAGCCTGAAATTCTCTTTTAGACATAAAACGGTATTGACTGACTTCTTTTTCCAAAGGTGAAGCATTTTCTCCCTTTTCTGACCGTTCCCTACAGTTTTTATCTTAGTTCACTACACATATACAGATGTGGGCAAAAAGTAGGTTTACAGTTGTGAGTACATGAGAGTTTATTCTTGTATTATTATTATTGATCAGTTATCGTGTTATTTTCCATATGAACAACTGTAAACCTACTTTTGCCCACCCCTGTGTATCCAAGGGCACAGCTACTCTGCCAGGGTTCCTCTGTGAGTCTCCTTACCTGTCATCCATGGGTCTCCATTCACAGTGAGGCCAGAGTTCCCTTGGTTTTTCTGCGGTATTGACATCCTGTTCCGGTATCACTTGCCTTCCTTTTCCTGAGTTTCTTCCCTGTTTTGCTCAAGAGCATCCTCCAATAGAATTAGGAGTTGTAAGTCACATTCCTCATTGCTCCATTGTCTCCTGGCTTCCAGGCTGCTCTTGAGAAGTCTAGAGATTGATTCCCAATTTTTTTGTGTATGAGCTCCTCCACACACACAAAAAGCTTAGCGGATTTTTTGAAAATATCGAGTGTAGCCGAAACCAGTTTGGCTCAGTGGATAGAGCGTTGGCCTGCAGACTCAAGGGTCCCAGGTTCGATTTGGATCAAGGGCATGTACCTTTGTTGCGGGCACACCCCCTACTGGCAGCTGATCGATGTTTCTCTCCCATTGATGTTCCTCTCTATCCCTCTCTGTAAAAAAAATCAATAAAATATATTTAAAAAAATAAGGAGTGTAAAAAGAAACAAGAAGAAAAATAAACCTCAGGATGGTGTGCTTATGGGAGTGTACTAATATAATGGAGGTGGGCACTTCCTAGACCTTGACACTCAACAGATATGACTTCCCTACTTTAGAAAATGTTTTGAGTTAGCGATTTGATTTGTCCTTCTTTTGGTCCTTTATTCTTATCTTCTAGAATTGCTCTGATTTGGCTGTTCAATCTCCTGGACTAGCCCTCTAGCTTTCTGCTCTACCTTCTGGATTTTTACATTTGGAACTACATATTCCAACCCTTCTACTGAACTTCAGATGATCGATTTTTAAGCATTTTGTTTTTGTTTCATGGGTCAATGACTTCTTCCTGATGTGACTATTTTTAAGTCTTTTCATCTGGTGGGATTCCGGAGAGAAGTATCTTCCAGCCTCAGGCCTCAAATGGTAGGAGGCTGGCTTTAGATGCTAGTTAGTCTGGTAGCGAGAAGAGATACTAAGAAAGTTGAGTTATAGCACTGGCCTTTTTATATTTCATTGTTTTATTCTTCTACTTTTGGGGTTCAGGATTTTTCCTTTCTTTTTCTTTTTTTTCCTGCTAGACTACAGAGCTCCCTGCAGCAAATTTCAAGTCTGAAATGTTTTCTTATTTAATGTAAATGGCTCTATATATGTGCAACACTTTCCGAAATTTTGAGGATAAATGTATCCTTTTCAGGTTTCAGCATTGATGGTTTCTTCTTTCCTCCCTTAGTACTTTTTGTCCATCTATTCTATTTTGGTGATGGAAGCCTTTAAAATCTTTATCCATGTAGCTCCTTCCCCTAATCCTCTAAGCTCTGCTTTATCTTCTGTTTCACTAATACCATTTTTAGTTTGATTTTTAAAAATTTTTAAAATTTTTAAAAATCTGTTTACTGCTTTATCAACTGCCTTCATGATTCAGATGTTTTTCTCTTTTGGTTAATGCAGACTCATTTCTGATATCCATTAAAAAACAAACAAACCACCCAACATATTTTTATTGATTTCAGAGAGGAAGAGGGGAGATAGAAACATCAATGATGAGAGAGAATCACTGATTGGCTGCCTCCTGCATGCCCCCCACTGGAAATCGAGCCCACAACCCAGGCATGTGCCCTGACTGGGAATCAAACCGTGACCTCCTGGTTCATAGGTCAACACTCAACCACTGAACCACACCAGCCAGGCTCATCTATTTGTTACGTTTCCTTTTATGTAGTTCACTTATTTCTTAAGTAAATATTTGCTCTGCTTCTAGAGTCTTCCCATCCCTGGAACCGTAGTATTTTTCATTTGCCTGGTGGATTTTTCTGTTTCTTATCCTTACAGGGAAAAGCCTATGCATATTCAGTGGCGGGTATTGCCCTGTGTTCTTTCAAGAGACTGAAATGAGTCACTGTTTGACTCACGTCCCGATGAAAAGAAAAGGTTAGATTTATAGGAGATTAATTTGCAAATTGGAAACCCATCTTCCTGTGAGACCTGGAGAAGGAGCCAGCGTCAGCTGCAGGAGTAATCAGAATGAAGACTGCCTCTCCACCAGAGACTCTCTCTCGGGCGTTTTGGTGTGGCCCTCGGTCATTAGCTAGGTTATTGTCACTTGGCATGGCTGCCCCTATCAGAAGCCAGCTAGTAGTGTCTGTCCCCCGTTCCTCTACCCCCCACCCCATCACGTGTTTTCTTGTGCAGTCATCATGACCACATGTAAATGAGAAGTAAGTGCAGCTAGAGATTACTTGCTCGGCTGGAGCCAGGAACCCTTTTAAGGAGTGAGTGTATTTTAAATGCACTCCACCTCTCCCTGGCTTTGTTCCCTGCCGCCTGCAGCCTGCTGCACTGGGAGGAGCAGTATGAATCTACTGGGGTCTCTCTCATTTGCTGATTTCTGTTCTGAGCTTCACACGAAGGTGATGTTGCGCCTTAGTCCTTCTGTCAACCTCCCATGCTGATTTTTTTTTCTATTCTAGGGGGTTTGCAACAGTAGGTTTACAGTTGTGAGTACACGAAACAGAGCTTATTCTTCTATTACTATTTATTTTTGTGTTATAATTTTTTTTTCATATGGATAACTAGAAACCTACTTTTGCCTATCTCTGTGTTCCTGGAAATTTAAGCAATAGTAGGGATTCATCGTTGGCTTCTAAGGCTGATTAAGGATATTCCTTATTCTTATTTTTTTAGTAATCTGGCACAGAGGAATGAGCCTACGTAGCTTTCTTATTTGTAAGTTGTGTTTTATATATCCATTTTGGATGGTAGGGAAGGATGTTGAGGTAGTTCATATCCAGTGACACCAGGGGAATGAATGAATGGGTAAGTAAATAAGTAAGGGATAAAGCTCATCTTTTGCAAATGGAGGGCATTAGAGGTAGTTTTGCGGTTTCCCAAAGAATGATATAGAGTAAAAGAGATGCCTAGAATGGTACGTGGAGGCAACTAGAGAAGAGAAGGGGGCAACAGGAATGAGCCGATAGTAGCTGGGGCTAGTGGGGCCCGCCCACACTGCTTTGTGGTTTCCTGCTGGAGCACAGTCTTGGAGCTCAAGCAAAGGAAACAGGGAGTTAGGTTGATGACAGATGGGAAGAACTTCAGGACAAGCATCCAGGTACTTGGAAGAGTTCAAGAGGGGTGTATTTCTTTAAAAATTCTGTGCAACTCTGCAGTTGACAGTTTGGGGCTCTGGGAAAGTAGGGACTAGAATGTCAAAGTAAAAGCTAGAGACCAAACAGCAGTATTACTCAGGGTATTGTCTTTTTTTTTGTCATTGTGTCTAGTTTTCCCATGATGTATTTATTTAGTTTTATAAATAAGTTGGAAAGTAAATAGGTTTCATAAATGTGACTTTAAGACTGCTTCCAAGAGAGAGCTAGTTATACCCTCTGAGGTAGTATTGCTTAGCTCTTGCATTTTCAGAGTTAAAAACAATACATCATTTTATAAAGGGCTCTTAGAACCTTTTTACGGTATTCAACGAAAGCCTCAAAACCAGATATGCTTCAGGGGGAGGCAGTTAATCTTCTTCCTTATTTTCTCTTTGAAGATATGAAACGAATAATCTGTTATTTACTCTCTATCTCAAGGACACGTAACATAAATCAAAACTAGGGACCCCTCTTGAAAACTTTGTCTAGATGAGAGCAGTAGAGTGTCTGTTTCAGGGTTTGGGGGAGACAGAGAAGAGTCTGCAGGACAGCTGACTTCCATCCTGCGTTCTTCAGGATTGCCTGCAAGCGGTACTTAAAGGAATTCGAAGCGCGTCCTCTCATTTGTTGTTCCCTTGAAGGGTTCGTCTATGGAAAATGCATGGGCCCTGGAGAGGATCCTGGGTCAGGGCTCAGCTCCTCATTTCTGGCTGTTGTGACTCTGGGCACGTTGCACCACCTCTCAGAGCCTCGGGCCCCCCATTTGTGAAGTGTGTTAACACGGTCCGCCTCACACGGTCTGTGACATGACCCGTCCGGTGCTCAGCCTCTAGTTAGGGTGTCAGTAACCCCTACTCTCCTCTCCCCACTTGGTTGTCAGCAATGCTGCCATGTGGTGTATATGCCCATCAATTTCGATATCCCGTTCCATACTGCAGTCTAGGTGCCCAGGATTCACCGTTTGGGCAACTCCATATGCTCTGAATACAGGGTGGGGCATAAGTAGGTTTACAGTTGTGAGTACGAGAAACTTGGAGTTTATTCTTGTATTATTAGCTATTATTTATTGCGTTATTTTCCATATGAGCAACTGTAAAACTACTTTTGCCTCCCCCCTGTATTGAAAACATATTAAGATTATATAGCTTAAGGACAGCTTGGCAGAAATGATACTGGGTTGAGTGCACAGTATGTCTTACGAATGGAATCTCACCTTCCTGCTTGTTTTGGTTTTTGGTTGTCACGCTATTTATATATTCACCGGTGTACCCTCCATATGATAGAGCAAGGTAACTCGGATTGTAAATACGTGAAAAGGAGAAAAGGAAAAATGAAGGAGTAGGGGTGGGCACAAAGTGATGCCAGCTATAAGTTCAGTACAAATAGCACATCAGAGGGGTCCTATCATTTTCTCAGAGCAGCAGCATGACGGAGGAAAGGCGCTCCAATATATGTGTGCCTTTTTCCGGGCCGTTCATTTAAACTCACAGTGTGATAAAACACAGGTCTGCCCTCAACCCCCGGACTGTAGCTAAGGAGAAGGTCAGTGTTGAATGTTAATACCAAAACATCTCGACAGCTTTACTGCTACAGTTCTAAGCAATAAAGGCTAAGCGGCCCGGCCAGTGTGGCTCAGTGGTTAAGCATCAACCTACACATCAATCACAGTTGGATTCCTGGCTGGGGCACATGCCTGGGTTGCGGGCTCAATCCTCAGTGTGGGAGTGCGGGGTGTGCAGGAGGCAGCCGATCAGTGATTCTCTCTCATCATTGATGTTGCTATCTCTCCACCTCTCCCTTCGTCTCTGAAACCAATAAAAGTATATTAAAAAAAGAAGAAAGAAAGAAAAGCTAAAGCGACTGAAACTATAGTGTGAAGGATAATAAACAAAGACAGGATACAAATCAAAATTTAAAGTTGGTAGAAATTGCTGCCAAACCCAGATTATTTCTTAGGAAAATGTCTGAGGCTCTGTGACTTGCTCAGCGTCCAGCCAATGCAGAGCGGTGCCAGTGGATTTGAGGCCAAACGACTTGATGTAAGCGTCCAACTTCACTGTTCCTACTGCCCAAGACTTGGGTCTTGTGATCCTGCTTCATTACTCTCAGTATTAATAAAAGTATCATTTTCTAATAGTTTACCAGAGTTCAGGTATCTTGCATGCTAGTGAAACTAGAAAGTGTATTTTCAGTCAAAAGATTCCTGAAGCCGGGCTGTGTATTTTTATTCATTATACCCTTAGTTCACTGCAAATGCTCAACAAATACATTTTGAATAAAAGAGTATTGGTAGTTGTGTCCTAGCCGGTTTAGCTCAGTGGATAGACCATCAGCCTGTGGACCAAAAGGTCCTGGGTTTGATTCTGGTTAAGGGCATGTGCCTCCGTTGCAGGGTCGATCCCTGGCTGTGGTTGGGGTGTATGTGGGAGGCAACCAATAGATGTGTCTTCTCACATCTATGTTTCTCTCTCTGTCTCTCCCCTCTCCCCTTCCACTTTCTAAACGTCAATGGAAAAATATCCCTGGGTGAGGATTAGCAAAAAACAACAAAACAAAACAAAACGAAAAGAATATGTTAGGTGGTATGCAAACAACATAAAAATGAAAAATTTTCTTAAAATTGAAGAATTAAAAACATTTTTTTTTAAAATGAAAAATTTTCCCTTCTGGGCTAAATTGCAAACATGGAAACAATGGCCTTAATCTTTGGACAGAATTTGGGCCATGCTCTCTACTGCTGGGAGTTTAACATCTTGTTGAGTTTTCTTTATAAACATCTAAATACTGAAAGATTTAGTTATACTTGATGCTTACCTAGCATCCCCTCTTTGAGGATGTCAAAGGATTTAAAAAGTGCACTTCTCCTCACACATGGGGAGGTCTGAGTTAGAAGCCCTCTCCACCCACGCGAGGACCTGCCTCATTCCTGTGGCTGCCTCCTGCGCCTCTGGGGTGCCTTCCTTTCTTTAATCATTCCTTGGGAAATGTAAACCCAGAACCATTCACCTTCTGTTTTCCACTGGAGTGGGAATGGTTGTTGGTCTAGTGCTGGTTCTGCCATTAATGAAACGTAGGGCTTAGTCCCTTCTCTCCTCCAGCGCCCCCCCCCCCCCCCCATGTTTTTAATCTGGTTAATGGGCAGGGGCTGATTTCTAAAACACTTGATGGTGTATTATCTCTGTCCTTTGTATGTAAACTATCAGCTCTCAGTTGTAGGCCACTCGATTACTTTATTGGTTAAAGACCGATGGCTTCTCCCGCTGGCCCATTCTCTCTGTCTTCACAAATAGACACTTAATCCCAAAACATCTAGGGAGCCTGCAGAGTTGGATTCAAACCTGTGAAAATACGTCAACGTAACAGGATTTGGACGAGTGGACTAAAAGTCTTGGAGTTGAGACGTTAGATGCTCTCTCCTGGATTCCTCTGTCCGTGAAGCTGGTAGTTGGCATTTGGTCTCAGGGATTTTTGCTTCCTCCGGCAAACGGTACTTCACTCCCATGTGATATTCCTCACAGGCTCACTGGGTTTTCCTGTTCTTTTCCAGGTCCACCGCTTCTCCTAGCATGACTGCGATCTGATCAGCAACCACGAGAATTTGACTCCTGTGTCTGGCGCCGTGGTGCTGGGGCCTGGTCACTGCCCACAACTACAGAGCCGCCATGGCGACCGCCTCCACGGCCACCCCTCTCATGTCACAGCCCCAGGTACGTGATTCCGACCAGCACGGGTTTGAGCGGATCCTCCTCTCGTTGGATATTTAAATTGAGCTTCAGAAGGCGTGTTTGACTGTGGGGATCCTTTGGTGGGTATTTGGAGAATAGTGCTTTTGTGGTCAGGTGCTCTGTAGTTCAAGAAGCAGCTGGAACAGGGAGCAAGTGATGTTAGTGAGCTGGTCTCGGTTTGTAGGGGGCTTGGTTTTCAGTGCTTAGGATGTTTGGTTATTACTATAGGCATCCGATTCCAAATCAAGACAGTCAGAAGTGAATCCTGAACCCTGCTTCTTTTTATGTCTGTTTTTTTTTTTTTTTTTTTTTTTTTTTTTTTTTAGGATTAAATGAAATATCTCAGAACAGATGTAATTGTATAGCCAGTTTTCTGAATGCTGTCTCATGGTCCTACTCCTATAATTATTACTATCACTTTGCCTTGACCTATTTAAGTAACTTTTTGAAAAGAAAATGCACTTCTAGAAACTTCTGAACAACAATAATATGAATTACTTTTTCTGTCCAATGAAGGACAGTAAGCCCGGCCAGCGTGGCTCAGTGGTTGAGCATCAACCTATGAACCAGGAGGTCATGGTTTGATTCCCAGTCAGGGCATATGCCAAGGTTTCGAGCTCAATTGCCAGTGTGGGGCATGCAGAAGGCAGCCGATCTGTTGATTCTCTGTCATCATTGATATTTCTATCTCTCCCTTTCCCTTTCTCTCTGCGGTCAATAAAACAATATATATATATTAAAAACAGAATTAAGGCAGGAACATTGTTTTTGTTCCAATTACTTCACAATCTGATCTATTCAGGTTTTAACTGGACTCTTTCAGTTTCAGCAAGCAGAGTGGCTCAATGGGGAAAGAGACTTTGGAGTTATTAGGCCTGAATTCACATACAATTGCACATAATAGGTGCTCGACATATGTAGTTTCTTGCCTGTTCTTCCTTCACCTCCTCCTCCTTCTAAAGTATGAATCCCCATCCCATGACAAGGTTAAAGAAAAAGAGGTACACCTTAAGAAAGAGCCATGTCCATTGAAATTTGACTCTTGATGATACAGAAAGTTATTCCCCACTTTTTTCACCCTATATTATTTCACAAGCTACTACATTTCAAGGAGGAGTGTTTGTCTGTGTAAGGGAGGGAAAGGAAGAAGGAGCCGGAACAAGGGACATTTTTATTTATTACTATGCCTTTTTTTTTTTTTTTTTTTTTTAAATCCTCTAAAACACTTTGGGATTTTATGGATAAAGTCCTTGCTGTTCTTTATAACATTTTAAAACTTTAGTATTACTTCCCAGGATTCTTAGTGCTATTTCTCGTAGATGTATTTCTCTTTCTGGTAAATGGGTCATTGTGTTTGTAACACTTCAATTCACCTTGTGTTTGGTTGCCATTCCCCTCAGCAGTGCTTTTGGTCCCTGAGAGACGTGGTCAATAGGTAAAACGATTCAGTACCTGCTACCCGAGTTCACCATTTCAAAGTGCACCGCAGCTGCTCCCACGCAATGGCTATTCTTAGCCTTCTGTGATGTTAGGCCCCTGTATAGGTTCCCCAACAAGGCATTTCAGCATCCCGGTCTTGCTTATGTCACATGTCAGCATTTCTGACAGCATCCTCTTATCTGCACACCTTCCCTCTGACACAAGCTACTATCAGTTGGTGAGTACTACAAGTATTTTTAAATGACTCATTTAATTAAAATGTTTACTACCAACCAAGGTAGAAAGAGGTCATATTTAATATAAATGCTTGGGGAAACGTGTACTCTTGTAAATTCTCTGTGGGAAAATAATTTGATGTAGTCACTCTAGGGGTAATTTGACGATATCTATTAAAAATTATATGCCTTTGCACATACCCTATTCTAAGCATTGTTTCTACATTAGAAAACACTTACACATGAGCCCAAGGAGATGTGCATAAAGAGATTCATTGAAGACTTAGTTGAAGGCCATATATCATATCTGACAATATGATAATGGAAGGGCTTAATAAATTTAAGGCATGCTGATAATGATTTAAATACCATGCAGCAGTTAAACATGACAAATATACAGGGTGGGAAAAGTAGTTTTACAGTTGTGAGGACACGAAACACAGAGTTTATTCTGTATTACTATTTATTAATTATTGTATTATTTTTCATACAAACAACTATAAACCTACTTTTGCCCACCCCTATATATCTTAATTCAGTGGTATCTCCTCAACATATCTGATGGAAGGAAAAGAAAGGAAGATGCAGAATAATGCTTACAGGAAAATATAATTAAAACTGAAAAAAAAAACACACACACACACACACACACAAAACAAAACCATTCACAAAAAGCTGTAAAACAAGACCATATGTTTTTAAGGACAAACATATGGCACATTAATGTAAATGCAAAGCAGAATGACTAGAACATACATTGTCAAAGGAATTGATATTGTCCCGATAAGGCAAAGATTGGATCTTGGGTGATGGAAAGTCCCCCTAAAGCTTAGCCCTACCTGAGGAAATCGTTTTCTTTTGTATTTAAGAATTTAAATTTAATGAAAACATTTTCTTTGAGAGTCACCAGTGTGTGTGTGTGTGTGTGGAGGGGAGATGTTGGACTAGAAGGATGCATAAGGCTCTCCAGCCATGCTGGTGGGCTCAGATCTCGGTAGTAGGAGTTACTCGCTCTCAGAGCCTCCATTTCCGCATCTGAAAAATGAGCATAATATTAATAAAACCAACTTGATACAGTCGTTTAGAAGATGTGTAAAACTTAGAACAGTATCTGGGACAGATTGCTCCATGCATCTCAGGATTATTATTTAACAAGGACTGTGGCGGGCCTGTGGAAGCAAGAATAAGATAAACAATGCTCTGCCCTGCTGGAGTTCAGACACATAGAGGCAAATGGGTAAGGAAACAATAAGTTACCATGCTGTGTCACAGATGCTCTGACACAGGAAGTCTGGGTGCTCCAGGAATAAAGCGGAGAACCCAGGAAAGACTTTGGAGGATCAGGGAAGGCTTCTTGAAGGAAAAAACCTCCCCCGCCCCAGGCTGGGAGCTTAGGAACGAGTATGACTTATTCTGCTCAGGACCCGGAAATGGCATGGGTGTATGTTAAGAGTCCCCAGGTGAGAGAGCATAGCATTTACACGCCAGTTCAGGAGAGCTGCACTATGTTGGGTCATGAAGCTGTAAGGGACGCGGTGGAGCCAGCTCTGTCAGCTCACAAGACCTGGTTGTGTTTTCAGGAATTTAGTGAGCCCATTGAGTTCGCCCTTGGAATCAGCCAGGGTGGAGTATTTACATCATGGAAATTGGCAAACACGCTCCCTCCCTCTTGAGGGCCCATTGTTACGTATTCATCAGCATGTTTCTGGTGGTAGAGGAGGAAGGTGGATTAAGTTACAAGGTTGGAGAAGATTTTGCAGGGCCTGGCAAGCAAAGGAATTTGACAGGAAGGAATGTAACATCAATCTTGAAGAAGCCTGTGCAGCTTTTAAGTCTTAGACCTGGGTTCAAACCCTGGCTTTTGACCATTTGGTTGAACAAGTTCATTCATTAATCTCAACCAGGATAGTGAGCCCTGTTATTCTTACCATATGTTGGGAACAGCAGTAGCCTCTGATGTTTGGGGGGACTCAAGCCCCCTTGGAAGGAGTCAGCTATAAACTGGGGTATTAGCTCCCAGGCAGAGGCAGCTTATTCTTCTGGAGAGACGCCGACCACTGGGTCACTTCTTTCCCAGCATCCTCTGGTCGATGAGGGGCCTCCTGGTTATATGGCAGCTCTTCACGTGTAATTTGTGCAGTCAACTTTTTGTCCAAGACGGATTTGTCTTTGTGCCCACGCTTGTATTAATGCCTTCTCTCCTACAATCAAGTTTCCCCCAAAGTTCAAAGAAGGTTTAGCCCGGTATTGTCTGGCACATCAACTTGCATTCTTTGAGAGTGAATTCAAGGACCGGTGTAATGATAAGCCCACACTGAAGTGTGAAAGGCCTGATGATTCTTTTCAGAAATTCTTTGCTGAGGCAAAAACAATGCAAGAAAGAAAGAAAGAAAGAAAAAAGCTTTTGGTTTTGTTTGTTACTCTATTCATTTGGTAACAAAGAGCGTTTTTTTTTTTTCTAATCAAGGCTGCCTAATACTAGATATAAACTAATTAATATGAACAAATAGCCTGTGATTGTTTGGAACAATAACAGGGAAGAAAGCTTTCATTGTCACTCCTGCTGGGCTTGCTATTTAGCCCGTGAAAGATAGGCCTTGTGCTTTGAAGTGGGACAAGTTTGCATTCCCTGTTTTGCTGCTGCCCAGTCTGAGATGGATTTTTGTTTTCTCATGCTCGGAGAGCACCTTGGTCTTCTGAAGCAGGATGAATAGTGAGGCGAAACTGGACTAGCAGCAGCAGGAAAGCTGTGTTTGTAGCTGATTTATGGTCCTCTGAGTCCAGATGCTGATAAAGAGCTTCCTTACCCAGAGGAAGCTCCAGGGATTTGTCCGCAGACAGGAACATGCTCATTTGGTTAAATGAATGTGTTCCTGCCCTGTGGACCTGGTGGGGGACAGGACACCAAAAACTTGCTGCTCTTAATGACTATTCTGTTTCTAGAACTCTGTTTAGAACGACCTTAATTGTGGTTCATCTAGTGACTGTGGGTAGAATATGGATGAAAAGTTTTGTTTTCCTTTTGAACGGAAGGGTCAATAGTTCAACATATGAATGAGTGGGTTGGCCTCTCTCAAATCCAGGACTGGTATTAGAGACCAGAAGAGTTGTTTGAAAACTTCAAAGGTACTCAGATCTCAAACCTGGGATTCCAGTAAGGAAGGTTTCTCTTCTATCAGGTTTTTTTTTTTTTTTTTTTTTTTTTTTTTTTAACAAGGCATTTCATTCTGTCTATCACTGGTTAAGAGGCTATCTTGGTTTTAATCTAAGGAAACAAAGACATGTTGATTTCTCCAGGTTCCTGCCAGATTTCCTGTAGCTTTCATTAAAGACATGAATTTGAATAGATTTTCAATGTCTTAAAACAGATTTGCTTCCCTAGTATTTACCCAGTACCCTGATCTGATATAAGCAGGCCTTTCCTTATTATCTGTTGAAAAATAGGTGTTTTTGAACATCATTATTAATAATAGGTTATCCTAACAAAATTCATCATATTTACAAAATCTTTGTTTTAGAGGTTTTAATTCTGATAGGAGAATTTTGTGGATTAAAGCAGTTGAATTCCATATTAAATGGGTTGTGTTTTTTGAAATTGAAAGGCTTTTTTTTTTTTTTAAAGAACTTTGTATTATGGCAATTTTCAAATATTACAGTGATAAAATAATATAATGAAGTTCAATGTAGCTATCACCTAGATTCAATACTTACTAACATTTTCCATATTTAATTTGCTTTCTCCATTTGGTGGAGATGAAATATTTTAAAACAAATCCTTAATATTGTGTCATCTTATATCAACTGTTATAATCATTGTGCATCTCTAAAAAGCCATTTACTCACCTAACCATTATAATACCATTATTAAAAAGTCTCTAATATAATTTTGTACTCACTCATATTCAGATTTCCCCAATTGTTTTTCTAAGAAGTGTTTTGGTAGTTGGTATGCTGTATCATCCTTTAAAAACATTGATTATATTAGTTTACTCTTCTGCCTAACACTCTTCAGTGATTTTTGTTAAGGTTTAAATATTATTTCCCCCTTTATTCTCTAAGTGTGGCCATAGATTGAAATATTAACCAGAATATTTCACCACTGATGAATAAAAAAGAGAGAGAGACATATATACTGAAGGCTCCAAAGTAAGGGAATGGTTGCAATTGCCAAATTAAGACTCTCTAAAGTAAGAGATCCCGAATATTTTATTTTAAAAATATATATATATTTTTATTGATTTCAGAGAGGAAGCGAGACAGAGAGAGATAGAAACATCAATGATGAGAAAGAATCATTGATTGGCTGCCTCCTGCACATCTCCCAATGGGGATCAAGCTCATAACCTGGGCATGTGCCCCTGAACAGAATTGAACCCAGGACCCACCAGTTAGCAAGCTGATGCTCTATCCACTGAGCCAAACCAGCTAGGGCTCATGAATATCTTGATAGTGCCCTCTTTTAGACTAAGGTGTGAACAATTAATTGCATTAAGAAGTCTATTTCCAGTGCTACACAGTAAAGACATACTCTGGTCTGGCCCCCTCTAACATGAAATTGAGAAAAGAGAATGCCTGGGCTTAGATCCAGGTGGTTTTGGGTCCAAGTGTAGGTTTAGATCTCATAGCTAGGGGATCTTTAAAAGTATCTCTTTTAGCTTTATTATGTTTTTAAAATCTCCAGGGTTCAAATAATACACACCATGTTTACAAGTTTAAATGGCAAAATATGTCAAGCGCTCTGTTTAGTATCCGCCCCTTAATAGATATCTGACATATGTTGATTTGTTCCTTTCCCCCCCCATAATTACCCTGGGAGTTCTTTATAGGAAGAAAGTAGTTAACTCTTCACGTGGTCTGTGTGCATACTTTGCTTATGTACCACGCCAAAAGATCCATCAAAGGAAAGCCAAGTTAGATAAACACTCTACAGAAAACTCCAATGTATTTGCCAGGAATAAATGCAAGTGGAGATAAACACTGAAATTTCTGACTGACTCCATCTTGAACCATGTTTCCATTAGAAGTTAAATTTGTTCTCATATTGCAATCTAAATTCATCTATGCCCTCTTCTGTGTTTATAAATTCAGATAGCCTTTGAGAGGCTCTATCATATTTCAGAATCCGAGGGTACATTTTGAGTTCTCTATTCTTGGGACAAAATTGTACCGGCATACCTGGGGTCAGCCACAAACGAGACCTTTCACATTTGTTTCTCTTTCTTTCCATTGCATCCTTTCTAAAGGGCTAGACTTTAATGATTAATGGAGCTACCTGTTTATCCTTCAAAGACCTGTGGCTTTCTCCCTCCTCCTGCCCATTATGGTGCTGTTTGCTTGTTTTCCTTTCTCCACTCCCAACTTCTCCAGCTCGTTTTCTTTGAACTTCTGTTGTAGCTTCTCCGTGAATAAACACGAAGGTGGAACATCGCCCTGCTGTTTTTTGAACCAACTGAGACGATCATAATAATAGGGCCCGGGGGGTTTGTGTCTTTTGAGAACTGTACCTTGCTGTAATAAGACTGTCATTTACAAAAATCAACCTTCATTTGCTCTGTGATGAGGCTGCCATTCGGTAATTGCCTCACGTCACATAAAGAACTGCCCTTAAGTCACACTTACCCCATTTCATAAGTGATTATCCTCGGCAGGCTCAGGTTGGGAGAGAAGGGAGAGTGGTTGATACCTGCTCTTCAGCATCAAACAAGGACCAAGGATCAGATTAGTTCTTGAAAGACTAGGCTGGCAATAAAGCAACTTTCAAAGACTTAGGAGGATGTTTGAGAGCCAGAACGCCAGCCCTGCAGGAAGAGGGGTAGGTATGGTTGTTGGTGAACTAGGTAGCTGCCTGATTTCAAAATACCTGCACGGAGAGGAATCTCCACCAGCCAGCTTAGGGAGGTTTTAGAGCCTTAGTTCAGGCCTGGAAGGAGACATTCATCTGGTTTTAGGCCTGGGTCAACTCTCAGGGCTTTGCATATCTAGAGCTCTGTTTAGCATTAACTTGGTTGTGGTTGAGGAGGCTACTGAAGTAACCTGGCAGAAACAATGGAGGGGAGGACTCCAGAAGAATCCCCGCCGGAGGGCTTCCCTCTGGCATGCTGTACTGTGTGTGGATGACCAGTGGGAATTTAGGACTGGCAGTCAAGGTTGGGTATAGATCCTACCTCTGTGAGATGCGTCAGTGTGGAGCGGCTCAGCTGCCTATGGGCCTGCTGTCTTACTCAAGATTAGATTTGAAAAGCGGGCAACTCTGAACCTGCAGGTGGGACTTCGGCTCTGTGACAGTGGAGAGAGAAGAGGGGCAAAGAACAGGGAATCTGTGTGGATTATAGTCTTAGTTACACCAGGATGTCTAACTGAAATTGCATATCAGGAATACACGTTTGGTCTTTTTTTTTTTTTAATTAAATATATTTTATTGATTGTTTACAGAGAGGAAGGAAGAGGGATAGAGAGTTAGAAACATCGATGAGAGAGAAACATCGATTAGCTGCCTGTTGCACACCCCCTACTGGGGATGTGCCTGCAACCAAGGTACATGCCCTTGACTGAAATTGAACCTGGGACCCTTCAGTCCGCAGGCCAACACTCTATCCACTGAGCCATAGTGGTTTCGGCCACATTTGGTCTTATGAGGATGTTTTGCATGATTTTCCCCTTAAAATTATTAAAAATAAATTGCTTTAAATACTTAAAATATTAAGTGATGTCTATTTTTTTGTTGTATATTCTATTGCTTTCCTCTAGGCTAGTTACAGAAAAGGGAAGTATAGACAAGCTGTTTGTCAGTATAAAAGTATAATAAATATAGCTGGTAGAGTACAACATATTTCCTTACAAACGTAAAGAAATGGACATACAATCCTGGTTTTAAAAAAATTGAACACCTGAAACTAATAATAATATTATATGTCAATTATATTTCAATAATAAACTACTTCGATGAGAAGATTATCCCCCAAATCTATATGTACGTGCATTAAGAGTATCAAGTATTTTAGAATAACTCTAATAATAAAATAGGTGTAAGAACTCTGAGATTATTTATAAAGTTTTATTAATAGATATTAAAAAGACTTAAATGATATCATGTATGATTTTCGTACATGCTATCTGCATTGAGGTCGGGCCCTCAGCAGAGTTTATGCTGGCCAGTGCAGGAGCAGGGCGCAGGAGGGGGAGAGGGATAGTGCCAGCCCGGGACCACACTTTGTGTTAATTTCTCCTTTTGTGGGTTGACAGAGAGATAACTTCAAAGCCCAGCTGTGTGAGTTACAGGCTTGGGATCCTGATTTCCGAAGGGAATCTTTTATTTATTCCCAACCAGGAGCCTAAGCTAAAATAAACAGACTCGCTTGTTTTCCCCAGTGCAAGTGGGTAGATTATTATTATTATTATTATTTTCTGGTCTATTCTTTTACTGATCTGGAGATCTTCAAGACTCCTAGCTTAATGATTGGGTCTCAGCTCTAACTCACTGCCTCAGTCAAGGCCCCGGGCTCACCCCATAATATTTAATGTCCTTTTTCATAATCTGACAGTCTGCTTGTGGGGCAGCCTATCACCTTGGTTTGCATCTCTTTGAGTTCAGCAGTACATTGAGAAGACAAAGTTTTCTCCGGCATGTCTTTGTATTTTTAGTGAATTTTCCCATTCCTTCCTTCTTAGGACCAACACAAAACTCACTCTCTTTGGAAATTTAACAAGTATGATGTTGCCCACTTTATCTCACCCTGTTACAAGAGGTTGTAAGAAATACAAAGTGTTTTCATTTATTTATCATTTATTTATGGAAGTTTCTTTTTAGATATGTGTACAGGGTGGGACAAACATTGGTTTACCGTTGTTCGCATGGGAAAAAAAGACATACAGGTTGATTGTTACAACAGCTTTAACAGCGTTTTGCCGGCTCACAACTCTAAACCTATTCTTGCCTCACCCTGTTCATCATATATATTGTTACTTTATAAAAAGTATCATTTTATGTGCTTTTTTCCAGATAAACTTAAAAAAATCTAGTAGTTGCATGTTCTCCAGCTAGTTGACACATTTTTCGTTTGAATCAGCCTTGTTTTGTGGCCTACTTTCTAGGTCTAGTGGCAAATGATCCCATTTTTTGAATTGTTTCTCATTTGAGGCCATAAAAAGTGTGGGGACTATATTTCTTGTTAATAGAGCATTCATGGCATTGAATTCTAAACTCTCTCTTCTCTATTTTTGGGGAGAGGACGTGTGTCAAAGGTCTGATTGCTTTACACTTAAGAGCTAGGATCCAAGAAGCCTTAGAGGCGACTCAGACCTTGCTTGACAGATGAGAAAGTCCGCACTCTGAGCGTCTGGAGACCGCTGAGCAAACCAGCTGTTGAGCATTGGATCAGGAAGAAGTCCTCCGCCACCCCATTGTTGTGCTTTCACAGAAGTGGGAGACTGAGAAGGCCTTGATTTATGTCTTATTGCTGGTCCCTTATCCAGCAGAGAGGAAAATCTCTCCTTTAGAATGGCAGTAGAGTACATATTTACATTCTTATCTAAGCACTTACTAAGTCACATAGTTTTAATTACTCGTCTGAGAGCCGGTGCCAAGTGTTCCCTTATCCCCTCTGCTAATGAATATGTCATTGTCTCTCAAGAGATTAAAAAACCCACTGGCCAGGTTGTGAGTGGCTCCTCAGCAGGCACTCAGGTGTGTCATTCTGGCACCCCTGGGAGGCCTGGTGCAGGGCAATGGCATGCCCATACCTGGCATTCCGTACGTGTTTGTGAATGTGCACATGAATAAGTGAAGTGCTTAGTGAAGATGAATACCACATGTGCCTCTTCGAGTTGGGCTTGGCAGATTTGTTTTGACTTCTTCTGAGATCACATGATAGAGTGAGGTGCGTTCTGAGATTTGCAACAGCTGTTCTGTAGAACAGCCAGCCACCCAGGATCCTGAGATGTAATCTGTGGATGTGAAAAGGGCATGGATGTGGATTTCTCTTTCTAGCTTCGAGGACAATTTCGTGCAGGGTTAATCCCATCTTATTTACATCTTTTTCCTTGGGCAGGACACATTTCTGTAACTTATTACAGAGAAATGACTAATTATAGTGATTTGGATATTGGAATTATAAAGTTAAAAAAGGTATTTATTGAGAGTTTTGTCTGTCTATGTGTTTTCCCATAAATTTCTTGCAATAAATACTAGTTTTTTTTTCTGAAGAAAATAAAATAATTTATAGTCTGATCTATATATACATTTTACAAAATTATCATTCTATGCATTATCTTTTCCCCCTATTTTCACTTTTTTTCATCTTCTGTAATATGAAAAGTAGTCATCCTACTTTAGTATATTAATTACTCAATTTGGTGGTTTTTGAATCATCATATTTAAACTTATATTTGAAAATTATTTTTATAATTTAAATAGTATGTTTTGAATCCTACCTGATTAATAACAATATAAACAGTAATTTGCATACTTCTGAGTTCCTTATTTTCAAATTCTTATTGATATGGTGATATTAATCCCAGATTATTATTAAATTATTATTTTAATAACTATACATTCAAGAATTATTTTTGATGTTTGCTTTGTTTAATAACCATATGAAGAGTAATTACTTAGACTCATGTTTGGTGGCTTTTTGATGCACAATATATGATGTATAAATTAATTATTTCCAAAGGGCATTCTGAGTGGTTGCAAAGTCCAGGGTGTGGCCACGGGAGTTGGCAGATATGTTGTAATGAAATAGAAGGTCATCAGAGATGAGATCAGAAACTGAAAGGCAAAAAAACCGAGATGAGTTACCCAGAGTAATGGCAAGATTTGGGTGGAATGGAACACTGTAAGCCAATTGTCCAGATCTCCAGGGAATGAGATTCTGTGGAAGGTACATAAGACACCAATATGTGCAGGACAAGATCTTCACTACTTCCTTGGACTATGATCTGTAAGAAACAGACAAGTTAACACATTTCGGACCAGTAGTTTTATTGCTAGCTTTACCCAGTGGCCAGATAAGTTTCTATTGGACGAGTACAAAAAAAGTTGTACATAAATGTTAAAGGCATGCTTTAATGTTAAATACCCATTGCATTTTGAAGTTACTTATTACATGTCCTTACAAGCTAATATCTTTTTAAAGTATGATACTTTGTAAAACACTGTGTAATATGAAGTGAGAATTCTCATGATCCATCTGTAATGTCTATAAATAATTATACAATATGCTATGTGTAATGGTAGAATCATGATCTAAAAGCTTTTCAAGTCTAGTCAAAGAAAGAGTCTCTTGATATCTGGATGAATTAAAAGACTAACCATTTAATAAACATTTATACTGTTTGGGAATTTTCAGGGTTTGTAAACATTTATGCACAACCTGTGGATATTGAATAGAATATTTGGTCTAAAATAGTGGTTAACTATGCTGCACACCTGAAACCCATACATTATTAGAATTTCAACTACACCCAAAAGTAAAAAAAAAAAAATAATAAATATTAATAATAAAAAAATAGAAGTTAAAACTATCACATTTGCTAAGTAATGAATTAAACATAATACTAAATAAAAGAAAAAAAGGTAGATGTGAGCTGTCTTCAAGAAATATTTTCACCCTGCTGGTATGGCTCAGTTGGTTGTGTGTCATCCAATGCACTGAAAGGTCCCCGAGGCCTAAGGAGCCTGCCCGTGCATGAATTTCATGCACTGGGCCTCTATTCCTTTTTGGTTTCAAGTAAGGTATAAATAATAAGCAAATATATTCTAGTTGATGACATTAAAAAATAAGAAAACACATAATACATTATTTATCACTCCACATTTTGGAAGATATTATTATTATTTTCTTTTTAATATATTTTTATCGATTTCAGAGAGGAAAGGAGAGGGAGAGAAACAACAATGATGAGAGAGAATCATTGATCGGCTGCCTCCTGCACACCCCCTTACTGGGGATCCAGCCTGCAACCCAGCCATGTGCTCTTGACCGGAATCAAACCTGGGACCCTTAAGTTTGTAGGCCAATGCTCAATCCATTGAGCCAAACCAGCCAGGGAATAAAAGATATTCTTTATCTAATCTAAGTATACTTGCTATATGTAAAGCAGTGTCAAAAGGTCAGCTGTTCTTTGAACATTACATTTGGTAACATATTTCTTATGTCTTCCAAAAAGAAAAAAGTCCTCAAACATCATAGATTGGTTAACGATTGCTATTCTGGGGACAAGGAGTCATGGGGATAGACAGCGCTGCCCACAGGAATGTTGAACAGCAAATGCTGGCTTTGGGCATAGATGCTTTGATCCATAGTGACCTCTTTGAAATGTTGGGACTGATGGTCCTTGTGGGGACTCGTATTAAAAATGTCACAGACAGGACATTCTATGTGAGAACAGAAATGCTGAATAATAGGGCAATGATACCCTATCTATAAACCAACTATGTTTACAGATTCCCTAAATAACAGGTCCAAGTCGATTTTACTGTGATAAATATTCCAGTTGTAACGCTCTGCAGAATTCTCATCTTTCTCATGTATTTTAAGTAAGATTTCTGGGCCGTGTGGCTTTTCTAGTAAACACCAATGATGTGCAACCACCAAGTGCAGACCTTGTCATTTATTTAACTCCAACTGTCTTTAATCTTGAAACTCTTGAGGATAGTAATACAGTGAGAAACCTTGAGGTTTCAACATAATCATAGAACATTTTGCAGAAGCAGATTTTCAAATTCTTTGCTTTTTTAACATTTTTTTTTGTGTGTGTGACATTTACCATCAAAATCTTGTGTTACCTACATATGTCTTTTTATTTGGGTTCTGTGGTTTCTTTTTCTTTTTCTTTTTTTTTTTTTCATCTCTCTTCCTTTCTCTTCTCAGTTCACAGCCATGAATGAACCACAGTGCTTCTACAACGAGTCCATCGCCTTCTTCTATAACAGGAGTGGGAAGTATCTCGCCACAGAATGGAACACGGTCAGCAAGCTGGTGATGGGGCTGGGGATCACCGTCTGCATCTTCATCATGTTGGCCAACCTCCTGGTCATGGTGGCCATCTACGTCAACCGCCGCTTCCACTTTCCTATTTATTACCTAATGGCTAATCTGGCCGCTGCAGACTTCTTTGCCGGGCTGGCCTACTTCTACCTGATGTTCAACACGGGACCTAATACTCGGAGACTGACCGTCAGCACGTGGCTCCTCCGTCAGGGCCTCATTGACACCAGCCTGACGGCCTCGGTGGCCAACTTGCTGGCCATCGCGATCGAGAGGCACATCACGGTGTTCCGCATGCAGCTCCACACGCGGATGAGCAACCGCAGGGTGGTGGTGGTGATTGTGGTCATCTGGACCATGGCCATTGTGATGGGTGCGATTCCCAGCGTGGGCTGGAATTGCATCTGTGATATTGAGCATTGTTCCAACATGGCACCCCTCTACAGTGACTCCTACCTGGTCTTCTGGGCCATTTTCAACTTGGTGACCTTTGTCGTCATGGTGGTTCTCTACGCTCACATTTTTGGCTATGTTCGCCAGAGGACTATGAGAATGTCTCGGCACAGTTCTGGGCCCCGGCGGAACCGCGACACCATGATGAGTCTTCTGAAGACTGTGGTCATTGTGCTTGGTAAGCCTTGTCTTGAATGTCGCTTGCTCTGCAGATACTCAGTGTCTTACTATAAACTTCGTTATTTCAGGATTGTGGTATGAATATTCATCAGTAGATATGTAGGACTTACAAGGGGATGAGGTATTTTTTTAAATCAAATCTCTGTGGTGAAGACAGCATGCCAGTCATTCTACAATGGCAGAATTAGCTTTAGGGAAATGCGTGTCTCAGTGGCTTAGTGTACATGATGATGTGAAAGATGTCATTGATGAGTTTGGCTATCAAGTATTGAAAATTCCCGCTTTGACAGGTTTTCCTTAGCCCAGTTGTGGGATTTTTGCCTGGTGGCCTGTATGCAAGGGTTTTCAGATAGAAAGTGTTTATTATGTAGTATGAATATGCTTTCATAGATAGCTATGTTTAGGAATCTATTTATAAATAAGTCATCTTTCACATTCTGTAATTGTCACTACACACATTAGGTAGTATGTCAAGGTTTTGTATAGATTTACTGCATAAAATGTATTGGAATTAATAGCATTCTTTATCTCTATGAAAACTTAGTATTTCCCCCATTCATTTTCTATTTGTAAGTAGTAGAAGTTAATTTATATTTTAAGGTGAGGAGCAAGTTTTTATTCTTCTATGTATACGCAAACAACATTTGCCCTTAAATAACTATTGTTTTTCCTGGATGAAAAACTCATGGTAATGACCAGGAGAAATATTTTTATTTCTTCATTTAAGTACTCAGGGACTTAAAGAACATCTAAGTTCCAGGTCCTCTTCTGACCCCTGGAGATTTACCCACAAAAAGAACACACACACACAACATTTCTCTTGGAGCTCAGAGTGCGTCTTTTAAAAGTTCACCCAGTGAGAATTCGTTTACATAATTACCCTATTGGATCACATTTTCTCCATAGACTATATTCAGAATAGTGTTTGATCACGTTTTTAAAAATATCTCTTAGCATTTCAGTTTTCCCCATGGAAATTCAGTGGAAAGTTCCTCTAATGCTCTTTGGGCCAATTTCTAAGGTTGAATGAATGTGACCAGGAATTGCGTGGCTCCTCTGAAACTCCAGGACTTCCATTCATTTGGTCCCTGGGAAGAGATGGAGCCCTAATCATCACGGAGTACACTAGCACTCCGGGTGAGGCATTGGTCCCATTCATTTTGATGAGGGCAAATGCATCCTGGAAGTCAGAGCTGGGTGTGCTGATTGAGACCCTCAGGCAGACCTTATGGGTAAGGATGAGACCTGAGAGTTGCTGATACAACTGAAGCCCTGTCTGTAACTAACTGATAATATTCCCACTGGGGACTCCAGCCCCTCAGATATGAGATTATCTTATTCCTTCCAACAAAGCTTAGTAGAAGAACAAAAATGGTTTCCCTATATGTTAATTGTCACCCAAAACCTTGGGAACTTGAGCATACCTGTGCCACGAGGACATATTTTCCATGATAGATGAAACATATCTTAGGGGGGCCATTTTTCCTATTATACCTCAAGTGCTGCTGCTCACAGTTCATAGAGCCACTAGCAGAAAAGGACTATTGAACCTGGAGTATGAACCTGCCAAGTTCTTGTTTTGATTTTGACCTTTGTATAATGCCTAACAAATTGAGGTATGTAGTATGCTTCAAGACTCACGTACATTAACTTTTGTGTCGCGTTGGATTGCTTTGTAGGTTAAATGAGAATGATTTTGAGGGTTTATGAGGCAATAGTTTCAGTGTATATCTGCCCTACATGCCCCTTACAACCCACCACACCAACCCCAAACTTAAACATAACAAAAATAATGTTGCCCTCTGAACTTTAAGCTTGCAGACTCTGCAGATATCAAATACAGGTTCCAACCTCTGGGAAAATAGCATTATTTGTCTAGGTATGTAATGGAAGAAGTTTTATGTGTATGTGACTGTAACATAGGAAAGAGAAATTAAATAAATGGACTATAGCCTTTTTGAGAAAGCAGTAAGAATGGGAGAAAGAGTGGAGTGGGTGGTTAGCAAGTTTAGAATAGGGAATTCACATCCTATGCAGATACTTGTCAAGGTGAAACCATTCACACAATGTACTCTGCTGCCTGAATTCTGCGTAGTCATGATTGCACGGAAGAGATGGGTTGGTCTTGTAGGAACAAGAGTTCTAATCAACTTGAAGGTCTTTTTATTGTGAATGTTTATTGACAATGAGGTTTTTGGTGCACATTTTATTGTTCATATCCATCTCCCCTGCCAGATTGTCAGCTTTGGGACGGTAGGCAGGGATTGCAAAGATGTGTTGACCGTTTTCTCCACATTATCTTCCAGTCAAAGTACAACAGCTTGCAAAGCGACTGGCCATGTGGATGCTCAGTAAATAATGCTTATCTAACTTATTTATTTGGGGAATGATTATAGTTGGATTAATTGTGTAGAAAACCTTCAGTTTCCGTTTCACCATGGTAAAGTGACCTCTGGGTTGCCCAGTCCTCATGACCAGGAAAAGGATTTGTTGGTCAACAAGTCGAATTCCTGGGAGTCAGCATAAAAAAAAGGCACCTTTGAGGTTCAGGGTGGCAATACCTGTATCCGTTTCTAAGCATAAGGCTGTATGTAAGCAGCTTTTGAGTGAGCACTGGATCTTAATACTTTTATGTGTCAAATTTGTTTTTATTTTTAAAAATTCACTTCAGAGAAGGAAAGGGAGAGGGAGAGAGAGATAGAAACATCAATGATGAGAGAGAATCATTGATTAGCTGCCTCCCACACGCCCCATACATGTGCCCTGACCAGGAATCAAACTGTGACCTCCAGATTCAGAAGTCGATACTCAACCTCTGAGCCATGCCTGCCAGGCTGTCGAACTCTTATTTAGCATGAATCATTTGCCCAGTACTAGTCTACCATAGAAATAGTATTTGTAATAGCAGTCCTGTGGAGTGTAGGTACCATTATGTATTTGTTATCTTCTTTCCAAGGTGAAAACTTAGGGACAGAGAAGTTAGGCAACTTATGCAAGGTCACACAGCCAGGTAAGCGCAGGAGCTGGCGTTCACAGCAGGCCCTCTCTGTTCTGGAGCCCATGCTCTCCTGTATCTCCATAATAAAAACTGTCCTCTGTGCTGTGCTGTGTTCTGTTAGGAAGTTTGAACAGTGCTGTGCTATTAAATGGAAACATTGTGACCCCATTTGTTTCTGTTGATACTGCCTAACTGCCTGTGCCTTGTTGCCTGGGCGGAAGAAGGCTTTCAGGAGCATTCCTTTCCTCCTCTTGTTTCCAATGATGACTCTCAGGACTCGGGTTTTTTTTATCAGCCCTTCCCCACTGTTTGCAGCCACGGCACCATAACTGACTGCTTATGATTGAGTGAGTGTTTTGTTACAGGTATAGTTAACTCGAAGGTTTATTATCCCAGCATGAGGTCATGTAATCCTTACCCAGGCTCGAAGTCTCCCTACTTGACATTTTACCAAGAATTCCTTTTTAGTTTGGTACACAGTTGAACCAGAGTGGCGGGTAAGTTCTTCCTTATTTGACCACAGTCTGTCTTGACTTGTAAGTCCCAGCCTTTCCTGCTCTATTCTTTGTGATGACACTTCTGTTGGGGATAATTAGAAGAGGAAACCCAGGATTTAGAAAGAGACAGTAATGGTGACAGTGTGCAGGGTTTTGCCTCTGAGCCCTGGGACAGAGTGAGGGAAATATAGCCACAGAGATCCAGGTGGGGATTATGATCCTGTGGAGCTCATTACACTCTTTTTTTCTAGTTTGATCTGTTCTGGCTGGAAATGATCCCCACTGGAGCTAACTTGTCCCTTATTGCCTACATTCTCTGGGCCCTACTCTGCATGCACTGTTGATACTTTTATACCAAGGACCATAGTCTTTCCCCATGTCCTACAGAAGGAACTGAATTAAGATGGGGTGTGTAACTTATCCAGGACCACTTTTGTCAGTGGTGGAACTGGAATTCAGCTGCAGGATTGTTGTAGATCATGACCGCCCATCACAGGAACATACCATACAAGAGACTTCCTGGTTGTGGTACTAGTGATGGGCCGGATGAGTTCAAGTCCACTGTTTTCTTGTTCACTCTGAGGAAAGATAACTTGGCCAATATTGTGCTGGCAAATCCTTATGTACTTGTCTCTTTCATTCATCAGACATGTTGTTGAGTGCTGATTGTATGCTAATAGATTAAAAAGGTGAGTGATACAACCATTCTTTACAGAGCAAATAGTGCAGAGAGGAGACTGGGAAACAGCTGCAGGACAGTCGAGCCCACGTGCTAGCAGAGGTCTGGGTAGGGAACACTGAGCGGAGGGAAGAGAGGACCTCCCGCAGGAGGTGGTACTCTCCTCAGTCTTCCTGATTGTGGAGGAGCTTGCCATGGTATAAGTGGGGGTGGAGGAGAAGCTAAGCAGGAGCAGGAGCAGGAGCAAAGGTCCTTACCTTTGAGGAACTGAAAGTGATCAGCGAAGAGTAGGGATGTCTGACTGTGTTTTGACTGGAGAGAGAGCAACGTCTTAGAACACAATAAAGGGTTTGGGCTTTGGCTTGTACGTGGTCAGAGATGTTGAAGGATTGATTCCCCAAGATAAATGACAGCAGTTCCTTATAGGATTAACTATATAATTTATCATCCAAACCAAGACACTTTTATTTAAGGAAAACGGGCATTAAGTGGTTAGGGCACTGGGAAAACAGGCATAAACCAAGACTGGTCTGGTCAACCCAGAGTGCATGTCACCCTCCTTGTAGGCTATGCTTTCTCTTTGCTTGTTTATTAATATTCTTTCTAGGTTTTCTTTCGGCATTTTAAATGCAGAGCTCAACACTGGGCTCATTCCATTGTGTAAAGCTGGTAAAGAAGAACTTTCATTTAAAAATAAAAAAGCAAGGATATATCTAGATTTCGAATTTTAGAGCTAAAAGGGTACTTAAAAGCACACCAAGTAACTCACGTATCTTACTAATAAAGAGACTGAAGTTCCCAAAGTTGATTGAGTTTTTAATTGGTGGCCCAAGCCGAAACCCAGGTTTGCTTTCTTCCCGGGGCGCTGTTTTTACTGCCTGTGCTTCCACCTGTTCAGTCCGGTCCACACTTTCTTCCTGTGAGCATGAGCATGTATCGACGGGGGTAGCCGGGATTAGGAGTAAACACTGGCTGTTGCGGTACCTGGCGCCTGCAGAAAAAGTCCCCTGGAATTATTGTATAACCAACTGATAATCACTGTAATGGATCTTTGACAGTCATTGGAAACTGAATTACTTGCACAGTATGTGGTTTCCACATATATTAGTATCCCGTTAGCTTTCTTCATAACAGTGTTGTATTTGTTTTTCACTTATCTTTTTTTTATTGTTTGTTTTACCCAGTGTGTGTGTGTGTGTGTGTGTGTGTGTGTGTGTGTGTGTGTGTTTTCTCATTTATATTCATTGAAGCAGAATGCCTCTGGGACCTACTCCTGATCCTGCCATTAATTGGGAGACTTAGGGCAATTACTTTCTCTATGCATTAATTTCTCTGTACTTTCATCTGTAGGATGAAGTTGGCCAGTTTGATTTTTAAGATTATTTTTTGAGTTCTCTGTATTACGCCATACATAAAATGATAAGGGCCTAGCTACTGTGGATCAACCATGTAGAATTTTCTAGTGGACAACATCCATGGAATTGGAATAAAAGCAAGGGACTGTGACTTTTCTCCACATCAGCTTCTTTAATAATTAGCATTAGACATATATCCTCTACCCAAGGGAGTGGCACATTTACAAAGGACAGTCTCAAAGAAATGAATTTCTTGCTTTGCTCTGCAGTAGGGAGCCACGTGACAGGAAGGGAGGGCTTCCCAGTTGGTCCTGTTGCTGGGGGGGAGGGAGTGGGCACAAGACTCTCTTATTCCCTGGCCACCGATGACCAGCTGCACATCCTGTTGATCTGAAGAGGAACCAAAGCTGCCCTGAGTCCTCTCAGGTCCCCGTGGAGTCTCACTGAAGGCCTCTTTGAGGAAGAGCCTGGGAGAATATTCATGAGAGCTTTGGTTGTTTGGCCAGCGCTGGCTTGGCACGGTGGGTGTGAGCCGGAGAGACACCCTGTGGAAGCCCCATAGTGCTGCCCAGACCCCAAATCTTGGGCCGGTCAAGAGAGAAAACAAGTTTCAAATACCGGCTCTTTATACCCTTTTGTTGCTCCACTTTATTCAAATATTTTTACTCAAAAAGGAACTTTAAAGCATAAACAGAAATAAAAATACCACATTAACCTAACAGAGTTCCTTTTGAGGGGTGGACAGAGCTGACAGCACATGAAGCTCTTCCTTATTTTAGGTCTGATGAGAATGATTCAGACCTCATCTAGCTGAGACTCTGTGCTGCACAGTCATCTGTCCTTATCATTCAAGGTCATGAAGGATGCAAAGATTCCTTGAATGAATTGTGGTGACCACTGGTAATTACTGTTGCTTAGGACTTGAGAGCTTAGATTTGGGATAGAATAGGTCAGGGCTTGGGATTTGAATTCTGACTCCTCACTTGTTAGTTTAATAACCTTGAGGCAATGACTTAATCTCTCTGCTGAGTCTCTTCTGAACTAATAAAATAAGGGTGGTAAACCTTTCTCATCAAGTGATTGTGAGCATCAGAGGAGCTGAATCATGTAAATATACCACATGGGGGGGATCTGGCTAATAAAATACACTTACTAAATGGTAGCGAGTACGATGACTCCTTTTATGTTTCCTCCCCTTCTTTCTCTTTCTGACACACCCACATTCCCTCCCTCCCTCCCTCCTTCCTTCCTTCCTTCCTTCCTTCCTTCCTTCCTTCCTTCCTTCCTTCCTTCCTTCCTTCCTTCCTTCCTTCCTTCCTTCCTTCCTTTCTCTTTCTGAAGAAAGAAAAACACGCACCCTCATACATAAATAGTGAATCTGGTGGTTGAGATGGTGCTTCATTTCTGTGACAAAGTGTGTTTTAGCAGCTGTTGTCTCTAATAACAGGCTGTACATTTTATTCTGAGTGACCTTTGCTTTTCCAAAGATACATCAGTACCACAGAGTTGCCGGCATCTTATTTGTCGATGTATGGACATTTCTAGTAGCACCACAGGGAATGGCATTTTGGGCCCGGTAACTCCCTAGAGATGATTAAATGGCGTTGACCATTAAAATGCAACAGGCCACTTTGTCAGTATCTAATTGAAAGGGTCAGCACTCCTTCACATGCAAGGCTTAGGACACAGCTAGCGGCCCAGTCAGTATCTAGGGCAGCATTCTGTTTCCTTCTGATCCTCAGGGAAGGACCATTTCTGTCATATATGGAAGAAATGGCAAATGGATGGGTCATGACTTTTTATTGCTGTTGTTCAGCTGATCCCAACTTACAGTGTGACTGCTAGCGATTCCTTTATTCTGGGCTTCATCACTGTTCACCCAGGGGGACAAGGATGTTTAACTCCTTCTACTTTCTCACTGCTACTTTGTGAATCTCATTGGAGCATCATTATGGGCATTGCATGACCACTGGGCTTCTCTTACTTCCCAGCACCTAAAATAAGGCCTTGTTCTTAGCATACTCTAGATTAGGGGTGTCGAACTCAATCAGAGAAGGGGCCAAAATCTAAAATCCAGCCTAAATCGCGGGCCGAATGGTTTACTGAACAGTCATAAACTGTCATTGTGATGGAAACGCAGCGGAGTGCAGTGATGACAGTGCGGTGCGGGCCACATTGCAAGGCCTGGCGGGATGGATTTGGCCCGCGGGCCTTGTGTTTGACACATGTGCTCTAGATATTTTTTGAATGAATAAGTGACATACACCCTACTAACTATAGAAATATACTTGTGTAGCCTGATATTCAGTGTGATTTAATAATGAGTCCCATTCAAACAAATCTTTGTTAAAAGGCAGTCATAAGGCAGTTCCACATCTTGCCTGTCAAGGACATTTTTTAAGGGCTAAGTTCCAGTGGGAGCTTGTTAATGATAGTTATTTTGTCAACCAACAGGTATCGGATATCTACTAGACCCTCTGTTAAGGTGTAGGGATGCAAAGATCAGTGAACTCGTGGACCTTGTTCTGAAGGAGTTCTCATTTTTAGTAGATCATGACAGATAATTTAAATAAATGAATAACTACAGTACAATATAATATGGAAAAACACGCAAGGCTCTATGGGAGTGCTGCCTTCTGTTTTGGCAATGCCAGCAAGGACTTCCTTCTGAAGTTGTTGTCTTAAATGATGTGTAGGAGTTTGCCATGTAAACCCAGGGCAATAGATGATTTCTATTAGATACCCTTTGCACTCTGAATTGCATCCAGTATTCAATTACTTCCTTCTATTGCAATTAATATGTCACTTAGATATGATAGTAGCTCCTGTTAGGCTTGTATATTTCTTGTAGGTTGCTGCAAGTGGGAGGGGAGGTTTATGTAATTTTAAGGTAATATTGTACTGGATAATACATTCGTTTTTTAAAAATTGACCATAGTTAGCAGATTCCCATAATCAAATTGGTTATAAAGTAAATGAAGTTGAATGGTTACCGACCTATAATGAAAGCGATGAATTAACATCCATGGATGTGCAAATTAACATCCATGGAAAGTAAGAAAATTTCTATAGAGACACTGTGTATCATGGAGATGTTGTTGCCAGGAAATGCTGACCGTCTGCACTTACTATAATCATACACACACACACACACACACACACACACACACACAAATTGCCAAACTTAGCAAATAAAAATAATTACACGGGACATAAATATACTAACACAACTATTCATTTATTATCATAAAATCACATTTAACTGGGCATCATGTATTTAACTGGCAACCCCAACACACATGGCATTTAATGTCAATAAAGCATTTTAGGTGACAATCATCTCTATAAGTAGATTTGTCTGATAGGTTTTCATAATATCCTGGGGATCAATTTAAGTACATAAGGAGTTTCACCTATTGAATGCTTCCGACTTTTTGTTTTCGAGTTGTCCGGAGAAAAATAAAGGGAGAGTTCTAGTTTATAGAATCTTACATTTGTTTCTCAGAAATTATGTGTGCGTGCGAATAGGTAATGTTGTATATCTCTGATTCAAAACCAGAATTATCCCCTTAAACATATTCTTTGTTGTGCTCTTTGAAAACATTTTAATGAAATCTATTTTTTCCATATAAACAAGGATCTTTCCTTGTGTTTCTGCCTGCAATTTTTTTTTTTGTAGGTCTAACTACAGCCTGTGCCTCTGAGAAGCTACTTTCTATTCATGTGTTTTAGTGAAGATGATAGTGTCTAGACTGAGTGTGGTCATGGCTTTACTTAAACCCTGGCAGGACCCGTCCGCCAATAGAGGGGTTGTTGTAATGATCCAAAGCAAATAGGACATTCTAGGAGGGTGACACAGCAGGAACAGGGTCTTTTTGAAGCAGTGGGATTTAATCTGGCATCGGGAGACTGGAAATTCATGGCTTCACCTATTTATCCTGCCCTGGTTGACTTTTGTTGACACAACGAACGCTGCATTTTAAGTCGGGTTTTCCATGAGTTCATTCTAAACAGGTATTTCTGCACTTGAAAAAGCTTCCCTTTATGAGTTCATTTGCTAGAGTTATTTTCCTTTCTTTGGGGAGAGAGAAAAGATAGTCCTTAGGAGCTCGGGTTTCCAGGGCCTGCACAGGAGACAGATGAACTGGAAAGCCGACAAGCGTTTGCTGTAGCCAGCAAGCGATTCGCCATGTTCTGCTGGAGAGATTTGCTTTCCTAACCTCACTGAGCACGTGGTGTCCGGGAATACTTCTTGGTATATTGCTCTAGCCCAAAGGGAAAAGCTGAGCTATAAATCGAGGAGCTGGAATTGGGTTTCAGGAGAGGTTGTATTTGGACAGCCTACAGAGTACATATATAATGATCAAACAAACAGCAGTGGTAGAGATTAGAGCACTAGCTCTATTTAATTTGGCAAATTCTAATTTCCTGGGGAGGGAGGGAGGGAGATGTTTTTGTTAAAAAATATGATTTCTAAGGCATGTATTCTAGCATACTACCAGTGTAGGAACAACTTATTTAGAATGCAAGACAATGCTGTAGAAACCAAATTTGAATAATAAGTTTAACTCTAGTGTAAATTATTGCATTGCTATTGCTAAGATAGTAAGGTTGATATTATTTTAAAATGGAGTTTCTTAATATTTTAGTTCAATCTGAATTGGTTCTACCACTTTTAAGGCAAGAAATCTGTCTCTAAAGCATGCATACATTTAAAAGATATTAGAAGCAGGAACAAAAATAATGAGAAACAATTAGAAAATTCATTTATACTTATTGATATGTCTATAATACATTACATAAAAAATGATTTACTGCTGTTACATTATATGGTCAATGTGTTGCTCCTGAGCCATTATTGAATGACAACTTTACTTAATAATGCTGTATGTAGCCTTATTACTATGTAGCTTATTTTGGTTATGGGTTATTTTGACTCATTGTTTTGATTAGACTTTGAAGACATTGTGTAATATCTTTATGAATATAGATATTTAAGTCAGAAGTAGAATAACATTCAATTTTTGTTGAGGGGGTATTTACCTTCATCCTTTCAACAATTTACTATATAACAATTAAAACATTTCTAGTTTGCAACATTTTTCATATTTAACTTAACCAAAATTTGTTGAGGCTGAAATGTTTTTGTAAGGATTATAAAATGACTACTTCATTTATCCGTTACTTTTTTCTGAATATATAAAATTGTAACAAAGTATTTACCACTGTGAGTTTTCATTTTTCCTCTGGCCTTATTTTATAGATAAATTTTATTGCAGATACTTGATTTTGTTTTTAAAAAAAATATGTAATAACTCTTACTATGTACAGTTTGAGCATTAATTTTATTTTAAGTTACTTTTATCTACTAAATTTTAACTTTTCCTGTGTCAATACTTATGGTTATGAGAGTTTCTAAAAAATAAGGATAATACTGTTAAAAGTCAAGACACACTAGTCTTGTCCTAACCCAGTGGTTCTCAACCTTTCTAATGCCATGTCCCTTCAATACAATTCCCCATGTTGTGGTGACCCCCAACCATAAAATTATTTTTGTTGCTACTTCATAACTATAATTTTGCTACTGTTAATGAATCTTAATGTAAATATTTGTGTTTTCCGATGGTTTTAGGCTCTACAGCAGCTGTTTTCAACTTGTGGGTCGCGACCTGCAGGTTGAGAACCGCTAGCAGGGTCTCCTAAGACCATCGGAAAACACAGATATTTACATTACAATTTATATCAGTAGCAAAATTACAGTTTTGAAGTAGCAACAAAAATAATTTTATGGTTGGGGGTCACCACAACATAAGGAACTGTATTAAAGAGTCGCGGCATTAGAAAGATTGAGAACCACTGCACCGATTTGGCTCAGTGGATACAGCGTGGGCCTGCAGACTCAAGGGTCCCAGGATAGAGTCAGATACAGGGCATGTACCTTGGTTGCAGGCACATACGCAGTAGGGAGTGTGCAGGAGGCAGCTGATCGATGTTTCTAATTCTCTATCTCTCTCCCTTCTTCTCTGTAAAAATAAATAAATAAAATAAATCAATAAAATATATTTTAAAAAGATATATTAGTTCTACTACTTTGCCCCAAATATATTATATAAAGTATTTTTAAAAACATATTTTAATTGATTTTAGAGAGAAAAAAAGAGAAACATCCATGTGCGAGAGAACCATTAATTAGTTGCCTCCCGTTTTACCTCTACTGGGAATCAAACCCACAACCTGGGTATATGCCCTGACCGGGAATCGAACCAGTGGCCTTTGGGTACGTGGGGCGACATTCAACCAATTGAGCCATCCTGGCCAGGGCTGATATAAAATTTTATGCAAGAATCTTAATCTCTGACTTTTAGTTTTATCATCTGCCAAATATAGATGCTGTAATGTAACTTGTGTGGAGATCATAAATGATAATGATTGTGAAAGCTACTTTTACTGCAAAGTGTCACATAAATATAAGCTATGACTTTTCATAGCTGCAGCTTATAAAGTAGTAATTAAAAAAAGGTTTGGAATGCTAAGGAAGAAATGTGACAGATTGTGGTTGCGAAGACATCAGCTATGTTCTCATTCCTGATTTGCTGCCTACTGGTTGGAATGACTTTGGGCAATGTGCTTAACCTCTTCAACAATTTGCTCATCAGCGCCCTAAAGGGCTTCACTTCTCCGGGTGTGGTCCCAGGGCCACCCGCAGCTGAACCCCCTGAGATGCTTGTTACACAAGCTGATTCCTGGGCCCCGTACCAGCTGCTGAAGCAGAACCTGCTAGCTGGCATCTGTCTAGTCGTCTCACTTCAGTCACACAAACCTTGAGAATGACAGTGATGAGTCTCTGGCTTTGGTTTAACCTCCATGACCTTGAACTTGTTCCTGCTCATTTCTAATGTCTATTTTTTACCTTTTTCAAAACGGACACATTATTGTTACCACATAAACGTGGATGAGGACCTAGGATTGCCCCACACATGTGTGTTTGCACACCTGCTTTGCAAGGGAGAGGATGAGAAGAGAAAGGTAAAGAGAAGTGACGTTAGGGAGAAAAAGAACACAGCACATCCAAATGATGGAATATGATATACCAGTAATCATCGGGCACTGAGGTTCTTATGTTTTCTGTCTGTCTGTCTGTCTCTGCTGTTACAAATAACACTCTGATAAATATTATCTAATATGAATCTTTACTTTCCTCACTGAGACCTTATGAATCTTGATTACTTACTGTCTAATGTTCTCCAGAGAGTTTGGACCAATTTATACTCCTACCAGAAGGGAATGAGAATATTTAGTTACATTCATGTCAATATTTAATGGCTTCTTTTTTTTTTTCCTTCTTTTCTTAAAAGTGCATGTTGCAACCATTAACATTATATTTACTCATGAGGATAGACATTGGCAAATCTAGAAAAGAGGTAGAAACTTTTCTAGGATTTAGAGAGACTAAGAATATACAAAAATAGAAATGCATTTAGTCCCATTTAAATATACAGTATGTACTAACTTGAAGTTCTTCATTTCATGTAAAGGCCTAATGTACAATATATTAATTTCTATAAAAATTTAAAGGCCTAGCAGCTGAACATTATAGCAGGTAGGTGGTGGTGGGGAGACGGGGGGACCAAGTGTTCCCTCTGAGGTGCCAAGAGCCTGGATTCTAATCCCTGCCCAACTGCATGCCTGCAGAGCCAACATGGACAATGTGTTCAGTCGCTTCAAGCTTCTATTTCCTTGTCTGCTCGAGGAGAGGCAGGGCAGAAACAGCAAACCCTCAAAAGATGAAGTCAGATAAGATACCAGGCTTGTCAGAACGTGGTAGGCACTATTACAAAATACATGACGTGGTGTTTTCATAGAAAGGCTATTTTGAGAACTAAAGCCGCTGGATTCATCTTCATTGTTCTAGACTTTCATTCTATTGTAAGCAGAAGGGGCCGGAAGAAGAGGGCCTACCTCGCTTCCCAGACTCAGTGGGGCAGGTTTTTCCCGGACTGGATGGTGCTTCCATGTCAATCCTGAAAGACTCTTAAAACGGACACACAGCCTCACTTCTGAGAGGCCCCGCTTTTCTGTCTTCCCCAAACAACTCCAGTCCCTAATGCCAAGGTCCCCATAATTTCTCAGCGAGCCTTATTGTCTCAGTCATTTTTCCCCAGTACTTTTAGGCCAAAAGAAATAACAACAGTTTCATTTATTAAGAGGTTAAATCAATTTACTAAGTACAAAGGTCCCAAAAAATTGGGAGCCATTCCATAAAACAAAAACACATAAAGTGGAGGAAATAGTTTTAGCTATTTCTTAACAGCTGTTATGAAGAGCACTGCACAACTTCTTGAAACCTGTTCTCAGAAGGACACTGCTGTCTTTGTGTCCTGTTCCACACAAAGTTTTATGCAATACTAAAATTCTTATCACTAAAGACATGTTGCAAACACGTGACGTCATCAACAGGAATGTAATGCCATCTAATGTTGAAACTGTGAACTATTTCAGGCTAGTAGTTCACGTGGCATCTGACAGATGTTGAGTGTGACTGTTTTCTCAAATGTAAAATTTAGCAATGTTCCTTTAAATTCACCGTGGAACCCTAAGGTGCCTCAGGGTCCAGTTTGGGGACCAGGACCCTCCTGTATTTCTGCCTTCTGGCTTTACGTCAGTTTTATTTTGTTTTCTTCTGGTTAGTTGATTCTCTTGTTTCCTAGTTCCTGCTTTATTTATTTCTTGGTTCTAGCTATCTAGTTCCCTTCCCCTTTGCCCGGGGCCATTCTCTCTGCCTGGTCTCCATCGAGCTACTGCTGAGTCTGTTTCTGCTCCTGGCCCTCCTTGGCAGGCCTGGATGGAACCCCGGAGGCCCTGTATGCTTCGGTGGCCAGCTATAGGTCATGACTGTGCTATCAGTCTCCAGTTCATGACTCCAGGGAGCGTCATTGCCATTGTAGGCGGCCTAAATGATATGCCAGCGATGTGGTTTATCTGTAGGTGTTGATCTGTGGCGTGGGTGGGCATGTCCTCCACTCTAGACCTCCCAACTCACTGGGGGGCGCTCTTTGCCTTAGAACATCAAAGACCTGCCCAGCTCACACCGTATGGCTGCTGTTCTCGGCACGTCAACCCAGAAAATAACGTGAAGCAGTCGAGTGGCTAATTGTGGGTTCTGAACTCGACTACTCGCTTTGATGACCTGGGCTTACCACTTATTGCTTAATTTCCTGAAGCTTCAGATGCCTCATCTGCAAAATAGAGATAATAATAGTCCTTATTTTGTGTGAGAATCAAATGAGAAAATGAAATGAAATAAAATAAAACATGGTGCTCCTTAGCATGATGCCTGACATTAATAAATGTTACAAAAGCACTACACTCCCCCCCCCCCCCATTTATTTTGAGAGCAACTATGCAATTTACTTTCAAATATTTCAATTGTTGCTAGGAATAAAGTAAAAAACCATTAATTTTTAGAATTTAGTATCGGTCTTTGCCAGTTTATGAGAGAAAACATTAATATTAATATGAAAAGGTACTTAGCATTCATATAACATTTGGTTTATATATACTAAGTTATCTTCATAGACATATAATCTCTTAAAATTTTCGTGACAGGAATCTATATTGTGTAAATATGACAGTGTAGATACTTCTCCCCATTTTAGAGATGACAGAACTGATAATTCAGTATTTGCCAGAGCCCATACCCCACTCCAGCATCTGTCATTTCAGTGTTAGTGCTCCTTACTTGCTACATTGCTACTTTTTAATATTTTAAAAGTTAAAATAAAAGAGGAAGGTGTAAAGGAAAGTAGAAAGAAAGGGAAAAGAATGATAATTGGTATTCTCTTTGCTCCTCACTTGCTCTGCTGCCACCTTAAACACTTCAAAAGTTAAAAATGAAAGGGGAAGGAAAGGAAAGGTGATTGTTATTCTCTTTGATTTTTGTGAACAATGAACATTAGCTATTTCGGCTGTGTCTAGTACAATACACTTAAGTGTTATAGTAGTTTTAACTAGTGTATAGGAATAACAACACTTTGAAAAAATGGCCAATGCTTTGTTAGAAATAATTTCAAAAGAGAAAATGTGTAGCAACCTTTGAACTGCATATTAAAAAAAAAAAAAAAAAAATATATATATATATATATATATATATATATATATATATATATATATATATATATAAATTGATCTTGGCCAGTGTGGCTCAGGAGTTGAGAGTCAACCGGGAGGTCATGGTTCGATTTCTGATCAGGGAATATATATATATATATATATATATATATATATATATATATATACACACACACACACACACACACACACACACACATTCAGGGACGAAGGGAGAGGAAGAGAGAGATATAATCATCAATGATGAGAGAGAATCATCGATCAGCTGCTTCCTGCATGCCCCCCACCAGGGACCAAGCCTGCAACCTAGGCACATGTCCCTGACTGAAATCGAACCCAAGATCATTCAGTCCACAGGCCGATGCTCTATCTACTGATCCAAACTAGCTAGGACTGTAATACAAGAATTTTAAAGCTCAATTTCTGAATGACAGAAAAATTTGATAATCTAGTAAAAAGAGAGACAAACTCTCTCTGCCCCCTATGCTCCTTTCCCCCAATGTTCACATGCCTAACCCTTTCACCCGTGCTAGAGCCTTTACTGCCTAACCGCTTTCTGGGCCCAGAGGCATGGAAATACATCATCAGGGTATAATTTTCTGCACAGCACAGAGTACATGCTATTATGGAACCAAGTTGCAGCAGAATAGTCTGGCCTTAGTCTGTGTTTTGACCTCAGGGTTAGACTGGAAGTGAAACCTTGGCTCCTTCTTGCAGGTCTGTAGGAAGTTTGCTGTCCCATGCTTTTTGGTGGTTTCCTTGCCCAAATGGAAAGTGGGGAGAACAAATGGTCTTGTAACTTCGGAATTGAAGGCATTGACTTGCGTGAGCTGAGTCACTGTAGTAGCTTGTGTCTCTGTCGGCTGACTGGAAAATCGTGGAGGTTACAGGCTGGCCAGGCTAAGTTTCTGGCCTCCAGGAGGCAAGTTTCTTTGGGTAGCGAGCACCGAATCCTCGCAAGGACACCGTGTGATGGTCCTCCAGCCAAGCATCATGGATATGCCGGCAACAGTGTTAGTTTAAGAATCTGAAACATTTAATATGGGAGAACTTGCTAAGTACGATGTAAGCTATTAAGAAAATTGTCTGGCTGAAACTGGTTTGGCTCAGTGGATAAAGTGTCGGCCTGCAGACTGAAAGGTCCCAGGTTCGATTCCCGTCAAGCGCATGTACTTTGGTTGCAGGCACATCCCCAGTAGGGGGTGTGCAGGAGGCAGCTGATCGATGTTTCTTTCTCATCAATGTTTCTAGCTTTCTATCCCTCTTCCTCTCTGTAAAAACTCAATAAAATATATTAAAAAGAAAAGAAAAGTGTCCGGTGTCAGTCATACCTCAGTAAAGGGATGTGAAAAATAAATATGAAGGCTACCAAACAAAGTAAATGATAGAAACTCCTGAAAAAGAAAAGAGTTTGAAGTTTCCATTCCATTATTTTTCTGTTTAGTTAATACTAGAAGGCAATTTCCATGCAAGTTGACTCCCTGTGTTAGTTTTCTATGCCGCGAAACAGATTACCACAAACTCAGTGGTCAAGCATTCATTGACCAGCACACAGTTTTAGTAGGTCAGAATTCCCCACACCTGTTGCAGGAATGAGGAACCTTCTTTCTGCCAAGGGCCACTGGACATTTATTACATCATTCTCGGGCCACACAGAATTATCAACTTAAAAACGAGCCTGCTATATTTGGTCAAACAATTAGTGAACTCACTCCTAAAGCATTGGATGGGCCAGACCAGATGATTTTGGGGACCTCATATTACCCAAGGGTGGATGTTCCCCATCCTAGGAAGGGTTCTCTGTTCAGGGCCTCACCCAGCTGAAACCATTGTGTTGACTGGGCTGCATCTTCATCTGAAGTATAGACTGTGGAAGAATCTGCTCCCAAGATCTTTCAGGTAGTTGGCATAATTTGTTTTCTTGTGATGATGGTATCTGTGCCTTCCAATCTCTGGCCTCTAGAATCTGTTTAAAAGAGCTTCCTTGATTAGTTCCAACAGATTGAGAATAAGCTTTTTGATCAATTTAAAGTCAATTTAATTACATCTGCAAAATTCCTTCACTTTTGCCATCTAACAAAACCTAATCAAGGGAATGATTGTCTATAACCATTGCTATATTCTATTTGTTTGAAGCAAGTTACAGGTTCTTCCCACACATAAGGGTGTCATTCATTGGCAGTCGCATATGTTTTGAGTATAGTTGGAAAAAAGATAGCTTTTGAAAAGCACTTTTTAAAAAGAAATCATTGTTAGTAGATGAAAGACTAAAGGATGGAATATTATGTATTTAAATCTACATTTATTGTTTTTTAAAATACTTTGCCCCCAAAATATTTGTCTTTCCTTAAAGAACGAATCACGTAACACTTCCTTCTTCAGTTTTTCTCTTCCTTTGCTACTAAGACATTGCTCTTTTCTGATTCTCCTCGCTCTTGACTTATCCCTTTACTTGCACCTTCTCCACCCACTCTGCTTGCTTTTAAGCTCTCACATCTCGAACCTGACAATCCCTCTGGTGAGCACCGCCAGAAGTTTATACCCCCGACTGCTCACTTCCTGAGCACAGTGGCACGAAAACATAATTGTGATGTAATGGTGACCCTGCAGATGGCCAGTGAAGCTGCTGGGATCAGGTTGTAATCTGAGTGTCTGCTGAATGGCCTGAGGGTAACAGACTGTTTGGATCTCGCTGTTAAAATAGGAATGGAAATGTATTTTCTCATTGTTGGTCTCTAAGAGATGTGCTGGTTTCATTCTTATTGGGTATTTTTATGTCCAAGTAGCAATATTACTGAAATCTTTTTACAGGCATGTGGCAAGGCTCAATAGAAGCTGGCTTTGGTGTGTGTACATATATAAAAATATATACAGCCATATTATATTGATGCATATTCAATATTGCTTCCTTTATCCTTAACATTTAAAGTCTGCCAAATACGTTGCCATAGGGTGATACCATTCAATACTTACCTGTTTGCTTTATTTTGGTCATTCATATTATTACCATGGTTTAAAAATTGATAATTTATTAAATTATTATATTGAAAGACTTTCGGGAGTAAGCAGGGAGATACCAAAGAAGGCAAACTTATTCCATTTATCTTCTTAGGGAAGTCAGTTACTGTTTCATAATTGATGGTAATAAGTATAGAAAAATAAGTTGAAATATACATCTAAAGATTTTAAACTGTTTATATTTTTTTATGTCTTTTTACTTCTAGGAATTTATTCTGAGGGGAAAATGTGTACAGAGATAAACATGTGTGTGGTAGTATGTATATGTGTGCATGTATGTATAAGATGTTCACAGGTTTAATTTCAACATGGTTTTAAAGATACATTTTGTATATTTTATTTTTCAAATTTTCTACATTAATTTTTCTCTCACAATCATAAAATAGCAATAAACATTAATTTTTTTTAAAATGAAAGGTAAAGAAAAACTATGAAATCCTAAATACAACAGTTTAGGAGTACAGTTATACAGAGCTTAAAAACAATTTAAACTATCCCAAGGACAATGTCTGTGTCTTAAACACATAACGCATTTGCTACACATCAATGTGATGTGTACAAAGAGGCCCTTATCATTCCAGTCATAGAATTCAGACTTTTATTTTTAACCTGTGATATCATGTTCCTGTACAAGCCAGGTGGTTAGACCCATTTTCAAGGATGAAGTTAGCATTTAACTTAGTTGGAAGAGGTAAAACATTCATCTTTAAAGAGAAAAGTGAAACACAGACGCAGCATCTCAGCACACAAAGTAAAGAAATCTTGTGTCTGAGCCTTTCATGAGGAAAGGAAGTGGACAGAGGGAGAGAGTCTTCTGTAAGAATACTCTGTGAGGCATCCTCCTTCTAAGTAGGATACTTCTGCCTCCCTTGATAAGACTGCCAATCTGGGAAGGAGGAAACCATGAGTTATTTTCTCAACCAAGATCGTTCTAGATGTTTGGTAGAAACACGTTAAAGACATTTGTGTACTCAGTGATAAAACTGTTTGAAAGTTAGGGAGTGAGCTGCATAAGAAGACAAAGGGTAGCAGGATTAGGATTGAGCATGGGCTGGGAGTTTGTAAGTTCCTGGTTATGGAGCTTGCTTTCCTGGGGAAGAGTGATGGCATCCTTTGTGGGCAGGAACCAAGGGGGAAAACAGTGGGGAACTTCTCTTTGCCCCTCATCCCCTGCCAAAGATAAAGGGCGAGGATACCTGAAGCTTGGACATGCTTCCTTAGTACAATATAATAACCAGCCCCCTGTGGAGGAATGTAGCAGGTACCGAATGGAACTTCTTAGCCATCCCCTGTACCTTCAGCATCTTACCCTGCCTCTTTGTTCTGCAAACTAGTCACTTTGGTCTTTGTCATTAAAAATTCAAATGGATCCCCACTGCGTAAGTCTGATAGTCTCATCCTTCTAACATTTTATTGCAGCCTGTTCTCCTGACATATTTCCCATAATTCCCTTTCCTGTACTTTGCTCCATCCCAAGTGGGCCCTTGTTCCTTGGGACCTATCATGTGCTTATCTGCAGGTCTAGTCTGGTTATTACATGCTTTTATAATATCCAAAGCTAAAAATAGACACACTTATTTAAAATATGTAAAACACATTTCTCACTACTTTTGCAAAACTTATACCTAGAGACTTTTAGAATCGTGTGTGTGTGTGTGTGTGTGTGTGTGTGTGTGTGTGTATGTGTGTGTAATAACAAATTGGTGCTGATTTTCATTTCTCTTAGGAGGATGCACTTGCCTGTTTTGGTTCTAGGATAGACTTGTAATAGGGGTAAATGCTACCTTTGTAAACCTGTACTTAATGTAATAGAGGCTGCTCTAAAAATCTGTAATTTCCATGGGGCATGATCTGGTGGAAAAATGCATTTGAGCCAGATAATTTAAGACTTTGTTTCCATAAAGATAGGTGGATATTACATGCCAGATGAGCATTGGATTTGAACATAGACCTCAGTTTGAATGATAGCTTGACAAATCAACTGAATTCCACTTTAGTTACCTCCTCTGGGAAATGAAACAACTTCACACATTGTGCTGAAGAATAAGTGCAGAATGTCTGCCAGGGTCCCTGTTCAGTGCCTCTTAACCTCCTTGCCGTGTTCCTGGGCCAGACCTTCCTGAGCTGGACAGGGTGGCTCTCCCAGGTTTGACCAGTTGCTCAACCTACTTAAGGTCAGCCCTTTTACTAATGGGACAATCCCAAGAGAGGCAAGATTAGCAGGCCCTTCTCATCTGGCCAGTGAAGAAGGGAAGGACAGAGTGTCCCACTGACACTTAGATGGGGATCTCCTAGCCCTTTTCTTTGGACACAGTTTCTGAGTAATGAAAAAACGGTGATGTTGAGACGTTGTTTGCAGCAGGAGACAGCCCATACTCTAATATACTACCTAAATTTGGCCCACATTTAGACTCTGATGGTTTCTATAGTTGATAAATGCCTGATATTCAAATATTAGCTCCATTAAAAAATGTCAGCACTCTCTGAAAATGAGCTTTATTGTGAAAGAAGAAGCTCGTTTAATCTTTCCTCTTCTTTCTGTGCTTTTAGAAGTAAAAACAGTCAAGTGAGAACTTGCAGTCGGAAAAAGATCCGTGACCTCTATTAATGCTCCTTTTTTTGGTAAACTGTCATCAAAAGACAAGGGTTTTTCTTTTTCAAAGTCTTCTTTCTGCCTCTGCATCTGGGATCAGACCTTTGCGCCTATAAAGAAGTCAGGATTGCCTCAGGGGAGGTGGGGAGGGAGATTCTTGGCAGTGTCCATGTCTCCAAGCCCAAGGTTCATGAGGCTCTCGTCACCTTCATGAGGGAGAGGGGTCAGAGAGGAGGCCTCGCTGATGGGTGGTCAAAAGTAGGATGTGTGTGGGAAGAAGCTGGGTTTTTCTTTCCATTTTCTCTCATAAAGTACTCAGAGGCTGTGATTCAACTATTTTGTTCCCGCATTGCTTTCGTGCTCTCCTCTCTCCCTTCCACTCTCCTCAGTGACCCAGATTGCTTTCCATCTGTCTGTCCACTTCCTCTCTCGCTCCGGGTTTTCTTTAGACAGAGACAGTGTCTCCCCGGCCTTCCTGCTTTCTCACTGTCTGTTGTACAAGGACCCGGCCCTTCTAGGAGTTCATTCCATTATCAGCTGAGAACTAGAAGGTGGTAGAAATAGGGGGAGGGTACACCAAGGGGTCAGGATCGTACAGATCTTCACCATTCTTGGAGTCTGGCCTGTAGTTCTCTTGTTCCTTCTGCAATGCAAAGTGGAGGTCCCATGGAACTTCTGTGCGGGGGCCACACCAACTCTCCTGAAAGAACACTGGGCACGCCTGCCGTTTTCTTCAACGAGGTTCTTCCCAGCACAGTTGGTCTCTCAACTCCCGAGGAGCTGCGTCTGAATTTACAAGGCTTTCTGGGAAGTTGTGCCCATGTCCGGGAGTTTCTGGTCCACAGAAGAGAAGGCATTTCTTCATAGTGTCTAGTGAACCCTGCCACCCAATGAATCTTTCTCTGAAAGACTAGAATGTTCTATGCAATGCAGTTACTAAAATGTGTTTAGCCTCTTAGGTTATTATTTTACTTTATATTTCTTGAGTTTCTTTCAAAGATACTTTGTGATTAATTTACATAGGCAATTCCTATTTTAAAACTTTAATGATTAATGGTAAATTATCATAGTGTAGATACTTTAATAGTAAAAAGTCCTATCTAAAGGTTTATTAATATTTTATTGTGTTAATAAATCATTGCAAATTCATCTTTTTGACAATCTTAAAATATTTTACAATACTTAAAAAAATATTTAAAAATAGCTTATGTTTGCTCAGTGGTTAGAACATTGGCCCATGCACCTTACGGTTGCTGGTGTGATTGTGGGCATGTATGTGAGTTGCAGGTTTGCCCTCCACCTCAGGTTGGGTGCTTGCGAGAGGGAGGCAGCCAATTGCTATGTCTCTCACATTGATGTTTCAATCTCTCCTTCCCTCCCTTTTACTCTCTCTAAAAATCAATGGAAAAATTATCCTCGGGTGAGGACTAACAAAAAATAAAAAAATAACAGCTTACTAAATGTTTTTAAATATTTAAAATTAGTAGTACTGTAGTTCCTAGTTTAAATGGAAAATCTTAAAATATGCTTAAGGGGAAGAAGAAAAGATAAACACACTGATTAGTTATTTCCCAAGAGCAAATAAACAGGGAGCGATTGATGAAAGGCTGAATTAATTGGGTCTGACAAGAGCTTACCCTTCATCTACTACTACAGGCCCAGCACATGGATTTCATGCACAGGTACAGTCCCTAGTCCTGGTATGCAATCAGGGCCATCTTCCGCAGATGCCTGCAGTTTGCCCCCCCACTCCTCCCCCCCGCCCCCAGTTCACCATGGTGGGGGGATCGATGCCTGACAGCCAGCTGAGAGAAGGGACTGAGAGGTCAGCTGTCCCCGCCCGCTCACCAGCCTCACCTCCATTGTGGGTTGCCTTCTGTATGTGGGGCGAACAGTGGGGCGGAGACCTTGTGTCCCTCCCCTCCTTCCCCCCCTCCCCCCTATACACTGCCACCCACCCCCAGTTTCCTGTTCACCATCAGGTGATCAGTGCTTGCCGGCCAGGGAAAGGAACCAAGAAATGGTCAGTGCACTTTATAGTGACTGGTCCAGAGGTCATCCTGGTCGTTGCACTGTTAGGTCTATTTGCACTGACCTCTTTTATTATATAGAATAGTATAATTTACTTATGAATCCATTTTAGCTTTTTCCTGAGATCAGAAAAGGTGTGTGTATGTATGTTTTAAGGCTAAGTCTTTCTTTTTTTCGGCATCAAAATCTTAGAACAACTTAAATTGATGTAAGTAGGAAATCTCAAATATTTTTTGAATAATTTTCAGAGTATTTTTAGAGACCTTTGAATCATAAGGAATAACACAGGATGGATAAGAAGAATGGAGAGCTATAATAATTTATAGAATAATCAAATTTTAGCAACAACAAAGATAAATTAAAAAAAAACAAAAACCCAAAACACCCTTAGGACTACCCATAAGAGAGAAAAAATGAATTTGGTCAGTAGCTTCTTTTATCCCAAAGCACTTTATTCTTCCACATTTCTCCTCTCACAGTTCCCTATAAACAAAACCAGAACCCAATCTCCCATCTCTCTTTCCCCTCCTTCCCCCACCTCTGGAATCATGCCGCACCATAGGCTTCTATGAATGGAGGTCCTTGTACCTTTGAGAGTGCGGAAGAGGTAAAGCCTCAGTGTCAGCTTGCCACTCTGTGGTGGGAACGTGAGTCAGGAAATATTCTGCCCTTGGGCCACCCCTTCTCCCTCCACCTTCCTCCTCATGCCTCTTGTCTCCCTCACCAAGCTTAACTGTCTGAGAGACGGAAATGGACTTGAAAAGACAATTAATCACATCTTGTACATCAGACTCAAAAAGGGGAAAGAAACCTTAAGTGTGAATGCCATCTGGCTTTATTTACTCATCCTATCTCTTTCCGATATGGCTGAGCAGATGCAGGCTTTCACTTTGACGAGCAGTTTATAGGAACGGGCTGAGGAAAGGATTTGTTTAAAATATTTCAACAGTAATTGGACTTTGTTAACGTTGTTGTTGACTGTTCTGTAATTGAAGATGCCCCAGCCCTTGGCACATTTGAATAGCAATCTTAAAAAACAAACAAACAAACAAACAAGAGTTACTGATGAAGGTTTTGGATTAGAGCTCAAGTAACCAAACACTCCTTTTACTTTTAAGGGGAATAAAAAATAATTAGAGGAAGTTTAAGGAAGTGGCAAATATAACTACTCTAGTCTGAATGTGTTCCCTTCAAATCCATACGTTGAGGCCTAACCTCTAAGGTGATTGCATTAGGAGGTGGGGTATCTGAGGAGGTACTTTAGATCATAAGGGTGAGGCGCTTATGAATGGGATTCGTGCCCTTAGGAAAGATTCCACAGAGCTCCTTCCGCCATGAGAGGATACAAAGAGAAGTTGGCGGTCTGTACCCCAGAAGATGGCCCTCACCAAACCTTATTATACTTGCACCCTAATCGTGGTTCTTCCTTAGACGAATCTGTGTGTGAATAGAAATGCTACAAAAATGGTTTCAGGAAAGTACTTGAAGCATCACATAGAATCATAATTTTATGGGATTTCAGGGGAAATAAAACTTTATCTTAAATTCTTGCAGGTATGAAATTATTTACTGCTTACATTTTTAAAAAATATACTGTAGTAGTGAGAAAAATGGCCCACCAAGGAAATCCCCACCATTCTCCCGGGAACCTGTGAACCTGTCACCCTACATGGCAAAAGAGATTGTGCCATGTGATGAAGTGAAGGGCCTGGAGATGTGGAGGTTTTGCTGGACTGTTTGCTTTGGAGAGGGAGGATGGGGCCATGGGCCAAGGAACACAGGTGGCCTCTGAAAGCTGGAGAAGTGGAGAAAGCAGGATTTTCCTTAGAGAGTCCAGAAAGAAATCAGCCTTGCCAACTCTGATTTTAACCCACCTCAGACTGCGGACCCCTAGTATTATACAAAGTTTGGTTTCCTTTGAGCCACCAAGTTTGTGATAATTTGTTATGGCAGCAGTAAAAAACGAATACAGATACCTAGGTTGTTTTTAGGACATTGTTGTTCACCTTATATACCTTTCTAGATGAAAGCATTATCTAGACCAGGGATTTCCCCTGCCCTAGCCACTTGAGGACATTTGCCAATGTCTGGAGACATTTTTTTATCTTCATGACTAGGGGGTACAAGCTGGAATGCTGTTAAACATACACAGTGGAAAAACCAGCCTCCCCACAAGAAAGCAACATCCAGTCCAAATTTGTCTACATTGAGAAATTCCAGTCTAGGTTGATGTACATACTTAAAGCATACAAAAAAATGGAGGGCCGTTCAAAATAAAAAGCCACAAAAGACTGGAAAAATAGGAAAATAGTATGAAGTTACCTCAAAATATTTAAAATAGATCTGCTTTTTGACCCACCAATTCCACTTCTGGGAATATAGCTAAAGAAAACTGAAACACTAACTTGAAAGAATATATGCATCCTTTGGTTCATTGCAGTGCTATTCACAACTAGAGACCCAATGCATGAAATGCGTGCAGGAGTGGGCCTTCTTTCCCCCAGCTGCCTGCACGGCTTCCCTCTGGCACCCAGTACTTGGGCTTCCCTTGCAGCCCTGGCTTCATCCAGGAGGTCATCCAGAAGGACGTCTGGTCTAAATTGCATATTATGCTTTTATTATAATAGGTAGCCAAGATCTGAAAACAGCCCAAGTGCCCTTCAGTAGGTGATTGGATAAAAAAGCTGTGGTACGTTTACACATCGGAATACTACTCGGCCATAAAAAAGAAGGAAGTCTTGCCATTTGCAATAACAAGGATGGACCTGGAGAGTATTATGCTAAGTGAAATAAGCCAGTCGGAGAAAGACAAATATCACATGATTTCACTCATATGCGGAATCCAATAAACAAGTAATGGAACAAACAAAATAGAAACAGAATAGATACATAGAACAGACAGACAGCTGTCAGAGAGATGGGGGATTGGGAGACTGTGAAAAAGGTGAAGGGATTAGGAAGAGGGGATGGGGGGGATGGTGGAAGAGGGAAAAAGGGGGGTAAATGGTGGCAGGAAGAGACTTTTACTTTGGGTGGAGAGCACACACTGCAGTATGCAAATGACGTTATTGAGTTGTAGCTTGAAACCTGAATGATTTTATTAATCAATGTCACCCCAATAAATTCAATAAAAATTCATAAAGCTTAAAAAAAAGTACTGGAAAAAATAATGGATATCTAAAAATATATACAAGGTTTATTAAAAGGAAACTACCTGTAGTATTTTTGAAAAACTAGAGCCCTAGAAAGTATCAGCAGGGTTTAAAATCTTAAGTGGTATTAGTAAAATCTCAAGTATGTATTAGTCTTAAAACTCTTCATTAATATCACATCTTTGGATGAAATCAAGAAAGTCCGTTTCTCTCTCCACTCTAAACTGGACACAGACATTTTACTAACAGCTTGGAACTAAAGGTAGGCAAATGAATCAGCACAGCTTATCTCTCTCTATACACTTGATCTGATTAAGATCTTTGATTAAGAAATGTATATAAAATTTGTGGGTGAATGTGGTGAGGAAAGCAAGAGTAATGTACAGGGTAGTCCAAAGGTTGCCTTCCCATTCCTTACAAAGCAAAAACCAACCCCCTCCAGGCTGGTTTTGATTCTGTGTTGTCCCTACTCCATATCTTAGGAAAATTAGTTTTTGTTTTATCTCTGTGTGTGTGTGTGTGTGTGTGTGTGTGTGTGCTTTTCCCTTTAGCCAAAACCAGGCTGCAATGTGCAATGGGAGTCTCTCAGCACCGGCCCCTTCCCAGCAGCCCAGCTGTTTCGGGAGGGTGGGGGCCAGTCCCACAGAGGTGGCTGGAATGTGTTCACTGCTGAGAACCCCACTGGGGGCTGACGGTTGCCCGACAAGTCCCCATCCCCCCTCCAGAGCTGTAACCTATGAAAAACAAGTGTGAGTCCTGGGTCCACTCCCTGCAGAACTTTCCAGGCTGCCTTCTCTGTTTTCTTCAAATATCTCCATTGGGTCGGGCCCTGTCAGTTTCATCCAGTTTCCCAGCGGGGAAGATTTCAGACCTTGGCTGGTGGGGCTCAGCTCTGCCTTTCTTCATTGTGGGCCTCACACTGCCAAGTGGCGAGGACCCAGCATCTGCTCCAGAGAAACTTGGAGCAAGCTACCCGGAAACTCCACCCACGATGCCTGCCCTTGCACCACAGCTCTGAGCACGCTCCGAGGAGAGCAGCATCACTCCCGTGTTCCTGGGCTCTCCAAAGCCGGAAGAATTCCATTCCTTTTCAGAACAACATATAGCAGGCTGAGGCAGCCCATTCCTCTTTAGAAATTTCTTCCCTTTGCATAGTAAAATCAAGGATCATTTCAGAGAGGAAGGGAAAGTGAGGAAGAGAGAGAAACATCAATGATGAGAGAGAATCATTCATTGGCTGCCTCCTGCATGACCCTAGTGGGGACCAAGCCTGCAACCTGTGCCCTGACCAGGAATCAAGCCATGACCTCCTGGTTTATAAGTTGACACTCAAACACTGGGCCACACTGGCCAGGCAAAATCAAGGATCATTTGAACTTGTAATTAATTTGTCTCTTACCTCAAATCCTTTTGCAAATGAGATAGGGTCTAAAACTAAACAAGTAAAAGGAAAGGCTCATTTTATTTTCTACTTAATGCAAAAAAAGGGATAGACCATGAAATCTAAGAGTTCACAAAGAAATGGTGGTGGCTATTTTCAGAAGTTTCTCAAGTGGAAGGACAGCCAGAGGGACAGCATAGCAGGGAGTGCAGCTCCCCTGTTTGACATCTCTCAGCTGAGAGAAACAAAATTATTCATGTTTCTTGGAGATTTATTGCTTGGATTTTCCCTGAAGAAAGAGGAAAGAGAAAAACAATGAAGGAAGCCTATTAGGTGGCTTATGCTTTATATCCTACCCAAGGCATCTCACTCAGTCTTCACCATAGTTTTCTGAACATAGATTTTATCCCCATTTCACAGGATATTGAGGCTCAGCAAAAATGAATAACTTGTCCAATGTCAAACAACTATTGAGGGAAAGACACAGCATGTAACCTCAAGTCTGTCTCTTTTCTCCTATAACATATGAATTCATTCCCTTAAAATCCTCCAAGTCACACAGCCTGGGAGATTGAAAGAAATGTTATCCCTAAGGCACCTCCTGCGTCATTCTTCCCACCAGCCAGCCTCTTGAGTGCCTATGCCAGTAATGCCTAAATATTGTCATCTGTTTCCTTAGTCACTATAGTGAATTTAGATACAAGGGGACCTTTTAAATTTAGATTTTGCTAAATTGCCCTCCAAAAAGATTGTCAAATGACTCTTCTATCAACAGTATATGGGTGTGTCCATGGATTTATTACTCATTCTGTCATTAATAGGGAGGTTTTGAATCTTCCCCAATCTGCTAGTTATTCTTTTTTAAGATATGAATATCATCTACTAGAGACCTGTTGCATGAAATTTGTGCATGGGGTGTGTGTGTGTGGGGGGGGGGGGTGTCCCTCAGTCCAGCCTGTATCCTCTCCAATCTGGGATCCCTCTCACAATCCAGGACTGCTGGCTCCCAACTGCTCGCCTGCCTGCCTTCCTGATTGCCCCTAATCTCTTCTGCCTGCCAGCCTGATCACCCCCTAACCACTCCCATGCCAGCCTGATTGATGTCTAACTGCTCTCCTGCCAGCCTGTTTGCCCCCAACTTCCCTCCTCTGTCTGTCTGATCACCCCTAACTGCCCTGACCTAAAGGGTTGATTGCTTCCAACTGCCCTCCCTTGCAGACCTGGTCCCTCTCAACTGCACTCCATTGCAGGCCTGGTTCCTCCCAACTGCCCTCCCCTGTTGGCCATTTTGTGGTGGCCTTCTTGTGTCCACATGGGGGCAGGATCTTTAACCACATGAAGGCAGCCATCTTGTGTGTTGGAGTGATGGTCAATCTGCATATTACTCTTTTATTATTTAGGATAATAATAAAAGTGTATATGCTAATTAGACTGGATGTCCTTCCAGGCAAAGCTGGTGCTAGGAGGGAAGCCCGGGTGCTGGAGAGAAGCTGGTGCCAGCACCCAGAGATAGCAAGGCCTACTCTTGCATGAATTTCATTTATCAGGCCTCTAGTATTTAATACTGGTTAACTTTAGTTTCGAAGCCAAAAGCGCTTGCTAATATTTCATTTGGTGACCAAAAGACGAAACCATCCTGCCAACACTTGTTTGTTGATTTTTTGACAATAGCCATTCTGACAGGTGTGAGGCGGTGTCTCTATGTGGTTTTAATTTGCATTTCTCTGAGGATGAGTGATGTTGAGCATCTTTTCATATGTCTGTTGGCCATCTGTGTGTCCTCTTTGAAGAAGTGTCTATTCAGGTCTTTTGCCCATTTTTTAATTGGATTGTTTGTTTGGTGTTGAGTTGTCTTCTGTTTGCTCTTGAATTTACTCATCAGGCTTCTATTCTCCACTGAACTGCCATCAATGACCTCCTTGTTTCTAGGTCCTTTATTTTGGTTGCTTACCCGGTTTCCTTGACTCCTCTCTCCCTGCAATGTCCAATATATTAGCAAATTATTTCAGCTTTACCATCATCATATATCTGTTATCACCACCTTCTCAGGTTGAAAGCCACTATTATCTCTTGCCTGGATTGAGTTATGAGCCCCTAACATCTCTCTGCACATGCTCTCACTTAGTCTTCAGATACAGTTCCCTTCTAAAAGATAATTTTATTTATTTGTTCTGTTAGTTTTGTCTCACACCCTCCTAGATCTTGAGCTCAATGAGCAGACTCCAAGATCCTGAGCTCAATGAGCAGAGAGGTTTTTCTTTTTTTCTTTTTTCTGTTTGATTCACTGTGTCTCCAGTACCTACTGTGTTTCCCTGAAAATAAGACATCCTCGGAAAATAAGACCTTCTTACAGGTTTCCTTCTGAGTGAAATATAAGGCATCCCCCCTGAATATAAGGCCCCCATAGGCTAAACATGAGAGATTTGGTTCACTGATTCTGAAAGAAATGGAGTCATAAGAAATTCACCAGGAAATTCAGGAATTGGATTGTTATGATGATCTTCCAGAAGATGATGACATGATTGTCATTGAATAAATGAGTAAATTATTGATACTGTAGGATTCACAGTTTGTTGACAACTACCGTATACAGGTAATAAATTTCCTTTATTTTCATTTAACAATAAATGTGTACCGTATTCTTCTTCATGGAAAAATAAGACATCCCCTGAAAATAAGACCTAGCACATCTTTGGGAGCAAAAATTAATATAAGACACTGTCTTATTTTCGGGGAAACAGGGTAGCATAGCACCTGACATATACCACACACTCATGGACTTAGATGAATTTAAGAAGAAAGTAAAAAGATCAGTATACTATAACCTGAAGGCTAAATAATTTAGCTCCTGACAGTTATCAAGAATCAGTTGTTTTTGCTACTAAAGCTGTTTATGCCAGGTTATTAGAAAAATGATGCAACTAGCAAAACATTACATTATCTAATAAAAATGAGTACAATGAGAAAATATTTCTGGCAAAACTAAGGTGGATACTTGCTAAATATCCAATGAAGGCAAGTTGTAAAAATAAATTGCTTTAAATTTTTGGATGAGAACAACTCTAAATTTGGGGAAATACATTTTAAAAATCTGCAACATTTTGTACTCCAATTGCTTTGTAAGAATCTTAAGTTCTGACTCCACTGTTTAGGAGCCAATTTGGAAGTAGTATGTGATGCTTTATTGGTATTGCTTTCCTTGAAAGATCTTGCAGAACTCCAGTTAGCAGACCCATATTCAAATTTTAAGCCTAGGCTCTATAGTAAAAGATTGACAGAGGAATATGAATTGCTATTTAAGTTCAAATAAAATGCTCAAGTATAATTTTTATAATTTCACATTCTAAATATTTTTTAAATTATTAGCTTCATTTGGGGCCTGTATAGGGCATCTGTGATTGTGAGTGCACTTTTTTTTTTTCTTGCTGTGTTAAGGCATAATTGAAAACATTTATACACAGGTATATTTGTGTATATTATGTTTGTCTTACTTGGCAGTATATCTTGGAGATCACATATTAATAACTTTAAAAATTGAATAGGTCTTCACTTTATGAATGCAACAGTTTATTTTACTTCTCTATGGTTATCTAGATTATTTTCAGTTTTTAAAAAGAAATCGTGTCACAAAGAATTATTTGCACATGTGTAATTGTATTGTGTGTGAATATAACTATCCTAGAGGCCTGGTGCACGAAATTTGTACACAGGTAGGGTCCCTAGGTCTGGCTGGTGATCAGGGCCAATTGGGGCCTCTGGATGCTGGCCTGGGCCTTCCTTCCCCAGCTGCTGACTGCCTTTCCTTCATTCTGCACCACCCCCTGGTGGCCAGTGCATGTCATAGTGAACTCCTAGTCTCCCAGTCAAACTCCCGAGCGGACACTTTGCATATTAGCCTTTTATATATATATTGATAGATGATAAATCCCCAGAAGTGATATTGTTGCAGCTTATTCTGATGGCTCTAGAACTGATGGACTTTTCTTCAGGATTTAGGTGTTAGAATTTGCTTTGTGATATTTAGTCTTGTTAGTTTTGAGTAACCAATATTTTACTCTGAACTTATAGTTAAAATAATTGAAATTCATGTAGAAAAACATGTTTATGATTTTGAATCTGGAATTGTGTAGCCAAAATACTCACTTCTCAATTAATTAATTGCTTTTATAATTAAAATAATACTTTTTAATAAAGGTTTTTGATAATGGGAAATATCTTATACACACAACTATCATATTATAGCAGAAGAGACTGTACCCCCTTCCTTATTCTGTTTCATAAATATCATTCCAAAACATTTGAAGGCGTAGCCAATCTCAAAAAAGAATGATCATATTTATAATTTCTGCTATTTTTCTTTTCATGTCTTTGGCTGTTAAAAAGTATACAGACACACAGATTTGTATACATATATTTTTTAAATAAACAATTTTAGGTTGCAGGACTATCTTATAAATTTTTCAGAATTAGCTTTGGATTAAATAAAATTTCCCTCCATTTTGTTAATAAGAAAATGAGTTAGATATGAAATTTCCATTATGTTTCTTTGTCCTTGAAGTTTGTCTCCTGAATAATACATATCTTGTTGCTACGGGCCAGCAGTTCATGAACTGCAAAGAATAAAACCCACAGGATTCTGTCAGCAGCTATATTCTGTGAGCATTTTCAGCTGGATTGTATTATTTGTTTAGACTTATATCATTTGCAGACAAACTTAATTTATAGCCGAAAGTTAAATTAGTTGCAAAACTGCTTATAAAACCCTGTTTATGTTGAACCTTCGCTGGGGAAAAATTCTGGGGGGGAATTTCATTTATCCTTTTAAAGGGATAAATATTATTCAAATCACCTTGGAAACAGCTGGACCACAGTCATGCAATAAGTTTAGTATCACTTTGAGTTAGATGATGTTGGTCTAAAGTCGACAACATTGATTTTCTGTGAGATTTAAGAGTTATTTTTAAAATAAGGGGGAAATGTGCTTTTTAAAAAGTTGGCAATCTATCACTAGATTTAGGAGTGATTTAAACAGATTTAACTATTCTGAGAATGGTGAATTATTTTCTGTGTAAGTGGCATTATCCTTTTTATGTTACACACATAGTACATATGCTGTTTATACATTTATATAGTGTGTGCATGTGTGTGTATATATATATATATTTGTATGTATATATATTTATATATTTTTAAGATATATTTTAAGATATATTTTAAGATCTATTTTATTGCTATATTATATATATATATTTTAAATATATATTTTATTGATTTTTCACAGAGAGGAAGGGAAAGGGATAGGAAGTTAGAAACATTAATGAGAGAGAAACATTGATCTGCTGCCTCCTGCACACCCCCTACTGGGGACACCCCCGAAACCAAGGTACATGCCCTTGACCAGAATTGAACCTGGGACCCTTGAGTCCGCAGGCCGACGCTGTATCCACTGAGCACCCGGTTAGGGCATAAATTATATTTTTTAAGTTTAAAACATATCTCCTTTGAAAATGGCAGGAATCTATAAGAAAATGCTTTGATAGGCTTTTGGAGTAGCACTGATTTTTTTTAGTTCACCCTAAGACAGAACTGGGTAGAAATCAGGAAACATGTTTAGGGATGAAGGGCAGAGGCAATGACCCATCTTAACATAGCTTAACATGTTTTGGTTTTGTTGAAAGTAAATTTCAAGAATTTCCTGTTTTGTATGCTCATAGAGACCTTAGGGGTCATACACTACCACAGAAGAACATTGACTGTGTGTGTGTGTGTGTGTGTGTGTGTGTGTGTTTGTGTTTGTGTGTGTGTGTGTCTGTCTGTCTGTCTAAGGACATACTATAACTCAGTGTATCTTTAGTTTGCTTGCTGTCTCTTGATAGAATTTGGAGCTAACGAGAGGGTCATGCTACTTCTATATTATTTGAATATAGAGGGTCATTATCACAACTTCATTTTTTCTAGGCACAGCTAACTTTCAGAGGGCACACCACTCTGATATATAATTTTGCCTGCACATTAGAAGGCATCTGTGGATGTTTTAGGTACAGGAAAAAGCCGCTTTTCGTGGCAGTTGACTATCCTATCTTCTTAGGGAATCTTCTATTCAGGAAAGTCTCCTGTAAAACGGGGCAGATTCTTTGAAACATGATGCCCATGCCTGCATTTGTGTGTCATGTAGCATCCTACATGGGAACAGGTAGTATAGAAAACACAAAACAACTTCAAATAAATTATAATTAACATCTTCACACATTCAAGAGGATAGAGTATTGAAAGAGGATAGAGTATTGATCAAATTAGGACACATTGCTATATAAAAACATCAGAACAAAAACATATTCCTGAAAATAAAAATCTGATTGCCTAATCCTCACTTACCCATCATCACTAATATACATCTTTCAATGTTAATTTTATATGCAGTCAGAAAAAAGGCACACATTTAGAATGAAAAGAAGCAACATTTTAAAAGTACAAAATCTTTTACTGAAGTGTCTCTAGACTGCAGTACTATGTGTCACTTTTAAAATTGCCTATTTATATTTGTCTGCATTTTCCAAAACTTTCTATTGGGAAAAAAAGGCATATCAATGAACAGGATTAGCTTTATACTGTTATTTAGACTTCAGTCACTGAAAGGAAAGCAGCTGACAGACCAATCTAGGAAGAAAATTAGATTAATGATAATTATCCTTATCATCCTCTCATAAGTTATATGCTATATGTTAATAAGTAAACTGTATTACAAATGATCAGAACATAAATATATAAAAATGACTCAATTTGAGTCTCTGAAAAAAAAAAGTAAGTATGACACTTGCAAAAGTCTTATGACTATTCACTCTTAATATTATGTGTGGAGGATGATTTTACTAATAAATTATTAAGATTGTCCTTTATAGTTTAAAAAGTGGTCAGTTATTATATGTTGGTGGGTAGCATATATTCTCTCTCTCCACTCTCTGACAACTAGAGCCTGGATATGAGACTTAACCATGCTCAGTCTGATCGCCATGCGTGGAGCTTGGAATTTTGAGGGATTAACATAAAGGTTTTTTGGATCAGTTATTGATTGTTCCAGGCAGAAACTGCAGAATCCAGGGTCTGATAGGGTAGCATCATCTTACTGAACTATTCCTATAGCAGGAACTTGACTAATGCCACAGCTGTCTTCATTCCTGACCCCAATCTGGTTCTCCAGAACTCAATAGATTCCAAAGACAATCTGACACCCGTCAGTATTCGTAACAATAGGCTAGTTTATGCTACAGTAACAAATGCATATTTATCAAGACTTTTGCCTAGGGAGTCCACCTCATGCTTCTTTGGATGCCTCGGAGGACTCATTCAAAGGCTTTGCAATGTTTGTTTTCTAAACAGAATTTAATTACTTTTCTACTGATAATTTTTTTTTCTCCTGTTAGGCAGTTAGCTGTGACTTGCCAGCTCAATTAGCAGAAGATACATTGAGTGTCCACTGTATGCAAGACACTGTTCTAGATGCTGGAGACACAGACATGAGAGAGATAGCTTCCCTGCCTTTAGGAAGCTGGTGTTCTCACTGAAGGAAGAGAGAACATAAACATGTAAACCAATAAATAAGACAACTTGGGGTATAGATAAGGGATGTGAAGATGATCAAATGGGATAATGTAGTGGAGGAGAGGGTGCTACTTCAGTTACAGTATCAGGGACAGATTTTGCAGTAAGCAAAGTAGATATGAAGATCTACAGAAAGAGTATTCCTGTGTCCATGGGTTATGCATATGAGCATCCAAGGTCTAAAGGTCTGGGGTGGGTGGGTGGGGGGGTCAATGGGGAGAAAGGAGGACATATGTAATACTTTCAACAATAAGAAATTATTTTAAAAAAGAAAAAATGTTAAGAGCACTAATAAAAACTGTTATTGGATATGCCTCAGGCAACTAGGTTTAAGTGAATTTCACTGTGTGAGTAATAACTTCTTTCAGAGCTGGGATTTGGTGATTCAGGCTAAAATGATGTGATCTTAGGTCATCTAAGTTAAAATGAAATAAATGATTCTACCTTTCTGAAAAAGAAAAAAAAGAAAGAAATGAAAGGGTATTCCTAGGTGAAGGAACCATAAATGCAAATGTCCTGAGACAGACATGAACTTACTTGGTGTATGTGGTTAGAACTAGTGAATGGGGGTAAGTGGGAAGAGATAAGATTGAAGAGTCTGGCAGGGGCCAGCCGTGTAGGGCATTATGGACCATGGTAAGGATTTCAAATAGGAAGCCTTTGTAGGATTTTAAACAGGAGAATGATGTAATGTGAACTGACTTAAAGATCATTCAGGTTTGATTCACTGTGTGATGTTCTGTGCAAGCTGGACTTTAGGGAAGAAGTGTGGAGGAAGAGGAATTGGTTAGGAGCCTGTTGCAATAGGCAGATAAAAGGTATTGCTCACGTGGCTGGAGCTGTAGCCATGCAGAAGTGGTTTCTACCGGTTGTTTTTAAGCACAGATGTTCTTCGGTAAGAGGCAGTACAAGCCATGGCAGCACGTGCTTTTCAGAGTACTGTTGCAGGATGAGACTCAGAGTCTGCAATAGGATACGGAGCAGATATGTGTATGGTACTCATTGCTGAATGTGAAGGAGAGTACAAACTGCCAGAAGGCATTCTCCTATGTATAGAAAGGCCAGCATTGTGATCAGGACAGCATTAGGGTGCTGAAACATTCACCCAGGAATATTCAAAGATATAGTGAGTGTTCTACTCTGCTTTGGAGATCTATGTTAATGCCCTTCTCGAAACGATAAATGTTGCTATCAGGAGTGAGTAATGGAAACGCTAGTGTATCTCACACAGTGAATCAAGTCATGAAACTTTAAATGTATGAAACATTTACTAAAACCATGAAAAAGGGGAAGGTTGGGCACTAAATTAAATGAGGTAAAATTGGTATTAGGAGATAAATGACTTGTGGAGTTGCATTACTTTTATATTCTCAATGTTCTAGAATACAGATTTTATAATCAATCTTGGTTACTCTTTTAGAAAAAAATTTTAATCTAAAAGTATAATTCACATATATTTCCATTATGGTGATCATTTATAGGAATAAGCTTTTTAAAAAATACGTATGCGATCTATTATTTAACATAGAGGCCCAGTGCACAAAATTTGTGCAGGGGGAAGGGGTGGTGTCCCTCAGCCCAGCCTGCACCCTCTCAAATCCAGGACTGCTGGCTCCCAACTGCTAACCTGCCTGCCTGCCAGCCTGATCACCCCCTAACCACTTCCCTACCAGCCTGATCAATGCCTAACTTCTCCCTACCTTGCCCGATTGCTCCTAACTGCCCTCTCCTGCCTATCTGGTCACCCCTAATTTCCTCCCTTGTTAGCCTGGTTGCCCTTAACTGCCCTCCCCTCCCAACTTGGTTGCCCACAACTGCCTTCCCCTGCTGGCCGGGTCACCCATAACTTCCCTCCCTTGCCCGCTTGGTTGCCCCTAACTGCCCTCCGCTGCCATCCTGGTCACCCTTAACTGCCCTCCCTTGCAAGCCTGGTTGCCCCTAACTGCCCTCCCCTGCTGGCCTGGTCACCCCCAACTGCTGTCCCTTGCAGGCCTGGTCACCCCTAATTGCCCTCCCTTGCTGGCCTGATCGCCCCCAACTACTTTCCCTTTTGGCCATCTTGTGGCGGCTATCTTTGACCACATGGGGGTGGCCATCTTGTGTGTTGGAGTGATGGTAAATTTGCATATTACTCTTTCATTAGATAGGAGAGCCTCTTTCAAGTTATATAATTTAGAAGGATTTCCTAGCTCGCCAAGTCTTACATGTGTAACTTAATAGCAGAAATCACAATATAACTAGAAAAATGAACTAAAGTTAGATTGGAATCTGGGATACCAAGCTGCTGCCCTGAAGAAATGCACAATTTAGTGACAAAATAAACATTTGTTTAGGTATTTGAACACTTATTTCCCCGTTTGTCTCTACCCCAAGACACTGAGATAGTGCAGCCTGTTTCTGGGATCCTCATTCGAGGAGTAAGGTCAAGGAGAGATTAACTTGGACACAGCAGCACTGGTGCAGAATTGATTTATCTTGTTTTAGATCTGTGGGCTGTCTGATTAAAAAAAAAAAACATACACAAACCAACCAAAAAAAAACACAAAAAAACAAAACCCCACACAATTTGCCAGCTATACTGGAAATGCATTCTGCTTTTTTCATCAACAATCTTGGGCTCTCTAGAGGTTTTTTCTGTCAAAAACACTTTGTTGTCTTTAAGGCTTTAAGGTTTTTATGTCTTTAAGGCTTCTTCACCTTTGGTTTCTGTGTTCCTTATGTAAGTGAAGAACAACTCGTTAGGAAAAAGGCACTCTAGAAAAGACTTCAATGTGAGACCAGATGGTAAGCATTATTTAGCTGATGAGGGTGTGCAGATGTGAGAGAAGGTGTGGTGATATGATCTGGTTCTGCAGCCGTGACCTGTTGGTCCCAGACAGCCTCCTTCCTCCCTGCTTTTTGCATCTACATTCCAGCGCCTCTCCGTCCACCTTTGTGGCATTGGGGCTCTCAAAGAGCAATTGCACAGATGGGTAAGAAAAGAATGAAGCTTGCTCTAGGAAAGGCAACTTCTGATATTTATTCCAACCCACAGATATATTTTTGAATATCCTTCTCCCCATGTTACTATTGGCAAATCACGCAGAATGCAACTACTCTTGTTCGGCACACTAAGAAACAGTTTCCTGGGATTCCAGTTGCCATCAGCCTATCACGATGTCTTTAAGGCTTCTCCACTTGAAGTCTTGCAGGTACCTCAAACTAAAGATAGATAAAGATGAGGTCATCATCTCTGTTCACCTCACCTCACCTCACCTCACCTCACCTCACCTCACCTCACCTCACCTCACCTCACCAAACACCAACCCTGTCTGCTGTGTTTCTTCCTTCAGGGAAAGGTAGCACCATTCTTCCCTCACCCAAATGGATAATCTAGGAGTCATCCTGGACTCTCAAATATTTCTTATCCATTTCATGCAGTCCGTCTCCAAAATACTTTTCTAATCCTTCCGTTTCTCTTTCCTCATTGTCATTGCCCCGGTTTAAGCTCCTCTGGAATTTGTAATCATCTGATGGTTTTGCCTTTATTTTTATCCAGATCATTTTGTTCATCCAGTGTTGTATATTAAATGAGACTCTAACCAATGAGGCCAATGAAATTTAAACCTCATAGGAGGATGGGTAGATGAAGATCATTATTTCTTATAATCTCAACAGACTATTATAGTGTGTAGGTAGGGGTGAAAAATCAATGATGGACTAGAGATATTTCAGATGTTTTAGCCAGTACATATGCAAGGTCTCCATGACTTTGGAGATCTTGTCTGTTGCCACTTATGCTTTTGACTATACAATAAGTAACCATAAACTACATGTGCTTCCTCGTACTTTCATGCTGTTACATACCATTTCTTGGTTTTATGCTGTTCCTTGGTCTATGGGGGACCCTTCATCAGAAATGTTCTGGAAATACAGCACTATTTCTTTGGAGTACTGAATTATTTTATTTTCCATCTTGGTAGGTATTAAATTGTCTCATGAGAACCTCCGAAATGACTCAGGGCTTCTGTGCTTCTCTGTGTTTCCTCTCTTTTTCTTCTTGTTATCCTCCTCACATCCAATTGCAAGTCATAGCAATCTCTTATAATTAGGATGGTGTTACATCAGAGATTTTTTAAATGCCAGGTCTTTATGGTCCAGAACATGCTTCCATGTTCTTCCCTGGTGTAACTCTGTTCTAGTACTGTGCTCTAACAGCCTTTACACATGATACCACCCACCATGTGGGTCATGTAGTCAGATAGATGTGCAGGGTATAGAGAGCTTTTATGTGTTTTATCTCAAATTGATCCTCATCATACCCTGTGGAGTAGACAGGGGCCTAGTACTTTTCCTCTTTACAGATGTGGAGTTGGAGATTCTTTTAATTTCTATCAACCTGACTTATAGGTATATTCTTGAGTCTCTATAATATATCTTGATAGGGTCCACAATGTACTATGACCAGATTGAATTATGATTAGCTACTTATTACTAAAAAGACTTAGGTGTAGCTTTTGTTTGTAGAATTTGTTGGTAAATTTGAACAGACTTAATTCTATTTATTTATTTATTTATTTATTTATTTATTTAATATGGAACAAAATTAATTCTTAATTTCCACTCATGATTATTTAGAAGCTTAATCACCTTGTAAGTTTTCAGGCCCCATTTTCCACTTATGTAGTCCATCATCATCTTCTGGTCAGTCTGGTCCATGGCATCTCTCTGAAACAGAAGGGAAAACTTGTATGATTGGTTTTAAATGTTGATTTTTGAGTCCTGGACTGTGAGTCCCTTAAATTACTCAATCAAGTCTTGAAGATCCAAATGTAGCGCTGGGACTGTGTGGTTGGGCCTAATCATAGTACTGAAAACATTTATTTTCAGCGAGAAGAAGGGAAGAGAATTTTGAGTTCCCCAATGAAGCGTCCACATATATTAGTTTCTGTATCAGGCCACGGTGTTTCCCACTTCCTATCTCCAACCTAGCAAGGCTTCTTGCATTTTCTGTGTGTGTGTGTGTGTGTGTGTGTGTGTTAGGGGGTGGTGGTGGTGGTGGTGTCTAAAAGTTAGGCCCATCAGACTAGTTTATGGGACCATAGCTTTATTTAAAAAAAATCTTGCTCTTCTTGAATTTAGGAATTAGAAGAAATTATAAACAACAAATGACTGTATTTGACTTCTCTCAGTTTTGAACAAAGTCACACAGTTTGAGCAAGTCCATGAGAAGAAGGAGTCCCCTTCTACTGCCTGGAAGGAGCAAAAGATCATTTTATTTAAAATAAATCTATTAAGATCCTTGTTGCTGGTATCTAATCGAGCTCTGAATTTGAGTTCAATCAGAGCTTTGATGAAGGAAAGGGGAAAGAAAACTTGAAAGAATGCTGTTCCATTCATGAAGAGTTTGCATGTTTTCAGTTTCCAAGTAAATGGAATAATGGCACTATGCATTTCCATCCAGGCATTTTCCACCCCGAGAATAATGCCCTTCCTGGTTTCTCAATGAATAATGCATTATTTCTGAAACTCCAGAGGCATTCCTTTCATTTTCCTTTATGTTTAGCTTTCTAAGTGATTTTCAAGCAAGGAAATCCAAGGACTTGGAATAAGTGCTTTATTAACATTTTTACTTGAAGTTCAAATAGCTTCTTGGCTATTATCTCCTGATGTTTGAAATATTTTTTTTCCCCTCTCTCTAAGGAAAGCCTAAGGTATTGTATTTATTAGAAAGTGAAATACCTTGGACAGTCTTCAAAGTGAATGGCAGTTTAAAACCAGTACACATTTGTGTTTTAAAACAAAGAGCTTTGTGGGGGTACTTTTCTCCTTTATTTTCATTTCTCTGTTGAAAAGATTCAAAAAGGAAAGCTTGCACCCAAAAAAACTGGGCTGGTTGGAGACGAAATCTTGTTTGTTTACATTTTGTGAAGTTCATTCCTTGAGGCTAGTCTCCAAATCCGCCACCCTCGTGCAAGTCTGTGTCCACCTAGGCCAGTGCTATTTAAGTCTAAAGATTCAAAAGCTCGTCTGGGGTCATCTCTATTTGCTATCTACACATTGTATGGCCTGACGCATATGGGCGAGATGGAATGGGACAGGACAGTATCCACTGGTTCTATTGACTCATGTTCTCCGAGCCGAGGATCCCAGATCATCCTGGAGTAACACAGTGGTAGATTTTACCACTTTCATTTTCCCTGGGAGCCAAATGGGTGATTTCAGGGACTAAATAAGCTGGAATTAAGAATATAACCTTTCCATTCTTCCTTTTATTGCAAAAATTTAATGATTCAGAGTAGTTGAGGAAGAAAGAGACCATCATTGATCTAAATTTGTAAGATGTGTAAAGCCTAACATTTGGTTTTAAATATTTAATTTTATTAATTTCAAGAAGTGGGAGTGCAACCATATTTTCTGGAGTGTGGACTCTGGACCCAGCCTCTAAAAGCAGAAGCTCTGCTGTATATTTTCTATCTGCCATTTCCTAATACCATGGCCTTGAGCAAGTTACTTAATGTTTTGGGTCTCAGTTTTTTCATCTGCATGATGGGAGAATATCTGCTATCTCATATGGCTATTGTGCAAATTGAATAAGTTGATTTTTATAAAACATATGGAAAAGCACCATTTAAGTGGCTATTGAATAAAAATAAAATCAAACAGCCATAGCCTGTTTGGCTCAGTGGATACAGTATTAGCCTGCGGACCAAAGGGTCTTGGGTTTGATTCCTGTCAAGGGCACATACCTCAACTGGAGGCTTCTCCCTGGCCCAGACTCTAGTCGGGGCTTATGTAGGAGGCAATCAGTCAATGTGTTTCCCTCACGTTGATATTTCTGCCTTTCCCTCTCTCTTCCACTCTCCCTAAAAATCAATAGTGAGCACCCATTTACTCTTTTCAACAAACGACAAGCCTGATGAGGAAAATATAACCATTTATTTTTTTTCAGATGAGAACACTGAGGTATGAAAAGTAATTTGCCTAAATTTACCCAGTTTATAAAACAACAAAACAAGGATTTGAGCCCAATCAACCCGAATTCAGAAACTGTGCCTCAACTAAATATTAAAGGACATTTGTCATAGTGCTTAACTTTTGCCTAAAAACAATCTTATGCTATTAAAGTCCATACCTCTATAAGCATCAAAGTGTGTATCCTGAATCAAGTTTTTCATGTCTCAGTTGCTTAGCAACTCTATGTTTCGCTCATAGTAATTGTCATCAATGTCTCATAAATATTCAATCTTAGTAAGGTCTGAATTAATGAGGTTTTATTAAATTGATTATCTTATCATTAATTTTTTTTCCTGGTTATTTCACAATATGAACATTTTATTTCAAGTGGTGACCTGGTGGTTTTGAATCTCAGTATTGTTTATATTGAATGGGAATTATTTCACCTTATGGTTGCTAGTTTCATAATTATATTTGTCCTCTCTTATTTAAATCCTCCCACCCCTCTCTCTGTCCTTTATAGGTGCCTTTATTATCTGCTGGACACCTGGACTGGTCTTGTTACTTCTCGATGTGTGCTGTCCACAGTGTGATGTTCTGGCCTATGAGAAATTCTTCCTTCTGCTTGCTGAGTTCAACTCTGCCATGAACCCCATCATCTACTCCTACCGCGACAAGGAGATGAGCGCCACCTTCAGACAGATCCTCTGCTGCCAGCGCAGTGAGAACACCAGTGGCCCCACGGAAGGCTCCGACCGCTCAGCTTCCTCCCTCAACCACACCATCTTGGCGGGAGTTCACAGCAATGACCACTCCGTGGTTTAGAAAGGAAATGAAGAGGAGAAGCCAGCATCGTCCATTGAGGGATGAAAAGCCTCCCCTACCCAAATGCCTGGGCAAGGTGTGGGATGTGAGAGAGAGAGAGAGAGAAAGAGAGGAAAAACAAACTCATGTACTTAAACATTAACCAACGGCAGTATTTGTTCCTAGACCCAACAAGACTTGACATATGTTGAAAATTAGCTTATGTGACAACCCTCATCTGGATCCCCATTCCCTTTGAGAGTAGACAGTGGAGCTCTTATAATGGAATTCGTAAATAGACTCTGGAGTGTTCCTTTAGACAGAGATGACACTAACTAGACTTTAAAAGATTTTGTGTGGTTTGGTGCAAGTCAGAATAAACGCTGACTAATGGAATCCACAACTTCATTTACATGCAGGCTTCCCTTTTTTATTTTTAAAGGATTACATTTCATTTAATAAACATGTTTATGCCTATCAGTATGCTTGTGATGGATAAGACTAGAGACTTTTTAAACTACCGTAATTTCATTTTTTTCCACATGTAGGAAAATTATAAATTAGACTTTTTTTTTAGAAAGCATACATGAAATATATGTATGTAGTATGTCTTACTTAAAAAGATAAAAGGATATTAATTTTAAATCTTCTAGGAAATAGGAGAACCTAGATGTCAAAGCCAGTATTTGTTTAGGTTATGAAACAAACAATGCTCTAATCACATTACCTTTTTATTAAAGTGTTGTAACACATATTAAAAAAAATGGGTTGTACGTTTGTTACCGAAATGATATGTACTCTAAAAATGTCTTAGAAGATGAAGCTCAGTAATATTGTTCCCACATATTTATAATACCCAAGTACATTCTAATTATTAGTACATCAGAATGATTTTTAAATAGCCTGTGTTTTTCTGTATTATGAAATAATACATAGTCATTATAGGAAACTTGAAAAATGCAGAAATGTATAAAACAAAAAATAATTACTGGTAATAAATATCACAATCCAGAAGTAACCACCGCTAACAGCTATTCCCCCTGTGTATGCCTATATGTATATTATATACCTTTTTATATAATTGGGATCATACTGTAAACAATTTTATAATCAGGTTTTTTTTCCACTACAGAATTGCCACATTTTCCTATGGCATTAAAAATTTTACAAAGACATAATTTTTACGGCTATATAATATTCCATTTAATGGATGCAACTCAGTTTATTTAATCATTTCCATATTGTTGACTACTTAGGTTCTTTTTAATTTTCATTATTATAAATGATGTTGCAAAAAAAAATTGTGTACATAAGACTTTTTTCCATATAATTGATTATTTACTTAGGATATGTTCCTATGAAGGATTTTTTTTTTAAATGTGAATTGTCTTTTTATGTTCATACCTTTTATAAAAAGGGATTTCCTGCTTTGCACCTCATGGGTGACAATTGTGAGGAAAGCCAGTTAAATTACCTTTTTACAAAGGAAGTTCAGTGGTTAGAGTAGAGTGACTTTTTTATATAGTAAGATGGACTAAGAAACAGTGAACTGTCACCAATAACCAGGATACCCTAATTCACATGTCTAGCAATTCCAAATTTTATATGAGGGACCAATTATTCAGCTCTTAGTAGCCACAACTATAATGTAGCATTCAAGAAAACACAAAGAAGTCAAACGTGCCAAGTGAATGAAGGATCTTCCTATTAAACATCTTGGGACCCTTCTTTAGCAAATTGGTTGAGTGTCAGCATGTGACTGGATATTGTGTATTCCCCAAGAATCACCCCCGATGGACTGCTGCCATGTTAGGGAATATCTGTCTAATCGCACCAGTTTGTGGTAAGTAACCAATAAAGTCACAGTCATGAAGCAGGTACGGGGAAGTCGGGAGTACGTTTAAGAGAAAGATGTCCAAAAGAAGACAGTTGTCTAGGAAGGAGGAAGTCAGTGCATGGTCACCAGTTAAGCAGAGGGCTGACGTGGCAAGTGCCCACAGTGAAAAGCATACGGGGAGCCAGTTAGCAGAAAGGTCTTTGCACATACTTTATACAGTACACAGAGCGTTTTTGTTTGTTTGTTTGTTTTGTTTTTTATTGGAAGGGAAATAAATGAACTTGGACTTTCACTCATGCGCATGTATTCTGAAGGAGCTATGGACTATTTGAAATTGAGAACATACTAATTGGACCTTAATAAATCATTCTCAATCAGTGTTTGCGGATGTGTGGTTCTGGTCAGTTGCTCTTATTTCTCTTGTTCAAGTCTGCGGTTTGGATGGCACCGGTGCCTTTCTGCTTGTGACCTCCCTTATTTCCCGGCCACAGGGTCCCTGAATTCTGAGGTGAAGCCACCACCATATGCTTCCCCAGCTCAGAACTGCCTTTTTCAACCTGAGGACTAAGTTGCATTAAAGGAGGGATAACATCTTAGGGCGACGTAACTGTACTCTGATTTTATCAGACCTTTATGATGACTTATGGAAAACTCTCACTAGAAGTTTATAAAGTCTTTATGCTTCTAGATTTAGTAACTAACAAGATAAAAATGATGGGTATCTTCCAGTTACTTGTTAATGGTATTCTTTTCCAACATATTGCTAAGAGGTTGGAAAAAGAGAAAATGATTATTCCAATGAATGTCTCAGGGAGCACTTGGAAGCGAATTCTGCACCTTTCAGTTCAGGTGGATGTAAGATTTTCAGAAATCAAGCCCCTTAGACCTCCTCTTCCCAAATTCGCCACCGCTCACATACAGTAATCCCTTCTTATCTACAGTGTCGCTCTCCGTGGTTTCCGTTCCCCGCGATCCACCGTGGTCTGAAAATATTAAATGGGACAATCCAGAAATAACTCAGAAGTTTTACAGCTGCAGGCTGCGCGGAGCAGTGTGATGAAATCTCGTGAGGCCCGCTTCCTCTCGCGAGGGACGCGAATCCTCCCTCTGCTGGGCGTGGGGTACGCGCTGCTCGCTGAGTGGCCATCTTGGTTGTCACAGGAACGGTTTTGTGGGAACGGTGTTCGCGTCCCCGTTGTTTTCCTTTTTAATGGCCCCCCCCTGCACAGGAGTAGCGATGCTGTGGATCTGCCGAAGAGAAGCCGTAAGAAAAAGCGTCCGACCTGATAAGGTAAGCAAAAAGCGGTACGCTGAGGCTATGAAGATGACGGCAAGAACGATAAACGATATTTTTAGAGAGAGATCACATTCACGGAACTTTTATTACAGTATGTTGTTATAACTGTTCTGTTTTTTTATTTTTATTTATTAGTTGTAAATCTCTTACCGTGCCTAATTTATAAAGTAAAACTTTATCCTAGGCCGGTAGGTAAAGGAAAACATGGTTACACATAGGGTTCCGTGCTTTCTGTGGTTTCATTCCCAAGGATGAGAGAGGATTACTGTATTACTTTTTTTTTGTATACTAGGACCATAATTTCTAGATGCATTTAACATTACATGCATCGGTTTCCTTCTCTCTCCTATTAATTAATTAATTAGTTAGTTAATTATTTGTTTGTTTATTTTTGTTTAAAATATTACTTATGTCTCCCTTTTCCCCAATTGACCTCTCCCAGGCCACTTCCACCCCCCAGGACAAGCCCCCACCGCCCCAGTGTTCGTGTCCATTGGTTATGCCAATTTGCATATACATTTAAAAAATTTAAAAATATATCTTGATTGATTTCAGAGAGGAAGGGAGAGGATAGAAACATCAATGATGAGAGAAAGTCATTAATCAGTTGCCTTCTGCCTGATTGGGGATGGAGCCCACAACCTGGGCAAATGACCTGACTGGGAATTGAACAGTGAACTAGTTCCTAGATTGTTGCTCAAACACTGACTGAGCCACCCAACCAGGCTATCCACGTAAAATTTTAACTTTGGTAGAGACTACCAAAATACATTCCAAAAATACGATACCAGCTTATAGTATCATAATGCATGACAGTGGTTGGCAAACTCATTAGTCATCAGAGCCAAATATTAACAGTACAATGATTGACATTTCTTTTGAGAGCTGAAAACCGAGACTTCTGTGCATGGGCCACGAAGTTTCAGTCGCACTGTCTGTGTGCGCCCACACGTGGTATTTTGTGGAAGAGCCACATTCAAGGGGCCAAAGAGCTGCATGTGGCTCTCGAGCCGCAGTTTGCTAACCACTGATGTATGACAACATTTTTATCTATATCTTCATCATAACTGGATGCTAACACTCTTTGAGGTTCCTTTAGTTAAAAGACAGTTTGGATGCCAAATCCCAAAATACTTGGGAGATAAAGCACTTCTAAGTAACATATGGGTAAAAGAAATCTCAGGAGAACTTAAAAAATACTGTTAACTACAATAAATAAAGATGAATATATAACTTACCAAGATTTTTGGGATGCAGTGAAAGTAGTGATTAGAGGAAAATTTATAGCAGAAGATTTGTATTGATATATTAAAAAGATCTAAAATCAACTAAACTTTTACCTTATGAAACTAGAAAAAGAAAATAAATTAAAACCAAAGTAAGCAAAAATCAATAAAATTGACAAACAATATCAATAGAGAAGATCAATGAAAACTAAAGCTGGTTATTTGAAAAGATCTATAAAATTGATGAGCCTCTAACCAGATTAAGAAAAAAAGTACACAAGTTACTAATATCAAAAGTGGAAAAAAGGGATATCATTGTAGATCTCACAGACATTGAAGGATAATAGAGGCATACTACAGACAACCCTATGCTCACAAATTTAAAAAAAATATATATTTTATTGATTTTACACAGGGAGGAATTGAGAGGGACAGAGGGTTAGAAACGTCGATGAGAGAGAAACATCGACCAGCTGCCTCCTGCACCCCCCCCATTGGGCATGTGCCCGCAACCAAGGCACATACATGCCCTTGACCGGAATCAAACCCGGGACCCTTCAGTCCGCAGGCCGATGCTCTATCCACTGAGCCAAACGGGTCCCGGCTATGCTCACAAATTTGATAACTTAAGTGCAATGGACCAGTTACTTGAAAGACAATTTGCCAAAACTCACACAATAAGAAACAGACAATTTGAATTGGTGTATAACTATTAAAAAAATTTAAAATCCTCAACAGAGGATTTTCCCCATTGATTTTTAGAGAGTGGAAGAGAGGGAAAGACAGAAATATCGATGTGAGAAACATATTGATCAGTTGCCTCCTACACAAAGCCCAGGACCCTTCAGTCCGCCTTTGACCAGAATCAAACTCAGGACCCTTCAGTCTGCAGGCTGATGCTCTATCCACTGAGCCAAATGGCTAGAGCTATGAAAGAAATTGAATCAGTGATCAGTAACTACAGAGCCTCTGGCCCAGATGTTTTCATTAGTGAATTCTACTTATGGAAGAAATTATGTAATTTCTCTACAATCTTTCAGAAAATAGAAACTGATACTCATTCTATGAGAACAGCATACCAAAACCATACAAAGACATTACAAAAAAAGAAAAAGAAAACTAAAGGCCAATATTTTTTATGAACATAGAAAAATCTTCAGTAAAATATTAGCAAATTGAATCTAACCATGTATAGAAAGAATTGCATACACGACCAAGTACAATTTATTTCAGGTATGGAAAGTTTTTTAAACATTATAAAAACCCAAAACCACAATTAATGTAATCCATCATATCAACAGGTCCCCCCCAAAAGAAAAATCACACATATCAATAGATGCAGAAAAGCATTTAAGAAAATCCAGAGCCCATTCATGATAAATAATTCTCAGTAAACTAGAAATAGAGAGGTTTTCCTCTACTTAATAAAGAATAACTACAAAAATGCTTCATCTAACATCATACTTACTGTTGAAAAACTTGAAGTTATCTCACTAAGATCAGGTACGAGGCAGAGATGTGTCCTTTCACCACTCTTTTTCAACATCATACTGAAAATTGTAGTTAGTGAACTAAGACAAAAAAAGGAAATTAAAGGTGTATAGATTAGGAAAAAAGAAAACTGTCTTTGTTCAGTTTCATGATTGTTTATGTAGAAAATAAGAACAAATTGACAAGTGGAACTAATAAGTTGTTATAGCAAGGTTGTATGATAAAAGATTAATGTGCAAAATCAGTCACTTTCCTATATGTCAACAATGAACAGGTGGATTTTGAAATTAAAAGCACAGTATCATTTATAGTAGCACCAAAGAAAATTAAGTACTCCAATATAAATCTAACAAAACATGTACAAGATTTATGTAAGGAAAACTATAAAACTCTAATGAAAGAAATCAAAGAACTGAATAGAGAAATATTCCATGTTTGTGTATAGCAGTTACTCAATATCATGATGATGTCAGTTTTCCTCAAATTGATCTATAGATTCAGTACAATCCATGGCATTTTGTACATATTGACAAATTGATGCTAAAGTGTATATAAAGAGGCAAAAGACCCAGAATAGCCAACACAATATTGAAGGAGAACAAAGTTGGATTCTCTCACCTTAAGATCTATATATATAAAAGCCTAAGTGACCACTGGTGCATATGACGCACACTGGCAATTTAAAAATAAACGTTGACTTGTGTATGTGCAATACATATAAAGCTCTCACTGGTCAGTTGCACGCGTGTGTTTTTATATGTCATAGTCTATCATGAATTTGGTTGTTTTTGTTGACATTCAGAAGCTGAAAGAAAGCGTCGACAGAATATGTCTGAAGACCAACTATTGGCACAATTTCCTTTCAATGTGCATGAATCTGTGCACCCAATGTGCATGAATTTGTGCACAGGGCCACTAGTTTACTATAAAACTACAGTCACCAAGACAGTCTGCTATTGGTAAAAGACTAGACAAATAGATAAATGGAACAGAATCAAAAACTTAGAAATAGACCCACACAAACATAGCTAATCTTTGACAAAGGCAATACAATGGAACAAATATAGTCTTTTTAACAAATGGTGCTGAAACAGCAGAATATCCACATGGAAAAACATGAATAATAAGCACAGACCTTACAGCCTTTACAAAAATTAACTCAAAATGAGGCCTACATGTAAAGGCAAAGCTACAAAATGCCTATAAGTTAATTTAAGAGAAATCTTGATGACCTTGGGGTTGGCAATGACTTTTTAGCTAAAACAGATCCAGTGATACACTAGTTTCATTAAAATTTAAAACATATGCTCTGTAAAACATATGCTCAGAAGAGACAAGCAAGAGACTGGGAGAAAATATTAGCAAAATACATATCTGATAAAGGCCTATTATCCAAAATAGACAAAGAACTCTTAAAACATAACAGTAAACAATGCCATTTAAAAAATGAGCAAAAGGCCGGAACTGGCACCTCACCCAAGTAAATATATAGATGTCAAATAAACATATGGAAAGATAACATATGTTCTTACAAAATTACAAATTAAAAGAACAATGAAGGTACCACTACACACTTATTAGAATAGCAAAAATCCAAAACACTAACAACATCAAATGCTGGCAAGGATATAGAACAATTGGAACTCGCATTCATTGCTGGTGGAAATGCAAATAGTATTGCACTTGGGAAGACTAAATATTCTTTTACCATGTGATCCTGCAGTTGCACTCCTTAGTATTTTACTCAAAGGTGTTGAAAACTTATCTCCTCACAAAAATCTGCATATGGTTGTTTATAGCAGGGACAATACTTTTTGGGTTTTTTTTTTTTTAGAAGCCCTGATGTTTGGATGGTTCTTGGAGATACCAACTTAGAACTCTCTGAAGGAAATATTTTAGTCAGAAAATTACCTTCATCTTTAGAGCATATTTTCCTGACAGTGCCTTCAGTTTGTTCTTTGCCTGACTCTGGGTGTGTGTGTGTGTTGTTTTACTTATCCGTGTTTCCCTGAAAATAAGACATCCTCCGAAAATAAGATCTAGCGCATCTTTGGGAGCAAAAATTAATATAAAACACTGTCTTATTTTCGGGGAAACAGGGTAGCATCATTTGCCATTTTTAGAAATCGACAGCTTTCAAATCAAACAATTTCTGGGTCCTTTATACTTACTTAGCAGTCTTTTTTTTTTTTTTTTAAGCTCATTTCTCTTGTGATGCATTTTATCATAAATAGCACCCCCACACACACACACACACAAACCCGAGGCAAAACCTTAAAATCATACCTGAAAATCTAGTTAAATCACGAAATTCATAGATACATTTTTTACTTTCCATGTTAATGTAAGTATCAGTGTTACTGAACTTTCTGCCACTATTTTGTTTTTGTTATTTATTTATTTATTTATTTATTTACTTTCAGCAATCCTTTTGTAATAGCTTTATTGGAATATAGTTCACATGTAATTGACTAATTTAATGCGAACAGGTCATTGACATTTAGTATAGTCACAAAATTGTACAACCATCATCACAACTTAAGAACATTTAAGAACATTTTAATCACCTCCCCAAAAAAACCCTATACCTTTTATCAGTCACTCCCCTTTTTCTTTCAACCTTCTCTTCCTCCCCCCCCAATTATAGGCAACCATCAATCTGTTTTCTGTCTGTATAAGTTTGCCTAATATGAACATTTCACATGGATACATTCAGTGAGCATATTTTATTTTGGAAGTGGCATGGAAAATAAAAATCATTAAGTACCCTAATTATTCATTGCATTAATTTATATAAGTATATTGGAGGAGAAATAGCAAAATAGACTTTAAGTATCATCTACATTAGGGGTGTCGAACTCAATCAGAGAAGGGGCCAAAATCTAAAATCCAGCCTAAATCGCGGGCCGAATGGTTTACTGAACAGTCATAAACTGCCATTGTGATGGAAACGCAGCGGAGTGCAGTGATGACAGCGCGGTGCGGGCCACATTGCAAGGCCTGGCGGGCCGGATTTGGCCCGCGGGCCTTGTGTTTGACACATGTGATCTACATATTGATGAGACATTGGCCCCACTCAGGCCATTTAATAGGAAGTGTCAGGACTCACCATTTTGGGAAGGCAAACCCTACCTAAAGCTCGGTGTCACTGTCTGTACTAGAGATATTTTCTCTCAATGACCAGAGTACAGGTCTCTCGAAGAGGCAGAATGATGTAATTCAATAGCTTTCAACTCTTATCAAAACCAGTGTCTATCTTTATTAACAATTTTGTGTTTTAAAAATTATTCTGAAATGAGATTCTTAGATAATATAATCTACCTAGTTCATAATTTTAAAAAATATCTAATTCTCTGTCATACAATGAAACACATGAAAAGAAACCAATCCTATATAATAACAGGCTAATATGCAAATTGACCAAATGGCAGAAGGACCAGTCACTACCATGAGGGGGCAGGTGCCCAATGCAGGAGCTTCCCCCCTGGTGATCAGTGTGCTCCCACAGGAGGAGAGCCCCTCAGACAGAAGGGGTTCACGGCTGGTGAGTGCAACTGTGGTGGCTGGAGCCTCCAGACCAGGCTGAGGCCCCCCCCCCCCCCCCGCCAAGTGCATGAATATCATGCACCAGGCCTCTAATTTAAAATAAAATGATATTTCAATACATGAATGCTCAGAAAAACACACACACACTACAGTGGAGGAAATAATGAGATAGTTAGATGTTTGCATACATATGTTGAGTTCAGTTTAGATTTCAGAGAGACATTATCTAACCAAAAATAGTAACTCCCACCAGTAACACAATCAGTGAAGTCCAACAAGTTTAATTACATTAAATACAAGGTCACATTATTTAAAGGCCAGTGAAATAGCTAAGGCAAATGGCAAGCAGTGAACCTACTGAGATGTCCTGGGGTTGGCTGTGTGGGCCCAAACTATCCCCTCCCTATTGTAGTTTGGAGCCTCCTGGTGGTAGTTGCCTTGCTGGAGCTTAATACTGATGGGAAAAATTCTAGATTCTGTACTAACAATTCTTGAACTGGTTGTAACATCTTACTGGTTCCCTCATTAATTAATGAGCTAAATAAAATCTTTGCCATGTATTCGTATAATTTTTGTAAGAGAGTCATGATTTTATTTCTTTAAAAAAATAACCACTTAGCACTATCATCTCTCCCCCACCCCCCAACCTCCATCCCCCCCAAAAAGGTGGCAAGAGGCTGAGGTTCTGGAGTGGGGAAGGTTAGAATGTGCATGGATTCATAGCCTGAGGACATCAGGAACTGTAGATAGCAAGAGCGCACGGTGCAAACACCAAAGCAAGGCAGGGCCTGCTACAGCTGGGCAGAAGCAGAGGTCCAGTCCTGGACACCAGCTGAGCAAGCCTGGAATCCATGGGCATCACAGTGATAGGCCACAGCTCCTCTTTCCAATGCCAATATATCCTTGAGTTTCTGCTACCCAGATGCCTCAAGTGAGGAAGAGAAAAGTTTCACAGAGAAAACTGAGTTAAGCTTCAATAAACTAAATTTTAAAATAATTTTCAGAGTTACCTTGCATAAGTGAGATTGATTTTTTTTCTTTTGAAATAGGACCTCAGAAGATTAAATTCAGTTATAAAGAAATAAAGTCACACTTTTCACCTCCAAGGTGAAACTATACTTTTTAACCACATTATGCATAAAGGGGATCATGACATTTTTATTGCATTGTAATCTTTCCCTCCTATGGATAACTTTCATGCATTTGCTTACACATATATCTGAACCTTTAAGTTGCTGCTTTATATTCCATTGTGTGCGTGTATTATAATTAAAATACTGTTTGGTGAACATTTAAGTTTTTATAATTTTTCCTTCATAAAATGCTGGATTTTTATGAAGGAAAATGTGCACTTGTCTGATTACTTCCCTAAGCTAAATTTCTAGAAGTGAAATTGCTGATACAACAATTAAATATATCTATTCAATTTTTGATGCTACTTACTGGTACCAGATGTTCTTGAAGGTTTCCAGTTATTAGAGATTTCATTTCCCCATGCCTTCATCAATACTGGTCTTGAGTAATCTTTTGATTCTTATCCAAATTGGTATGTATTTATTAATTTCTTGCTTTTATTTTATTTTTTATATTGGTGAGATTGAAAGTTTTTTCATAAGTTTATTATTTTTCTTTGCATACCCCTTTTCTATTTTTTATGAGTTATTGGTCATTTTAATTTGGAATTGATTTGTTTTACTAACTTTTGTCTTATATAAGGTCAATATTTTTCTTAACTTTGATATAATATCTTTGGCTACATAAGTGTTTCATTTTCTCTTAATCAACTCTATATTATTTTCATTTATGTTTTCTGAATGTATGTACTAGGAATGCTTTGTCCTCTCCTATTTTATAAATGTATTTGGCTATCTTTTATTCCATTTGTTTTGTGCTGCTGTTATTTTTAGTGGTTAAATATTCAATACCACTGAAATTTATTTAAGTATATTGTAAGAAATGGAAATGCGCCTTTATTTTTCCCAAGAAAAAAGTCAATTTTTCTAGCTCCAATTATAGAATTATTCATAAATGTACACATATAAATGTATGTGCCCATGGGGAAAGATAAAGGATAAGAAAGATGCAAGGTGTTCTGTTGATTTCAACTCTTTTAGTTTAACAATTCATATATTATAATTTAATATTCATTTCAATAACTTAATGTTTATTTTAATTATTACAATGTTAAATGTTTTAATATATGATATGGAAACTTACCCAAACTATTTATTGCTTTAAGTCAATATTTTTGTAGGTATTCTTATACATTTGTTCTGTTTACAATTTAGAATTAATGTGTCAAATCTCTACGCCCCCCCCAAAATTTGGGAAGTATGAGAGTTCTTTGCTAGATATGCAGATCTGTTTCCTTTCTAATAAAGTTTGTGATCGGCATATATTATATATTTTTTGCTTTAGGTAGCAAATTAAAATAGTTTTGCCATAGTCTTCTTTTATGAATGTGGCCAAACTCAATACTTGTGGCTTAGATGGACATGGATGAACATTTTTTTATTCACTTATACAATAAAATTCTTAGTTTGTTTGAATTTATACTTCTACAAGTGTTAGTATTTCCAAGCCTGCTATTTTCTTATTAAATTCATTTTCCAGTTCTACATTATTTTGTTTTGGGCATGTAGCTTATAAACAACAAAAAGCTTGATTTTGCTTTATTATTCATTTCATGAGGCTTTGTTACAATTAGATTAATTAAAATTGCTTCTTTTTAATTATCTTTATTATGCTTTTGTATATGTTTATTTTTCTTTGTTCTGAGTTGCCATTTTGAAATTACTTTTCTAGTTTCTCTGACATTATTCATTAAAAGTGTTTTTCTAAAACACTTTAACCTTTATCAATAAAAATGTTTTCCTTTTTCCAGTTTTACCTTTCCTATCCTTTCTCATATATTAAAAAATCTGCATATTTATTTTCATATCTTTCCCCCCCAAAAAAATAGTTTCTCTTGGAAGGATCTTTGCCAACATATATGCCAACAAGTCCTTAGATAACTCTATTTTGCTGGTTATCTAGCTTGTGAGTTTTCTTTATACCACATCTTCCTCTTTCTTTACCTCTCTATGCTGAATCATTTTTGTTTTGACTTCCATGAATGTTTTTTCTTCCAGAAAGCATACTTTGAATGTGTGAAAATATATTTCATTTTTCCTCTCACATGAACATTTTTTGGCTGAGTTTAAAATTCTTGGGTAATAATCTCTTAAGAAATTTTTTAATGTTGCTCAATTGTCTTTAGCATTGAATGTTTTGGCAATGATAAATGATGTCAGTCTGATACATTATTATAGTGCAGGATTTAATCTTTATTTTGGAATTCAGAAAACAGGAATTTCTATCTTAGTATCTATCTTCCTTCAAAATGTCTCTTGTAGACTTGAGAAGAACTAATATTCTCTAATGGTTGGATGTAAAATTTTATTACATAGAACATATAGATTATGTTATAAAATCTTTGCCCTTTTGTTGTGTTCTGCTTTTCCTGTCAACACGTTAGAAAGATAAAGTGAAACTACTTTGATGGTGCATTTGTCACTTTTTCCTTGGGGATCTATTGCATCTACTTTTTTGTGTTCTGAGGCTATTAGAAGTATTCATGTTTAAAACAGTCTTCCTAGTAAATTAAATCTTCTATCATTATGAAGTGGCCCTTGTTGTATCAATATGATTTTTAACATAAATGTTTTAAAATTTGGTCTTCACATAATTGAATATTTCTTTACTGCTTCTCCTCAGGATTCAGTGAGTCTTTTTATGTAAACCTTAATCAGCTCAGATAATTTTTATTTTATTATTTCTTTCGTGTGCTCCTAGTCATTCTGAAAGACCTAATTATGTAGATGTTGGACCATCCTGACATTATTCATATTACTGACCATTTCTCTTAAATTTACTTTAGTGTCACTTTTTGTTCTAATTCAGTCAAAATTTCCACTACAATGAAAACCCCATGAGATCAGGGGCTTATTTGCTTCATGTGTCTCTGGTGTCTGCATGTGAGCCAGAAGGGACAACAGAGGAGGTACTTAAATAGTATTTATTGAATAAATGAGTAAGTTATTGGTGTGCTTGCTCTAATTTATTTTCAGCAGTCCAGTACTTATATTACTATTTCTGGCCTCTAGTTATTTTTTATATAGAGGCCCGGTGCATGAAATCTGTGCCTTGGGGTGGAGTCCCTCAGCCTGGCCTGCGGCCTCTAGCAGCTGACTGACAGCTTAGTGGACCTAAACCATCAGTCGGATATCCTTAGAATTGCCATGGAGGCAGGAGAGGCTCCCACACTGCTGCTGTGCTCTCCCGCCATGATCCCGGTTTCTGGCTGAGTGGTGCTCCCCTTGCGGGAGCACACCGAACACCAGGGGGCAGCTCCTGCATTGAGTGTCTGCCCCCTGGTGGTCAGTGTGCATCTTAGTGACCGGTCATTCCACCATTCGGTCATTTGCATATTAGCCTTTTATTATGTAGGATTGCATAAATCATCATTATCTTCCCTAGAAACTCATTCTCTGATTAGTCCTTTTCCCATAGCACCCTACATTAGTTTTATGTGTCCCTGGAGTCTACCAGATTATCCTGAAAATGCACAATGCGATTTCTAAAAAGTTTTTTCTTTCTGTTTTTTGATTGTTTTTTGTTTGTTTGTTTGTTTGTTTGTTTGTTTTTGCTGTTGACTCTACTGTGAGAGGAGTTTTGGCATTAAGCTAGAATATCTTTTTATCAATGAAGGATAAACTAGATCAGTATTGGAGCTGATCCGAGCCCTTTCAGCAATTGAATATGTCACTTTTTGGTGTTCCCACTATGGCTTAACCTGGCCAGCTACTGACTGGAGGAATCTGAGGACATACTTTTCTTTGAGTATAGTTAATGGATGGAGATTATAGAATTGATGCAGTGTTGATTTACAATCAGGAATTCTTAACAGTATTGAATTTCACTGCTCCTCTGAAGATCCTTGAAGGATTGCTATGGTTTAAGAAGAATAGAAGTAAGGAGAAAAAGATATCAATATTTAAAGCTTTGGGACGTGGGATTTCTTAATGAAATTGAGAAATTAGTGCCAGGATGGAGTGCGTAGGCACATCTCCACTCTTTATAAACAGAGCACCTGAAAGACAGGTGCCAGTTCTGATTCTGATTTGCATTTCCAGTTCTTCACTGAGAGGCTCTACCCACACAGATATTCTTTCCCCCATTCTGGTCATAGGCCCCAAGGTGGGTTGAGATTCATTTGTTTAGGTTGAGGGGAGGAGGGATATCGAGTGGTAGTCTACTTCTAGGAGGATTGTTACTGGAGATAAAGCTTCAGTGTCAAAAATCTGGGACAGAGGTCCTGTCCTGACATCTCATGAAATATTGAGTTGAGTGTAATTTGCTTCTCAAGAACTTGCCCATCTGAGTCAGGCATCAAGTTTACTACGGGCTGAGGGTGGCTGTGATTGTCCACCTGGAAGACATCTAGAAGCACATAACAAGGACGATTTCAGATGCCCCAGTAGAAGAGAAGGGAAGCTAGATGGTGGTGGTGGTGGTGTGATTTTGACCAGAGGGGCAGGGAGACATACTCAAAATTATTAATCTATGTAAATCATTTTAGCATCTGGCCTTCCCCAAGAGAAATCTCTTTTCCCACCTTGGCTAGTCCCTCTCCACTATTCTCTGAGGAGCATTTTTCTCTGTCTCACCAGTTCCTGGAAATAGTGAAAGGGCAGAGAAAGCCTTGGAGATGGGAACATAAAGAGGGGAAAAAATTCTGGGAAGAGACAGGAAGTTGATCTCTACAGTAAGTCAGTTGGAAAACAAGGGTTTTTTTTAATCGGGTACCACTTTCTGTCTGTTTTTGAGTTGCATATTTAAGATTGAAATTTAAAAATATACATATTAATAATTACTATTTTGGAATTCTTCTTCTTTGAATGTGACCTCATTCAGGAGCCAGGTCCATTTGTGTCCAAGATTCATAAGGGTCACAGTTTCTGTTCTTGCTGCCATATCCCTATTGCGGCTTATTCTTAACCAGAGTTCAGAATTCTGGCTTTTTCCTAAAATGGCTCTTTAAGCCTCAACTCATGAACAACTGACTGACTGCTCTGCTTCTATCACAGGAAGAACCTGACCCTTGATTCCTCATTTTATCAACTCAGCCTATCTCCAAACTCTTTCTGACAAACCCTGTCCCTAATCCTCTCTCCCGACATTCCACTCGCAGGGTTCCTGTTCAAATAGTTGTCAGCTCTGTAGAGCAAGAAGTGTGCTCCTGTCCCATTGTTTTGTGAAGCTCTATGTCCCCTTGCCCTAGTTTTCAAACAGAATCTTTTCTAAACAGCATGCCTGCCATATGATTATTCCTAAAGGAATATCATACTACATTTTGGTATTATAAACTAGTGGTTCCATAAATATATCATTTCTAATCTGTTATTTGGAAAATATTTCTATTAGCATATATATTGTATTCATTGCATGCCATCATGTGTATTTGTGATATCCTATGGAAGAAATTGACCTTTTTTTTTTTTTTGCATTTCTTGCTTCCTCTTCCTATCCCATTGCACAGTATGCTTTATATATGCAATGCTGGGGACACTTGCACCAATATAGAGTATTCCTTTTAGATATCTTCCATTTAACTAATTGGGAGATATGCACAGGTATCCAGAAAAAGTTCACTTCTCCTTCCCTGGAAAACAGTGATAAAGTCAAACAGAGCAGAGCATTCAAATGAGTTCATTTGAATTACTGAAGCACATGGACAATTTTAACAGCAAGGATTGGGAACAGCTGCTTTTATTCATACTTGCTAAAAGCTGAACAGGCTAGAGGTAAAGCATGGGGGCTACCAAATAAAGCAAGCCTGGCTGTGCAGATGAGGTCTGAAAATTCACCCTGAGAAAATGAAATGAGATGAGCCTTCTATGCATAGAAATAATTAACAAAAAAGCTGACTACTTTTGCTGATGAAATATTTCAAAGCCTTTTGCAAAAGGCCAAGGTAAGTCCATGTTTAATCAAGAAAACCTTTCATGAATGTATATGCATGTATAATTGAAGTAAACAGTAACTGTTTCAATTATAATGTGTTGGGAAGATGGTAGCCTGTGTGGAGTCTAGAAGCCTAGAGCCAAAGGGTGAGTCATTTATTTCCAACCCAGTTTGGAGAAGGGGCGGCCCTGCCTGGAATGAGATAGGACTATCTCTGTGAGGAGATGCCAGGGAGGTTTTCACATGGCTTTGTTCCCGTTCAGTGCTCAATGGGAACATTTTTGTTTGTAGATGATATTTGATGTGAGGCGTTTATTATCTTCATTATAAAGCAATAGTTTTACATTGAATATTTAAAAAAACAGAAACAAAAAAAATCACTCTTTATTTCACTTAATTAAGAATCACAATTAGCATGTATTTTCTTCCAGTCTATTTTTTAGGACTATGTCTTATAATAATAGTGTGCAAGCAATTTTTTCTGTTTTTTCCCCCTCCCAATTTAACATTCTATCAGAAGCACATCTCATATAGCTCAATCATATTCATAACCATTTTTAATATAGCTGCACAAGCATCCCAAGGCTTGTCTGTATATATAACACAAAATAATTAAATATAAGATTTCTGCACCACCATGTGAAAATAGAGCTTGTACGTGCCAGCATGACTCACCTGAAGCTGACGCTCCCTAAACAAGCCCAAAGGCACCTTTTCATGAATCTAAGAATTGGGTACCCGAGTTGCTTGTCTCCAGACTCACAGTGGGACTCTCTACCTGCCTATTCATCTCGATTTGGTGATGAGTTTGAATTGTAGGCCAGTCTTCTCGATTTAGCATCTTCCCAAGACAGTGCCTTTCGGATTTCTGTTGTCACTGACAAATCTCTCTGACCTACCATCACCTTTGCAAAACACAGGCTTTTGGAGCCCCCAGTGGAGCCCAATACCCAGCACCTTACTTTGTGGCAAAGAAGAACTCAGACAGAAGTGCTGAGAAAATAAAACTACTCTTACTTGCAAAATTTTCAAGTTACTCCACACTTCAAGAGAGTTAGGCTCCCCAAATAACAGGTTAAAGTTAGAAAAACATGGCAGAAAAACATGTTTATGCACCTGATTGCCATCTAGAAATAAAGGCTCACACATATGTATAAGCATCAGTCTTGTAAAAAGTCAAGGATAAAATTCTTTTGATTAGAAAATTAAGAACTTAAGGGAAAGGTCTAAAGGCTTTATTTGGGGAGAATAATGCTAGGCAGGGAGTTGACTTTTTTTTTTTTTTAAACCTTATCAGAATATAAACAGTTTTTTTTTTTTTCCACTCTGCCTGAAGTTTGGAATGAGCATAGTAGTAATGACAGGAGGGCAATATGCCAGTTTGATTTCTCATTTGTCTTAAAGATAAACTGGACATGCAAGGATGCTATGGGAAGATAGGGAAGAGACAAATAAACTCCCTTGACTATATCAGTTTATCTATTCTTATGATATAGCACCTAAAAAGCAACCATAAATGTCAGTTGTGTATAATAAGCATGTATCTCCCATGTCTGTGAGTCCTCTGAGGATCAGCTGATCAGAGCTGGACTTGGGTCAGCTTACAGAGAAGTTGTGCTCCATGAGTTTCTCATGCTTCTACTGGGCCAGATTCTTCTCATGGTGATGTCAGAAGCTTTTTAAAGGGACTTTGAACTGGCACTAGCATCTCTGCTTCTGTATTATTGGCTAAAGCAAGGCACAAAGCCAGTCTCAAAGTTGGAACTATACTTTGCTCATGTTGAGGCTATGGCAAAACTATAAATGCAGAGAATGGCAAGGAATTGTGGCCACTAATGCAAACTATTACCCTGGGGATAAGGGAAGACTTCTTGTGAAAAGGACAAATGAACTGCACCTAATAGGATGAGAAAAAAATAAGCTTAGGGGTTTGTAATGGTATCCCAACAGAAGGAAGGGAGAGTAGGAAGGCGAATGTACCTGGAACTGTATGATATGTTTTGGAGACTAGACATGATTGATTGAAGTTCAAGGCATGTGAGAGAGTGATTAAAGAGGAAGGTATAGAGATAGGATGAGATTAGACCATGAAGGGCCTTACATATAAAACCAAGGAGCTCAAATAATATTAGATCCAGGGAAAGCCATTTAAGAGTCTAAGATTTGCCTTTGATGAATGTCATTAAGGAAGAAATATATAGGAAAAATTGACATAATCCAGAAAAGTGTCAGGGAGATCAGTAGAGCAAGTATAGAGGGGCTCCTGAGTAGATGTCATAAGACCATGAATTAAGGTAGGTATTATGTAAAGAAATCTTGCTTCTGAAAGGGACATCCACAGATTACATGAACATCAACATCACATGAAGAGTTCATTTTGTGATTTGGACAGTGTGGGAGGCATTGGGTTAGATGTTTGATAGCTCACTTTAAGGCCAGCTATGTTTAGGTCTCCATGGTTGGTTCTAGGGGAGATGTTGAGTCTGTTTTTTGGGTCAGGATAAAGGTTTGAATCTTGAATCTGTGGATTCAGATGAGGCTACCATGGAAAGTGACACAAACCCTCTGAAGTTCCAAATAACTTGAGTACAGAAGTCAGATCCTAGATGTAAGGAGAGAGCTAAAGAATAAGAAGAATCATCTGACTGGCAAGAGGAAAACCAGAAAGGTGGTGTTATAAAAGCTGAGCGAGGAAAGGTGATCAGCAAGGTTCAAAGGTATAGAGAGATGTTAAGTGAGATTTTAATAAAAGGACCTATTGAACTTTGAAACCAACGGGTTAAAGGTGACCTTGATGAGGCTAATTTTTGGCAAATAATGGGTTAAGTGGCTCAGCCAAAGTCACACAGAATATTCAAATGAATAATTGGGATTCAGACCAAAGTTCTTACTCCAAGTCAGTTTTCATTCAGTACATCTCAGCTACTAATCTATTTCTAAAGATAAATTAATATATTGACTTCTTACACATCAGATGCTTTGTGTGAGGGATGATGCATAAATGAATGGTTTAGCAAAGTATCTGGTAGTTTCATTAGGTGAAGCTCTTGGTATACTGATCGCCCCTAGTTGAGCAGATACTTTTGGGCTCCTGGATATGCAAAGCTGAGGATTCCCTTTAGCCTGGATTCCTGGGGACTCTTGCAGTATGCAAGACACTTCATGATGCTGTCACTCTAATTTCCTCGTGCTCATATGGACATCAAAGGACTTGGAGCTCCTTTCTTTTTACTCTATACAACTGGAGGTTTGGGCTACTAGTAGGTCCAAAAGAAAGGAATTACAAATATTGTTGGTCCTTAGCTTTTCCACACTCCCTTTGCCAAAGTTCTTTTTTCCATGTAAGCAACAAATCCTGTAAGTAATGAAGTGTCAAATCACTGTAATCTAAAGATCCAGGAAAAATCCTGTCCTCTTCCAGTTAAAATACTGACACACAAAAATAAACTCTTCATCTAACATTGTGGTTTTAAGTATTCTTCCAGGCAAAATAGGCAGGGGAAAAGAATGTAAAGAATCTTAACTGGCATGTGTTCGTGGGAGGTGAAGCAGGACGTAATGATTTCCAGTTTATGGAACTGTGCCACCTAAAAAACAGATTTGAACCTTAACCTCCACTCCTTCAGCCACTCCCACCCCCATTTACCTTGTTGTGTAATTTTTCACAGTCCTCTGTTCAGTTCCTTAGATTACTGGAATGTTGTGTTGCTGAAAATGATTTTGAAGTTGGGTTTCTAGTATTTTTTCTACTTATGTAATTTATTATATGGAAATATTTTTTTTGCTGTCTTTTCAAGAGAAACCTCATATTTTTCCTTTTTACTGACTTATTGCATTGGTTGGAACTTCTAGAATAAATTGAAGTTAGGGACATATTATATTCTTTATTATATGTATGGCTTCATTGTGTCACTATGAAATATTTCAGCTATTTTAGATAGGTGTGTAAGCCCACTTCTACTCTTGTATAGCATATATTGCATTTGTTTTTTGTTTTCTTAGAAATATATATTGAATATTATCAAATGCATTTTGGCATATGCTTTTTATTGCACTTATTGTTATGATATATCTAATTACTAGCTTTACTCAAGTCAAACCATTCTTAATTTTTGGAATACTTTCTACTTGTTCAAATTTTGTATTATAATGTGGTGAGATAGTAGTTGAAAAAAGTGTTGTGAAGGCAGACTTCCTAAATTTAAGTTGCAGTTCCATTGCTGGCTAGTTGTGTAAATTTTGGCTTTTTTTAACGCTCTGTGCCTCAGTTTCTTCATCTGTATGGGGGATATATTAGCCCCTACTATATAGGGCTGTTGCAAGGATACAATAATTTATACTACTCAAGTATTGGTATGAAGCCTAGGGTGATTGGGGGAGGGTTCTCTTTAGGGTAATGAAAATACTCCAAAATTAATTGTGGTAATGGATGTACACTTCCATGAATATACTAATTTCAGTTGAATTTTACACTTTAAATGGCTGAATTGCATTGTATGTTGATGCCTGGGAAATGTTAGCTAACAATATTAATATGGATAGCACTATTTAGTGTTGTAATTGAGAGTTTGGGTTCTATAATTGGATTACCTAGCTCAGCTCCACCCTTTCCTGGTTGTGTCACCTCAGGCAAGTTACTTAGTCTTTATATGTGTTAGGTTCCTGCAGTGTAAAATGAAAATAATAATAGTATGTACCTCTTGTGTTGTTATAAAGAATAAATATATTAGTACATTTAAAGCACTAAGAATAGCCTGGCCAGTATGGCTCAGTGGTTGAGTATTGACCTATGAACTAGGATGTCACGATTTGATTCTCTCCCATCATTGATGTTTCTCTCTCTCTTCTTCTTCTAACTTCCTTTCTGAAAGCAATAAAAATAAATTTAAGGCACTAAGAATAGTGTCTGCCAAATAGTAAATTCCCAGTAAATATTAACTTTATTAAAATTATTAGCTAATATTTTACTTAGGATTTAAAGATCTTGATTCTAAATTATATTGATTCATTCCTCCCTCCCCCTTTTACAACAACTTTCTCTGGTAATAAGGGAAATATTATCTTATTATTTATCCATTTAAGAAATTATATGAAAAGAGAAAGGAAATTAATCCACAAACCTATTGTTCTGAGAGAGTCGTTCTTATCATTTTGGCATGTAGCCTTCTCATTCTCATTCTTTCTCTTTCCAGATAGATATGTATGCACATGTGTTTTATTGTATACTAGAGGCCTGGTGCATGAAGTTTGTGCACGGGGGCAGGGGAAGAGTCCTTTCAGCCCAGCCTGCACCCTCTCCAATCTGGGACCCCTTGGGGGATGTCCAACTGCCCAAGGATTGGGCCTAAACCGGCAGTCAGACATCCCTCCCACAATCCTGGACCACTGGCTCCTAACCGCTCACCTGCCTGCCTGCCTGATTGTCCATAACTGCCCCCTCCTCCCCCGCCAACCTGATCACCCCTAACTGCCTCTGCCTGCCAGCCTGGTAGCACCTCACTGCCTCTGCTGCCATCCTGGTCACCCCTAACTGCCCCCCCCCCCCTGCTGGCCTGACCACCCCCAACTGCCTCTGCCTGCCAGCCTTATCGCTCACAACTTCCTTCCCCTGCCAGCCTGGTTGCCCCCAACTGCCCCCACCCCTGCCGACTTGGTCGCCCCACCAAGCCTGCTGCTCAATTGTTTAGTTGCCCCTCTCAAACCCCTCCTGCCAGTCTGGTCCCCATGCAGCCTGCTGCGCAATCATTTGTTTGCCCCTCACTAACTCCCTGCTGGCCTGGTCGCCCCACACAGTCTGTTCGGTCATCCATTCAGTTGCAATGGTTGTTTAGGCTTTTATATAGATAGATTATAAACTGAACATGTATATTATTGTAATATATTTAATACATCTAATGCAAATAACATCATTAATAGGAATAATTCACAAAATGAGGTTATACTCTTACTGTTTTATTACCTAATTAGAAGCCCGTTGTACTAAATTCATGCACTTGGGGTTAGGAGTTCCTCAACTTGGCCTGTGCCCTCTTGCAGTCCCTCGGGGAATATCCAACTGCTGCAGAGGTGGGAGAGTCTCCCACCACTGCCATTGCGCTTGCCAGCTGTGAGCCCGGCTTCTGGCCGAGTGGCGCTCTGACCACCAGGAGCAGCTCTTGCATTGAGATTCTTCCCCCTTGTGTTCAGTGCGCATCATAGCAACTGGTCATTCTGCTGATCGGTCAATTTGCATATTAGCCTTTTATTATATAGGGTTTTAAAATTCAGTGATACATTATAAATATCTTTTCATATTATAAAGTATCTTCTAGTTCTTTTAATAGATGCATGACAGTCTATATAATGTACCACAATTTATTTAAGCAATTTCATACTGATAATTATAGGATGTTTTCAATTTATATAAGTGTATAACACATTGTAATATATAGCATATTCCTACTTAGATTATTAAAAATTAGTTTACTTAAAATTAATATCTCTACATTTTGTTCTACTCTATAATTTGGTTCTTCATATATAAATCATCTGAGAGTTATTTTGGTTTGTGTGAATTAGTCTAAAGCACCTCCTTGCACTGCACATGTTGGAAAGCTAAAACCAGCTGTTCTCGTGCATCTGTGCAAGTATGTTTCTGATGTGATTTAGATTTTGTGAATTGAATATACTTGTGTGAGACTTGATTTGCAAATGAGTTGAATGAGGATAATGGGGGTGAACAGGACACCTATTTCAATGATACAAAAACTAGCAAAGGCAGCATGGTTTCAGATCCCACAGCTGTAGAAGCAACTTAGCAATTTGGCACCAACTCTCTGAACCCAGATTTGTTATGTGGCTTTGGGGGTCATTTCTGGAAGTATAACCTATAGTCTGGTTTTGTTTTCCTTTACATTCCTTTAAATGATCTTGTAAGCCACTTAGAACCATGTAATAAATTCCTTCCTGCTTAAATGACTTAGAGAAGATATGGGGTTTTGCAACTGAATGTGATAGAGGTATTAGGGTTTGAACTTTATTTTTCTCAAATTCTAAATATATCTTCAAGTTCTAAATATATCTTCATTGAATTTTAATTGATGAAAAGATGAGATAACTTACATCTGAAAACATTAACTAGTTCCATCTCAAAACACATTTCTCAACTTAAGCAGTCTTTTATTTTCCCTGCATACCATTTAGTTTCTTGTTATTGCTATTTCAGATCTTAAAGATTTATTTTCATGCCAGTTCCAGAATATTTTATATTTTTGTGATTGAGAGTGAAAGAATCCATATTGCATATTTTAACCAGTCTTATCTAAAATATGTTTATTTGTGCATGTTTATTTTTAGCTATCAACATCCTTGAACTCTTTCATAAATTTTTATACTTTTCAGTCTTTAGTTTTATCTGTAAAACGGCAGTGTTTTCTCTATTCTAATACTTACACCTCCTCTTACCTTATTGTGTAAAATAGAATTAATGCAGTATGTTGAAGTAGGTATCCTTTTGATGAATTAGCTTTGAACTTAAGTGGTATCTGAGAGAGAAAAAAAATCCTTATGGGTTGGGCAGTTTCCTTGAGACTCAAGAGGTGTCTACTGTGTCCCATTCTTCTAGGTTATGATGCATTACACACTCATCCTGTGTCCATTCATTCCAAGATTCCCTCACTTAGCTTGATCTTAGTATCCTGTATTTAGCCACAAATTATGTCGTCATTTTCCCAATGGAAGATAACACACATTTATATCAATAGGAGTGTTTGTTCTCTGTGTCCAGAATTTCTTCCTGATATTCATTCCTTCTGTGTTTCTGTGGCAAAGCCATAGTGTGCAAAAGCTATTTCTGAGTATGCCAACAATTAGAATATAAAGGAGAATTTGTAAAGATGTGAATCAATGGAGATATCCAGAATTAATGAGAGTGGAGAAAAATAGGACCCTGTTGTTGGACAAATGAATCCCTATGAACTTTCTTCAGAACATCTTGATAATATGCTTCAAGATCTTTATAATGTGCACATGCTATGTTAATTAAAATTCTTTGGTTGCAAGTAACAGGAAGCAACTTGTATTGATATAAAGAAAAGGAGTCAGGAATTTATAAAAATTCAGAAGTATCACAGGCAATTCAAAGGCAGAGTTGCAGTTGGGCCTTAAAACAAGTGTTAGAACAAGGATCTGAGAGGTGTTAAGAGCTAAGCTCTGGAGTCTCATGATCTGTGCATCTGTTTCTTTTATCTGTTCTTGTCTGTTATTCATGCTTGTTCTTGCTATGGAGTTTGGTTTTCAGACGCACTGTGCATGGCTTGGGGCATACATTCCTCTTTGAGTTCTGTGTCCTTGACCTTTAATGTGTCCCTTTGACCATATATTTAGGCTTTCCTATATGACCACTTGGTGTTCTGAGCTCTTAATTTTTTACTTCAGTCCTAGGTTTTTTTTCTCACTATTTATATTTTGCTATCCTACCTTCTTCCAGTTGTCTGACCTTGATTTCAAGCTTTGTCCCAACTGGTTTAGGATTAAGCCAAATCTGGCACTTTATCACTAAAGTAGCTAAAACTACTACTTCAATGTGGAGATAGTGACTTTTATAACTTTTTTTTTCTATTGCACATTGATTCTCAAAATAAACTACTGGCCCTCTCTGTAATTAGGGTGTCAGACAGACATTTTATACTGGTTTTGATGTGGGGTCTACTTGAAAGAGAAACAGGACCTATTCAGGCATCATTCTGGTTTGGGGATGCTAGTCACTGTCCCAGGATAGTAAGGACACAAGCCAGCTGGGTCTCTCATTTCATCTTTCGTGGCTTATAATGAAGTGACTCAGCTTGGGATTTTATAAAACGACGAGTCATCCCAAACTATGGGATAAAGTATAGCGCTCTTGTTTAGTAACCTTAATCATCATAGCCTATACCCATCCTCCTTTCTCTGCATATGCATATGTATATTTACAATATGTCTCTATTGTTAGCTACTAATTTTTATTAGGTTACTGCAGTGATCACTCCTAGGCTGGTCTTCCCTGGGCACCATGTCACATGGATATACACATTAGTGACTTACTGATTTTAGATGAGGAAAATACGATTTCACAGACCAAAGTTTGTAGCAGATCAACAGACCAAGTTTAGTCTTTAAGGTAATTTCTGCTGTGACTCTGTGATTTCTTCTATTTTTGGTTTCATTACTTTGGCTCTTTCTACTTCTTTTTGCTATCTATGACATGTAGGAATGCTTGAATTGTGTCTGTTGTATGATGTGAATGGTTGAGGGCATGGGGAGGGAGGATAACATCTAAAAATTCCTGAAGCTATTGTGGAAGAGTATCTAGAAACTTCTCTGGCTTTATCTTTCAAAGTGGGTGTTTCCTGAAAGGCTTGCTCCATTAATCAGACAGCCTTCCTTCTGTGGTTGATTTCTATTTACAAATATTTATCAGCCCATTGGCAGCAGGAGGAAGGATTAAGAGCTGCGTACTTGTAGCCTTTCTGGGATAATGCTGCTATTTTTCTAAAAGTGGGAAAAAAATCACTTTTTAACATCCAACCTATTTATGGCTTTACTCATTGAATCACTGCATGGACTACTGTCTTACATGCTAACACCTATAAGGAAATACAATTCGAAGAAACAAGACATGATACTTAATACAGTGATAATAATGTATTTTATGCCTCAAGAAGCAACTGCATATAACAGTTTGAAGTCATTAAAATGTTTCTCATTCATTCTTGATGGGTTTTCAAAAGAGCTGTTAGTAGCTACTCTTGTTTGTTCACTAAAAGGGCATTTAGAGAAATAAATCATCCTTCTCTTTAAAAATTGGCTCAAATTACCAGGCATTCTTCTTTTTTTAACCAAACAAGTGAAGTTTTATAATGTTGATTATTTTGATTAGCAGTTAACTTGCCATTTGCAGTTAACAGATATTTTGTATGGAAAATTAATTGCTTTATTCTTTCAACTAGCATTATTCTTCACAGCCTAAAAATTGTTATGTTTTCTTTTTTGGTATTGTTGAACTATTCAATACACATTCTCTCCTAATCTTCTCATATGTGTGTCAGCTGCTGGTTCCTATCCAAATGTGGAATTCATTTAAGGAAGCACTGCCAGGGCCTTTTCTGTGGGATTTCCCCCACCTCCCTCCAATTTCTGGAGACTTCTCTTTCTCCTGAATGTCCCTGTCTGGGAAAGATTATCTTGGCAAACAAGAGGGGCATTGGGAAATAAGAGAGGGCAGCTTTTTGTTGCCAAGCAGAAGTAGTGCCTCACTGACTTAAGAGAAATGTGAGTGGGAGAAGGGGGAAGCTCAGAGAGCACCACAGTTTTTGAGAAGTGTAAGTGAGCTCATTCTTTTTTTTTTTTTTTAAATGACTTCAATCCCATAAAGCGAGAGAGGGCCCTGAGAGCTTGATGTTCAAGCTCATCAGTCATGTTTTTTACATAACCATGGAGACACTGATAAAGGATCCAACAATAGCGATATATGACTTGAGGATGCTAAGAGGATACCCCTGAGCACTTAAAAATGAGTCATTGGATGCATTTGTCAAGATATGGGACCTTATTACTATCACACATCATGTAACCACCAGAGTGGTCTTCACCTGGTATGCACTGGCAACCCAGTAGTTAACGTTTTGAAATACTTAGGGATCCTCTGCACCTTCCCTAGACCCTAAAATGGAAGTGTTATTTATCTGGCAGGAGGGACCTTCAGGCCTTCTATGGCTGGTGACCTTTCATATCTGTCCATGTCCGGGTCATATTAGTTGGTAAATATGACTGTCACTCCTAATAACCGATCTTCTTTTCAGTTATTCTCTCTGCCAACCCATTTGTTCATTTTTTTTATTTGTTTACTCAACAAATAGTTACTGATGATCTGCTCAATACAAAGCATTGTTGATGCTAAATAAGATGGACAAGGTCCCTAATCCTGTGGCATTTTTACTTGAGTAGAGAGAACAAACAATAAACATGAATATAAAAATATGAGAAGGTCATTTCCATAGCGATGGATGATATGAGGTGGTATAAAGCTAATGAGACAGTTGCCAAGGAGGTGTTTGTTAGGCAGAGAGACCATTGAAATCTTTCCTGAAGGGTAGCGTTAGCTGAGACTGAGTGGGCAGTTAGCTGTGATGTGCTGGCTCCCCAGCTGCCTGCTGGAGCTCCACTCCCCAGGTCTCTCACATAGGTCCAGAAGCCTTGTTTAAGCATTTCTATGGCAACGGCAGAAATGAAAGAGAGGGGGCACATTTTCCCAGATTCTACCTTTATCACATTGCTAGCTTCATTGGCTAAAAGAAGTCACCTGGACAAACCCAGCAACTTATAGGAAAGGGACCACAATGTTAAATCGAGAGGGCTGTGGATAAAGTGAGGGGGGAAGAAATGGATCGTTAATGAAATCAAGTTGATTACTCTTTCAGCTAAAATATTAAAAATTGTAAAACCTTATGGTTTTTCTCTTTTTTCTGTAACCAATGGTTGTTATAGTTTTGGATGCAATATCTCAATATTTTCTCAAATTTCTCTGAGAATACTAATTAGAATATTTTCCTTTTTTAGCTCTTCTCTGTGAAAAATTGCTTTTTCTTCAAGCAATCTAATTCTAATCATTACTTTTTGTAATTTGCTCCTGATCCCTGTCACTGGTCCTATGCTTTGTCTCAGATATTTGCAGGTGCTTGCGACTTTGTTCCCTTTTGTGAAAGGCTGGGTTGATCAACATAAGGTCTGAATTTTCTGTAGATCTTTTCTCTGAGTCAAGACTTTCTTGAATGAGAGGGCTGGCTGCAAGAGTGATTAGGCTTTAATTTGGAGAGTAAAAGACACGAGCTAGCAGGCAAATGACCAACATGAGGATCATTTTACTCTGAGGCACCAGTATCCACATGGGCAACCTTGCTTCCATCTGTATTTTGATATGGATATTTTAGAGAATAGCCTGTAGTTTTTCTTGATTAAATGCTGGTATCACCCATCACTCTGCATGGTCAGGGGCTCAGGAAGGAGCGAATGGTTGAGAGCTGTCCCATTGGCAGAAACGGGTTTCTAAATCCCTCCCTTTTCCTTCTCTGTACCCGTCTCTGCCAATCGAGAGCTTCTCAAGGGCTTAGCAGAGAAGAATGGTTTCTACCTTCACTGAACTGTTTTCTTGTTTCCTGTGCTCTGTTATGTGTCAGTATGACCTCATCTGGTTGCCAGCTTCCAGACAGCTATCAAATCTGTAGTCTACTGAGGCCCCAGATGGTGAGACAAACCCATGTGTTTCCTTTTCCATCTTGAACTGAAAGCTCATCTGAAGATTTAAAACCCCCCAATAAACACCTCCCAAATTAAGATAGTCAAACCTCAAATCCTCAAATTAAGGAATATAAAATAAATTATTTTATGTTATAAATCAATTATATTGAATTGTCCATTTGATATCATGTATAGAATATTTTCATTCAATTTTTGGTAACAAAAAAGGATATTAATTTTAAAGATTTCTTGTCAAAAGTCACACACCCATAAAATCCAGTCTTGGTTGCCTTTTGGTGCTAGTTATTCCAGGAGCAAATTGCCCATAGCAATTACAAGTGTAGCCTAATAGTCTTTTCTTTTAAAACTGTTGTGACACCTCCTAGAAGCTTCTTTAATCTATCTGGAAAGACACGTTTAGACATGAATAAGGATTGTTTGAAATATCTCTTCTAGGGGAAAAAAATCAAGTAAAATAGATTTTTTTCCCCACCCACCCCCAGCCTGACCCCAGCAAAGACATTTCCTGGAGATAAACTGTTCTCAAACCAATGATTCTGCCCAAGAGATTCCAGCCTCACAAGTGCTTCGGGCAAATTGCCCACCCTGCTCTGCTGGTCAGCAGCCAGGGCCTGTCCAACAGCACAAAGCTCTGGCTTACTTGCCCCCAGTTTTGAGGTTTAAGTTTTAGGGAGGGTGAGCAATTCTTTCATCCCTTGGCCTTAAGTTTCAGTGGGAGGCTTCTCCCTTTAGCCTGATTTGGAGAAACAAAAGGAAAATCTTGATTATATATACACAATGTCATCATAAATGGTTCTAAGCATGCTCGTAATAGCATGCCCTTTTTTTTTTTTTTTTCAGAACACTGGAAAACTTATCTCTGACTGGAATTTTTTGTGACCATTGAATCATGAAAGGCATGTAATTATAATCCCTAGATCTTAAACAGAAAATGTCTTGGCTTGTTTTGGAATGAGGAAGAAAAGAACCTATATATTAAACCAATTTGACCCTTATATGCACACTATGCTTGCAATGTTGTTGTGGACACTTTTGTACCCTAAATATCTCACAACATTTGAACTATTTCCAATTAAACAATTTTAGCTTTTACTTTTATTTATTTTTGGTCTACAATAGGTATGAGGTAGAAACTTTGGGATGGGGCCAAATGACTTGGGAAAGCCTCCCCCTCCCCACCCCTCACCTTGAGAGTGTCTTGCTGTGATTTGCTTATAGGTAGAAAGCCCTATTTTTTTTTTTTTTTTTTTACCTTTGTTTATTCTTCAATTGGTGGCCAGAAGAGATTATCCTGCTCTCATCTCATTTGCTTGCCTATCTTGGACCCATCCTTTAATTGTTTCAGGAATCATCTTCCTCAGGAAACTCTCCCTAACTCTATGTCTTGGGTCAAGTTCTCCAGTAGAAAACTGCTCTATAGCCCCTGATACACCCTGATATTATCATTAAACAAGTTACATTCAGTAAAATCTGATTTTTAAAAATTCCAGAGAAGATTCTGATACACGTCAAATTTACTCAAGCTGGAAACTCACAGAGGGATAAAACACTGTGCTGGAATGGTGAAATGATTAGGAGAATAGATTATGGAAACAAGTTGCATGGGTTCAGATCTTGGGCCCACCACTTACTGTGTCACCTGTTACAGGTTATTGAATCTCCTTGTAAGCATGTATCCCATAGGGTCAGTGTGAAGGTTAAGTGTACAAATATGTATCTATACCTATATCTATCTATCTATCTATCTATCTATCTATCTATCTATATAAAAGCCTAAGTGATCTGATGATTGGCCTATCATTCCACCGCCTGATTGAGAGCTATGACACATACTGATCAACAGGGAGCAGATGCTTAACACAGGAGTGGAAACCACAGGCATGGAAACATGGAACAGACTGATGAATCTCAGAAGGAAGGCGGAAGGGGGAAGGAAGGAGGGTAGGAAGAGAGTAACCAAAGATCTTATATACAAACTAGAGGCCCAGTACATGGATTTGTGCATCAGTGGGTTCCTTGGCCTGGCCTGTGCCCCCTCGCGATTTTTGACCCCTCTAGGGATGTCGCAGAGCCAGTTTCGGCCATCCCCACAGTCCAGGCAGTGCCTGCCACATAGTAGCTCTACTATTGTCTGAGTTAAATACTATTATATATAGTTTTCAGAGCCCTCAGCGGTAGTGTGCTGGCGTGGGAAGATCTGGGCCCTGGACTGTCGTCCTTGTTCTATTCCTGGGTCTGCTCAGTATTTGAACAATCTTGTGAACACATTTGTGTTAATTCTTCTCATAAAAACTTTCCTCAGCTAGCCCCCCAGCAAGGAGGTGTGCACACCCGAAGAACTGTCCATTCTGAGGTGGAGGGACTCGGGAAAGGGCCTGTGCCATCACTGAAATTCTGGGGTTCTGATAACTAGAAAATAGTGTTAAAGGAGGGATATAGGCTCTAGGTAAGTATGTCTCCTTGGTGCCTTTTACATGAGGAAGGTCATGGCTGGAAAAGGTCCAGAGTGATGCTCTCTAAATTGTGGGACCCAAGTCAGGGCCCCCTCTTGCTTAAATCTGAGGTTGGTACTGGGCTGTGCTGTGGATTATTCATTCTGAGTGAGACTAACTGGTGCCGAGGGATGGATTACATTATTTGTTGCCAAACTTGGAATTTTCCTTGCTGAGCATGTCCTTTTGTAGTCTTTGTGAAGCATTGTCAGGTCTGCTTTGAGAGTTTTCTCAAGGGTGAGAAAAGATGTGAAATCCTTGACAACAGGAAGAGTTATGTTTTACCAAACTTTAACTGGGACACATCCCCTTTTGCATTTTTGTCACATAGAGGTATATACCCCCAGGAATATTCTTCATCAAATAAATAGAAAAACCTCCATTTCTTCTAAAATATGGAGAGCCAAGATTGCATCCATGACAGAAGGCAGGGATGTACTATAGTTTGTAAATAATAAAAAGGATAGGAGCTATTTCTCTGCTTCTCCTTCTTCTTTCCTTGCTTTTTCCTGGCATTTGTGACACTTTGAGGACTCCAGAAGCCTGGGAGAAGCCACATTTCCCATGACTAGTCATCAGTAATAGCTTTCCTGTAGAAAAGAAGACAACTAGTAGGCTGAAAGTGCATTGTTCGTACTAATGTCGTACTATGTAGAGAAATGGTGGACGAGGCCAATTCCATCTCATTCTTTTTGTAGCCAGAAATGGTTGAATTTGGAGAATTTACCCTCAACTCCCCCCCGCGCCCCCCCCCCAAAAAAAGAAAGAAAAGTTCAGCTGCTGCTTCAGTAAGAACAGAAGGCAGGATCCTGGACCAATGTAAAAAATTGATTTTGTTACCATGATTTATGCCATATTTGCTAGCAGTATTAAGGGAGGCATTCAACATAAAACACTGTGTTATGATTCTTTAATAAGATGATTATATACATGAAAATAAACTTGGTAATAAGGAATAGATCCAAATTGACAGTTCAGAAAGTCAAGAAAATAGACATTGAATTTCAGATAGTGATTTTAATGCCTTCCTCATTCTAAATTTTGATTGAGTCAAACAAAAAAAATCCACAAGATAGACTATTGTACTAGTATTAGCAATGTAAACTAGGGAAGGACCCTGCCTGTGTGGATCAGTGGTTGAACATTGATCTATGAACCAGGAGGTCACAGTTGGATTCCCTGTCCAGGCACATGCCTGGGTTGTGGGCTTGGCCCCCAGTAGGGGGATTGCAGGAGGCAGCCAACCAGTGATTCTCATTGTTTGATGTTTCTATCTCTCCATCTCCCTTCCTATCTGAAATTAATAAGAGATATATATAGCCGAAACCAGTTTGGCTTAGTGGATAGAGAGTCAGCCTGCAGACTGAAAGGTCCCAGATTCGATTCCGATCAAAGGCATGTACCTTGGTTGCGGGCACATCCTCAGTAGTTGGTGTGCAAGAGGCAGCTGATTGATATTTTTCTCTCATCAATGTTTCTAACTCTCTATCTCTTTCCCTTCCTCTCTGCAAAAAATCAATAAAATATATTAAAAAAAAGATATATGCAGAACAAACAAACAAACAAAAAGAAACTAGGGAAGGGTGTTATCTATAAGTCAGAAACTTTAAAATAATTATTTTTCCAAGTAGGTTAATATGGTTGACGATCCATGAAGGAAGACTGACTAGGAAGTACATGGAAAAGATCTTCATCCAGCAGAATTTTCTTTAGTTCCATAACCTAGAATGGCAGTGCTGAAAACAACAGTGGTATAGCTGGTGCTTTAGTGTTCCACCCAGGTCCCCTTCCCCTGGAAACTCACCCCCAGTTACTATACCAACTTCTTTCTCTAGAGAATTGCCCTCCAATGACAGGAGCTGTCTCATGTGGCAGTGCCTGAGTGGTTCGTTACCTGACACCAACAACACCCACTTTCCAGAGATGGTTGCTAGCACATAGGTGACCAAAGTACAGGCATAACAGTGCAGTCTCCCTTACCTCTGAGTAGGACAACCTCTGTGGTATGATTTATGCTCCAGTGCTCCCTGTGAGGTCAAGATGAACCCTACTTCAGCTGAAATCACCCCTTTGCACATCTTGTTTGCTGCTCAATTCTGCTTCCCTCCCTCCCTCAGGATTTTCCCTGAGAACACTCCCTCAGTAAGTCACTGGCACAGGAATCATCATTTTAGGCTTATCTTCTAGGGTACCTGGCCTAAAACAGTGACTCGGGAGTGGTTCCAGGAAGAATGCTATAAGGACAGATTCTGGAGTCACATAATTCAAACAATAGTAGAGCTACTATGTGGCAGGCACTATCACATGGGGTAGGTAGAATACTGAGAGCCCTTGGCATGCTGTAGCAAAGCAGTTGCTGATACATTTGTTTGTGGTGAGAGTGAGGAAGGAAATACACTAGTTTGTGCATGTCTCTGCCTTTATAGCGCTCACTGTATATGTAACTAATCTTTTTCACATTTATTGTTTGTTCTCTACTAGAATGGAAATAACACACCCAAGACCTTGTCCATCTTATTCAGTAATGTTTTTTCTAGTACCTACAACAGTGCCTAGCACTTAACAAGCTACTCAGTAATGATTTGTAGAATGAATGTATAAAAACATAATGGATGGTTTGGAGGAAGGAATGACTAAAGAGATTTGTTATTAGGTGTGATAATAAAAATATTTACTAATATGGCCCAGGCACTGACAACAGAAAGATCACCATCCGTGGGCCTGAGTTTCCCCCTTTACCAGGGATAAGACTTTAGTTAGTAAAACTAGTCTCTATTTAGCCCCTATAAGGTTTAGGCAATAAGAATGATTTCTGCCTCTGATCCTTTTGTTTTCTGTGTTCTGTCTTCTGCTAGCATAGCTTCATCTGCTTTCTATCTTCTAGAAATGTATCAAAATCTATAGCCCACTGAGACCCCAGGTGATCAGACAAACACATGTGCATCCTCTCCCATTTGGAGTTCAAAGCCTTTCCAAACATTGCAATCCCACAACTAATGTAATGATTAATTTGTTTGGGCTTAAGTCTGCTATTTTATTTGTTGCTTTCTGTTTGGTTTCTTTATTTTCTTTTTCCTGACTTCCTATGGGTTACTTAAATATTTTTTAAAAAATATATTTCTTATATTTTTCTTTATTAAGGTATTATATCCTTATCCTCCCCCCCAATGTCCCTCCACCGCCCCCCTCCCCCACTCATGTCCTCACCCCCCTGGTGACTGTCCATTGGTTAGGCTTAAAAACATATTCAGAGAAGAAGGGAGAGGGAGAGATGGAAGCATCAATGATGACAGAGAATCATTGATTGGCTGCCTCCTGCATGCCCCCTACTGGGGCCAAGCCCACAACCCTGGCATATGCCCTTGACCAGGATCCTTCAGTCCACAGGCTGACTTTCTATCCACTGAGCCAAACCAACTGGGGCTACTTAAACAATTTTTTTTAAATAATTTCATTTTATCAAGTGTTTTTAAAGTATATATCTTGGTATAATTTTGTTATACTTACTGTAGGTATTATCTTATATATGTGTAATTTGTGGTCTATTGGCGTCAGCATCCTAGGAGTTCAAATGAAGTGTAGAAACTTTTATATAATTGCTTTAAATTCTCCCTCTACACACATTTAGAACCCAGTGGGTGTGAAAGTCTTAGCTCCTGACTCAACTTGGTCTTTCCTGATACACTCCTGAAGGAGTATGAACATCTTTTATAAATGGGTGTGGGTGGACATCTAGGCCCCCATTTGGCCATTGCTGGCCTGGGTGGGGTGAAGGCCAGTTTTTTCTGTGGTGTTTGGCTAGAAAAAAGTAATTATTGTCTAAAAGTTTTCTGTGTTGCTAAGCTGCCCTTTTCCTAGTCCTTTGGCTAAAGAGAGCAGGCTTTAGTTAGAGCTTTTTTTGGGCATATATCCATTGGTGTTTCTGAATTGCCAGCTCCTTCAGTGCCAAGTCTGAGATATTTGAGGCAAGAGGAAAATCCAGGGAATTCACCACTGTGTCATTCCTTGGGTCTGTCTTCTTCCTCGCTGATTTCCCTCTACTTTCCACCCTTCAGTCTCCTTACATTGGATTTGTATGTGGTATTCAGGGGCTTTGATTGTATTTAGTGGTAGAATAGGGAATAGTACTTCATCTTCATGGAAAGAGAAGTCTGTAGTATAGATTTATATTACCTTTAAGTGTTAATTCAAGAGAATATATTACCTATTAAAAATAATTAAATAAAAATTAAAACAATGCAATAGAAACAGTAAAATTTGAATTGGAGCCTTTAGATAAAAGATATAATCAATATGTTTCTCTTACATCAATATTTCTCTCTGTCTTTCCCCCTCTCCAATCTGTTTAAAAATCAGTGGGAAAATATCCCTGGATGAGGATTTAAAAACAAAAACAGAACAAAATAAATTGATAAAAATATGTGAAGAAAATCTACAATGTCTTCAGGAATGAAAATCAATTAAAACAAGAGATAAAATTCCTCCCTTATCAACCAGCTAAAAATCTTGCTGATTGTGCTGTAGATATAATGATTTACCCCAGAATGGTTAATTCTAGGCAAGTGCCAGAAAAATTCACATTTAATGCAATAAGGAAAGAAACCTTTCATTTAAAAAACAAAACTCGAATTTTCTCTAAATTTCTCTAAAATTGGATGAGTAGATGCATATTTCCTCCCAAAATTTTCATGTTTAAAAATTAAAAACTGTTCTCATAAAAACCTTGCAAAACTGATTTCATAATTGGAAACTGTGTTTATCCGCAAAAACAAAAAACAAAACAAACAAAAAAAACACCCCACAACGGTGATTAATGTTTTTCGGAAAAAACAAAACAAAAACAAAACAAAGGAAAGAGACTTATTAAAAGTTATGTTAAAAAATTGTGACTCCTCAAGCATTTCCTGGTCTTTTTTTCTGCCTTCTTAGAAATTAAATTTACCTGTGTGTGTTTTTTCACTCTTTCGGTAACACTATTCTGTAAGTTTTTCTCTCTTGCTCATTGTAATGCTCATTGCCTGTCACTTCTGAGAGTACTTTGGGGAATGACTGAAATCAGAATGGCTTTGTTCAGACTGCCATAAATAACGTGGCCTGAGCAGAGTGATGTGGGACAGGGTAGTTTTGATAGTTTCCTGAGAAGGTGAGCTCTGAGTGAGAAGTTGATTTAAATGAGTGAAGATAAAATGAGTGAAACCCTGGCACTCAATGGGCTTTCCTTAATTCCTTAAATAGAATATGTTCCAATAAGTAAAAGAACAAGATAGCAAAACTGGAGTTGACTTAAAATCATATGTTTAGTCCATGCTGAGTAAAAGCATCAATTGAAATAACAAGGAGCATTATTCTAACGACCATGGTGCTAACATTGCTAAAAAAGCAAGTCAGAAAGCAGTGTCAGGCCAACACTTCTAATTTTAATCACAGCTCTAAATAGTTAAGCGCACACCCAGAAAATGATAGTGTATATCTAAGTCTGGTGTTTTTTGTGGTTACCGTCTCTCTGACATAACCTTAGTGCAGGTGGTTTCCCCTCTTATGGGCAAAATTCTAAAGATGGTGTATACTTTCCAGAGGCTGTGGTTTGAAAAGAGAGTCATGATGGCTACTTGTGTAATTACAGGTATGATGACAAAGCTTATAAGAAAAAACATCCCTTTTGAATCTCTTAAAAGTTTTTAATTAAGAGGAACTCAGGAAGGAAGCCATGGCTTACAAGTCGTGTAATTATTTTCCTTCACCTTTATTATGCTTTCTGTGAAGATGACATGATCTTTTAGAAGGCAAGGCAAATATCTAGTCACATGTGTAGCTTTGTTTGTAATTATAAAAACGGCCCTGGCCAAGACTTCTGTTGTTTAATCAGACCCTCATGCCTGTGACTCTTTGCTGCTGATGTAGTTTCTAACCCTTCAGCATATGGAATGACCCACAGCACTGAAAGTCACTGGGAGAATGAGAGGTGCCATTGTTTTTATGGCAATCTGGACCACAATACAGACTTATAAGTGTTTGTATCTTGGTGACTGTGCTACTTAAATAGATGTGAAGCAAGCAAAGAGTGGTGACCTGAAACGAGTGTGTTGTAAAGATTTGAATCCACAAGGACAGGGCAACAACCTCCCCACAATAAGGAATGAGCACAGCAATGAGTTCTCCCCTCCCAGATTCTCCTGGAGTAACACATAGGTCATGTTAAAGAGGAAACATCCATATCAGTACCACCAATCAGGAATGGATAGCAGGCACATGAGAAAAACTGGTGAATATCGGCCAGCTGTAATCAGAACCCGAGAGGGTATTGGAAGCTGTTAAAATGGACACAAAATGCAAGCTTGAGAATCGTATCTAAGCCGGCAGCACCAGTCCAGGAAGTGGCACTCACCCTGGAGAGGCTCTGGGACTCCTCCCTGACGTGAAAGGCCACGGCACGCTGTAAGGCTTCTTGTCAGCTTTGCTCCTGGTCACACATAGAAATACACAGAGCAGAGAACAGGCTCTGGGGAGGAGAATTCGAAGCTTTGTCTATAATAGGTAGTTTGAAATGTGAGTATGAAGCTGGGAAGGGAGGTTTGACCTAAAAATAAACATATGGGTAGAACTTACAGCCCTACAACTGGATGATAGGACTAAAGGCATGTATAGATAAAAGAGAGATGCTGCCCGAGGACTAAGTTCCAATATTAAGAGGCTGGTAGGAAGAGGGAGGAAACAAAGAGCGAAGAAGGTTAAGGAAGAATGAGCAGATAATTCCCAAGCGGCTGCCAGCTGCTGGCTGGGGCCTTCCTTCATTCTGCGCCACCCCTGGTGGTCAGCACATGTCATAGCGAGTGATCGGTCTCCTGGTCAAACTAATGTGGGGACAATTTGCATATTAGCCTTTTATTTAGAAAGATAATGCAGTGCACAGAAAATGTAAACTGCTTCCTGCAGTACACATGAGCCAGCTGTCAGGGGAGGTAAGAAGTGATTTCACATGAATTAAGACACTGGGCCGAGAATCAACAGAATTAAGATGGCCTGTGAGTGGTCAGTCAGAGTGCCCAGTGAAACTCTTGTATATAGAACAGGTGGACAAATCAGATTTGGTATCAAATTAAAATATTGATATGAGACACCCAAACAGATTATTTCCACAAAGATATTTCTTGGGAAATCAATTCATACATTTCTGCATAATAACATTAATTAAGGAAAAAGCCACAATCATCTCAGCAGACTGAAAATTTAGCATTCTTTCCTGATTAACAAAATTTTATAATGAAAGACAAATAGAAGTATATATTTTTAACATGATAAAAGTAGGTGAAACATGTAAGATAAAATTTTGCTCCTTTATATACAAAGTGCTTTACTAAGACAACAAGAAAAAAAATACATCCAATAGAAAGAAAAACAGCAGTAGGAGGTAAATCAAAGAGTAAATAAATTATCTCCAAAACATTGAAAAAAATGCAACCTTATCTTATTTAAAGAAATAAAGCTTATACCACAAAATAAATACCTTAAGCTACATTGGCAATGATTAAAATGCTAATGCTTAATTTTGGTGACTTTGAAAGAATGGAGTTACTAGTATTTGACTGAAAGATTTATAATATTGATAAAATAATGGAAGGTAATTTCTCATTATGTTAAAAAGCTTTAACATTGTATAGACTTTCTGCTCTAGAAATTCCATTTCTAGGAGTTACATATAAAAAAATCACAATTTAAGATAGATGCTCACAAAATTTAGCAATAGGATTAATTACTAAAACATTATATTTTATAATGAAAGATAAATAAAATAAATGTCCAATAATAAAATAATAGTTATATTAATTAAATCCATATAATAGAATACTCATTAGCCATTTAATACTTGTTGATGTGGAAGATATTAGTGATATATTTAGTGATTAAAACAAAGCTTGAAACAATACAATGATGTGATCTCACTTTTGTTTAAAAATTATCAATCATCTATCTACCTACCAATCTATTGTATTTACCTGTCTGAAAAAGGCTGAAAGAATACTACTTGTCTTGATGTTAATGTTAGTTACCACTGATTGCTATTTTTTCTATTATACATTGTATATATTATTATTATATACTATTGCTTATTATTTTTTTCTTTTAAAAATAAACAATTATCACTTTTATAACAAAAATGTACACTTGACCCTTGAACAATTAGCAGGTTAGGGGCAGTGACACCTCCCTCCTCTTACACACACACCAGTTAAAAATCTACGTATAACTTCTGACTTCCCCAATACCTAAGTTGTTCCTCAGTATCCATGAGGTGACTGGGTGTGGGACCCCCTGTGGAACCTAAACTCTATACATGCTCAGATATCCAAAGGAAACTGTATATATCAATGCATACAGTCGACCCTCTGTATAGAAAACAATATAGGTACTTTTTGATGAAAAAAAATAGGTATATAAGTGGACTTGTGCAGTTCAATCCCATGTTGTTCAAAGATCTTCTATAAACGTTATTTTAAGGCAAAAGTATAAATACTTTTTCTCCTTGTTAGAAAATGAATAACACAATAGAAAAATGGAGAATCATAGATGACTCCCCAAATAAAAACTATAAATGACTTAAGAATAAAAAAAATTCAACCTCACTAGTAATTAAAGCAAAATTAAAATGAGATATCCTGTATAATAAAGAGACAATATGCAAACTGACCAACACTTCAACACACAAGGTGGCCACCCCCATGTGGACAGATTTGGTATCAAATTAAAATGGCCACCATAAGATGGCCAGCAGGGGAGGGCAGTTATGAGTGACCAGGCCAGTAGTTGGGAGGGATCAGGCTTGTAAGGAAGGGCAGTTGGGGGTGATCAGACCTGTAGGGGAGGGCAGTTAGGGGTGATGGGCTGGCAGAGGAGGGCAATTGGGGGCAACCAGGCCTGCAGGGGAAGGCAATTGGGGGCAACCAGGCAAGATGGGGAGGGCATTTAGGGGTGACCAGGCCTGCAGGGGAGGGCAGTTGGGGGTGACCAGGCTGGCAATGGAAGAAGGTTAGAGGTGACCAGGCCAGCAGGGTAGGGCAGTTGGGAGCAACCAGGCTGGTGGGGGAGAATAGTTAGGGGCAATCAAGCGTGCAGGGGAGGATAGTTACGGGTGACCAGTCTGACAGGGGAAGGCAATTAGAGGCAATCGGTCTGGCAGGGGAGCAGTTAGGTAGTGACCAGGCTGGCAGGCAGAAGTGGTTAGGGGCAATCAGGCAGGCAGGCAGGAGAGCGGTTGGGAGCCAGGAGTCCTGGATTGTGAGAGGAATCCCAGATTGGAAAGTGTGCAGGCTAGGCTGAGGGTGCAGGCTGGGCTGAGGAACCACCCACTCTGCAAAAATTTTGTGCACTGGGTCTCTAGTTTTACTATAACCAGATAGACGAAGCATTTCTTAAAAATAGAGAATTAATTCTCTGACAGCAATTAATTCTCTGATTAGAGCTATGAGATCTCTTGTGCAGTGCAGAGATGAGAATCCTATTTCCAGGGAATGTGACAATACATAACAAAAGCCTTACTATTGTGCATGCCATTAGCCCAAACATCATCCTTCTCAGAATTTACATAAAGAGGTAATTATGGCCATGACCAAATAAGGATGGTTATTATAATTTATAATAGTGAAAATTAGAAAAACTCAAATGTTAAAGGATAAGAAAAAAGTAAATTATAGTATAGCCATAAAATGGAATATCAGAAATCAAATTGGACATTTTAAAGATTATTTTGTGACATGGAATAGGTTTATAATACACTACAAAGTGAGAAGAAGTATTCTTTTTCTGCTCCATCACAATCCCCCCAAAAATTGTCGGTTTTTTTTTTTTTTTTTTTTTTTTGTGTGTGTGTGTGTGTGTGTGTGTGTGTGTGTGTGTGTGTTATGATATACTCTGGTACTCTCGCCATGCTTGATAGTTGACAACTTAAGATGACTTAGTGTCTCACATTGTTCTGACACTTGTTAACAATGACATAATGAGTATCTCTCTCTCATCATATACAATGACTTTACAATGGGAAATTTATTTAAAAGAGAAAACAATACTGGTGAGTAAGTGAATACATGTTCCTCATTATAGAACCTTGGGGTAAGCATTAAGAAAATAACAGTGATCTTAACCTAAATTGGAAATACATTTAGAGGTAACAAAAAGAAATGTGTCATCTACTTGACTTTCTGATTAAATTGACAATGCAACAATATACTTTTTTGCTACTCAATAAAAAGACTTGGATATGAAGTTAATAATAAGAGGGGTAGAGTATGTGCTCTGAAACCACATGCAAATTACAAATCACCTGATAGTCACAGAGGTTCCTTCTATAGTAAACTGAAGCAGCACAGTATGGCAGTTGAGAGCTCAGCCTCTTTTGGTCAGACACTAGACTCTGTTGCTCTGTGTGCTTGGGCCAGTTACACAGGCTCTCTGTGCCTGTTTGCTCACCTCAAATGTGGGCATGATGATAGTACCAATGACACAGGGATGCTGTGTGGTTTAAATGAATATATTTAGAGTCCTTAGAATATACATGGTTAGCATTCAATAAATGCTGTCAGATAATGCCATTTTTATTATAACTATTACTATAATGGGGGTTGTACTTGATATTTTTAGATGTCAATCATTTTAAAACTTTAGTGAAGTTGAATGGTTACATAATATTTACTTGCTTGCCCCCTCACTGTATTTACCTATATTTCTGTAACATTTTTTACTTTGGTTTCTTAACACACACAGACCAAGAACCTGGGAGGCTGTGGAAGCCAGGAGAAAGAGACAGGAAAGTCGGGCACCCATTGAGCAAAGACTAGTTCAAAGTGGCAAACAATACAACCGAGGCTATGGAAACCTGGCTCGGAGGGCCAACATGACACCCACAGTACAGGTGGGTACTCTAGTAACTGTACTGACCTGCTTTACTATGGGTAGCTTTTCTGATTGGCTTGACTTCCATGTCTTTCTTTTATGATAAAACTTTCTCAGCTGATGAAACCAGAAGACACCTTTGAAGTTTGCAGAGCATATGTGACACACATATGTGAACCATTTAATATATGACTTGGGTATCTACATGAAACTCTTGACTTGCAGTGGCCCTCTCCAATTTCTCTGCTTTGTTGGCCTCTTGGCTTTTTATTTTGAACTCATGCTGCAACCTTATTCTTTATCGAGCCCTTTGGGTCCCTGACTCAATTTGAACTTATAATGGGGACTTTTATGTATAGCACCTCCCTACTTAGGTCTCCATCCTAACTTCCTACTTCCCTTTTTATGAATCAGAACTATGAATAGGTAGGTCCTTACATTGTTATAGCCCATGGAATCTGCTCTGGCCTAAAAAGGGAGGAAGATTAGAGAATAGGCTGGTAGGCAGTGCTAGAGTTTGAGTATAGTGCAGTCAAATTGAAGGGGAGGGAATGTGAGCAGGAGGATTTTAGAAAGTAATACTGCTAGAATCTCAGGGGTGAAGGATAGGACAAAGTCTCAGGTAATTTCTATGTGTTTGTCTTGGTTGCCTGGAGTGACTATGAATAAGAAATGGGAAGTTTTCCAGCAAAGATGACAAGTTGTTGCATGAAGGTGGATTTAGAGATTGCAGGTGGAGCCTTCCGGCAGACAGTGGGAAATGTGCTTTCAAGAATTCAGACCATTTCTCCATTGCCTAACTACCAATTAGTTTAAATGAAAGTAAGCAGATACAGTGTAGACTGCTATTTCCTCTTCTCTGTTTATTTGCTTCTTAGGAGAATATAGGTTCCTGCTCAGATCATTCATGTTGGTCTTAAATAAAGACATATTGTGTGGCGCTCCACTGAAAAATCTAGTGCCACAGCAATCTGAGACTCAGAGTATTTTTAAAAGAATCATAAAATGTAAAAAGATAGGTTATCATGCAGAAGGTTGGTAAGCAACACTATATTAATTCTACTGCCTATTAAGTTGGTTTCTAAAAGGAAAAAATGTCAAAAGGCACAAAAACATCAGGTCTAAAATAACACAAAGCCATAGATCATTTTTGTGACATCCCATATTATAAACTATGATTTAAGAGCTTTAATAGACTGTGGCATTAAAATTAATGAATGACAGATTTGAAATATGTTGCTTCAAAAGTAAACACAAAGTCAAATGGTAATATTTTGCAAAAGGTATATAATATCAGTCCACAATGTAATTTAGAAAGTTATTTCAGCCAGAGTGCTTATCTTTATATAAGAAATAAAGGAAAAAAACAGCTAAATAATTGAAAAAGGACAGAAAGTCCTTGAAAGAGGAAGAAATAAAGATGAAAGCAAATGAAAAGATACCAATAAAAATTTCAAAGAAAAAGATAAACTTATAAAACTCAAAAACATTTTTTTCCCCAGAAAAAATGTTAGGAACAAAATAAGTAGAATAAATCCATGACAAGTGCATATAAGGGAAAACCCTCTGAAGGAGGAGAAGCACAGACAGAAAAAGGAACTAAAAAATCACAGTAAGAATGAAGACTTGCCGACTGCTCATTTTATTCCTTACAAACCCTCTATTGATAGAGTGAACCATAGCTCTGCAGATCACAGACAAATATAAAAGTATGCATTAATGCAAGAAAAAAATTCTATAAAAAACCAGACATCCATCTTTGGGTAGGGAGACAGTGAATGTGTTTTTTTCCTTTTCTTTTTAGCTTTCTGTGTTTTATTTAAATATTGTACATGAAGCTACACCACTTCCAGAAAGGACAGGATTTAGCTCTACTGAAAATGAAGCTCTCTAACTCATTTCGTATTAAAATGTAATACAGCAGAGTCTTCTTCTGCTGCCAGCTAATTCAGGAACAGAGCAGATGACATTCTTTCCTGTACAATATGTAATGCTAACTTCCCCCATGAGGAAGAGTAGTTATCTCTGCTTATCTGTCATGTTCCTAGCCTGTGTTTCCAATCATTATCTTTGAATAGATTGATCTCCTCTCTGAGTTCTGTGCGGCCTTTTTCCCCCCCAAGAAACAAATGACATGCTACTCATGTCTACTATTGTCCTTTCTACCTAGGTTTTGTTGGGCCTGGGCACTGTGTTCCTCTGGCTCCCAGAGTTTGAGAGGAAATGGTAGTGTTTTATTTGCACATCCTCCATTTTAGACACTCACAGTTCCTTCTGCCCTCTCACACATGCGTTCCAGAATTCGGTGAATACTGGCGAAGCTGGGTCTGTCGGCAGGCAGCTTGCTCCAACACAGACGCATTAGATTGTACAGCTCCAGGGGGCAATTCTCAGGGCAGGAGAGGATGTTGCCATCTCGCACATAGTAAATGACCTCCTCGTGGGCCATCCCGTAGTAGGGCTGCAGGCCATAGGAGAAGATCTCCCACAGGACCACACCGTAGGCCCACACGTCAGACTCTGTGGTGTAGCGGTTGAAGAAAATGGACTCGGGTGGCATCCAACGGATAGGGATTGCATCGTTCTCGTTAGCTTTGTAGTAGTCTGCTGAATAGATGTTCCTGGAGAGGCCAAAATCGGCAATTTTGACCACCATGTTCTCGCCCACCAGGCAGTTTCTGGTGGCTAAATCCCGGTGGACAAACTTGCGCTCTGAGAGGTAAGCCATGCCAGCTGCTACCTGCCTGGCTATGCATAGCTGCTCAGCACAGGAGAGGGGCGGGGGCCCAGGGCTGGACACCTGAGCCCTCGAGGACAGGTCACTGTGACTGAGGCTGTGCGCTGTGTGAGGCGACATGCTGCGGAGGAACTCGTTGAGGTCGCCATAGGCCATGTATTCAAAGAGCAGGCACATGGGCTTCCCCACGGCACACACACCTGGAACGAATAGCATCCTTTGTTAGGTTGGGTTTCCAAAGCGACACACTTGGGAGAGCACTAAAAGCAAGTGACCAGATCAGAAATAGGGGGCCCTGGCTTTTTGTTTACAGCTTCATAGTCAAATATGGACCCCATCTCTTTGTGTAAACATCTATTTACCTAATAAGATGCAGGTATCTATCATTCCTCCTACGGTGCCTTAGCTCCTGACCCTTCCAGTGTCAGGTTTTTCTTCTATCATCCTTTAACATAGTACTTACTATCCTATGTCATAAGCATTCATTTATTTGAAATTTTCCTCCCCAACATTTTAAAAGTAGAGATTATGTCTTCTTTACATTCTGCAAACCAACTACATGTCTGGTAGACCAGGTACTCGGTGTTTGGTGAAGGAGTTTATGAATGGGTGTTTGAATATGTAAGTAATTCCTCTGTGTTTCTGCTGCTGCTTCTTTGAGGAAGGATAGTAAGGAAGATGTCGCATGAAATTTTTAAAGAATAGCAAAAACAATCCCAAGATCTTAGATGAAGTTTTCAGGTTGCTGCCGTAAAACATTCTGAAATTTAGGTTTAACAATATTCACACTAGAAAGGAAAAATGTTAACATGAAGAGTCTTATAATTAGTTTCAGGAGGATATTTTCATATCTTAAAAACTTGCTACATTTGAGAGGGAAACTGGGCAACTTGGGATATAGACCCTTTGGGCACAATTTTGCATCACCATAAAAATAGATTATTAGGTCTATTTATTTTAGGCAATAATTAAAAGTCTCTATTCAGTAAGGAAGAGAAATAAAAACACTATTTAATCTTGGCTTATTTATTGTAGGGTTACTTTTTAATTCCAGGGACATTAACAAACACTATATTTCTATGTACTGGAAAGAAAAGAAAAGAAATGACAACACTGTGAAATATTAAAAAGCCCATTTTTAAAAACTGAGGTGAATTTACGAAACGTTCCACTCCTTATATAGAATCTAGTGTATGGGAAGGAACAGAGACATTTCTCTTGTCAAGGCATGAAGCAAAAAAACACACAAATGAAGTATGAAGGAAGGAAAACTGGCAAAGCCTCTGTTTTCTGATACAATAAATTTCTTCACTTATATGCTCATACCTAACAGTTTCACAATGTTAGGATTGTCAAATTCTGCCATGAGGGCCGCCTCCCGCTGAAAGTCGGCTTGCATGTCAGCTGAAGCCTCTTCTTTGAGCATCTTCACTGCCACCATAGTGGATGGTTCATGGGGGAGTAAGCCTGGAGCTCTGGGAGGTTCATTTATTTAGAAAGAAATAAAAGATCAGGAATCGTATTCATAATCACATGTCTATGCATATTCATTTACATTCCCCCATTTTTGCAGCCTTTTCCAGACCTCAGAATCAAAGATACCAATAAGTAGATTGTTCTTAAAATCCCTTGACTTAAATTGACAAAAATTCCTGGGCTATTTTCAATGTAGATTAAGTTTGAAAAGTCATAAATTATAGGAATTTATATACCACGGACCACAGACCCAATGGCATTATCATTACCATCCTAACTCCCTAATCTCTGGTTAGAACCTAAATCCTAAGAAAGTAGGGACCCATTATTCATCATTATGTCCCCAAAGCCCCTACAATGATACATTGCATATTTTTGTTTTTTAATAAGTATGTGTGAGATTTTCATTAAACATGGAAAGTTCCCCCCAAGGCCACCTTGAGTGGATGTAAAGTTGTGTCCCACCCAAGAACACCAGGTCAAAGTGATAATTGGTGTTCACATTCTCTGGCCCAGCAGTTTTGTGGAGCTGCATCATACAGAGAGGATATTTTATTCCAGTTCACACAAAGGGCTGGCATTGGGCCGAATGCATACTAGTTTCTCAAGCTTGTGTTTTCTAACATTTTTGCATTACTTCTTTTTCCTTTTCTATTTTGCTATTCTAAGAACATCTATATAGTACCTACACAGGTCAGGCCCTCTGTGTTTAAATAGAAAAACTAGTTCAAAATAAACTTTAAACAAAGTAGAGAATATAGCAATAGAAAATGGAAGAGAAGTGTACTTGAGAATTATTTACTAATAACATTACAAGAAATTATTTAAAATGTATTTAAAATTATTTTCTTAAAAGGAAAGATAATTAAACTTTGCTGATTACTTGTAATTTGAACACTATACATATGAAGACTCTTCCTTATATATTCACACCCTTCTAGTAGAGAGGGAAATTACTTAGATTCAAAGTACAGTTCTCAATACAAGTAAAGTTGATGGCTTGAAGAATTAACTCCTTTGATAATAACTATTATACATACTGGCTTTGGTAACTTTTCAGACACAATGTATTTTAGTGAAGATATTTTTTTTACATTTTTTTTTTACCTTGCTTGAAAGACCCTTCCAAATGCTCCTTCTCCAATATCCCTCACATATTCAATGTTATTCCTTGGATACTCCAGGCTGAGCAATTTGGGATTCAGAAGGAGTGGCATCCTCTGGTACATGGGGTTAGGATGCAGCCTGTCCAGCAGGAGCTCAGACGGAAGAGTAGTGAGGGTCACTGCTGCTGATTCCCTGCAGGTTCAGACAGGTGAGATCAGTAAGGAGCTCAGGCTCAGGTGAGATCTTTATACTCAGACTTATGTTCTAAAGAGATTTGGTATTTAGTAGGAAACAAAAGAAATTATACTAAGACAGCCAAAGATCGTTCAGTTTTAGAGCAATGAAGTATTTTTGTTTGGTCTAGAGTCAAATGTCACATTTTCTCAGGAGTTTTGTCACTGTCCAGTCTAGCAGTGGCAATGGAGATGAGGGGGAAGATGGGAGCAGGAATAGCCATATTCTTCCGAATTATTGTTTAGCTTCTCTGTGCTGAAACTGTCAACCTGAAGACATGTGATTCTATGCAAAAAGATATTTGTAAAGATTGTGGTGGGGTGCTTAATTTTAGAGCAATGCCATGGATGTCATAAAAAGTCTGGCATGGCAGTAATATATATTCCACCTCCCATCCCCTATTCCAATATTAAATATGTGGGTTTTAAAACATTACTACATGAGGTTAGATTAAATTACAACCTCACCTTTTCTTATTTTTCCATTGTTTTCGCCTTCGGCAGCAATAAAGAGTAGTTATGGTAAGAAGCGCAAATACTGCAAAGCTGGACATGATAGAGATGATTACAGTCATGGAGTATGCAGGTGAGACAGAGAAGGTGGAGGAGGAGGAAGGCAAATTTGGAATGTCCACATTTGGCTTTGAGGACGTCATTGATGGGAATGCTGAAAGAAAACAATAATGCTTGTCATTCAACCTTAAACTTTTAAGATCCAATTTTTGTATTTAAGCAATCAGTAAACTAAATTTTAAGAATGAGTTTTTTTATGTATCAGATTCTCCCAGGTTATATATATATATCTATACAATCTAATTGTAAGTATCCAGTGAGGTCCAGTTGAAAGTATATCCAGCTTATAGGAGCATAGAATTTTAAAAATGAGACTTAGAGAAAAAACATTTTTTGGTCACAACCAAAAAATACAGACCTGGGGGAATAGGTAGGGGCTAGAATGAGGGGATGAAGGGCAGGAGGGAGATATATATAATACTATCAATAATATGAAAAATAATAAACAAAAGCAAAACAAATTGTTGTTTATAAAAAAACAAAAAAACACACAATAGTTTCTGGACTGTGCTCTTTCCAATGCATCATATTGTTTGTGACATGACAGCAATTGTGGAATTTGTTATTAAATAAAATACTTTAATGAAATTATACTTGAAATCAGGATTGTCTAAAGTTGAGCTTTTATACTGTTGTTTTATAAACAGAATAAAATTAATGGAAGAAGATGAAAACTTGGGACACAATGAGCAAAAGTTAGTTCATCTAAAAATTGACCACTGTCAAACTCCCATTAAAAAGGTCTTATGCAATATAAAAACAAAGTGAAATCTGCATTACTCCTGGAAACCAAAAGATGCCAAATGCATATCACTCAGTAGAGTGCAAAGTCCATTAGATATCTATAAAACAATAATATTAATTATATTTTAAATTCTTTTAATTGATTAAGTAAAGACAAGAATGTGGATACAGGGTATTTTAATAATATAATCAACAGGAAAGTTTTACTAGTAAAGAATGACCTAAAAAGAGAAAATAAATCTTATTTTGAAATATTTGTGGAAAAATGACAGACATGATCTTTTTGTCAGCCACCAAAGAAAATCTCAATAAAATTAAAAAGCAGAAATTATGCAGATCTATTATTTGACTAAAATGCAATTAAATAAATAAAATCCAATAGGACATCTAAGAAAATATATTCAGTATATTTTCCATCAGAGAGTAAAAAGTAGCCATACATAAAGACTAGAAAATGTGGTGGTATTATTGATGTGAGAAAATGCTAAGTAACTGATTTACTATCTGAAAAGGGATTTACTATCGGGGAAAGGGAGGGAGGAAGAGACTGAACATAAACTGCACCTATAAATGAGGATAATGGAGGATGGGGAGGGGGCGGAGGGTGGGGTGGGAACCTGGTGGAGGGGGGAAGAAATGAGGAACCTTTGTAACAATATGGACAATAAAGATTGATTTAAAAAAAAAGAAAAAGAAAAAAGAAAATGACTTCCTAATAGGGGGTATGGAATTTGGCCAAAACTGTGCTAAATGATAAACTCATAGCATTATCTCTTTCCATTAGATAAAAAAAAGAGAAAGAATTAAACATTTATCCCCAGACTTTGGAAAGGAAACAAAAACTACAGAAAACAAAGGAAAATAGAAGATAAAGTAACAGTCATGTACAAGCAGAAATTAATAAGTTAGAATACATATACCACAAATGATAGAATTTAAAATAGGTGAATACTTGGCCTTATAAATGTTATTAAGTAGCCTATCAATTGAATTTTAATTTTAAAAACATAGAAAAGACACAAGCATACAAATTAGGAATGGTGAAGGAATTAGACAATAGATTCACAGGTCAATAAAAATAAAATAATTACATTTTTTAAATCTTATGGAAAATGATATTAATTATTAAATTTGAAGAATTAGAAAATCTGAGTATAGCTATAACTAGGAAATGTAACCAGTTAACTGCCACAATATTTTGAATTTAATTAAAAAAAGAGAGGGGCCTAAACTGGAGAGTGAAACCTGCTACTAATAATAAAGATGGGGCAATCATTAAAAGACAGGGAGAAGTTACTATTTTTGTATCTGTATTTTACCAAGCAGTTCATGCCGTATTTAACAGGCAAGGGAATGTAATTTAATTCATAAAATTTGTAGTATAATTTTATTAGTAAATAAAAGGTAGTTTTTCCTAAAAAATACCAGAAAATAGAATTCAGTGGCATATTAAGAGGATAATCCATGATAATTTAGGATGACTTATTTTTTAAATGCAAGAATTTATATAGTTTAAATAATAGTTTTGTTTTATGGATTTAATTACTTCTTCATTTAGGGATAGTTTTGTTTTGCTTTTCCTTGATTATTGTTTCTGATCTATTTGCTCTGCTCTTCCCTAGAGTGACATTGGTTTTACCTTCGGATTGAAATAATCAATTTGGAACTCCAGTTTATTTCCTTTTAAAGTTTCTCTCCTCAACATGATTTTTAAAAAAATGTTTTTATTTATTTCAGAGAGAGGAAGAGAGAGTGAGAGAAGGATAGCAGCATCAATGATGAAAGAGAATCATTGATCAGTTGTCTCCTGCATGCTTCTCCTTGGTATCAAGCCCACCACCTGGGCATGTTGGCTGGGAATTGAACTATGACCCCTTCAACCACAGAACCACACTATCAGACATCTTCTCATCATGATTTTATCTCTTTTCCCTTTCCTCTGAACATCAGGGGAATTTTATTCACTTATTCTTCCATACATTAAAGTATCCCTATATTAATATTGATTCTTGGTATCAAGAATACTGTAGTGAACATGATACATCTTGATGTTAATTTAACTTGGCCCTAGCTGGTTTGGCTCAGTGGATAGAGCATCGGCCTGTGGACTAGCAGCGGTCACCAACCAGTGGTCTGTCGTTCGAAAGGTTGGCAACCGCTGGACTAAAGAGTCCCAGGTTCTACTCTGGCCAAGAGTGCATGCGCATGTTTCGGGCTCGATCCTTAATAGGCGGTATTTGCAATCAATGATTCTCTTATGATTGGTGTTTCTATCTCTCCCTTCTCTGAAATCAATATGTGTGGGTATGGGATGGAGAGATAGTATTCTCTAAAAAAAGAATAACATGTATCAGGGCCTAAACCAAACAGTTGTGGTGCCTTTCTAAAAGTACATCTACTAATAAAAGTTTTATTGTTGGCTTGGGGAGTGTCTATAGGTAAGGCTAGATCTAGGTTTCAAATGTAAAATTCTATAATAAATAACCTGTATATTGCATTGTGTTTTTACCACCCAAAGGCAAATCTCTCTGTCACCATGTATTGTTTACCCTTTATGACCTCCCCCCAAACCCCTTTTCTTCCAGTAACCACCACTGTTGTTTGTGTGTGTGTGTGTGTGTGTGTCTTGTTCATTTGTAAAGTTGATATTTTAAGAATAGAAAATGACTTTTTGTAGGTAATTCATACTTATATCTTTATATAATTGGCTAAAAGGCAGAAATATGGGTGCTTTTTGTGCATGTTAGTCCTATCTAATCTAGGATTAAAGGTCAGCAGCCCCTTCCACACAGTAAACCCTCAGTGAACTACTTGAATGGATGAATGAGTAAACAGTTGAAGGATAACATAGACCTCAGTCAACAATTAAAAGTCCAATCAAAGTAAAGTTTGCTTAGGACAAAGACTAGAAACATTTCTTTTTTATTCTTTCAATTTGGTAATAACAACTTGACAGACTTTCAGAATAGATTTTTTGTTTTTGTTTTTCCCTAACTGCTCTTGTTTTAAAAACCCTGAGGCATTCGGTTGCAGCCAGTAGCATTTCTTAAAAATACTTTTAAGTCTTAGTCCTTTAAGCCAGTAAAATCAAGTGCTGGCACTTAGCCAAGTGCAGAGGTGATTAGGTTTGGAATATGTATCACAGGAACTAAATATGATTTAAGTCTCAGAACACTCAAATCCGAGGAAGCTGACTGACATGAAAAATTTTCCTCGTATCATTCTGAAGATTTCTGCATTTTTATAGGTTAAAGCACTCTGATGTAAGTTAGTTTCTAGGACATCCCTTTTCAAGCAAACTTTTTGAATTCTTTCCCAGGAATTTTGAGACAACTATTTTAAAATAATTTGGATTTGTCCCTGTAAACTTTTTTTTGGAAATTAGCTGTCTTAAAAAACACACACCTATCTTCCAAAAGAGGGATCTGTTGTCACAAGTAAAGATCGTGAATTGGCTCAATGAAGAAAAAGATGTTTGTTTTCACTCTGGATAATTAGCTGATACAGAAATCATGAATGTAAAGTCAAAAGTGACATTTTCAATTTGGTGTATTTTATAGCCATGTAAGGGATCAAGCAAGCTAATAATCTTGAGGTAGGAGATAGCATTTGTATCATCACTAAATATGCGGCTCTCCATGGCCTAATTAGCTGAGACCACTGATTTTTCTCCATGCTTTCCCTGGGTACTACCTTGGAGAGGATCTATAGATTCTGTTCTGGACATTATGAAATATGAGTGTGTTTCAAAAACACACATACACATGCACAACTCCACTTACATACATAGAAGATTTCAAGGGCACAACAAAATTACTTACTTGTTAGGTTTTCTTTTTTAAAATCTGAGGGGGAAAGGATAAAAATCTGTTTTAAGTGAGCATTCAGATATCTCAGATAGTCTGTGAGAGTGCTAAGAACAGCAAGTTCTCTTTCAGCTCTTTGATATGCAACTAGAAAACATTCTTTGTGTTAAATGTGAAAAGATTGCGTCTTGAAAATTAAGCCAGCTGTTAGACGTTCCTTACAAAGTTCATTAAAGCAGCATGCAGGGATCCAGCTTTGTTTGGGAGGTCAGCATTTTCAAACATGTGGCTTATTTTTGCATGCTTAAAAATCTGCTTCACTGGCTAAGAAAGAGGACTTTATTTCTTTATCCCGTTCCTCTAGAAAGTCTGAGAAGTTTCTTAGCCATTTCTCTGCACATTCCAGAAAATATTACAAGCTCTCCTAAGATCCCCTTCTGAAATAAGGTAAGCTCTCAAGCAGCAGTTAGAAGTGCTCTTTAATTTCTCTGAGAACAAATTAAGTAAATCCTTATACTAGTCTGTGCAATTAAGATTTGAATGAATTGAAATGCCTAGAAATATTAGGATATTGAAGTGCACACCTTAGTTTCTTCAAAAGTACTAACTATTTCTTAACCTCCAAAGTCTTGCGAAGACTCTGTTACCTAAATATGGCAGTCTGGTACAGGCCCGTGGGTCCCAGTGCATGCTGGGGAGCTTGCTGCAGTCCAGCAGCGAGAGCAGATACAGCCCAGGTCTGTGGAGTCCCCTGTGGCTCTTATCTTCCAGCGCCAGCCATTCTTTTGCACAGAAGAGCTCCTTCACCGCCAGGCAGTATTCTCTAAACAGTTGATGGAGAACAACACTTGATGAGTCACGGCATGTTAGCGCCAAATTTGTGGCAGTGCCTAAATTCTTTATTTTCAAAACATCATCCTAGCACATTGTTCTCACAAGAGGGTTTTTGAAAGGACTGTTTTATTGTAAATAATGTGAGGCTTTCTGGAATATATTATCCTATCAGATGAAATGGTTTCTCATTTTGTTTGTAATAATTAATGCTACTTTTAAAAGTAAGATGACATGTGAAGTACGTTTTTCTTGGAAAAAATACAAACTTACAATTTCAAAAGGTATTAGATTAGGAATCTGTTGTAATCTGTCTCCTCTCAACTTTATAGTATAATAACTACAAAGGTGCCAAAACAAAGCACACAGTTTCAAAAACACACATACTAAAAGTCATGGATCATTGTTAGTCAATTTCCATTCTTGGAGATTTTCCTCTAATCTTGGGGCTAATGGGAAGGGCCTGAGAAACACAGTCCTCACCTCTACATACTTGTCTTTCAAAACAAAACCATACAACTTTCCTGGCAGGAGGGCATGGAAGGCCTTACCCAGCCCCCGCTCTGGAGAAGCTGAGGCCTGTCCCATTGCTGTGTGCTTCCCTGCTTCTCCCCCTCCTCCCCACCCCAACATGAGACAAGAGTATCAGTACTTAAACTAAAATAGTGGGTGGAATGTATTTTAAAATATATACAGTGGCCAGTGTGGCTCTGTGGTTGAGCATTAATCTATGAAACAGGAGGTCAAGGTTCAATTTCCAGTCAGGGCACATGCCTGGGTTGTGGGCTCCGTCCCCAGTGTGGGACATGCAGGAGGCAGCCTATCAATGATCCTCCTCTCTCATCATTGAAGTTTCTATCTTTCTCTCCCTTCCTCTTTAAAATCATTAAAAATATATTTAATATATATATATATATGTTTACACATATAAAGTAATATTCTGAAATGCTCATCTTGATCTCATATTTATTAGCAAATAATGCTGAAATGCTTGAAATGTAGTTTTATTTTCCTTTATCTCTTGGCTTACTAATAAGATATATATTAGTTTAGGATTTTTTTTATTTCATAGAAAGCAGGATATTTAAGAATATGATAATGTGAACAATAACAAGGGCAACAGACTATTATACTTTTATATTTTCTAGAAGTTCAGAACCCTTGTATTGTAAGGTATCATCAGTGATTTACATGATAGGAGTTTTGTCCAACTAATTGCCTTCTATTTTGGACAAAAGCCAGTTTTTGTCTTTACTAATGCATAAGACAACTTCCACTTTTGAAAACTCTTCCTGTTTGGAGACAGCTAAATACATTCACCCATTTATTTACTTTAAATTTTACCTGCAAATGGGTATAGGAGTAGGTACCACCCCAGGGTTGCATTCTTGGAAAATGTGGTTACACAGCAAAGCCTCTGCTGCTGGCCGGCAGAACGGGCTCACTGCTTTCAGCTCACTCCAGACGGTGTGTACGAGTAGTTCTTGGGCCTCCTCAGGGTCCGCGTAGGAGTTGTTGAAGAAAACAAAAGCACTGTTTGCCAGGACAGCGTCACACACCTCCCCTCTGTACTGGGCGCAGTAGCCTTTGTTATCTTTCTGTGGTTTACTGAAAGAAGCAGTGAACAGTGTTCTCAATCACATGCTATTTCTTAGCAGTTAGTCTGTGTTTTTTTCCTCCAGTTCCCACATCTATTGTACATTACAGAAATGGGAGAAAATTGCACTAACAAATTGGTTGAAGTGCTCCATGTGAATACTGTCTTCACATTTCCACCTGCAATTATTTCACCTCTGGCTTACTCCAGAGAGCTATAATGAGGATCAGATGTGATAATCGATGTGGGAAGCTTTGGAAACTATAGGTATCTTTATATATAGAATTTGAATGCTCTTAATTAAGCAGTATGAGATTCTTCTTACAAATAAGCTGTGTAGATAAACAAATACATAAAATAATATTCATCATGATGATTAAAAAATAATCTAGCATAGTAAATACTCTGATCCAAAGCTTTACAAATAGTTTATCTATGTGTTAGGATAGTTAAATACTTAGATTTTGTAGCATACATATATCTTTGAGACACTGTCCATACTTAGATTCTCTCAACCATCTTTCCAGCATTCCATCTACATATCCTATATAATAAAGAGTTAATATGCAAATTGACCCTCACATAAGATGGCCACCCCCATGTAGTCACAAGATGGCCACACCATGTGGTCACCAGATAGCTGCCCCAAGATGGCTGTCAGGGGAGAGCAGTTAGGGGTGACCAGGCCATCAGCGGAGAGCAGTTAGGGCGACCAGGCCTAAAGGTTAGTGAGGGCAGTTGGAGGTGTCCAGACCTGCAGGGGAGAGCAGTTGGGGGTAACCAGGCCTGCAGGGGAGGGAAGTTTGGGGCGACTGGGCCTGCAGGGTAGGGATGGCAGTTGGGGGGGGGGGACCCAGGCCTGCAGGGGAGGGAAATTGGGGGCAACTGGGCCTACAGGGTAGGGAAGGCAGTTGAGGGGGACTGGGCCTGCAGGGGAGGGCAGTTAGGGGCAATCAGGCTGTCAGGGGAGGGCAGTTGGGGGCAGGTGAGCAGTTAGGCGCCATCAGTCTTAGATTCTGAGAGGGATGTCCTACTGCTGGCAGTCTGAGGGTGCAGGCGAGGCTGAAGGACACTCCCCCCCCCCTGCATGAATTTTGTGCACCAAGCCCCTAGTTTTATATAAAGGGTTCTAAGATCAGAAAATTAAGCAAATTATAATTTGTGCCAAATTTTTAAAGTGTTAAGAAAACCCATTTGAAAAATTGATACTTTAATTAGAAACCAACCATTGGCTTTTTTAAAGCAAATCTATTCATTGAGATACAACTCAATCAGGTAAAACAATGAACTTCCAAAAAACAATATACTTATAATGTTTTGTAATATAAAATTTTCCTCTAATTTATACTTGCCTTTCCCTAATTAGTCTACCTGAATTTGACCATACTACTTCTAGCATGTTGCAGGTTTTTAGAACAAAGGTCTTGCTCTATAAGAAAACACAGAACTCCCATGAAAACTTGGCCAGGTAAGGTTGGGAAGACACCCAGAGAAATAGCTATGACCCCACTTCTTAGGGAAGGAGCTCGGTCTAAGATAACACTAAGAAAGTTCAGAAGAAGCACAATGTGGTGCTTTAAGAAACTGAATAATAATACCTAATAATCAGAAATTGCTCAAACCGGTTTACAAAATGGTCTCACATATTAATATATCTTGGAAAAGGGAGGATGGGTATGTGAAGGTGTGGTTCTTCACTAACAGGAAAAAATTGTCATGTAGAAGTTCAATATTTCCCCTACTGTCTCTGAGCTGAGAAAGATTCATGCAGGCTTTGCTGTCACATGTTAACTATTGAATAATGGTTCTTTATTTTTCTGGTTTTTTTTTTTCAATTAAAAGCACTCATAATTTTTTCTTTAATCTCACAAACAAAAAACATTGGAAACTAGAAAAAAGAAAGAGAAGAAAAATAAGTGGAAATAGCCTCAGATAAGGATTATTAAGTCAGTTACCAGTCTCTCACTGAATTTCTGCTGTGTCTCCTAAAAGGCTCTACATTTTTTTTAACAACTTTATTGACTTATGGTATTGAGTCTTCATTTCTTTTTGAATATTACTTACATAATGCAAATATATATATATAAGAAAAAACAGGCTATGTCTTTAATAGAAATGAAACTGGTTGCAGTTTTGGTTTTTCTATCAGCTTGAGGTTAACTAGCCTGTGCAAACCCTTTGTATGCTGGGGGAAACCGTAAAATACAAAGTATATGGTTCATATTAATTCTCTTTGTCTCTAATATTTCTGGAAGCTTTAAAGACTTACTAGGATTAGTTCTACAATGTAAGAAATAATATACAGGACCAAATATACACATTTTATGCATATGATATATATACAAATATATTATAAGTTGAGAGAGTCCGAGACTGCCCATAGTTTCAGAGTTGAAACAACTTTCTTTTTTACTCTTCTCTTACAGACTTTATAAACCTCAAATTGTATGTATTTATTAAATTTTAGAGGCAAAACACAAAGGCAAATTGGGCCATTTTGTCCCTCAACCTCCTAACCCTTATACTTAAACAAAATTTGAAAGGAGCTCACAGTAACACTTTAGGGGACAAAATAAATGCAAATAACTTGCATTGTTGTCTTTTGCAAGTGAGGAGACCCCTCCCTGTTTGCAAGCAGTTCTTGGGAAGGCCCTTGGAGCAACACCAGAAGCAGCTGGTCCTGTTGTTCATTTGAACAGTGGGGCAGAGGTCACAGGGATCTGTTCGCAGAATGTTAGTTATTTTAGAATGATCTGCCAGACTGTCTCGGTTAGTTAATGTTAGTTAATATTGTTAAAAATGTTAGTTAATATTGCTCATGGAGCCAGTCCCTCTCTCTCTCCTGACAAACTAAACCTGGCTCATCTTCCTTTCTGTAAAGTTTCTTTGAATTATCCCAAGTCCCCCTTTTAAATTCTTTTATTACACACAATTTTCCTTGGTCAAATGGAGTACTTAAAAGAGTCTCAGTACACCATTTACTCTTACTCTCTCTGCTTTAAAATGCATGCACATTTTTGAAAGTGATTGTATAGTTTCTATGAGGAAGACCTCTATTGCCTTTGAACACAATGCCTTGTCCATGCAGAGGACTAGCTGTGGTTTGAGATAAGGCAACCCCACTACTCCAGTGAAAAATCTACACCTTCTACTGGCCTCTTTAGGGGTGGCCCACATGTCCCTCCTTTGATGTGGAAAATCTTTCCCTATATCCCAACTCTCTGGTCTACTGTTGCACTTTCCCAACAGGGTTCTATGCCTCTTCCAATCTCCAAAGCAAACTGGAATTTTTATTCTTTCATGCCTTTGTACATGATTCATTCTCTAAGGCAGTCAACAAATACAAACCACAGGTTACATTCAGCCTTGCTGCCCATTTGTATATTTCCTGTGACCTAAGAATGGTGTTGAAAAAAAACACACCAAAAAAAGTCAAAATTATATGAAACTCCAATGCCAGTTCTGTAAGTTAGGTTTGATCAGAGCAGAGTTATGTTCCATCATTTATGAATGGTCATACTGTTTTTACCCTGAAACAGTAGAATTGAGCAGTGACAACAGAGACTGTAGACCCCACAAAGCCTAATATATTTAATATCCAGCCTTTTGCAGAGGTTTTCTAACCCCTGCTCTAAGACATATATCAAATGTCATTTTTCTGAAATGCCAGACCCAGTGTCCTCAAGTAGAAGCACATGGCCTCCCCTGAAAAACACCTCTTATGTTACTTCTAAAATTACTGTTTATTTATTGTGTGGAACAGAGAGTGATGTAAAGACAAAATTTAAATTAAATTTTGAAAATGTATTATATTAGCCAAATATATACACTTTAAATATTTGTACACATATCAGTTATAATCTGTATATACATAAGAGTAATATAGAGTTTTATATATACTATAGATAGTATACAAGGTGTACATAATTACATTTAGAATTATTTTATACATGTTTTTATATCATTCATTTTTACTTAGCATGATATAAACATTTGCCTATGCCATTATGTTATTCAAAAACATCCTGAAATCACACCAATCTATCTTATTGGTAGATATTGAAATTGCTCATACATTTCACCAATAAATAAAAGGAAACGTTTTGGATTTTATTGTTCATACACTTACTATTTCCCTAACGTAAGTTATTAAAAGTGAATTTATCCAATATTCATTTTAAGTTGCTTAATAAAAATTATGCTCTCTAGAAAGGTTATTGCTATTTTCTTCCTACCAACAGAGTTTGAGAGTGCTTGTGTTATCACAAGTGAAAAATGGTGTGGGATTTTATTTAATGAGCATTACTAGGTATTTGACTACTAATGAGTGTAAAATTTTTCATTTGCACTTATATGCACGTGAATGGTCTACTTCTGTTCTTGAGACCTTGGAATTTGTATGTGCTTCCATTAATATGTTGAATTGTTTTGATTATTTACTTTCCTATATATTGCCAGGAACAGAGTGAGTGGTTTAAAAATGCATAGAAAGAACAGGTGTGTTACCAATAAAGAAAGGGTCTGTTGGTGGCCTGCATTTTAATTTAATTTTTACCATGTTTATGTTGTATGTCCCCTCAGTAGCTTATTCGGCTTCACTGTAGAATTCTTAAGGATCAGAACTCTGTCTCTTAGAACTGTGATAAATGAGTAGGCCAAATCTATATGAATTGGGATAAGATAAAGAACTAACCAAATTTTCACATGCAATGTGTTCTTTCATTCCATGAAATTAGGAAGAGTGGTTGGTGGTTTAGATCCTGCTCAGGTACTGTGCTAACTGGGTTAGTATAGGCATTACCAATCTAAGTTCTTGCATCTGTCTACCTGAGATCAAATGTAGGCTTTGTAGTTTGCTAGGCAGTCCTGGCAATTCTTGGTGCAATAGGTTCTGCATCTAAAAATATAGTAATGATAATAATAATGTTTGCCCCATAAAATTGCTGAAATGCTAACATGAGAAAGGTGTCGACCACAAAACTTAGCCACTATTATCACTATTACTATTATTAATTTTTCTTCATCTCAGTTTCATCATTTATAAATTTAGAGTTTTTATAAAAGCCAACTTTACTGCAAATAAAACACTGTAAATTGCCAAATATTATATTACAAGGTGATACTTCCTTATCTACAGGATAAAGCAATGAGGGAGAGTTTGGGAATCAGTTCTGGATTCTCTTTCCAAGCCTATAATTTACTTGCTCTGTAAGTCACTGGAACTCTCCATTTCAAAGAAACTATCTTAGTTTCTTTTCTGTACAATAGGGATAATAATAGTACCTATTTCATAGGGATTTCCTGAGGATAACTTTAAATAATGCATATAAAGCCAAAACAGTGCTTGATACACCCTAGATGTTATTCAGTAGATGTTACCCATCTTCATTTTCATCATCACCTTGTAAGAGTATTAAAAGGATTTGAAATTAGAAAGTTTCTGAAAGATTACAGTGCTCAGCAAATAGACAATAGATGGCATGTCAAATATAAATTAAAACTCAACAAAAGAAAACATTGATATAATAACAATGTCTTACCTCCATTCTTATAACAGGAAAGGAAGTTCCCACAGGAAATAAGTTAAAAGGGAAAAGAAGCAAAAATTAATACATTTTCATTATATGGTTGCAAGAGATAGCTTTGATAACTCTAATCTCTTAAATTTCTGGAAAGTTCTCTGCTTCTGCTAGGAGGCTAGATACCACATTAACAGGCAGATTTTGAGAAGATTAAGAAAATATTGAGTGTCTCTAAGTACTGAATTCAAGTCAAAGCAACCATGGGAGCCATCAGCACAGTCAGGGTTGTAGCTCCGAATATACCTCCATTAGCCACCAGGGGCTTTTCATCCAGAAAACAAGATATGGAGGCTAAGTGGGAAGAGGTGAGAGGGAGGAGTAGAAGAGAGAAGGAGAGATGAGAGAGGTGTTATTTCCATAGACTCACTAGCCTTACAGCCGTGTGACCTGTGCAGCCACACCGCGGCCTGCGCTCAGAAGGACTATATGCTTAGTTTACTGCACTGCTGTCACCTTCTTGAAATACTTCATTTATTAACAAGAGATCCTGCATTTTCATTTCACACAGAGACCCATAACTTATGCCCACAGCATGAAAGCTCAGGGCACTGGGAAAAAGGCCCTCTCCTCAAGTGAGTTATGAGGCTAGTGGCAGAAATGGCCCCAACTTGGACTTTCCCAAGGCAGGAAAACCCTTGCAAGGGTGTAATTGACCAGCATCTCTGAATGATTTCATTTTTTTTTTGTATAGGAAATCTAAAACTTCGCACTCTTTATCAAATACTTGATCTATGTCTGTCTGGGCCCCAGTTGCCATCATAAAAGTAAGAAGTAAAACATAGGCTTTGACTAAATCCAATTTGCCTTTATAGAATTTCTCCTAATGTCAATTTCTAACTCCTTTTTAAGGTTTCAGGTCCATTTGGGTATTCTTCTTTTGCTGAGTTTCTGCCCAGTTGGTGTGGCTTAATGGTTGAACATTGACCTATGAACCAAGAGATCACGGCTGGACTTTCTGTCAGGGCACATTCTGGAGATGTGGGCTCAATCCCCAATAGGGGTCATGCAGGTGTCAGCTGATGAATAAATCTCTCTTATCATTGATGTTTTTCTCTTCTTCTCTCTTCCTCTCTGAAATCAATAAAAATGTATTTAAAAAATAAAATGAATTCTTCTGAAAAGTCTGTCCTCTTGAAAAACCTTGTAAACTCAGAGATTTGTGTTTCTAATCATCTGTTAGGCATTTGTGAGGGTTGATGACTATGAGGTTTTTGTAACCTTGAGTGTGTAAGTCTTGTCTTTATGGGATTTTTATTAAATGAGTCTGATGATGAGGCTCAGAAATCATCCTACATGTGGCACCACTATGACCCAAAACCTCATTCCAATTCTGCCACTGCACAGATAGAACAGGTGGAAGGAGACATCAGGAAATTCTTCCAGAGAAATGGTATGTAATTTAGAGAGGTAAAGGCAGATTCTGAGAGCAGCTGAGCAGGGAAACCTGTTGAAACTTGAGGAGGCCAAGGTTATGTATATGAAAGAGCCCTTAATTTAAAATGTAAAAGGGAGAACTCAATACCATGGATATGTGCCAATGCTAAGGAGAATCCAGGCATAGTACTTGGGAGGAAATAATAAGCTTAGATATGCTTCTATTTAAGGACAAGTAAAAAAGGAAAAATGTAATTAATTAAGGGTGCATTGTTGTCTCAAGAATATTAAGAAAATTGGAGGATGCCCTCATATTCTGGGCTTCCATGCATTTCTTACTGAAATTTCTCATATTTTCTTTGGAGGGAGGATGGGGAGTAGGAAAGGGGTCCAAGAACCTTGCAATCATAAACAAGTGCTTTTATCTCAAAACAAGATATTTTAAATTCCAAAAATTTCCATAAGTCATCAATATTTGTAGTATTTTTTAAATTATCTGGGAAGTCAGTAAAACTTTGGCTCTCTTCTAAAACATACAGTGACTCTAATATAAGCAAGCTGCCTGATTATAAAGAGTGCTTAGCTCTTATGCCTAACTGCGGAACAGCTGGTAGCAATCATTGTGGCTACTGGCTATTACTCCTTCTTGCTTTCCCCCTTTACTAAAGACAAAAACAAAACACTTCTAATCAATATGAAACCAGATAGCCAGGTGGGTACTGAAAATATTGGGAGAAACAGTAAAGTATGATTGTCTAATCACTCTGCTGTATAAATGAAACTAGTACAAAATAATATTGAATCTCAATTGTGATTGAAAAGTAAAATTTAAGGAAAAAAAAGAAAACTTATAAAGCCACCATGAAATGCCAGGGAATAATAATCCATTGTGTATATTCACCATGTATTCTTTATGCATTTGTTTGCTGATAGACACTTAGGCTGTTTTCCTATCTTGGCTATTGTGAATAATGCTGAAAAGAAAATGAGAGTGCAAGAATCTCTTCAATATCCTGTTTTCACTTTCTTTTGTTTTCTTAGATATAAATACAGAAGTGGGATTGCTGGGTTACATAGCAGTTTATTTTTAATTTCTTTAGTTTTCATAGTGGTGAATCAATTTGCATTCTACCAACAGTGCTCAAGATGTCCCGTATTTTCCACATCCTTGCCAACACGTTTTAATACTTGTCTTTTTTATGATAGCATTCTAATGGGTATGAGGTGATATTTCATTGTCTCTTTCGAAAATACGTCTATTCAGATCCTCTGTTCATTTTTAAATCATGTTGTTTGTGTTTTTACCTTTTTAAAGTTGAATGAGGGTTTTTAAAAACAAATTTTGGATATTAACTCCTTACCAGATACATGATTTGCAAGTATTTTCTCCCATTTCATATGTTGCCTTTTCATTTTGTTGGTTTCTTTTGCTGTGCATAAGTTTGTTAGTTTAAAATAGTGCCACTTACTTGTTTTGCTTTTGTTGCTTGTGCTTTTGGTGTCATATTTTTAAAAATTGTTGAAAAAAACATTGTCAATGAGGTTGCCACCTATATTGTCTTTTTCGTCCTGATGGAAAAGATTTCAATCTTTCATTGTTGAGTAGGATGATGGTTGTGGGTTTGTCATATATGGTCCATTTTGTGTTGAGATATGATCCTCCTATGCCCAATTTGTTGAGAATTTTTATCATGAAAACATATTGTATTTTGTTGAATGCCTTTTCTGTATCTATTGAGATAACGATATAATTTTTATCTCTCATTCTATTAATGTGGCATATCATATTTATTGCTTTGCATCCCTGGGGTAAATCTCACTTGATCATGGTGTATGCTCCTTTTAATGTGCTATTCAGTTTACTGAGGTTTTGTTTAGAAATTTTGCATCTGTATTTATTGGGGGTAGTGGTCTGAAGTTTTCTTTCCTTCTAGTGTCCTTATCTGGCTTTCATATCAGAATAATGCTGGCCTACTAAAATGAGTTTGGGTCTCTGCCATAAGGCCCAGGATTCTGATGACAAAGAGAAGGCATCTTGCCAACTATCCTGTGATTTGAACCTTTTGGATTTGTGACTGGAGGGGAAATGCAACTTCCTGGTTCATAGGGAGAGGTTCCAAAAGTTTTTCTGACTCCTTTTGATGACTAATAACAAATGTAAATGAGTCAGAAAGAAGTATATCATATTTCTTAAACAATGCATAAGGATTTGGGCAAACACATGGAAGAGTTTGGGGGAAATAAGTGCTGATTTTTTTTTTCTTTTCTTGTCCTTAAACGGTAGAAGTATCATTAAACTTAATCTGAAGCACTAGACCAGATTTTTCCATTTCCAGTTTTCCCCGCCAGGATGAGTAAATAAACAGATGGAGAAAAAGCTTCAAAGTGAGACACAAAGAATGTGACAAAGGGGCTGTTGATTACAGGACACTAAGGGAGGATGGGGTTGACTGAAATAAGAGAAAGAAGTTTGAGGTAAGGTAGCATTGCCAGAATGTCAAAGGGTGGCACCATATCTGACACCAGGCTTTGGTTCTCTGGCCAGCCCCATCAGAGGCCAAAAGGAGAAAGTGACCTGAAAAAGAAATAGAGAAAGCAGGTGCCACAGCCAAGCTCTGGAATATCTGGAGAGCATAAGACCAAGGCTCTTTGAAATAGTTTTGAGTAAGAGTGACTCAACAGATTCCTTTCACCATAGTGGCCTCACTTCTGTAGAACATTGGTCCAGGGAGCACTGCAGAGTTAGAAGGTAATTTCCTCAATTATGGCAGAGGGACTTCATTGAAACATCTAGCAGGTTTAACTAAAAAGAAAAAGTCAAAGTGATGAAGAGAAAATGGCAGGTGTCTCATGGTGTTCAGAGGTCTTACTCCATTGTACCATTGAGACATCCTCACTGGATCTTCCTGGGGAAATACTAGGAAAAGTAGAGGAGCTTAAAATCTCCTCATAGTCAGTGAGATCCACAGGAAAACAGATCAGAGGCTGAACAAAGGGCCTTGTATATTTTTATGAGTTAGCAACTGGAGGGAGTTCCTCTTTCCTCCTTCTTGGTAACTTTTTCCCCCATGTGCAGGATTAAAATTTATTGATTCAAGTATAGTACCTAACACTTGCTCAACATGCATTTTCAGACTCATTGACTAAAGTCAGGGCATTCTGCCGGGTCCGGTTTGGCTCAATGGATAGAGCGTCGGCTTGGGGACTGAAGGGACCTGGGTTCGATTCCGGTCAAGGGCATGTACCTTGGTTGCGGGCATATCCCCAGTAGGGGGTGTGCAAGAGGCAGCTGATCAATGACTCTCTCTCATTGATGTTTCTAACTCTCTATCCCTCTCTCTTTCTCTCTGTAAAAAAATCCAGTGTATGTAATAACTGCACGTAAAAGTACTTTATAAACAACAAAATGCTGTGTAACCAGTAATCCTTTTTTTATTTGTTGAGTTGAATTTGCTTTTAGGATTCTCACACATTTTCTCTGGGAGAAATGTTTTTCTTCAGAAGAAATTTTAGAATAACTGATATGATGTCTCAAGACAACATAGGCACATATATTCCTGGAGAAGATCTTAGTTTTAGAATCTTACTTTCATGGGTATGCCTCAGAGGTCGAGCTTTGCCCAATGCTCCCTTTATATTTTTCCGTGGTCTCTGTTCGCCTCATATTAAACATGAAAAGCATTATTAGAAATTTCTCCATCAGAGCAGATCAAAGAAGTGGCACTGTAGTAAGCAATTCCAGGCTCTGGAAACCTGGCACTGGGCACAGGTTCTACCAATGCTTGAATTACATGTGCGCACAAGCATCTTTCTGCTGACCCCTGTGTAGTGGACATGCTATGAATATAACATGCTGGGGAATTTCCTGATACAGGGATTATTTTAATCGCTAGAAATTCCACAGATGTTCTCAGGGGCCTTTGGGACATTTAAATTTTAAAAATAAACCTTCAAAACCCAACACAAGTATCCCAGAACTCTATGTATCTTTTCCTTGGAACACCTGTAAGTCCTGCTATCACTTACATGAAACAGGAAAGGGAAAGACCACAAGGTAGGTCACATACTCCTAAGCAAAATTGCCCTCCAGAAATAGCCATGAAGAAATTGTCACAACCATGGTAAATACCTCCAACTTACTCTTTGAGAGTCTTGGAAAGTTTGATAAACCCAAAGAAAAAAGAGGAGGAAGGGAAAAAAGAGAGAGAGAGAAGGGAAAGGAGAGAAAAGGTGGAAAAGGAAAGATAAAAAATGAAAGGAAAAAAGAAAAGGAGGAAAGAAGGGAAGAAAGGGACAAATAGAGGGGAAGGAAGGAAGGAAGGAAGGAAGGAAGGAAGGAAGGAAGGAAGGAAGGGAGGAGAGAAGGAAGGAAGCTTTTGAAAGCTGTTACCCATCACTTGAGTAGGTATCTGAGGATAAAGTTTTTGAGGCAATAAATCAGCAAAATCAATAATTATGGGGTGTCCACATGAAGGATTAAATAAGCCACAGGTGACTGGAGTAAAATATATATAAAAATATTTTCCCAATATGAGATATTTGTGGAATAAAGCTAACTTTTCTCCCCTCCTGGAGCAAGCAATTGCAAAAACCCACCTTACCTCCTATACTGACAGTGGCTGCAGCCTTTGAAGTAGTGAATTTATCTCCATGCTTATTAGTAGCTATGCATGTGTAGAGCCCAGGCTTGGTGATAAACAGCTGCAGTCTTGAGTCAATCACTCGGTCTTTCACACTTTCTTGAATGGACCCAGAAGAAACCTGTTGGAGTAGGGAGAAAAACACACACATAGAATTAGGTAAAAGATTTCCTAACTTTCTGTATCAGTAGACTTGAAAGAAAATGGATTAGGATTATGATCAAAAGGCATCTAGTAGGTTGCAAAAATACAGTCTTTTCTGTCTGTATGTCCGTGACCTTGTAATGTGACTGTAGCTTTTCCCTCAAAAGGAAGCATCTTCTAGTATAGGTTGGCCTTGTGACATGATTTAAAAAGACACAGAGATTTGTCAAGTTCTTGCACACTATTTTTGCTGTCTTGTTGCTCTTGGAATCTGTGACCTTCTGTGAACAAGCCAGAGATAGCCTGCTAGACGATGAGGTACATAGAGCCCAGTTATTCCCACTGTTCCAGCGTGGAGCCAACAATAACTGCCTAATACTAGTATATGATAAAGCTATTCTAGACCAAGATCAAGCAGTCCTGATTCAAATGAACAAAACTACCCAGTTGACTCATAGATTCTTGAGCTTTCATGAATGGTTATTGTTTTAAGCCACCGAGCTTTGGATGGTTGTGATACAGTAACAGATAACTAATGTAATTAAGGAAAGATAGGCAGTGTGGATTTCCCAAGATATACTCTCTATCTTTTGAAGATAAGAGATAATTAAGAATGAGAGGTTGTATACTTTTGGTCTTATTTTCCCATAACTTCTGTTCAGTTCCCCACACATATACATTGGATAGTTTGATGGTTACCCAAAAGAATGTTTGTGCAGCTGATTCTGTTTCTGAGGCATGACATACATCATGCCATACTTCTTAAATCAGAAAATCAAATATCCTGGAAGAGGCAGGCTATCAATTCAGTATTTCACATAATTGACAGGTTAATATACATACATGCTTATTTATTATTCATCATCATTCAAACTCTGTGGTTGTCACTGCCCAGTGCAGAGTTAGAATTTGTATGCTAATCTGACCCAAAATCCTGTGCTTTTCCTCACTCTTATAGTGCCTTCACTAGTCCTCCAAATGAGAACAAATGAAGAGTCATTAGAAAACAAGAACAGTAACAGCAGTGATCTCCACAGATCAACCAACCATGAACAAAACAAATATCTGACTTGAATGTCATTGTTTAGGTGGTGGCATTAAAAAAAATGGTGATTTACCTTTTTTTTTTTTTCTCTAGCTCTATGCCATTTTTTTAATACTTTTTTTTTTTTAAGTCATCACTGCTTATGTGAGGGGGAATGCCATAACAACTAAGGCTTTAGTTTGCCTTGACATTATATTGGAGGGTGGAGATGGGTCCCCAGGACTTCTCTGCCCAGTAGTAGGGAATGAGGTTGGGAATGAGAAATTTGGAGCCAGTTATTTTGCTGTTTTGCCTGAGGGAGGGTTGTAGACGATAGCAAGGGGGTTGGAAGCCCTGGGTTGAAGCCAGCTTTCTTCCTTCTGCAGCTGGGTGGCTGGCTGGCCCTGGAACCAATCACTCTCTGTAGCAATCAGGCAGTGAAGTTTGCCCTGTTAGCTTCTTTGTCTTTGTTATTCTCTGCTTGCATTACTAGAGTCCATCCTTATAATAAAATTAGTTATGTGAACATCAATTTACCTTAACTGGGGAAACTTCCTAGGTCAGATCAAGTATTGTGGCATTTTCCCCAGATAAGCAGACTGGATTCTATGAGAAATTAACAAGGTAGAGAGAAAAATATCTTTAAGAGACATATACTCATTTGGGACTTAAAATTCATTGTTGTACTTATCAGAAGTATAACTTCTTATGAATTTGAGTGTCCAAGTTAGATCAAAAGGACTGAACAATTTGAATTACATTTTTGGTCTCTCCATAAATTTTGTTTTGTTTTCAATTATAAAAGTGGCGGGGGGGGGAGGTAGGCTCCCTATATTTTAATACAAAGCAACAATGAGAGAAAAGCTGAAGACCTCTGTGATCAATCACCATGCTGTATGCTACAAGGTTGTCTTGTCTATAAATATAATCCCTTTATAGTTCATAGAAGTGAAATCTGTAGAAAGTTACCTTCCTCTGCAAAACTAGTCTTTTCTTTCAAGAAGTACAATGCCTTGGAAACAACTCTGAAATGAGTAATTCCCTCTCTCCCCCCTTTGCTGGCTAAACTCCAACTATTTTCATGTTCACACCTAAGAAAGTCTTTTCTAACATCTCCTCAAAGGTCACTGAAAACATTCTTGGTAGGGAAAATAAGTGATTTTTAAATGGCCTGACCTCTCTTCTGGATTTCATTCAGTTATTGAAATACTTCAGCGAATAAGTGGAGTTATGGGGCTCCTTGCTTGATCATGTTGTGGCTCCTAAATGCTTTGCCTCCTGTTTGCAGAGGCCCAGTTGATCCAGTTTGTGACTCATGCACAGCGGGCCTTGTTAGTCATAGTTTGAATTTGTTTTTCTTCCTTCATGTATCATCCTGACCAACAGTTTAGTGTTTTTGATGACCTAAAAACATAAACAACCCTCTGCCCTCCATTTTGATCTTTCTATCCTTCAGGTTTAAAAGATCAAAGGGATGAGTTCAGATTTTTACTGTGAGTGTTCACCAAGGTTTGCCTAGGCAAAACCAAGACCTCACTAAGGTGACTATACCTGGTGTTTACCCAGTAAATACATTATTTTCTCCAAGTCACCCATGCATGCTGACATGAAGGAACTGGGTAAACAGCTTTCTGCTCAGTGTGTGGTGTTCACTTTCTCAAAAGAAGGCAAACAGGAAGCTTTATTAAGTGGACATAGTGGTTCACACCTGAGAAAATGGATGGGAAACCTTGTAGAGTGGGTGGGGAACATCTTTTTCTGCCAAGGTCCATTTGGTTATTTACAACATAATTTGGGGGCCATACAAAATTATCAACTTAAAAATTAGCCTGCTTATTTGTTCAAACATTTCATTAACTCTCCCTAATGCCTTAGCAAGGCCAGACGAAATGATTTTGCAGACCTTGTATGGCCCACAGGCTGGATGTTCCCCACCCGTTTTGCAAGGTCGCAAGGTGTTATAGAAGACCTATGGGATATTTTAAATATGTCAGTATGCATTATGCTGTTTTGAGATCATCTATCCACTTCTCAGAAGTGTAAATTCTTACGAATTTGAATGTCCAAGTACTGGATAATCTCTTCATCATGCTTTGAATTTAGCATAGGAAGACCTTTGCAAGGTATTCTGGTCTCACTGGCCTTGTCCTGAAAATAGTACCAGCTATCTGGGTTTAACTCACTGAGCTGCTAGGTGGGATCCAGGGGATAGAGGTTCAGGGATTTGTAATAATGCCTATCTATGCATCATAGAAAAAGGAATAATAGGCTGAGAAAAATGTCCATATTGCTTCTGATCAGCATAGCCATAAACATTGCCCTCTTTTAATCTAGCTGCTAAAATATTCCACACAAAAAATTATAGATGTAGTTATTTTGATTAACGCAGCTAATAGGATAAGATTACTTCAAAGCTAATGTACATTGAACCTAACATTCTGCCTCTTAAAAAATATGTGTAAAATATAAGTGAGCCTCCCTTTAAGAAAATTTACAAACACAATACAATGCAGATAATTTGGTTATTTGATAACATTCTTCTAATAAATTAAAATGGTTCAAATTTTAAAATAGGAACTATATTTATTGAACAAAGCAAGGCAGCATGCAATTTTTCTACATTTTTTATTGAATGACAAAATATAATAATAGATATTATAATACTATAGGTATAACTTGAAATAAATCTGGTTATCACAATACAAGGATATTTTCTTTTAGAAAAGCTTTGCTTCTCCACATCCAACTACTATTTCTAATGTTGTACAACAAGAGGAACATACAGCTCACTCTGAAGTTCATCTAAGAGTACAAATTTTTATGAAAAATAAATGCCATATCCACAGGAAGAAAGCGAAATAATTCATGAACACTTTGGGGTATGTTGCTGTCTTTTTCTTGTTTCGACTATAACTGTTTGGAGTGTTAGTTTATTGGTGTGTTCACTGAGGGAGAGAAAAGGAGCATCTACATCTCTTAGAAGACCTGTTGTACTTAGTAGTTAGTGAAGCTAGTTCACTAACTTGTAGTTAGGAAGGAGCCACAGTTCAAACTCTGTTTTATTTATTCTGTGCCTACTAGCTCCCAGGTCTGCATTCATCTTCATTCAGTCCACCCAAAATGATATCAGGGCTGTGACCTCTGTCCTGTTATCCTTAACAGACTTTCTGGTTTGCTACTTGTACCACGTTTAATACCTGAAATTGTCTCCGTTTCCAGTGATTTGCATCAGCACAGGCAAAGTCATCTCAATTTCGTTTGGATTTGGAGCATATCACCAAGAACAAAGCTTGGCTGTAAGAGCAACACTTCTCTCTGACACTGAGAACTACAGATGTACTTTGCTTTCTTCCTGGGAGAGAGTCACTGTTAGGTTGTTTTATTTCTGTTTTAGAATCTGGGGCAATGGGTCTATTTAGCCTTTTGCTTTTTGTGAATAACATCTTAAAGGGTAAAGTTGGGGTCTCAATAAGACAAAAACTAACTCAAACCACCTGACTTTTTTATTACTCTCAACTCCAACAGATAGAATCATACATTGCCCAGTTCTAAACTGATAGACCCTTTTGAAAACTCAGGATTATTTTAAAAGCATATAGCTTTTCTTTATTACTGTTTCCAGGGAGAAGACTAATTAGTAGAGTCATGTTGTCAGCCCCTCAGTTTTCTTTCGTCATGTCTTTAGCAACTTGAGACACTTAAGACAACTATAACAGCCTCCATGGAAAAGCCACAAAATGTATTGCCACATAAGATTCAAATTTTAAATGATACAAGATGTAATTGGAGAGCTAAAGAAGAACAGGACTATGAATTACTTAATTATAATTTAGCAAAATTAGAGACTGTTAGCTCTGATGTCATATTGGAGATCACCTTCTCCAGACATGTGACATCTCTGTCATTATAGACATGGGCAAATTGATGTCTGAGAGGTAAATGGACTCCACTAAAATTTCATTAACTGGAGAGGAGCATTTACAACTTAGGTCTTCTAACTCCCCACCTCATTCTTACTCCAGCATACCTCAAGTTACATGCTTATAAAATGACATCCATTTATTCACTTAATTTATTCTGAAGAAGGTGCATGGTAGACAATTAGATAAGAAGAATCAATTTTAATAACAAATTATGAGAAAGGTAGGTTTTTTTCAAGTATCAGAAGAGGAAAATAAAAGGCCCTTCAGCAGAACCAATAGTGAAAATAAAAATAGTAAATAAATTATAAGCTTTAGAGGGTGCTACAGGCAAGATGGCATTCTTCATTAGATGGGGAGGCCTTAGAATGTGGAATCTTTTTTCTAATTTACAACATCCACCCAAATTTCATTCACCAACAGTTTTCCACACACATCTTTCCCCTTCTCGGCGGCGGCGGCTCCTTCCTTCCTTCCTTCCTTCCTTCCTTCCTTCCTTCCTTCCTTCCTTCCTTCTTTTTTCTTTCTTTCTCTCTCTCTCTCTCTCTCTCTCTCTCTCTCTCTCTCTCTCTCTCTCTCTCTCTCTCTCTCTCTCTTTCTTTCTTTCTTTTTTCATATCCAGTGGCCTACTTCTTCCATTTTCTTTCCTCTCCTTTTTCACCCTCCTCCCCTCATTTGGAACATTCATTTGGCTTTAAAATGCTGTCATTAATATATTGTAATATGATAATATATGGACACTGTGGCCAAGACACCAAAAAGTAGGACAGAGACTATGCCTCAAAACATGAACATGAAAATAGCTGAGAATCCCTTAGATGAGTGATCAAGGTTTGAGTTGTTCAGCTATATTGAGAGCCATCCCCACTCCATCTCCTTGAGGCATGAAAGAGGTCCTCAATAGGACCACCTCGAGAGTTGATATATGTCCCCTGTTGTGTAGTAAAGGATTAATCAATGGGCTTGATTGCTCAAACCCTGCACAGTAGAAAGAAAAAGCTGGCCTTTGACTGGCTCCTGAGAGATAACCTTATCCCTTGGAATATCCTGTCTGATAAGCATGTTTTTGTATACCTGAGACCTGGGACCAAGCCAGATAGTTCATGTTAACAATGGGAATTGTTCACCAAGGACCTCAGGACATGCTTTATCAGTTCAACCTTTGGAGGGGCTGGAGATCAGTTAAAATCAGTCATGTTAGCCCTCCATTCCTCCATAACTAAGCCTCAGTAAAAACTGCACACCAAGGTTTGCAGCTTCCCTGTTATAATAATTTGTACATGTTGTCATACATCACTGCTTGGACCATTAAGCACTCTCCATGCAACTCCACTGGGAGAGAACAACTGATTAATTTACTGATTTTAGCCCGATACCTTTCATTGTGATAAACTAGAACCAAAAGTATAACAGCTTATCTGGGTTCTGTCTTTTTAGTGAATCATAAAACTTGAAGATGATATTGGGGACTCTGACACAAGTGCAGTTTCTTGACACAGCATATAGGTGTCTAATTCCCATTTATAAAATCTAAGAAGCAGAGTCAGGCTACCTAGCAGCTTCAATGGAGGGAGCAAAGAGGTAGTAGCTCTGTTCAATGGTCTGGACCCAAAGGTTTGTACATGCAAGGTTTGTAGAAGATCTGAGTTGGAGTTATTTTCAAATCTTTCAGAAAGGCCTTCAGAGAGACTCCCCATCAACTAACAAATTGGGGGATGAAAAAGAGATAGTGATCTTGAGGAAAGTGCATCACTGGCATCATCTTGAGTATTCCCTGATTTCTGAAGAGTCAGTTTTAAACACTTGTTAGGCACAGAATTGTAAAGCAGACTTGAAAGAGTTAAATTAGACAGTTTCCATCCTAATGACTGTTCCTCCCTTCTTCCTACCCCAAATGTGTTCGAGTCATAAATAGCAGTTAGGAAATTGGGGAAGAATGAATAAGTAGATTCTAGCAATGAACTGATTCTAAGTGATAAATTCTTATAAATATGTTTTTATTGATTCCAGAGAGGAAGGGAGAGGGAGAAATAGATGGAAAAAAATTCAAAGATTTGAGGGAATCATTCATCACCTGCTTCCTGCACGGAGCCCACAACCCTGGCATGTGCCCCAACCAGGAATCAAACTGTGACCTCCAGATCCTCTAGGTTGATGCTCAACAATCTGAGCCACACCAGCCAGGCTTAAATGATTTTTGTAAAAATTATTTTACTTGTGTGGGAAGGAATTGCTAACACTTCCCTTTTACACAAAGGCATAACGAATTTGATTTTCTACTATATCCCATGATACAAGGAATGTAAACCCTTGGTGTTCAATTTCTATGGCAGTGACTTTTAGCATGAAAATATTGGAAGGATTTGAAAAGAGAGATGCAGGTGAGACCAGTGATAGAGATCAGGGTAACTACAAATACAGGGATGGGTAAAAGTAGCTCTATACTTTTGTATATAGAAAATAATATGATAATTAATAAATAATAAAGAATAAACCATGTTTCGGGTACTCAACTGGAAATCTACTTTTGCCAACCCCTATATGTGGTATATACTGAAATTCACCACCAGTGAGTCTTCCCCAGACAAATCCCCACATAGATAGTACTCACGGCATTTCCGTTTTCAAACCAGGTGATGGTGGGGACAGGGATGCCTGTTGCCATACAACGCAGGGTCACAAAGGAGCCAAAGGTGACATTGTGGGATTCAGGAGCCCGCAGGATTCTGGCAAAAACTGTTAGGAAAACAGGAAGTGGTGAGTGCCTCTTTCCTCTGATGTGGTCAAAGTAGAGTGGTCTTTACAGAATGCAGGAGGCTGCCAGTCAATGATTCTTTCTCATCATTGATGCTTCTACCCCTCTCCGTTCCTATCTCTGAAATCAATAAAACACATTTTAAAAAAAGCGAGTGAAGGTGGCACCTCCATTGAAGTTTCATAACAACAAGGCTCAAAGGTGAAATGGTAAAAGATTGCAATTATGCTGCATGGGTCCAAAGAAGTATCCATCAGGACTGTATGACAGAGGCTTTCCCCCTTGGACATTCTCAGTTTCTCAAGAACACAAGCCAGCCAGGAGGCAGGGTATATTTCCTCCAAAATGACTAACATAATACCTCATCTGAGCATCTAATAGGAGATTTCTCCCAATTTGGCTCAAGTTGTGAGCACCTGACAACTACCATAAGCTGGCTGGCATCCTAGCAAGGATGAACCCATGTAATCTTGTTTTTTTCTAATGTTTTCTGGCAACAATAATGGAGACCTAGATTATATAGCATACTTGAGTCCACATTCATCATTTGGCCAAAATAACTCTTGTAGGTGTTAGGGCTATCCTTATGTGTCATACATTTTTTTTTTTTAGTGTGAGACTATTGAAATGATCATTTTGTGGGTCCCATTGTCTCTGAGAATCTGAAAAAAGAAGGGTCTTTGAACAGCTTGTAATGGGATTACTTCACTCCCATAGTTGCTGTAAAAGGGTGACAGCAGCAGCAAACAGATTGAGAACTGCTGCTGTAGAGCCTAAGACCATCAGAAAACACAGATATTTACATTACGATTCATTAACAGCAAAATTACAGTTATGAAGTAGCAATGAAAATAGTTTTATGGTTGGGGGTCACCACAACATGAGGAACTGTATTAAAGGGTTGTGGCATTAGAAAGATTAAGAACCACTGATCTATTGGGTTTCAACACAAATGTCTCCTTATCATAATGTTCCCTGGATCCATTGCTTTATTCTTGTTTATGTTTTGTCATAGCATTTATCATCATGTCTTAACTATTGATTTTTTGTTTTTTTGGCTCTTTACTTGGAATGTAGGCATCACAAAAGGCAGAGCTGCTGGGTTCATTTATACAGGCCAATTGATAGACATATGATAGGTAGATAGATAGATAGATGATCCAGAATCCTGGTGGACATTCATAAATATTTGTTAAATGAATAATAACTGAGTGAATGAGTTACGCCTCTGATTGGTGAGACTGGGACTTGTACATACTATGAGTATCTCAGCCCTCTCTGGGCCATCATTCTCCTAGCTACCTTGCAAACAAGAAGGTGTGGCGTTAGCATGCAGCAGGTAAGTTCTCCAGGTCAGGGCTTCTCCATCCTACAACTCAGGGTGAAGGGTTGCAGAATGGAACAGAGTTGAGGAGAATGAAGAATCAGAAGTTATGTTTGTTTAATTCTTGGGTGAAGGAATATAAAGCTTTATTTTCAATCACGTTTTATCAGCAAAAACACTGATATTGCTATTACCCATATGTCCTAAGCACAAAAGATGAAAGTTGGGTAAAAGGAATTCCATCACATTTATAAAACACAAAGTAAAGCTCGTTGCAATTAAAAATAAATGCCAGCCTAAACTTCTTGGATAATAATACATCTATAATAATAAACATAGACATAGTTGAATAATAAACTCCCATTATTTTAGTGGTAGCCACAAATTGAAATTACATTTGAGGTCATTCATTTTAAAAGTAATGTGATATGTTTCATATCAAGTAAAATATTTACTATTTCTACTTGTATTTTATTTGCATGAAAGATAATATAAAAATGTTTTTGTTACATAAATAAGATGCTTAATAGAAGGGGTATGACAATACTTAGTAATTTGGAGTATGTCTACAACTGTTTTGATATGGATTTTTAAAGAAAAAAATGATCCATTCTTTTTTCAATAGAGTTACCCATCATTCTTCAATTCACTGTGAGCTCTTGCCCATTTCCTTTCCTATTGTTCATTGGCAACATAGAAAATAGACACGGGCAATATTTATCCCTGCATTTTCTATCATGATATCTAGTCATAAGTTTGGGCCTCTTAATTTCTCTTGGCTAAGTTTACGGTGCTAACTGAAGGTTGAGAATCTTATATTCAAAATTGTGCTTAAGTAGCCAGTGATTCCAAAGTCCTTTATAACAGAACCGTAACATTTTCCCTTCGCTTTTTCTCTGTCTCTCCATTTTTCAAAGTACTTTTCAAATACATTAGTTTTATTATTGATTATCACTGTTACGATCTGGATTTGTAATCAGGAGATACAGCCATTATACACTTTGAAACTGCACTGTGTGTGATGGAAGTCCAATGGGCCGGGGATCCAAATGAAGACTGAAATTAATGAGCGGTTTGGCTGAGATGAATTACCTCACTTTTTCTGGTAAGGGAATAAGACCACAGGAATGCAGTCCCATATAAATGCTGTTTGAGCAATTATTTCAGAGGACACTGTGCACTCTCATTGATTTTATTTCCTCTTGTTCTTTTCTTTATGTTTCTAGTTTTCCTTACAGAAATTTTTAAGGTTACTTGATTTAAATAAAAAGTGGCTGATAGTAAATTGCAAGCAAACACAAATAAAACTAAAATAAATAAATAAACAGGAGCAGGTGAAATTATTATATCTAAATTTAGTTGTAAGTAGCCTGATGTTTCGAAATAGGGACACAACTCAAATACCATATTTGAGTTACTATGATACGGAGGTGCCATTTCAAATAATTCCAGCCTAATATTGGTCATAGAAAAACTTGTTCTAGGAGAGGGTTTTTTCCCCCAAAAACAAATGATTTTCAGCTATTTTGCACTACATACAATTGAAAATTAATTTGTTTAATTAGTTTGGAGCAATTGCATAATACTTGTCTTTTTGTGATAGTAACAATAAAAGCCCAAGCTGGCACCTTCATAGTTCTACATTTCTTCAAAAATGTTAACACCATCTCCTCCCCAAAGACTTTCAGTCAAAAGGTTGCTTTCCATTCCAGCCTGTGTGACACTGATAGTCTCCTGCTGATTTATCTCATTTCACTTTGTCTGCATTTTCAGAATTTGCAATACCAACTTTAAAATTTCTGTTGATTCAATCTTTTCTTAATAAAATAGTTACCAATTACATTATATAATAGATTAGCCCATCTAATAACACTCTGTTAAATGCTGACTTAATGTTCCCCATACACCGTATGTTATTTTCTTCCAAAATAAGGCACTTAGAGTTGTTTATGAGGTCAGCAGAAATAAACAATTGAATGGAGCCGTACATTTTAAAAGAAGCAGTGCAGAAAGAAAAAAAAAATACCTTTATTATCTTGCTCAGGTTCAGTTTCTTCTATTAATAAAAATAAGACAAAACAAACAAAAACAACACAGCATGAAAAGGGAATATCAGTTGTGCAACAAGTAATTAGAATCTGCTTGTTTCTTATTTCAATAAAAAACAAATGCAATCAAGGGAAAGGCTGACCTTTTCAAAGCTAACTACTACATGATGTAAAATTTCAAATGATTGTTGTTAGCCAGGCAGTACTACACAGAAAGTAAACCACAGCACACCAACAACATAGCTCACTCATGCATTTTTATTTATGTTGACAATTACCTTTTCTTTCAAGGTAACAGACTCCCTACTCTCTTCTTACAAAATGTGTTTCTTCCTGTTAGCGTGGCTTCTCCTCTTACAAGGCCCTGCTGTGAAGTCAGGGATGTTGAATCTGGGATCTCAGCTATCATTTCTATGGCAATAGACTCATGTTGTGGTAAACAGAGGATTAGGGGGTTTCTGCAGAACAGAGCCTGTCACCAGCTGAGAGTCCCTCTGTTTCAGCTCTCAGAGGCTGCTCAGAGCACAGAGGATGAGTTCACCATCTGCTAGGAGACTGCGAGTGAAGCAAGCTACAAAGAAAATGTAAAAATGTCTAACTTGGGTAGATAGAATTGATAATTCATTACATTAAAAAATTATAGAAAAGAGACAAGGTTTAATACAGATTCCCACATGAAACTCTATTTTTCTTTCTGGGAAGGTTTATTTGTTCATGTCAATTTAGACCTTTCTTCAAATTAATGATAAGTTAACTGCAACTTACATTTATAATTCTAAAATAATGCTATTGTTAACTACTTTCAATGCTGAAAATACATTGCATAGTTCTTTGCAGTTTATGGATATTTGCACACATTATATATTATCTCATTTAATTTAACTCTGACCATATCCTTTTGATTATACATAATGGATATTTCTCAGCCGATTTTCCAGACAAGGAATCTGAGAGAGATTTGCTGCAGGTGCAGAGCCAGAAATTTTTTGCTTTGTATGTAGCATCATAGTGAGAAGGCCTCATTTCTACACTTAACACCAATCCTCTTAAATGTAAATGAACTCATAATTTTTCATTTATAGTTTTCTCTATCTGAACTTTTCCTGCCTTCACCAACCAAATCAGTGGCATGTTCTTATTTATTTTTAAGTAGCAAGATCAAAGACTACTTAAAATTTCTGTGAACAAAAAAACTGTGACCTGCTCAGGGGGGTTCACGTGGCAGCCCTGACAAGCTCAGTGACTGGGAGTAACCATGCAGGATGGTCTGATCAGAAATGTCCAACTGGGCAGGCCGTGGTGGGGAGTCACGTCCCAGGCCTGTAGCTTCCTTAGCAAAGGTCACTCTTCACCGTAAGTGAGCCTGTCCACTGTTCTTAAGCATCTAAGATAACATACCTTTGAAATGTCAGAGTAATTCTCTTTTCTAAACCTCTTAAAGGCACCACTGCATGCACTGAACACAAGACCACCAGAGCAAGAGATCACAGATTTCCTCATTGTTTTCTTGTTCCCTCTATATCAGATCTATGTGCCGTAGAAAGAGAAATCCATTCCCTAGGCCCTGTTATTAAAACATGGATGCTAATCAGTACTGAATTCTTTGAATCACTTTGTAAAAGGCTATATTTGTCTCATCTAGTATCCTCTTTTAGACATTGGAGATTCCTGTTAGAAACAAGCATCACAAAAAACAAAAAGGGTCATTTGAATTGTTTTTATTGTTTTTACTTTAAAAAAAAATCGGCCCAGGGGTGGTTGAAAAGTGATCACATTGAGGCTCTGTGGAACACGGTTTCTGAACTGAATCTTGTTTTGTTTTCCGATCATTAAGAGAAAATCTGATATACATAACAATAAACCTAAGTCAATACCTGGTTTTTCTTTTCTAACTTCTTAAATGCTAAAGCAAACAAATCTGATCTTGGTGTGCCCTGCTGTTTACATTTCTGCTCCCTTTGAAGCAGAGCTATGCTTGGGGAGGTTTATTCACGTGGCTCCATCTCTGAAGGAGTCCCAGTGCAAGGCCCTTAGAAAACATACACAGCATCCTCACAGACAGCGACTCTCTGCTCACAGGAAGGCTCGCCTGTCTCTGTGACATCACGATCCTCTAAGTGGCTGTGGTTGGAAACCTCTCTGTGGCCTTTGATATAATAATATTTTCCGAGCTCGTAAGTACGGGTGATGAATAATGACTACACGCACGAAGTGTTTACCAGCTAATTCAGAGACGAGCCACATGAAGTTAACTTGTTTTTGTTTTGTTTTTTTGTTTGTTTGTTTGTTTTTTACTTCAGTCTCAGACATAGATAGACCAACTATTAAGAGTATTTTTTGTTAAAGTAATTCAGAAAATATATTAGTGGTTTAACCATAAGCCGATAAAAAGTTGGACTTAAGTTTCAATTCACTATTTTTATTCTTTTAAAAAGAATCTCTTTTTTGTCTGTTACTAATGGGAGAACTAGCCTGTGTAATTACCAGGACAGAAACCTTTCTTATTTTACCCTTTTGAAAGGTTTTTATTTTGAAATAAGTGTAGATTTACAGAAGAGTAGCCAAGATAATATAGTTTCCAGGTATCCTTCATTCATCTTCCTCAAATATTAATATCTTAGATAATCATGGTACATCTGGTATCAAAATCATAGTTTACTTTCTGTCATGGCTGTTGTTTCTCAGTGATGAGAGCAGCTTCCTGCACACCTATGGGTCGTGGGTTCGGATCTGACATATACCTGGATTGCAGGTTCTATCCCCAACCCTGACCGGGGTGTTTGTGGGAGGCAACCAATCGATGTGTCTCTCTTACATCAGTGTTTCTCTCTCTTTCTCCCATCCCCTTCTTCCTTCCCTTTCACTCCTTCCAAAAACCAAATGACAAAATGTCCTCAGGTGAGGATTAACAAAAAAAAAAATCATAGTTTATTTTCAAATAACATTTTGTATTTGGTGTCATGAAATGGAAGATACTTGAGCTGTGATAGTAGTCAAAGAAGCTAACATTTATTAAAAACCAAAATGTATTCTTTATATACCATATATATTATTATTACTATTATGATAACTAACCAGATATTTCAGCTGGGGAAAGAAGCAGGAGCCACAACCTTAATCTTAAGTGACACCATAGCATCCTGTGTATCAAAGTGTCTTTAATCGGGAACATTTCTGTGACCTTTGAGATGGGGTGCCTAAACTGTACATTCCATGCTGATGATATAGTAGTTATATACCCATTTAAAAACTATATCCAAAAGAGGATACAATAGGATATAATCTCAGTGTTAGTCTGTGAGTCAAATTGCAGCTCACTCTGGTTTTTATAACACCATTAATAGGTCCTCTCCCAAACTCTGTAGTCCTTTTATTCCCTGGTTATAAGTTAGTGTCAGACTGTGTTTGCATGATAAACCTTTATTTTTGCCTCCCTCATTGTGATATGATCTGAACCATGAGCTGGTTGTGATTCATCAATCAAAGCCCATTGGACCTCACATATCTGAAGCTTCCCCTGACCTCTCACTATCTCCCTTGTCCTGTGTGTGTATCCTGTACAAACTTATATCATTGCAAATATATTAAACTTTAATTATTGTAATTACTTCCTTACATGTCTATATTCCTTATTAAATAAACCATTATTTATTTCTATATCCTTAGAAATTAATTCATTACATGGAATATAGTTAGGTATTCAACAAATTAATAAATTTGAAGCTATCCTAACAGTTATCTTACTAATTATGGAAAGCTAATTTTCTCCTTAAATTTTTAAGCTTCAGCTGGAATTAAGATATTCCAAGTAGAAATCTTTAAATTAGTGTTTCTCAAAATGTGGTTCATAGGCTATCTGCAAAAGGATCCTAGGAAATTGTTAAAAGGATTTAACACAGACATATCAGATCCAAAGCTCTGGGGAATGCATCCTGGAGCTATGCCTTCTAATAAGATCTGCACTGATGTTTTAGAACGACTACCCTGAAGGAAAAATTCCATTAATCCATCAACTTTGTTAATTCTACCTCTTTCCAAAAAAGTTTTGAAGTGAGTATACTAAAAAGAAATTAAATAACACTTGAGCATCAGGGAAAAGGAGATTTCTGGTTGGTTTACTGTAATATACTGTGACTAAACTTCAAATTGGATTCTGAGATACATGCCAGCTAAGGCAAAAAATGATGCAAAAGAAAATAAATAGTTATCATTACAGGAAGTAAAGAAAAATACCAGTTTCTCAAAAGAGACCATTCCTTCCCCCCCCCCTCCCCCCTCCAGGCACTAAATTTTTAAAAGCAAATTCTCACTAGAGATTTACTTCAGAGCGATGACTGATGGAATGATCAATATTTTCAACAAAATTTTTGCCAAATGGCTATTTATGTGGTGAGTAACATATGATATAATTCAGGATGTGCACTAAGGTCACCTTCACTTTCATGTTGTTATATTATTTGTTTGTTTGTTTGTTTATAGTAGGGGTGTCGAACTCAATCAGAGAAGGGGCCAAAATCTAAAATCCAGCCTAAATCGCGGGCCGAATGGTTTACTGAACAGTCATAAACTGTCATTGTGATGGAAACGCAGCGGAGTGCAGTGATGACAGCGCGGTGCGGGCCACATTGCAAGGCCTGGCGGGACGGATTTGGCCCGCGGGCCTTGTGTTTGACACATGTGGTTTATAGGAAAAGTTAGCTCTAAACAGTTGCTTTGCAGTTTTCCAGCAAAGGCACATCTTCACACAGCTTCTTAAATTGCTTGTCACCGTGGGGCCAAGGCAAAGTTATAATCTCTAACAAGTACCGAGTATGCAGGTACAAAGCATTGCTGCTTGAGGGAAGATTTATGTTCTTTGGAAGCAAGAGAAGCAGTTGGTAATGTTGACATTCTATTTGTGAAATTTGAGAAACCTAACGAGCAATATTCTCTGGGTAGAAGTCCTTTAGCTCTCAAGCAATGTAAACAACAGACAATACCGACAGCAGCCAATGTGTATCAAAGAACTACCAGGTAGGCAGTGGATAGTTTAAGAACTCTATACTCTCATGGATATGCCTCCATTTTACAAATGAGGAAATAGACTTGCAGAGGTTATGTAAATTATCCAACCTTGCATAACTACTGTGTTTCCCCGAAAATAAAACATCCTCCGAAAATAAGACCTACTTACAGGTTTCCTTCTGAGTGAAATATAAGGCATCCCCCCAAAAATAAGGCCCTCCCTAGGCTCTGCCTTAGAATGCTTTTGCTAAACATGAGAGATTTGGTCCACTGATTCTGAAAGAAATGGAGTCACAAGAAATTCACCAGGAAATTCAGGAATTGGATTGTTATGATGATGTTCCAGAAGATGATGACATGATTGTCATTGAATAAATGAGTAAATTCTTGATACTGTAGCATTCACAGTTTGTCTGGTTTGTGTTGACAACTACCGTGCTACAGTACCGTTTACAGGTAATAAATTTCCTTTATTTTCATTTAACAATAAATGTGTACCGTATTCTTCTTCATGGAAAAATAAGACATCCTCTGAAAATAAGACCTAGCGCATCTTTGGGAGCAAAAATTAATATAAGACACTCTTATTTTCGGGGAAAAAGGGTAGTAAGTGGCAGAAACAGGATTAACACCCAGGTTTATCCGATGCTAAAGCATGCGAATGCTCCAGAACACTGATCTACACAGCATAAATATAGAGAAAGGAAAGATATATTGACATCAGAATCAGGACATCCAAGCTCCTTGCTAACTTGAGTAAAGTAGTAATAATATTTCTGATCTTAAATTTTCTTATCTGTAAAGTAAAGGATTGAGTTATGTGACGTCTAGGGCCCATTCCAGATTTGAAGTCTACTGCTATTCTTCTGACAGGGCCAAAGTTAATAAAAACCAACTTTTTTTTTAGTATATTTTAATTGATTTCAGAGAGGGAAAGAGAGAAAAAACATCAATGATGAAAGAGAATCATTGATTGGCTGCCTCCTGCACACTCCCCTCTGGGGATCAAGATCACAACCAGGGCATGAGCGCTTACCAGGAATCAAACCATGGCCTCCTGGTTCATAGGTCAGTGCTCAACCACTCAGCTACTCCAGCTGGGCTTAACTCTACTTTAAATGAAATTTTTTGTCTTTGCCATTGAATTTTATAATACTTCTGTCTCAAAGATAAAGATGACACACAGAATAAAGAACTATAATTGTTTTCAAGTGTTTAAATATTTTTTTTGTTGCTCAGAAGTTATACTAGCCATAGAACCAACATTGAAAATAACTATTATTTGAATCATAATTCTCTGCCAAGAATTCTTATGAGAACTTTAAATATATTATGTAAGTTTATCTTTCCATAACTTTGAGTGAGAGTATTATTAACCTCATCTTTACACGTGGGGAAACTGAGGCACAGAGACTGAGTAACCTACCTGAAGTTACACAGGTTGTAAGTAGTGGAGCCAGGATTTGAACTTAGACAGTTTACTCTAGACTCTGGAACCGAGGTAATGTTCTCAGGAGTTTAGAGTCCATGTTATTGTCCAGTACATTAAACTTCCTCCAAAAATTATGCCTTATATATTCATGAAAACTTGTATTCATGGAAATGAATATACTAATTAAAATTTAAAAGTTATTTCTGACGGAAATAACTGAATGCAATATTATTCAAATTTCACTTTGCCTTAGAGTTCTAATAGCTTTCTTGGATATCTTTGCATGATTGAAATATTTACATTTTGAAATGAAGCCTTGAAGAAGGCTTAACCTTCTCTGTCTTGCACACTGCCTGCAAAATCACTCCATGAAACTTTGTTGGATGAATTAATGAATGAAAACTCAAAGAACACTTCTTTTTTGGTGCATGTTTTCACTTGTGCATCTTATTTTAATACCTAAAAAGTGGAAATAAAAATCTTGCCTAATTAGGGTATGCATATTTCAGATAGTTTCTCATTTCAGTTAATATAATGCAAACATTATATTAAACACTTCAATTATCTTAAATAATTTAAGACAAATTTTTGAAACATTTTTAAACTATTTTAAACTAATTTGAACTATTGTCTTTTCAGTCCTAAAATAATAATATAACACTTTTTTCATTAGAGGCCTTTACTGACAACTCTTCAACCAAAGGACCACTTTACCACTGTTTTTTAAAAGCAATAGAGAAATGTTTAGATGAGAATGCAACATAATACCCCCTAAAATCAGAATGCATGGGTCAAACTCTTCTTTTAGAGCATGCACCGTATTAATCATGCAGATTTAATTTTCCTTTTGATAATTCCAGGGATACCAAAGGTTTGTGCCTCTTTTTTTTCTTTCTTGGTTTGGCTTTTAAATACACAGTTACCCATGACAACAAATCAAACCTGTTAGTGGCATCAAAAAGTAGAATCGATGCCGGGAACAGGACCACTGCAAATTTTATTAAAATTGCAATCACCGAGAGCACAGCACACACTGGGGTTTTAAATACCTCTCTCTGTGGCATTTGTCATATTTAGAGCTGCAGTATAAACAAAGAAAAAAGCAAATCAAATGTGTAAACATTACATGATTGCTTCTACTTTTCTAGAAGCAATAAGGCAGTGTCATCTCTAGGAAAGAAGACAGCCGAGGTTTAATATTTCTGAAATTTGTCCTGATCTCTGATAGTTATATGTATGGATATTTTTACACACACACACACACACACACACACACACACACACACACACACACACACAATTTATTTTGGTCTTTTGCAACTCTACTTATTGTCTTATGCATTGCAAAGGTTTCAAAAATTCTTTTTTAAAATGCCTTCAATAGAACTGGTCAGCCCTATGAGTATGTGATGAAGCCTTTCAGACTGCTGAGCAATAGACTGACAGACTCAAGTGCCCAGATAAGGGATGGGCACTCATGCTTTGAGGCCACTTAAATTTGCCAAATGGTTGTCCTTCTATCCTCATTCCCCATTAATGCCTCCCCCAAGTGTTGACACGGGGTTCTGCTTTGGGAACCCCCTGCAAATGAGAAGTTGTTTAAGCCGCAGGAAAGCCTACAGTAACCTTCTGCCTAGAAGGGCTCTGTTCTTGTTCTTGGTCTGCTCTGGGGCTCTCAGCTTTGTCCTGATCTTAAGCCACCTCTTCCCACTAGTATTGCTGATTGAGAACCCTCCCTTGGTTCCAACTTCAATTTTGCCCAATTTTTTTTTTGTCTGAATGGCTTAAAGCTATGTACATTGTGCCAGCTGCCTCTCACTCAAGGCAGGTTGTTTGCTGTGGATGCTATGAATTTGCATTGTGAACTCATCCTTAGTTGGCTTTATTATGAAAATACTATCTAACCTGGGTAAGACATATATTTTTAGAATGTTATTGATATTTTTAGAAATAAAGGAAGAGAGAGAGAAAAACATTGATATGAGAGAGATACATTGATCAGTTACCTTCCATATACGCCCTAACTGGAGATTGAACTTGCAACCTAACTGCAACCTTCTGGGGCACAGGTCAGTGCTCCAACCAACTAAGACCAACTGGCCAGGGCAAGATACTTCTTTTTAGAGTTTTTGTTGTAAAATTTTTTACTTGGGAGCAATTTTAATGTTAATTTCTCTATCGGGGAATTTTCCATCTGGGCTAACAATATGAATTGGATATCAAACCTATGTGGGATATAGTCCTGAGTGTTGAATATTCATTCATAAGCAGACCTGTTTTCCCTCTCGCACACCTGGAGTCCAGGTAGAGACAGACAAGCCTCTGTGTTGTTTTTCTGAGCCTATGGATGGAATTTTTTTGGCCCATCTTTTCACATCAGTAATTCTCAGCTTTATGCAAAGGATCTCATGCCAACCTCTACTTCACAGGATCCCAGAACCTTGTCTACTGTCCCTTAAGAGTCTTAAAACCAATATTCTAGGTTGTAGAGATGGGCACATCATCTCTCATTACCTCCAGGACAATGCAGAACCAGCTCATGAGAATGTGGCTCTGTTTGAAAAGATCCTATTCGTTCCTGACCTCTGAAGATTTACATTTTATTCTTGTGAGTCGTACAACCAATCCAGAATTTCTAGGTGTTTATAGTCATAAGATTTTCATATTATCTTATCTGTCAAATTTCTGGAGCTGTAAATGTTTAATTGAGGTTTGTGTTATTTGGTACATGAAGATTGCATTATTCATCGCTTTGATTATTCTCTTGTAATATTCTCAAGTCCTTTGCCCTGTTTTCTTTACTTTCTGGCAAAACTCAGATTCTTGCCCCTGGATTTGGCTTTCTACTTTTTCTGAACTTATACCTGTAATGGTGAGCAAAGCTGAGGAAATAACCTGCAATTAGGCAAAAAACAAACAAACAAAACCAACCAACCAAACAAACAAACAAAACAAAACAAACAAACAAACAAACAAACCCAACCAACAATAAAAACCCCCATTCTATATTCATGTCCCATTCTCCATTTAATGTCGCCCAGGAATCCCGGTTTCCCTTGTGAGTCATCTCTCCCATTCTCCACAGCTATTTTAAACCCTTGTACTCTCTGTATCCCTCTGCCCCCCCTTATAGAAGTATTTTCAGAAGATAAACTTACTTTCTACTTCCTACAGGAAATAGAGACCATCAGAACAGAGCATTCTCAAATTCTATCCACCAAACGTATTAACTCGTTTATACTGGTATCACTGCTTTTTCCTTTCTTCCTATTACAAGGAAGGAACTTTTCTCTTCCTGTCTAAGCACGGTGATCATATAATTTATCGTTGAAGTCTGGATACTTTTGGAAGTAGTAGAGAGACTCTATTAATAATTATTTCAGGACAACAGGTGTAAGCCAGAACGTCCTGGGAAAACTGGGACATGTGGTCACCCTCTGTATAAAGTTGATCGCATCACTTGTCCCCTGAATACACCCCTTTTGCCTTCTCAAGCACCACCAATATTTGAATCCTCCCCCTCTCTCGCATGTTCAAAATGTCCTTCTCTCCAGACTCCTTCTCATTAATAGTTTAACATTTTTTATCCTTTAAAAAGAGAAATTTTGCAAACCAACATTACCTATATGCCTCCAGCTACTGCTCACTTTTTTGACTCTACCCTTTTCACTGCTAAATTTATTGAAAACGTTATACCCACTGTCTTTCTTTTTTAAAAAAAATATAGTCTCAATTATTTACAGAATTCCAGCTTCTTCCCTAATCCCCCTTCTGACACTATTCTGGACAATCTCACACATGACTATGTTGTTCTTTAATGGAACAGACAGCATTAAACATTAATTAGTTTCTTAGACACTTCTATCTGAGCAGCTTATCCTCTCTGTTCCTCAGTTTCCTAAAATAGCACCATGACAAACCTTTGTCACAGATCATTAGTGTGGATTAAATAAAATAATCCACATAAGGCATTTCATGTTTTTAAGTGCTAGCCATCCCATTGCTCACCCTTTAAGAAAAACATCTATGTTTGACCATACTAGAGGTGGAGTTCCATCAGTAATTTTGCATGTCACAGTCTGAACTTTGTAAGATAAGATGGAAGGGCAAAATATATTTGTATTGTTGTTTCAGAGACACACCGACTGAGGATGGCAATATAGAAAGGGAGCTTTGCCTTTGTGTTAAATGGTATTTCTCTGTTGGTTATGACACCTAGGCTTTAGTGAACACATTGTACCAAATCCACAGCCTCGCCTGCATATCCTCATTAGAAGCTAGCAGTGGTGAATAAAGCCCTATCTTTTCCTACTCATTTGCAATAAGTGTAGCTCAGAATCCAGTGACACTGTGGAGCTCTTCTAATCTGCTCAAACTAATTTTCAGAGTTAATGACACAACATGTAGCAAATGCTCATCTGCCCTGACTGACCATGGCCCAGATTCATCTTCCGCCCTCACCATTGCCAACCTAGGAGGTCTTTGCAGGCACTTTTGGGATTCTTCCAGTCATTTCTCAGTTGCATTTTCACCTGTTCTTAGTAGTTGGCTGAATTGGCCCTTCCTTTAAATAGGTCACGTTGCTTCCTACTTTTTCTGAATTTATATATCTTGTGGAAATGCCTCAACTATTTCTTTAAGTGGAAGCCAACTTTTCAGATCTTCAAGAACCAAAACAGATTTGCTGTAATTTTTGAGTTCTAATCATAATAATTATAGTTAATGCCATTAATAAATGCTTATTATTTTCATGGGCACACCTATTTTGCTAAGCATGTCACAAATTTTCATGTATATCAGCTATTTGAATAGGGACTAGGATGGAGTAGAAATTAGACATGTGTGATAAAAAGATCATCTTGCCTACTGTTAGAGTAACTTTAAATACTGTGATCAACTCTCAATATTAGCAAGTTTAAGAAAATCTCCTGCATATATTAAATGTTAAAGCAATGAGCATGACCATTTAAATGTTAGGAAGAAAGAAAAGAGTATTAAGTTTTACTGATAAGCATGATACAAAATTAAATGGCAAGGTAGGACTAAATGGTGTAATTGAACTCCAATAATTGAAGATTTTTTTTTATAATTTTCTCTAGCCAAAGTCAAAGTGAATAATTTCAATATCTATGAAGATAGTGACTTAAAAAATAGTATCATATATTATAATGCAGAAGCTCATATATTGAAGAGGAAAATATTTATGATAGTGTAAACAAATGGATAACATTAATCTGCACCATTACACATATAGTTCAAGCAAACACTGAATCCTCGCAGATATTCAATGTGTCAAAGTGTGTAACTGAATGTGTTTGTATGCTTATTTTTCGCTGTAAAATTAACATCAACTGATTGTTGCATACTGACCTTTATTAGCATTGATAACTTAGAAGATATTAAATTATAGCAACTAGACTGAGAATACATCCTTTTTTTACATTTGACAGTCCCTATTCTCACCAACTGCATTCATTTTCATGAGGAATTCATAAAATTTTTACGAGCAGTTGATGCAATAACATAATAAACATGTTATTTCAAGTAGAAGTAAATGTGGGAAGTGAGATCACTAGAGCTATGAGAGGAAGCTCTAACTGGGAAATAAAAATAATCTTAAAGAAGCTAATAATAGTAAACTATATGATTGAGAAAGAGGAGATGTAGGAATGATTAAATTTTGGCTTAAGGGTAGGATGAAATCAAAGTAAGCTGTGGGGTATCCTAAACATCTTCCCCAATTGAAGTAGGATATAATTGTATGATAGTCTAATTACTATCAATCAGATAAGAGAAAAGCAGAAAAATAGGTGATGATTCTTAATCAATATTTACTCAGTGTTTACAAAAGGCCATACATGCTAACTACTGTCAGCACCTCACTGAATACTCACAACAAACTCCACTCTGCAGATGAGAAAACTGGGAACCAGAGAGATCAGTTCAATAACTTGTAACAGGAAGAGTTGGGAAGGATTTTGTATTCACTTCGCTCACCTAGCACAGGTGTGCTGGCGGCTTCTATTTTTAAGCAAAATGTGCTATAATTTTAGGTCAAGAAGGATCTGACAACCAAATGGGTAAAACAACTAGTCCTATGTGGATTCTGATTTCTCAGTGAAGCACTTTCACAGAGAATTGTTGAATTAGTTGATTATAGGACATTTTAAATATGAAAAATATATTTTAACAATATATCTCATGGAAGTAGAACTGTTTTTGATTATACATTCTGAGGTTGTTTTTTTCAATGCTTTGTAACAATACAGTTTGAAAAAAACATTATTTTCTTTTGGTAACATTTTCAGTCATGTCTACAAACTGCAAAAGATCAAATGTCTTCAAATTTATTAACCAGGGAGACTTGTCCATACCAGTCAGAAATTCTAAAGTACTGTCCTTTAGTTTTAGTATCATAGTGAATTTAATTTGTTTTGGTCAAAATTACCTGTGATTGTAGGCAATAGATAGAATATGACTTACTATTCCAATGAAAATTTCTTTCTTTTCTTTTCTTTTTTCTTTTCTTTTTTTTTTTTTTTATTTTTTTTTTCACAGTCTTGATCTTAGAGTCTAATATCTGGAACAGTTCAGGGAACTGAATTACCTACACCTATACTTTTGCCAGCTACATACAGTAGAACCTTCACAGCAGAACTTGAGGCCCCTCTTGATAGCACTCAGTGGAAGGAATGCAGCTCCTTACCCTCAACTTCCAGCTTCACCAATTTGGAATATGCTGTCCCGAGGCTGTTTTTTGCCACACATCGATAATGTCCTGCATCTTCCTTTTGCACGTTATGAATCCTTAAACTCCCAGATTCAAGAACTGCAATGCGGGAATTTTCCTGCCAGGGATAGGCACATGAATTTTAAAAAGTCCATGGCTCTATCAAGGACACATTTCATCAAGTTATTGTCATCATTGTTATCATCAAAAATATAATTTTGAACATTTATATTTGGCACCTATAATGTATAATATTTTATAGTAAATGAGATAGTACAAGGTTACCTAAATTAATAATCATCACATACGTTTAATTTATTTTTATTTTCTTTCATCACCTGATTACACCAAGGCTTATTTGATTTCCTAAAAACCATATCCAAGTTAAAAAATTTATCTTCTAGGACTCTAAATATTCAGTAACATTTATAGAGCCACCCCTTGCTTTTATTGTTGGAAATGCACCAACATTTATAGGAAAAGGAAAGTCAGAGAAGCATATAGATTACCACAAAATATTTAATATTATGTGTTTTATTTTAAATTCTAAAAACACTAATTGATTTGATACTGAATTATTTGACCTGTGTGTGTGTGTGTGTGTGTGTGTGTGTGTGTGTGTATGAATCCCCTATGGAATATTCTATTATGTAAGAATAATATACAAAAGCAGTGCAAAATAAGCATGCAAATAATGACTTTTGACTACTCTTTGTGATTGGGGTATTTGTCAAGATGTATGCTTGTTCATCAGACTTGAGTCTACAAGCTCTAACTCCACTCCCGAGTGTTCTCATTCCTTTTCTTCCAAACCTCATTTCTCTCTCTCCTCCCAGAAACTGTACATCAGGTCCAAAGCATGGCTTTTAGTTCCATCTTTTTTATTTGGTACGTCTTTATGATCCAGTATTGAACCAGCCAACAAAACAGCCTCTTGCTTTGCTTTTGCTTTGCTTCCTTTTTCCTCCCTGACACTACAGGTACCCATCTCGTTTTTCTGTAGCCAGCCCTAGCTGGTTTGCCTTAAAATTTTTAAGTGTATAATGGGAGTTTGCTATGGATTCTTGTATTTCAAAATATGTTTTATGTTTTAACACAATAATCACTTACCCTGAGAACACTATCTCCTTTAATCCATGACACCGATGGCTTGGGATTGCCCATTGTAGTACATGGTAGAACTGCCTTTAATCCTTCTATTATTTTTACGTTTATGGGAGGACGAGTTATTTTAGGTTCTAAAGGGAAACAAACATTCAAAATTAACAAGGCAATATGACTTTATTAAACTTAGAGCTTCTTAGAATGGATATTTAGAATTAAACTTTCTATTTAATTCTAAATATTAATTTTAAGAACAATTTTAGGCATATTAGAGTATAAAATTTACTAAGTGCTAGAGCAGTCTTTTAGTGGATAACAAGCAGAAGTCATTTCTAAAGTTTAGGTTATCACTGTTTTATCAAAAACTTGAAAAATATAAATTTATGAAACATACTAGCTTGAAGTTACAATATTCTTCACTTTAAAAGATAGTTAACAAAAAGTTTATTAAAATTACCTGTCACTATAACAATTCAACATAATTTAATTCATGGACACAGACATGAAAACATTTGAAAAAAATATTTAAGCTTACATTTTTTAATATAATTCTGAGTTATGACCTACTTTCCATTTAGTTTCCATCTTCATTAGACTATTAAACTTGATGACTAAAAAAAATTAGGTACATTTATCCTCTAGAAAGTAAACCAGATGTTATTATATTAGTAATCAGATTCTGTCATGCGATTTATGGTTAATCTACTCTGCAAAGGAAAGAAGGGTAATTTATCATTTTATGAAATATTCTTAAACCAATTCTTTCAGAAGAAATAGTTTATGTCAGGTAATTTTTATTCTTCAAGCTTTTAGAGGAAGAAGTTATTAAATCTCATATATAGAAGAATTGATAAGTTCAGGACACCAGTTATGTTACTACTTAAAATATTCATAAAATAATGAAAACTAAATTTATTTCTTTAATAACCTTATGTTACAGATACAAAACAGAGGATTGAGAAATAGATGCACTTTATTTCTTTTAGGTCATGTGCCATAATTAGTTTGTTCCTTTGACAGAAGAGAACATGACATAAAGTTGTTTTTCCTTCTATTTTAGTTGTGTGTTTGCATGTATGTGTTGATCTTGTTGGGGGGGGGGGTGCGTTGGGGTGGTTGTGAGTGATATTTGCGAAGACTTTATGGTCTACTCATTTTCAATATAGATATTTATTGTCATTCAGAGTTGAGATGATCCTGCATTGTGGCAATACAAGACAGGCTCTAAAACATGACATAGGAAACTATCAATTCTGTCACTTTCCCTATGATATAACCAAAGGTTCCCTATACTGATTCCTAGGGCAAACCTGAGTCCCAGATAATATCTTAGGCATACAGTCTTGATTTAAAGCAAATCAATGTTATCTGCTCAGGGAAATAGATCTATTGGGTGAGAGGTGAGGAGAATCCTTTTGGGAAATTGAATATAAAGCACACTAAAAATAAATTGAGTATTAATGTGGAGTCATGGGTTCCCCACTCTAAAGGAACATAATTCGGGTGGAGCCATGAGCATTGATGAATCAGAACTTGTCATCTTGTTGAAGCAGGATCCATAAGAAAGTTAAGAGAGGGAACTCCTGGGGGAGGCCCTTGAGTAGTGGGAGTAGTGATGGGGGCAGGGACTAGGTGGGGATTGGGGGGGGGGAGGGAAGGTCTCTCAGGAAACAGCTCTTTACCGAACAGTGTGAAAGCATTCCAAAAATTTTAGCAATTGGGATGGTCACACTAGTGTATACTCTCATGAGTGGGTGAGCTTTCCTAAGGAGAGGACAGAGAAAAGAAGAGGATTTAGGATAGGACCAATATAAAGAACATTTAGTGCCAGAGAGATTGTAAGAAACAGTGAAAGGAAAGGTAGTACCACAAAGTAGTAAAATACTTAAATGTGTTCTGCCTTCAAAATTGAGCCTTTACTATTCAGCAAATGAGAAAATACCAACTTCCTTAATTTTTCTGCTTGAGGTTCACCCCTACCCTTTTACTCACAGAACCCCCAAAATCAGCTTCTCCACAATGTCCTCCTAGCCCCACTAGGTACCTATTTTAATTAGTCTAGGACTGTGGTCAGCAAACTGCAGCTCGTGAGCCACATATGGCTCTTTAGCCCCTTAAATGTGGCTCTTCCACAAAATACCATGGCCTGGGTGAGTCTATTTTGAAGAAGTAGCATTAGAAGAAGTTTAAGTTTTAAAAATTTGGCTCTCAAAAGAAATTTCAATTGTTGTACTGTTGATATTTGGCTCTGTTGACTAATGAGTTTGCCCATCGCTTGTCTAGGACTTCATTTATAAGTATAACCAAACATAAAAGATTAATAGGCATTTGAGAATAGACATGAATGTAAAAGATAAGAACCAAAATAAAATAAAAACTTATCCTGAAGAAAACAGAAATAAAGTAGGAAAAAGTAGAAAATATTTTTTAGCAATGTTTTAGTAATATCCTTACAGAGAGACTTGAGTTTATATTGTATCTTGTGACATGCAGAGTTGCTATCCAAAAAAGGAGCAATTAAAGAAGTAATTCTTAGAAATTAAAAATATGCATTTTTTAAGATCAAAGTAATCCGTGTATGGGAAGAATAACAGAATAGTCATATTGAAGACCAAGTTCATGATATGGATCTTGAAGAAGGTAAAATATCAAGATAGAGATGTAGAAAATACAAGGAGAAAATGGAAAAAATGATATTTAATGTTTAATAATTAAGAGTTTGAGAATATGATAGAATGAAGAGAATGAGAAGTAAAAATAGTGTATCTCATTTTGAAAAAAATAAAAAGCCTACCTTTGGTCTTTAGATTAAATAAAAGGTCCACCTAAAACTAAATAGTAACAATAAAGGAACACACACACCTAACATATTCTTGTGAATATGAGAAAAATTTAGAAGTAAAGAGAAAAAATCCTAAAATTTTAAAGAAAGATTAACATCGGATTTACCTATAAAGAAATAAGAAAAAGATTTCTCATCTGTGAGAATATTATATGAAAATGAATAATTGTCTACAAAAAAAAAAAAAAAACTAGGGAGAAGCCTTTTTAAACTCTCATTCTGTCCTGAAATTATTATCTAAGAATAAGAACAAAGTAAAGACTTCAGCCATGCAAAGATTCAGAACATATATCTCACATGCTCACACTGAAAAGAAGCAGCTAATGATTCCTTCCAACAAAGCAGTAACAACAAAATAGAAAGATATAAAGTAAAAATAAATAATGATGAAAATCAGCAATAATAACAGAAAGGTCTCTGTGGTACTTATGGTGCCAATATGCCTTTTTATGTGGTTCCTGAGCCCCTCTCCTCCCATCAGTAGCATGGTGTCAGATGGGAGAAAACAAAGGTTATAACACAGGAGGTCATGAGATTTGAGGATTCTGGTAAGAAAAGGAATACTTGATGATACAACATCAGGTTGGGGAGAGAACTAAGTCTGGAAGGCATAAAATCCCATTTTGGGGTAAGTGGAGGGGGAGCAGAGAGGAGTCAAGGGTAAAAGAACTGACCATGTTGGTGACAGTGTGTAGTGGGGCTAAGGGAGTGAGAGAGGTAGACTCTGTTCTTAGCTGAGAAAGAGATGGAGTTTGTGCTTTCTATTTGGAAGCATATCATAAGTCTGGGAAACTGCTTCCCTCAGCAAACAGAGATGGAAATGGAAGTGTTCATATCCAAGATGTTACATACTAGGGTCTAAGATTTTAAATACAGTTCCTTTCCTGGGAGGTGACAGGTCATTGATTGGGTAGGCTAAAGAGTTAAGACAAACTCCACTGGACTTGTGGAAGTCAAGGAATTATAAGGATGAAATGGCTAGTGGTTCTGTTTTGTGACTGTTAAAATTCCCTGGGATGACAGCAAGAGTAGGGGTGGATAGAAAGATAAGTATGGAATCAGTCTTTATAAATGCAGTGAGTGCTTAGAAGTGAATAGATGACATGATGAGTAGAGTTGGTCAGAAGGCACAGATCCTCAAGAGAGGAAAGATTTTGCACAAGAATACACAATATCATTGCTTAAATGATGGCTGGGAGATTAGCCATGAATACTTGCTAGCCTTGTGGCCATGAAGAGAGAGAGAGTGTGTGTGTGTGTGTGTTTGTGTGTGTGTGTGTGTGTTGGGGAGGAACAACATCCTCCATTTAAGCAGAAAAGTCACTTAAGAGAGTCAAACTTGAAATAAGACAAAAGGGTAGAAGGACTGTTAAGAGATTAGAGATTAAAAAAAAAAAAAAGCAAAGATGGGGGTAGATGTTTGTAATGAAACTGTTCTAAAGGCACAAAGTATAAAAGTAAGAGTGGTTCCTTCGTGAAAGAAGTCCGGGTGGAGCAAATAAAGAGCTGTGGAAGGCAAGAAAATGCAGAGGACAGGGCCTGAGGCTTGCCTTCAGGGTGGTGGTTGATGGCAGGAATAAGAGGTGTGGAATTGCCCTAGCTGGTTTGGCTCAGTGGATAGAGCATCGGCCTATGGACTGAAGGGTCCCAGATTCTATTCCAGTCAGTTTCAGCCTTGATCCCCAGTTGGGGGTGTGCAGGAGGCAACCAGTCAATGACTCCCTCTCATAATTGGTGTTTTTCTCTCTCTCTCTCCTCCTTTTCCTCTCTGAAATCAATAAAAATATATTTAAAAAAAGAAGAGGTATAGAATTAATTGCCTCAAGGTTGTGTTTTGACCTTGAACTTGTCTAACTTCTGAACCTCTAGGTATGTGGGAGGCTCTATTTACCACCTGTTCCAAAATGTACTAAGTCAATTTTGAAATCAAAGAACTTGTATGCATATAGGCATAACCTATGGACACAGACAATAGGTTGCTGAAGGCCTGGGCAGAGGGTGTGGACAGGCTATGGGGGGTCAATGGGAGAAAAAAGGGGACATCTATAATACTTTCAACATTAGAGATTTAAAAAATTTTAATCAGTAGATGATTGTCTTTTTCACTCACTCATCTTCACTTGCAGAGCCCCGCAGCTCTCCGCAGCTCCTCCCACGCCATTGTCAGCGATACAGCAGTAAATTCCATCATCGCTATCTTCCACACTCAGGATGGTGAGGAGCTGCCCGTTCTCCCGAATGCTGTACCGGGTGTCAAAGAGCCTGCAGGGCCCAGAGGAAAATGCCAGGTTAGAGCCTCACTTTGATTTTTGGGCTGTGGTGAACTGATCAGAAAGATGCCTTGTCAATGAGAAAGTAGACTGAAGGTCAGAGGAAACAAGTGAATTCTGAATAACAAAATAATCTTATTTAGTAATATAAAGCTAACATTATATTCTAATCTTTGCTGGGCTCCAATAATCAAAGCAGTATTGAGTCTTTCAGAAATGGGCATGTCTGGATAAGATGAAAGGTACTTTATTCAGGAAAGTATATTATTACCAAGATATAGAGTCATATTCCCACAATTACTGGGAAATAGCAGCTGGATAATGAAAACACACACACACACACACACACACACACACACACACAAATGCAACTAGCAGAAAGGGTTAAATATTTACATAAGTAAATTAACTGAGTATTTACGCATTCATTAAGCCAATATTTGGTGACTGCCCAGCATGTGCCAGGTATAGTTTTAGTTCTTTGGGATACAAGGAAGCAAATAGACCTGACTTCCTCGTGTCAATTAAATCACTGCTTTGCTTTCAGCAATTTCCTTAACCTCACTAAAGTTCAGATCTTACATTTATAAAATGAGTACATTTGCATTTTACATGTCATAGAAGGTGAATTTTAATACTGCCAAGAGCTGTGGTTGCATTCATGTCAAGATATATTGCAAGGCAGTATTGGCATTCTTACCAGAAAAGGCAGAATACTTACTTGATGAGAATTTTATTCCTAGTCCAGGAAATTTCAGGCTGGGGATAAGATTCCACTGCACACATGAAAGTAGCCACTTCTTCAACTAAGGCATCCACTGTTTCAAGAGGAGTGGTGATGACAGGAGCTAACAGGAGAGGAGAAATAACATGAAAGCTGTTTACTAACTTCTGTAAGCAGTCAGAGACCATCATATACCCAAATAAGAATTACATTTTAGCTTAGCAGAAATTTGCCAAAAGGAAGGAAAGTTTTATATAGAGACTTTTGTTTCTACTTCCAAACAAGGTATTAGAGTATCAAAAAAAAAAAAAAAAGGCTTTTAAGACAACAGGGACAGGTCCAGGTTTTATAAAGCTCAAAGATATATAATTTGGGTGCCCTCTTTAAGGAAGAATATATCAAATTATGAATATACAATGTCTATGGCCACTTCACCACCAGTCAACTTGAACAGAAGTATGACTGAAGGGAAGTCAGAGTGGAAAGTCAGATGGCAATGTTAACAATTGTTTAAAAATAATTTTCTCCACATTTTATAAAAAAAAAATATGTTTATTTGAACACATTTTTGAGTCCACTGAGGGTCTTAGAAGGGGCTTCTAAGAATGAGAGACTCTGAAGTTTAAGCTTCATCTGATTTATAGGGAATTCACATCTTCATATGACTAGATCGGGAAAAAGTCCATAATACAAGATATATAACCCAAATTTTAAAAAATGGGCAAAGGATCTTAATAGACATTTTCCCAAAGAATGTGTACAAATAGACAATAATAGCATCATCATTAGCTATTAAGGAAATGCAAATCAAACCACAAAAGATACCACTTCATACCCTATAGAATGGCTGTACTAAAAAAATAAACAACAAATGTTGGTGAGGACATGGAGAAATTAGAATATTTGTGTATTGTTGATTGGAATATAAAATGGTACAACCACTGTGAAAAACAGTATGGTGGATCCTCAAACATTAAACATGTAATTATTCTATGATCCAGCAATTCCACTTGGGTATTTAACTAAGAAAATTGAAATCAGGGACTCAAATAAATTTTTGTACACTCATTTTAATTACAGCATTACGTGTAATAACCAAAAGGTGGAAGCAACCCAAGTATCTGCCAGCAAATTAATATGTAAACAAAATGTAATTTATTCAATACCATTTAACAATAAAAAGAGATGAGGTATGATATATGTTACAGCATAGACAGACCTTGGAAACAATATTAGTAAGCTAAGTGAAGAAGAAAAAAAAAAGTCAGCCACAAGGACAACATATTATACAATTCCATTTCTATGAAATGTCCAGAGTAGACAAATCTATAGACAGAAAATATATTAGTGGTTGCTTAGGACTGAGGGAGAGGGTGGAGGGACTAGGGGTAATGACTAGAAGCAAAAAGATGTGTCTTGTAAGGACCCACAATCTAGATGACAAGGTAGGATAGATATATAAGATGATCAGCTATAATCATCAGGTATACCTGGTCTCCTGATGTAATTATCAATAGTGCCCCCTTTACTCCTAAATTACCTGAGTTAGGACAATAAATTATATGGTCATTTTAGTTTAATTGAAACACAAAGTACCTATGAAAACCCAGTGAACATGTGGGGTAGTTGGTGACAGCTTCAGGAAACACCAAGAACTGGTACATTGGCCATGAAAGACACACCTACTCTATCTAAATAACCTTGTTTTTTAGAATTCAAAGACAAACTCATGGTCTGAGAGTGGAGGAAAATAGAAAACGTTAGTTGTGAGTGTCTCACTTAGCTCGAATTTCCCTTGTTAATATTACTCTTTTCTTAAAATCCTGTTTGAGCATCATGTCCTCCCAATTTCCCTGATTTGTTAATGCCAAATGCCCTTTTCTTTAACCTTAGTTCATCCTGTATATGTCACTCTTATAGGACTTGTCATATGGACACTATTAAAATAATCTGTTTATGACTTTGTTCAACTCAATTATAAAAACCTTGAGCATTAGGTCAGGGACCATGTCTTAGAGCTCTTTCTCTCCTCAGAGTTAGCATATTTACTGATACATTATTTAAATGATCCAGACTATATTTCTGAGGCCTTTATAAAAGGCATATATTTTTAGAAGGTTGAAAGAGTAGCTCAAATGAGAGCAAAAATTTTAGGTAAAATCACATACATCAAGGCCACTATTTTCCATTGAAATATCATTAAAATATACAGAATGCAGTGCAAAGAAATGAAAGTTATTAAAGACTAGTTGAGGAACATAAAATATAGATTGGCAGGCACTTCTAATGGAAGTTCCAGGAAAATAAAACAGAGGGAATGGCCGAGAAGCAATTTGTAAAGGAATACATACCTGACCATTTTTCAAAATTGAAAAGAAAGCATGAAATATTCGGATGGAAAGTTATATTAAGTGCCAAGCCAGATAAAGAATAATAAATTCAGCCCTAGATATGTTGGATTCAATCTATAAAAAGTTAAAGATAGAAAATCTTAAACCCTATAGAAAGAAAAGATCAATCACCTTAATAGAAGTGCCACTTCGACTGACATGAGGTTATTCAGCAACAATTGATAGGAAAAATGCAATGGATTAATACCTTTAAAGTGATGAGATAAAATAACGATTAGCCTAGAATTCTATAGTCAACTTAGATAATAATTTTAAAATGAAGATAAAATAAAGACAGGCAAATACTGAAATTGTTTACCACTCACAGACCTATGAAACAGTTGGGGAAGTATATAAGCTTAGTAAGAAATAACTTGTACCCAAAAGAAAGGGATGAAAGATGACAATAGTAAGCAAGGATGGTGGTAAAATGATTCCAATTTTAATTTATTATGGAATATTTGAAAAGTAAACCACTAATTTCTGTGTTTAAAAAAAAGGAGCTAAAATTATAGATAAATAATTATAAGATGAAAATTCAGGGAATATTTTCAGTGGATAGTTAAAATATGTTAAACTCATTACCATAAAGAGGAAAATGGCAGCAATACTGAGTAACTACAAACATGGGGAGAAAAATGTCTGGTTTAAGTCATGTGTTAAAATTTTATCACTATTTTGTTTATTTATTTTGTTTCTTTGATTTCACATGTAAGTGTAATCATATGGTACCCATATCCAAAAAACAAAATAAATGAAGAAACAAACTTCTAGATCCAGAGAAGGTACAGATGGAAGCCACATGACAGGGGCAAGGTGGTGAAAGGGATGAAGAAGTACAGATTACCAGTTATAAAAATAGCACAGGGGTATGAGTACAGCACAGGGAATATAGTACAAAAATTATTAATGGTTGCCACTAAAAGAATAGATGCAAAACCAAACTTCCAAAGTAGCAAGAGAAAAGGAGGGACTGAAATGTTTTAATCAAAAGAAAAAGGAGGAGGAGGGAAGGAAGGAAGAAAGGAGGAGATAAGAAAGAAGGAAGGAAGGAAGGAAAGAAGGGAGGGATGGAGGGAGAGTGGGAGGGAGGAAGGAAAAGAAGGGATGAAAGGAGGGAAGGGGGAGTGGAGGGAGGGAGAGCGGGAGGAAGGGAGGAGAGAAAGAGTGTTGTAGCTTGAAATTAACTGTGGTTGGAGTATCTACACTACAGAAATCAACAAATGTAGCAAATCAGGGCTTTTATTTTAGAGAAGCAGATATCTAAGAGATACCAGCAACTCTTACCTAACCAGAATGCCACTTATAGTACTGCAAATGGCATTTTGAGGAGTATTGATAATATAGAATGAGTGCATGATCTAGTGTTTAGTAAAAGTGGCAGGAAGCAGAATTGTATAAACAATTTTATCATGATACATATTTTAAAGGATATGTAAAAAAATGGAATAAAATATTATATCGTAATATAAATATAAAAACAGCATTCTCATTCTCATTTGCAGATGAAAAATAATGGAGGCTATGAATGGTTGTATAACTTGCCTAAATATAACAAAAGTACAAATGGATAGAGCTGAATTTCAAGGTTAAAATTGGCGTAATGTTCCCATCTTTTAACTAAACCATACCATGTCTTCATGTCTTCAGCATATTACTAATTAGAGATTGAGAAGGGGTCGTAAGATTTACACCAATATCAATTTCTTTCAGCAGAATATAGTTGGTTAAGTCCATTTTGTCCATATTCCCAAATTATCTAAACAAATCTGCTTTTAAAATTTTACTGACACTATCACATAGTTGTATTTAATGGTGCTTGTTGACTCAGCAGACTCTTGTTTACTTTCATTCTACTATTCAGTTTTCATCTCAGCCAGAGCTGTTTATAATAGAGCACTATTTCTTCCCTCAATACAAGGACCACATGAATAACAAATACATGACAATGAATACAACCCTTTCCCAGACCCAAAGAGCAACTTAACTTGAATACTAGCTGCTAGATGAGGAGGGCAATATGTTACCCTTTTGTGGGCTCTAGCACGTTGGTCACTGACATACCAACTTCTGCCAGAATAGTTGCTGATTAACGTGACCGAGTGAGTAAACAAAGAAGTCAGGTGTATTTGCTCCCTTCTGTTTTAGTAAAATTTTGGCTCAGACTTGGAAAATATTCAGGTTTTTCTAACATCATGATTACAGTATTGTTTTATCACTATGAGAAAATGCCTTGGGATTGGAAAATTTCCAAAGGCCCCAAAGAAAGAGAGTAAGCAGTTTTGCTCATCACTTGGCATGTCTTGGAAACTTAACATACTTATTCTACTGGTGATGTAATAACATAAGTTATTTTTTTAAATTATGATGCTTTGGAATTTCTGAAGTTTATGAATAATCTAATCACTTATAAATACTGTATCATTAATTCTTTGTCTCAGAATACACTCTTGGTCCTTCAGGAATGACATTGGACACAGGCAGGTAAGAGTTCTGGCTCAGCCCATTAGAATTTCTCAGTTTGCTTCTTCTGAGGGCTTTCCTTTGGGTGAAGATGTGATCTCATAGGGATCCATCCTACGTGCATGTGCTCAGGAGTGACCCTTTTAATAGTCACTGACAATCCTTAGCATAGCACCTAACATTATATGTTGAGCACTGGTAAACATTTCTCCAGGCCTTAAATGTCCTTATTTCACTTTCAACATTATTCAACCTATACTCCATGGTGTGTTGCCATAGAATTGAAACTCTTTTACTCTGTAGTTCTTTGGCTGCGTTGATCCTGGAGCACCAACCATGTACTAATCCAGCCAGCTGTCCTTGCAGCTCCTATGTTCATATCTGATTGTCAGATAAAGTGAAACCATGGTGCAGGTCAGAGCCAGATAAAGGTGCTGTCCCCAGCCCCAGCTAGATTCTCAGCATGGTCCAAGTAGTCCTACATTCTCTGGTCAACTCCACTCATCTTCCTGAGTGGAACCACTTCCTCTGAGTCCTCTACTCCCTTTTCACTTTCCCTCAATGACCACCAAGTCCTACTTCATTGCTAAGTTGCCTACTTCACCTTTGGAAATATGGTAGAAATCTTGACATTTCATTTTTTTTTCTGTTCTTTTAGGTAAGTAATATCTAAAGCAACTTGTGTTTCCCCAAACGTGCAACAAGTTACTCTTACAATGCACGTCACTATTAAACATTCATCCAGGACTTAGTGTCCTGGATTTTGATGACAGCTGAACCCATTCTGAATTAGTCCTATGTCGGATCTGTGAATCCTATCCCTGTATACATATGATTTAGAAGAAGAGGTTACTCAAATATCTTAAAGGAAACCACTCAGACTCAAAAATTTCTAGTATGCTAGTCAATGGGGTAATATTAAGAATTAAGTGTAGACAGGAGCTCTTTGTGCATGTTACAGAAATTCAGTGCTGCTTACGGTATGTGAATTCCTGTACTCCCACCCTTTAAATTCTGCTATGCACTTAATACTTCATGATAAAGCATTAAATATTTTTGAAGTATTGGTAAAGGTAAGCAATTCAGTGAAACATTGGCTGCTTTCATACATGATTGTTTGTAAAGTTCTCCTACTTGTGGGTTATGATATTGAGTTCATTGTCCAAAGTATCACTAGTCAACATGATTCAGAAAGGAGTGACTTTTTTTCTTGTGTTTGAATGTTAGGAATCTTGGTTAAACTGAAACCAAAAAATAAGCTATTAATTCTACAAAGTTGGTTATTTTATTAAGGAAATAGTATGCTGACAGAAAAGAATCTACTGAATACCCTTGCACTATTTTAAATGTCAGTCTATTTTGTAAAAATACTATTAGGCAGAGTAAAATACTATTATCCTGATTCATTCATGATAAAGGACTTAGGAAAAATGGATTCAGTCTAAAAACCTTTCTTAAAAGTTGCCTTCTGCCAAAAATAAAAGTATCAACTATGAAATAGTTTATGTAGAATATTTTTATTATGTTAAATAATATTAAAATAATAGCACATTATTGTGTTTTGTATGGACCAACATGTTTTATGCATTTCATCATTTATAATTTTAAGGGCTGTGTTTTCATTATAATGTTTATTCTCAGAACTGGGGTATGTAGTTAATATATCTTTGCTCTGCTAGGCTTAGTTTTTTTTTTTTTTTACTAAGGTTGATATTTTGAAGTTTTAAAAATAGAAATAAGTGTGAACTAAGGGCTTTATCTCTAAAATTTGGAAAATGAAAATCATTTATTTCTAAAATATAAATTAGGTGTTGCTCATATAAAGAGGTTGGGGATTTTTGTGTATGTACCTAATTCTAATTTGAACCATCAAAATCAATTGTCCTGCTTCTTATAAGAATGAATTTTACTACATTTTAGCATTTCACTATGTCATTCTATATAACTTGAGGGTTTAGAATAGCACAGATAAGACATAATCCATAAGTCCTAACATCCAGGTGCTATCTTACTGAACATCCGTTGTATGAAAGGAAGTATGAAAATAATCTGAAGCCGATGATAAATCTTTCTGGCTATTATTAGCTATTTAAAAAGATGGAGGTTAACTTTTATCTGGAGATACTTCAGCATATTAATTGGCAATTAAATGTTTAAATGCATTTGAAGATATCATTCTGCTTATGTAAAATAGAAAACAAAAGTATATGAAATCAAGCTATGAAAAAAGCTGTATCATATTGGCATGTGAATCTTAACATTGTGGCTCCAGAAATTTTAGTGAACCACGAAATCTAAAGCTACATTTACCATCTACTTACAGATACTACCTTCACTTATCTATACAAAAGCATGTCCAGTTCTCTGATAAAGTGGCATATAAAGGGAAAATAATTCATGTGAGAGAGTCATAAATCACAGAAGTCTTTTTATGCTACTGTAATACATTTAATTTGAAAAAAAATCTTTAATTGATACCATTCAATCTGCTTTCTCTTGAAAAAAGATTTCAGTGCAGCCCTCAGTCCCTTTGCAAATCACAGAATTTTCCAGTCTTTCTTCCTGATTTGAAATTCACAAGTCTCAGTTTCATAATACTCTGGCCAGAACCCATATCACTGAGAACATTCTTGCTACTGCAACAGGTGTTTGTCAGTTTCTTAAGTTGCTTTCCTTTCCCCTGAGGTGGTGTTATTTCCGGTACATTCCAAAGGCTCTGAAAAAAACGTTCACAGTCTCTTGCCAAGCCAAATCATTACTGGGCCTCAGAGTTATTGAGAATCCATTGTCTTTAGGCTTTTATTAAGTAGGCAAATTGTGTGTATCTTCCCCTAATTCTGATTTTTTTTTAGTAACTAAAATATTTAGGAAGTGTTTTGTAAAATTAAAAGTGAAAATGAAATTGATTTTTTCATTCAGGAGTGAACACTCTGGATGTCTGGGAGTAGGGTTGATTATATTCCTGAGTTAAAAGGTTTTCATCATCCATTTAGACCACCCTGAAGCTTGACATAAACATAAACAAAAAGGATCTTGATAACTTGCAGTTCAAGGTTTCTACCTGCTAATGTTTCCTCTTCGAATGAGGGCTCTGCAGGCTAAAGTTTTTACTGCAGACTTTCTACGTAGAAAGGAGACCATCAATCAGTTGCTTATTTATATAGCTTTCTCTTCTCCACACACTCCACCCATACTTTACCAACTAAAACTGAGGTCCACCATTATGTGAATCAGTCGTGAGCAGAGGAAGTGCGCTTGCGTGTGCATACACACACACACACACACACACACACACACACACACACACACACAGTTTAGAACTACGACAAGGCAACAAGAAGATAAGAGTTTTCACACCCACCTTTTGGAAGTTTCTCAGTCCCGCTGAAGGCAACCAGGGTAAGAATATGTACCAGTGGAATGTTGACGAGCTCTCTCATGATTAATCCAGGCTCAGGCAGGAGAAAGTTTCTTCTGGACAATGCAAGCAGAATGCCCACAGTTTACATTTTAAAGCATAGTTTGTTACAAAAGGGTCATCTGCTAATGACCGTTTGTGTCAGCAGCTCCACAGGCTCTAAGTATAATCAGGAATTCTCAGACTTGGCTGTAATGATGGACACGGCCAGCTGGTGAGTATCCACTTAGGCCAGTAATGCAAGTGTAGGGCTGGAAGAACAAGAGAAAGAAAATCCCTTTAGAATCCCTTTTAAGACAGTGGCAGAAGGACAATATCAGATGCCATTTTCAACCATCACTGTATTCTCTGAGGTATAGTTTGCCTGATCTTCTGATTCATCTCTCCACCTCTCCTGCACTCACACCAGAGCCCTGGGTTATATCTAATCGTGACTCCTCCCCCTCTCATGCCACCTCCCACACCAACCCATTACCAGTACCTACAGATTGTACTAATTCAGTATTCCTTGATTTCTCCCCTTTTAGGATTTCAACTAGTGTCATGCTATTCCAACCTCTTTTTTTTTTTTTTTTTTAGATATTTATCTTCTCTGAATGACAGTGATAGCCTGCTCACTCTCTCTGCCTTATGTCTTACCATCCTCTAAAATCTTTTCAGATAGCCTCTCCTGTTCAAAAGCCTTTAGTATCTCCTCATCTCATAAAAACATATTCAAACCTCCCTAATAGTATGTACAAGAGAAGGCTTTGCTAGACTGCCTATCTTATTAGCCTCCTCATCTTTTACAAAACATTCCCACCTCTTATTTTAAAACTTAGTAACCCACTGGTGGTTCCCTGTATATACAGTTTTCTTGCCTCTATAAATTTCTCATTCAGTTTCAGTCTCTGGAATGCTTTTTCTTTCCCCTCCACCCAGTTAACACCTAGCTCAGCTTGATCATCATCTCCTTCTGAGAGCCATCCAGACCCCAAATTATGTATCTTCCCAAAGTTGGGTTAGGTAGCCTCCTCTGGGCCTCCATAATATATTGTACACATCTCTATTATTGCACTTACTGTGTTACTTTAAGATTTGTTTCCTCTTGCCTTAGTGGCATCTTCATTCTTTGGCTTCATGAATCTAGGTCTAGTAATAATTAATGTCGTTTTTAAACATTCGTTTAAAATCTTGCTTGGCGTTGACTTGTATTGACATAACCTTCAAACACGTGGTATCTACAGAACGCGTGAAGTGCAATTAACAAGTTTTGCTTGAAAAAGTTTGTGTTTGGTTTGGTTTTTGTTGCAAAACTAGGGCTAAGAAGATGGCGGATGAAGAGCATATTCGGCACTGCATGCTTTACGAGTTCCAATTAGGAAGAAAAGCAAGTGAGGCTGCAAAAAACATCTGTAGTGCTCTTGGTCAAGATGCAGTTAGCGCCAGAAAATGCCAACGTTGGTTTGAGAAATTTCGCGAGGGAAATTTTTCGTTAGATGACAAGAGTGGTCGAGGCCGTGTGTCCAATTTTGATCAAGAAGCTCTTCAAGCTCTTTTGGTGCAAAATCCTCAAATTACCCAATAAGAGCTTGCAACAACTTTAAATTGTTCACAAAAAACAATTTCCAATCAATTGCGTGCACTTGGCAAAGTCCAAAAGTTTGGAAAATGGGTTCCTCATGAGTTGACCGACAACAACCGTAATCAAAGAGTCACAATTTGCAGTTCGCTCCTCTCTCGTCAAAACCGTTTGCCGTTTTTAGAGCAAATTGTTACCTGAGATGAACAATGGGTGCTGTATGTTAATTTGAAAAGGCGGCCTTAATGGTTGGACAAAAATGAGGCTCCGCAGCCCACGCCAAAACCTGACTTGCATGCGAAAAAAGTGATGTTGTGTGTTTGGTGGAATTTTAAAGGAATTTTTCATTATGAACTTTTACCATCTAACCAAACCATTACAAGTGCAGTGTATAGTGCCCAATTGGAAAGGTTAGCCCAAGCTTTAAGAGAAAAAGAACCCGCACTGATTAATCGGAAGGGCGTAATTCTTCACCACGATAACGCACGACCGCATACTGCAAGAATCACTGCTGAAAAACTGTGCCAGTTGGAATGGGAAGTCTCCCTCAACCTGCATATTCTCCTGATATTGCCCCTTCCGATTACCATTTGTTTCATTCTTTGCAAAACTTTCTTCTTGGAAAAAATTTAATAATGAAGAATGCCTCAAAAATGCATTGACACAATTTTTTTGCATCAAAATCACAAGAATTTTACAACAGAGGGATTAAAATGCTTCCTGAGCATTGGGCACAAGTAGTAGAAAACAACGGCAACTATATTGTTGATTAAATTTTGTTGTATTATTTAAATAAATTCGATTTAAAAAAGTATTAGAAAACGACATTAATTATTACTAGACCTAATACTGAGTTGGCAGCTGTGGGCTGTCAGCAAATTGCACTCTTTGCTGCAGGTTCTTCTAAGGTGTATCTCCAATGGCTTTTAAAATTGCCATTTGAGAATTACCTTTTACTACTGAACAACAAGGCTTGGAGACTTGCCTATGTTAATATATACAGCACTACCTCATTATTTCTTTTGGCTATGTTGTCTTCTAAATCATGGATATATAATGTTATATTTAACTACTTCCCAGCAGTGAGAGACCCAATTTCCCCACACGCTCATCAACACTTACTTACTTTTGAGTAAAATAAAATTGGTATTTTATTGTTTTAATTTATGTTTATTATACTGAATACTGTTGGTAATGAGAACTTTTCATATATTTATTGTTATTAATCTTTCTCTTCTATGGTTTTTGTCTAGTTTCCTCTTAGGCCATTTTTCTTTTTATTATTTATAGGAGATTCTTTAATACTCTAGATATAAATAATTTATATAATTTGTCTACATAAAATACCTCTACTACTTAGCTATAATGATTGGTTCAGAAATGGGTTTATGGCTCAGGCTGGTCAGTTCAAGGTCTCCCTGGTAAATTATTGGACATATTGCAAAATACACTCTTCCTTCTTAGATCACACCTGAGGGCCAGGTAATCCAGGGCTGTTGGAGACATTCATGCTCCATTTACAAGATTCAATGTGCAAATACAGATCTATTATTTGTCATCCTTGTTACTTAAATTGATAAATCCTCTCTCTAATATTGGCTCAGCTAATATTAGTTTGATTTCTTAAATTGCAATCAAAATAATCACAACGTAATTTTAATAGAAGGGATATCGATTTAATCAAATTTCTGCTCTGGGAATATTCAACAAATGTCACATAGTTCATGGCAAATTTAGATATTAGTAGGATGAGCTCATTCTTTAAATGTGAAACTCAGGAATCAGAATGAACAGTGTGGCTAGCTCTCATTCCCATAAGTAGTACCAGATAAAGCAGAGGATTCTGGAAATTGGGTTTAGACTTGTGAGCTAAAGTTCAGCTCAGGATCATGAGCAGCAATCAATAAAAGGAAATCCAAGGCAAACCAATCAAGGGGTCTCCTCATTCAAAATCCAGGAGGCAGATGTGTAAGGGAGCACTCTCCATCTTCTCCTTTCCCCCTAAAACATCAAACAAGATATGGATGATGCACATTTTTAATCCAATAGAAACTATAGCCCCACCTGCATGGATCAGTGTTGAGCATTGATATATGAATCAGTAAGTCATATTGGTTCAATTTTCTGATCAGGGCACATACCTAGGTTGCAGGCTTGATCCCCAGTGTAGGGCATGCAGAAGGCAGCTGATCAATTATTCTGTCTCATCATTGATGTTTCTCTCTCTCCCTCTCCTTTCCTCTCTGAAATAAATAAAAACATACTTAATAATAAAAAAAGGAACTGGACCCTATAGACCCAATAATCCCAGAAAATTATTCCCTACTTCAAATTTTACCATGACCTGAGACTAAAGTGACCACAGTCCTCTTCAAAGCTAAGGGAGACAAAATTCTGTTTGGGGGGGTGGGGAGGAGAGAATGAATCCAGAATTCGAGGGAAAGTGATGGTTCAAAATGAACCCCTCCCTGGCCAAGAGAAATTCATGGAGAGTGTGGCTTAGGCATGATTCCAAAATGTGGCAACTGGAGGCCGTCAGCCAATTATGTTTCTTGCTGCAGTTTCTGGAATTTGGCTATAAAATGGCCTTCTATCCTATAATATAAGCAAATCTATTTCTTACAATAGTAGACTCATTCAGCCACAGAGAGTGGAGACTGGGTGCTAGCCAGTTATTTGACTTCCTTCTGGGCATATGGAAAGTATATGGGTTGATGGCAAGTCTTCTCTTTAATAAAATACAGTCAGCCATCAATTAAGCTTATATTGCTACCTTTAGTCTCTACTTCTTTATCTCAAAAGCTGGCCAAGACTCTTAGTAAGTATGCTCAGAGCAAGCAGACTCATTCTGAGCCACATCTTGAACTAGACACCAGAATTCAGCTGCACAGCAGCTGATGAGACCAGTCCCATTCCTGCTGGAGTCAGCATATCACCAAGCATATCATCAAGCTGTCCTGGTCTACACCAGCTCTCATACATCTAATGAAGCTTGGCAAAGAGCCCATTCTAATGATCACAAAGGGCAACGACCTAATTCTCTGCCTCACCAGTCAGCAGACAGTGGATCAGAAATGCCACATGGTTTGCCCTTTCCAGAAAACTCCTGGGCAGTCAGAAAGATATTGTAGGATTGTATTTTGAAAAAGGGATAGAATCTCCCACTAATTATTAGGATATTGATTAGAGATATATCAGAAATTTGGAGGTCTACAAATTATAAAATTAAGGGGACTCTTAAAAAATGTTTGTCCAATTAATGAATAAATTGTATTGAATACCTATATAAGCAATGTATTTTAATGTCTGGTTATGGAACAGATATTATACAGTTACATAAATATTTAAATTATAATCTGTAGAGATACTGTACTATAAAAGTATATAAAATTGAACCTGGTCTAGTCTGAGGACTCAAAAAATGCTTCTCTGAGAAAAAGTCACTAAAGTTATGTCCTGCAGGATAAATAAAAGTCAGACAGCCAAACTAGCGAGGTCTTGGGGTGGACTGTGACAGGTAGTGGGGGGAGAATGTGGAAATGACCAGGAGGTGAAGGAGCACAATGATGTGATGAAATGAAAGAAGGTCAGTGTGTTTGGAATACAGAAAGAGAGGGCAAACTGTGTGAGGCAAGTAGGAATGGTGGTTCAGGATCTTGTATGTCTCAGGAAGAACTTCATTCTAATAGCAGTGAAAGGCCATGGGAGTGGAGATAGCCATTAAAGCTATGAAAATGAATCACATGAGATATGCTAAAGAGAGAGTTTAAAAGAAGAGTAAGTCCTACAAATAAACCATAAAACATTCCAAGCTTTAAAAGTCAGTAATAAATAAAGAGCTAGAAAAAGAGATTGCCAAGAAGCAGCTAATGAGATAGAAAAAAATAAGAGCATTTCACAAAAATGCAGGGTGGAAAAAAAAGCATTGCCAGGAGAGTGTGCTTCCCAGGAGCATGTTGAATGCTACTGAAAGGTTAGCTAAGAAAGAACTGAAAGGCTGCCATTGGAGTTAGCCACTTAGATGGAGTCGATGACCTTGCGAAAGGGCCGTCTCGGGAAACGGAAGGGCATAAGGTGAGAAAACAGAGTGGTATTTATAAATTAAAGAGTGAATGAGAAGTGAGGAAAAGGAGACAGTATGTGAATATTATTCTCTCAAGAAAAGTGATTATGAATGGAAGAAGAAAGTAAGTAGTAGCTGAAGGGAGAGGTTGGATGGAGACAGAAATTACTTATTTTTTATTTATTTCAAAGGTGTGCTGCAAAGAACCCTGTAGAGAAAAATGGGTTAAATTACACAGGAAGGAAAAGAGACAATAGATAGTTCAAGGTCTCAAGAAAGGTGGGAGGAGCTGAAGTCCTGAGCATAGGATTTTGGAAAATGTATAGAAGAGGATAAGGGAGGGGATGAGTAGGGAAATTTTACAAAGTAGAAGGTGAGGTCAAAGAGAATTGAGTAGTTATTTTGAAGAATAAGGGAGCACATAGTTGAGGTTGTTCACTCTGAAGTTAATACTGATACTTATACACTTGGTCTAATTTTCTTTTTTCTCTCTAGCACTTCTTAGATTCTCAAATGACAGATGTTGAATGGCTAGGGTTATTTGTGATATATTAGTCCAAGGAAGCAGCATTCCTGAAGAGAGAGTGAAATGTGATGCTAGGAAACAAAATGGATGTGTTGAAAACATAAATGGTCAATAAGCAGATGATGTTACTGGTAGGACAAAGGTAGGAAAATGGCCAATGGCAGCAAGGACTGTAAAGGGAGGAATTCAGTGATGTGGCTAGGTTTAAGCCAGTTTAGGAGTTAACTTTAGGACCATAGCTCACGACCTGGGGCCATTTGGCTTTTGTGTAGCAGAGCTCATTTCTTAGAGTAGAGATCAGCTCCGAGGCTAGTGTTATTACACATGAAAAAACAGTGAGGTTGTAATAGTGTGGATGGAGAGGAAAGGGTATATAGAGTTGGGACAAGTATGGAAAAGATTTGGTCATAAAGTCAAGATGAATACCAGATTTCCAACATGAAAAATTAAGTAGAGCCCAGCTGGTATGGCCTAGTGATTGAGCGGTGACCCATGAAACAAAGAGGTGACCTGTTCTATTCCCTGTCAGGGCACATACCCAAGTTATGGGCTCAATCCCCAATAGGGGGTATGCAGGAGGCAGTCAATCAATAATGTTTCTCTCTCATCGATGTTTCTCTCTCCCTCCCCCTCTTCCTTCTTCTCTTTCTAAAAAAATCAATAAAAACATATTTTTAAAAAATAGAGTAGGGCTGCTGGAGTGTGGCACTACCCTGGGGCCTGGGAGAGTCCAGGAGTAGGAAAACTGGAGAGGGTAGTGGTGGGGGGAGGGAGAAAAATTGAGTGAATGTAAAAAGTAGAGTTTTTAATTATATGCTAGCAGGAACTTCCAAAAGGAAAAATTATCTACCAAAATAGTCAAAGTTGTATCCTACATATCTTGAGCTGCTGGCTGGGTTTCAAAAGGAAATAGCTGGTTCACTCAAATAGATTAAAGGGAGATATACAAAGGGATAAATTGTGGGGAAATTACAAGAATTAATGCAGAAGCTATGAACCACAAACAGTTGATCTTTGCCATCTCTAGGCCTGTGGGCCAAAGCAGTTACTGGAATCTATACTAGTAGACAGAGATGACTATTTGGAGAGAAAGCTTAGATCTTTAGGTGAGGGACTCCACCAGCTCATAGAATATGTCTTTGATTTCTGGCAAATTCTCACCATTAGCCAAACCAAACAGGACACTGGAGGGCAAGAAAGTCCGGTGATAGAATTCATAAAAGCCATTTCCACAGACAAAAAGCGGGAGAGATGTAGACAAATGGGAGGACACCTTGCTGGCTTCTTTAAGGAGTTCTAGCTTCTCCCAGAGAACAAAGGAGATACCAGTCAAGAGAGACATGCAAGTACTCCCATTCATTGGATCAATTACTTTTTTAATCATTCAATCAACATGTCACACTTTCACCCACTTCTCTGCTTGTCCCAAATGATTACAACACTGCTTCTGTATCATACTACCCCCTTGTCGAAATTCATCTTTGGTACTCCACCACATTACAGGCGCTTTTCCAGACCATGGAACAAAACTGTTCTGAGACCTCTAACCTGTTGGTCATATCCCTGAATTCAGCATTTACTCATGATTCATCCAGTCCCACTGGCAGCATCAAGATATCAGTCTAAAAACCATATGGAAAATTCTAATGTGGCTATAGTTTAAAGACCCTGCAGTTCTCACATCTGGTTTAAATAGTATTGAGACAAGAAGCTTTCCACATTGTCTACTGGAGATGCCAATTTCATCAGCCATCTGCTACATAAAGCTATGGAATTGTAGATATTCTTGTAGGCTTTGTCTTCTTTGCCTCAGTGTCCTGCTACAGGCTCTTTATACCCTTAATGATGCCAGAAGGATTTTCAAGTAATTAAAAAAATTATCTACTACACATCCATTAGAATGGCCACATCTGGAATATCAAATGCTGGTGAGGATGTGGAGCAACAGAAACTTGCACATATTGCTGGTGGGAATGCAAAATGGTACAGCTATTTTGGAAGACAGTTTGTGGTTTTTTTAAAAACTAAACATAGCCAATGCTGGTTTGGCTCAATGGATAGAGCGTCGGCTTGGGGACTAAGGGTCCCTGGTTCGATTCTGGTCAAAGGGCATGTACCTTGGTTGCGGGCATATCCCCAGTAGGGGGTGTGCAAGAGGCAGCTGATCGATGACTCTCTCTCATCGATGTTTCTAACTCTCTCTCTTCTCCCTTCCTTTCTGTACAAAATCAATAAAAATATATTTTAAAAAAACAAAAAAACTAAACATACTCTTACCATACACTTTGGTATTTAACCAGAGGAGTTAAAAACGTAAGTACACAAAAGCCTGCACACAGGTGTATATAGCAGCCTTCTTTATAATTGCCAAACTTTGGAAGCAATCAAAGTAAATGGATAAATAAATATAATATTCAGTGTGAAAAATAAATGAGCTATCAAACTATTAAAAGACATCAAGGAACCTTAAATGCATATTATTAAGAGAAAGAAGCCAATATAAAAAGGCTACATTCTGTATGATTCCAACTACAATATATGATATTCTGGAAAATGGAAGAATACAAAATTATAGAGACAATAAAAGATCAGTGCTTGCCAGGGACTGGGGGTGTTGGGAGAAGAGATGAATAGGCAGAGCAAAAAGGGTTTTCAGAGTCATGAAAATATTCAGTATGATATATAGGCTATATATATAAAAGCCTAAGGAACCATTGCAACTGAATGAATGACTGAACAGGCTACATGGGGTGACCAGGCTGGCGGGGCGGGGGGGGGGGGTGTTAGTGAGGGGCGACCAAATGACTGAACAGCAGGCTGCATAGGGCAACCAGACGGACAGGGGGCAGTGGGAAGTAAGGGGCAACAAAGCTGGCGGATGGGGTAGTTGGGACCAGGTCGGCACGGGGAGAGGGGTGGGGGGGCAGTTGGGGGTGAGCAGGCAGGCAGGTGAGCTGTTAGGGGCCAGTGGTCCTAGATTGTGAGAGGGATGTCTGACTGCTGGTTTAGGCCCAGTTGGACATCCCCTGAAGGGTCCCAGACTGGAGAGGGTGCTGGCTGGGCTGAAGGGACACCCCCCATACATGAATTTTGTGCACTGGGCCTCTAGTAGCTATATATCATTGTACATTTGTCCAAAACCATTGAATTTACAACACCAAGAGAAAACCCTAAGGTAAACTACAAATTTGGGTGATTATGATCTGTCAATGTATGTTCATCCTTACTAAAAATGTACCATTCTGGTGAGTGATGTTGATAATGGGAGAGGTATAGTTTTATAGGGATGGGAGATACATGAGAAATCTCTCTACTTCTTTCTCAGTTATAAAACTAAAAATGCTCTAAAAAGATCTTAAAAATTTATGTAAAAGGTCAAGTATAATGTTATTCAATTCATGTTTTGATTAAAGTCTTTATGAATATTTTAAAAATTGTGACAACTACAGATGTGATTTTATGATCAAATATGAATCATAAGAAACTTCTTTGCAAGAAAGGCATTATCCTGTAGAGTGAAGATTTTAAAAAATTCAGTATTTGAGCCTCTTTCTGTGTTTGAGTGAGTTTGGTAGGGGGCAGGTCCCTGCTCTCCCTACGAAAATCGAGAGTGGTATATGCGTACTCTTGTGAACCCTGGTTGCTGGGTATGGATAAGTGACCTGAACTTAGGTAACCAGAACCCTTTGCTGGGCCTCTGAATCTAGAACAAGTGACGCAAAGAAGACAGTAGTTAGGATTCATTCCAGTAGTAGTGGCATCAAATGTTCAGTGGCATTGGTGCCAAGAGCAGGGTGCAACCATGGCAGTGCCTCAGCAATATCCAGTATCCAGTGATGGCACTGCTAAGTGGCTGTGCCCCATGCCCAACAGCAAAGCTGTGTCACCCTGACAGTGCTGTTCCTCTGCTGAGATTTTGGCCATAGTGCTTGTCACCTGACTACCTTTGGTTCCTGCCTGGATCTCCAGCATTCCCCAGGATTCCATAAGCTTCCTAATATTCTTCCAGTAAATTCCCTTTCTCCTAGCTTAAGCAGGTTCATTCTCTGTTGATTGAAACAAAAATTTCTCTATTTTTTTTAAATAAAATTAAAGCTTTAAAAGGTTAGGAAGGGTGCCCAACATATTATAACTAGTAAATGATGGTTGCAAAATTCTAATGCAGATCTGTCTGACATCTGAGTATGGTTTTCTCCAAAACTATTTCTGTTTGCATTGCAGATATTCCTTTATAGGTTTTTTAATGTCCAATCAAACTTAAGAGGTTAAACTGGTCAAGATAAGTAGTAATCTTACCTTCTTTTTCAATGAATACAACTGAGAATTCAGGGAAACACAAACATGGTTATCCAGTGACTCTGGAAGAAGAATGGGAATGGAAAATGGGAGACATCTATAATACTGTCAACAATAAAAAAAATAAAAAAAGAAAAAAAAAGAAAGAAAAAATAAAAAAGAAAGAAAATGCTATCTCAAGGTCAATGGGACACAGCTTGCCACATATGGGTGAGTCATCCAGGATTTTTTGCAGATTGGTGTGAACAATCTTGGCAAGCAGCTTGGCTTAGATGGTGACCCAATATGTATGCATATCCACTAATGAGATCAGTCTGGGTTCTGGTGGGACTTAGCCTAAGGAACTTGGGAAGTATAAGCCTGGTGCCTAGTAAAAAAGAAACCCCAGGCTTACTACCTTCAAACTCAACCTTGTTCCCCCAAATATTTCAGTTGTTGATGGAGATGTGGAAGGTACTGATTTCTCTGCAAGAATAGGAGATGATAAAGGGAAAAGCATTTCATATGAAAGAAAACCTGGAAGTCATATAAAGATGAATACATTTGACTATGTAAAGTTTTTAAATCTGCCTTGGGAAACATGTTGATAAAAATAAAATATCAATATGAAAGCATTGATAAGCTAATAGATATCTTAGTATGTATCTTATTTGAATTTTCCTCAACATATGACAGTATTGGCCAGTTATTTTTACTTGAAGTTCTTTTACATTTTTTATAGTGCTCTTTCCTGTTTTTCTGTTATTTTTTATTGTCTTCTTCATAAAATCCTCTTTTTTTCTATGTAGAATTTAAAACTTATTTTTCCAAAATTTAAGTTCTTAGCATTCCTCTTTTAACTGTGTATACACTCAGAGTGGTTTTAGCCATTTTACAGTATGAGATGCCATCTATGAATATATGACTTCTACAGTAGCTCTGATTAAAATCCTTCTTTTGAAAACACCTGTATATCTGCTTACCGATATGGCTGTCCCACAGGTAACAAACCAAACAGTTGAGACAAAATGTTAATCTTTTTTTTTTTTTTTTTTTTTTTTAAATATATTTTATTGATTTTGTACAGAGAGGAAGGGAGAGATAGAGAGTTAGAAACATCGATGAGAGAGAGTCATCCATCAGCTGCCTCCTGCACACCCCCTGCCGGGGATATGCCCGCAACCAAGGTACATGCCCTTGACCGGAATCGAACCCAGGACCCTTCAGTCCCCAAGCCGACGCTCTATCCATTGAGCCAAACCGGTCCCGGCCAAAATGTTAATCTTAAAAATGTTTACTACATACCTAAAGTTAATGAGATCAGAAAGGACAGAAAACATTCAAGTTTTGCTTTCTCCTCATCACTGTAAGGGGCCCTTTAGGACAGCATGCCCTTCACAGGCCATCTACACTAATAAAAGTGAAACATGCAAATTGACTGTTCCTCAGCTATGCCCACAAGCCACACCCACAAGCCAATCAGGAATGAGTATGCAAATTAACCCTGACCAAGATGGCTGTAGCCATGGAGAGAGCAGGAGGCTTGGGTTTCCCCAGTGATGGAGGGAGCCAAGTTTCCAGGCCAGTCCTGGCCTCTGCTCAAGGCTACAAAGTTTCAATTATAGAAGATAAATAAATCCCAACAAAATAGCAGTGGCCATAGAGCTGAAGCAAGCAGGAGGCTTGGGTTGCCCCAATGATGGAGGAAGCCAAGCTTTCTGGCCAGCCATGGCTTCCGCTCAAGGCTACAAAGTTTTAATTATAGAAGATAAAAAATCCCAGATACCAGTGCCTTCACTTGGGTTGCCGTGGGGTGTGGCTGTCCTGCAAATCACCACAGGCCTCTCACCCAGGCTGCCCCATACCCCAAGGTAACCCCCACCCTGATCCGGGATACTCTTCAGGGCAATCCAGCCGGCCTCCACAGGTGCACCAGGCCTCTATCCTATCTAATAAAAGAGTAATATGCAAATTGACCATCACTCCAACCCCCAAGATGGCTGCCCCATGTGGACAAAAGATGGCCACCATAAGATGGCCAGCAGGGGAAGGCAGTTGTGAGTAATCAGGCCCACAAGGGAGGGCAGTTGGGGGCAATCAGGTTGGTAGGTAGAAGTGGTTAGGGGCAGTCAGAAAGGCAGGCAAGTGAGCAGTGGGGAGCTAGCAGTTCTGGATTGTGAGAGGGATGTCCAATTGCCCTTTAGGGGTCCCAGATTGGAGAGGGTGTAGTCTAGGCTGAGGGACACACCTCCATGCACAAATTTTGTGCACTGGGCCTCTAGTAGCTACTTAATGGCTTTCCATTGTTCTCCTTGAGATAAAATATATCTGGAAATGAAAAAGCTTCCAGAAACTAATCCCAGTTCCAAACTCCTGGGAAAGTTGGAGAATATATTTTTCCTCTTATTGGTGAGTTCTATGAAAACAAGTACTTTACAGTAGTGACTGGCATATGGAATGTGTTTAATAAATAAGAGTTTAATATAAATTCAAAATTTTTTTTTCAAGAAAGCATGGCTCTAAGTTGACCTATACATGATTTTCAATGTTAAAGTGCCCTTAGGGATAAGAGTGTCAGACAAAGAGCTAATCCTATGTAGCTAGTTAAACAAGGCATCCTCCATTGTTTGTTCCCCCATCTGCCTCATTCCCTGTATGGTTGTGGGGATGTTATTATTTGGAGCTGTGGGAGAAAGCTTAGGAAGGTATTATGATTTCAGAGTTAATAAAATCTGATTCAAAACCTTTCCCTAAGACTCTCAAGACCTGGAGTTTAAATTTCTGCTGCCAAATAGTCTGGCTTAATTTAAATAAATCTAAAATCCTAGCAACAGGGAAAATTGGTCTTAATTCCCTTTAACATTAATGTGTGCAATACTACACTCATCTTCCCTGAAACCTGGGGATTCCTTCATCTCTTGTTTCAGCGACTGTCCCCATCTTCTACTCAGTTTCCCAAGCCTTTAAGTTGTGAATCATCCCTGACAGGCTTCTTTTTCCTTAACCCTATACTAATCTGAGTCTTATCAGATACACATTATCAAAGTCTTTCTAATTTGCCTCTTTCTCATTATCCTCACTGCCTTACTTTAAGCTCTTTAATTCATTATCTACTTACTACAGTAGCTCCCTAGTGAGTCCCCTGCCAATCATTTCTCTACACAGAGAGCTCCTTCTAGGATATAAATTTGGCCACATCATTCTTCTGCTTAGAATGTCTTACGGCTTTCCACTTTTTAAAAAATATATACACACTCTATACTCCAAATCATGGTATCCCCTGTTCACCTATCCTCTCACTTCTCCCATCTTCCCTTCCTCACACTCTTTGTTCAAGGCATAACTCTAGAGTCTTGAAATCACCATGCTCTTTCTGGCCTCCAGGCTTTCCTTTCTCCATGAATGCTACTCCCCTGTTTCTTTTTAGTTGGCTGTGGCTTGTCCTTAAAGATTTCCCCTGGCCCTTATTTCTCTGAGAACCTCATTTGCTGCCCCAGACCAAATAGGATATCGTCTCTGTTCTCATTGGGAGCCCCTCTATGTTTGCCTCTCTCTTAACTCACAACACACTGTACAACAGAATTATTCTCTGCTCATGTCTCTCTCTCCACAGGACTGTGAGCTTATGGGTGGCTGGTTTTTATGTCTCTTCTCTCTGTGATTCCTGCACCTGGCAGAGTTCCTGATGTAGCACCTGGTTTCCTATTTAATGATGAAAACATGAATAAATGAAGCCATATCCTTCTTTCTCCCTAGGAATTTTAGGCTGTGGTGGTAGGTTTATTTTTTTATTTTTCAATTACAGTTGACATATAACATTATATTAGTTTCAGGTGTATATCCCAGTGATTGGACTTACTAAGTGGTCACCTTAATAAATCTAGTACCCATCTGACGCCATACATAGTTATTACAATATTGATTATATTCCCTATGCTGTACTTTACATTCTCATGACTCTTCCTTAACTACCAATTTGTACTTCTTAATCCCTTCACATTTTTCACCCATGCCCCCCAGCTCACCTCCCATCTTTCACCCCCCCAAATCCTCTCCCTTCTAGCAACCACCAGTTCTCTCTGTCTGTAAGGCTGGTTTTTGTTTGTTTGAATATATTTTTTTAAATTTATCTTTATTATGGATGGAAATAAGCCAGTCAGAGAAAGAGAAGTATCGTATGATCTCACTTGTGTGTGGAATCGAACAAAATTAGCAGATGAGCAATAAAGATCCAGAGATAAGCATGCAACAGACTGATGCATTTTAGCGTCTGTTTTAATTTATTACTTTTTTTGGCCTTAGATGCCACATATCAGTGAAATTATATAGCATTTGTCTTTCTTGGACTGACTTATTTCACTGAATTTAATACTCTGTAGGTCCATCCATGCTGTTGCAAATGATAAGATTTCCTTTGTTTTATGGTTGAGTAATATTATATTGTATATATGTTGGTTTTGGATTCCTTTGATAGGGGAGTGAAGCATTGAAAGTGATTTCCCTGGCTTGGTGTCTTATACAATATATTTCCTCCTTCCCCTTTAGAGTAGCAGGTGGAGTGTAAAGTCATGCAGAATTGTGTTTTGCATCTTAGGGAAGAGATTGGAGGCACACTCGGTGTTGGAGAAAACCAGGACTGGAATTGCATAGTGCTGGATACATAAAGCCTTGGCAGAACAAAAAGGTTATGTTATTTATCCAGCTCAGTAGGGAGAACTGGTGGGCAGGAATTCTAGGCATATTCTGTGTACGGGAAAAGAGTGAATTTTATTTGGGCATTCCCTTGCTGTTGTCATTTGGGAACCTGAAGGTGGTGATGGTCTTACCTTGGTTTCCTTATAATAAATCTGGTACTTGAGTGCCCTGCAAACCTCCCTCCCGTATCCTCGTATCATCTACTTTCCTCAGTTGTAAATCTCATCCAGATTCTCCTGAGGCATGAAGAGACACAGAGAAAACTAAAGTCATCATCTGAGCCTCTTCCAGGATGACAGATTTATTCCAATTCCTCACTGCCTGTCTTCTTCCTCCTCCTTTATTATAATACCTGGAGTGTTCCAGATTTCTACCACATGCTCCTCAAAAATATTGTGGAAAGGATAGGAAAACACTGAACTAAATAATCTCCAAAGGAAACAGTCTATCTTATGAGCTTTATTTCTCAGTGTAGTCCCAACCATCAGCACTGTTTATATGTTCTGACCATGGCTTAGAAACATACAATTCAATTGAGTTCAGTAGGTCATTGCAGGCCCTATGCCAAGCCCTGGAATCCAAAAGAAACATTGACAACTGCTTCCACCAGGCCATTTGGCAGCATAAGGGAGAGGCTCTTGGCGGGGCTGGGAGCACTGCAGAAGGGTCGGAGCAGTCCTTGCCAACATGCCCTCATAGTGGTGGGGTGATTAGGCAGCCTCTAGGGTGGCCCTTAAATGTGGAATGCTTTTGTATTGTATCCTTTCCTTGAGTGTGGTCTGGATTTAATGACTCAGTTTAATGAATAAAATACTGCAGAAGTAATGGTGTGTTACTTCTAATATTGGGGAATTAGAACAACAGGACTTGGGGAGGCAGATGGAGGTGAAAATACTCAAGATTGAGTTAAAAATATTTTAAGGAGGAAAATGTTTTTAATCATGACTTTGGATTTGTATGTGAAGTTTAAGACTATATGATAATCAACTAAAACTGTCTGCTAAGAAGGTTGGATTTAGGCCGAGCTCAGAAAAGAACTTTGGGCTTGAGTATCAGTGTGGGAGTTTACAGCTCATTACAGTTAATGATGATTAATGAATCACAAGACAGCAGAGATGGTCTTACCTTAGTATAGATGGAGCTAAATTGAGATCCAGGATTGAGCTCTTAGTAATGCCAGTGTTTGGAGGCTGTATTGAGGAAGAGGAAGAAGTTAGTAAGTTAATAGGGCAGAAGAGAGTGAGAAACATTTGTCAGAGAAGTTGGAGGACATCAAGGCATGTGCATTCCTGTGGGAAGGAGAGGAAGTTCCTCCAACGGGAAGAAGTGGTCAGCTTGGTCAAAGGCTGCTGAGAGGGGGAGGGAATTTAGGAGTGGGAATAGCCATCTAATTTAGCCACTGGTGGTTACTGGTGACCTTGACAGGAACAGTTCCAACTTGCAGATTAAAGGGATAACGTGAGCACAAAACTCAAGATTACAGACAGCATTTCACCTGATGAATGTTTAGGAGATCTTTGCATCTACTAAATTTCAATTTGATTTAATTTGATTTATGGAATCCATAAATTGCAGAAAACTAAAGCCATTTTTAAAGTAGTTTTTCTAATTGCTTCCTCAAATTACTTGCCCTCATTTTTGCCATGTGATTGAAAGATCAGAAAATGAATACTATCAGCTCTCTCTTCCCCTTACCTAGAAATAATTGCTATTTGTACACATGGATTATGAAAATGCTTCTTTATATTGAATTCAGCCATCTTGAATAACTCTAGATGATGCTAGATGCTTCTGTAAATAGCACAGTACACTTATATGACTATGCTGGATAAATAAGGGCTCAGGCAGTATGTACTAATGTGAAGGCTGCCTGAAAAAGAATTTCCCAGTTTTGAAAATATACCACCTCAGGAAAAGAGAATCCTTAATTTAGTCTCTCAGCAGCTCTACAGTATAAAATAACACTAGGAAAATTAGACTACACACTGAGTCAGTATGACGTGGTCCATTGATTCATAGTCTATTTTTGCAGTGATGTCGTTGGGTTATGCAAAGATTAATAAATATGCAAAGATTAATAACTCTGACACTCTTAGGAGACTTAATATAATAAAAATATAAACACACAGATAAGTGTTATTTTTGTAATGTTCTGGTAATCACCAGGATTAGGATAGGCAAAACAACTGTGGTTCTGGCCCTTTCTCAATGTTTGGGTGTGTGGCCCAGGGCAAGACCTAGACTGAACTGTGCTGACTAGGGAGAGTAGTAGAGATTTTGAGTTGAGATTTACACAGGCCTTTATGTATTACTAGAGGCCCAGTGTGCAATATTGCGCCAAACCCAGATGCACCACACTGGCAGGACCCAGACTGACTCCCACCCCACTGGGCGGGATGTGGGACCCAGAATCAAGTCCCCACCCACCCACGCATGCCTCACCGTGCATGCAGCCCCTGGTGATCAGTCTTTGGTTATTCCACTGTTACAGCATCACGACCACAGGCCTTTTATGACAGAGTTTATAATATGTACTCAAGGAGACATTTTTTTGTGGTTTTCCATCTTCATGAGTGAAGTACAATTTTTGAGACATTTCTTTGGCAATATGATAAAAGTTATTGATTGCATCTCTCTGGATTAGGAAATATTTGAGGATTGCAGTAACAGGTATAATTTTTAAGCACTCTTTGTTCTCTGATACTTTCTTTTTAAAAATCTTTTTCTGATTTTAGCCATCCATTGTAAAAAATAAGAACAAGACAATCATAAAATATTGAGAATAATAAAAACAATCATTTAACAATACTATTTAACAATTTAACAATACTACCCAAACTTAGAAAGCAAACATTATCACCATATTTGTACATTTCTCAACTTCCTTCATATTAAATGTATAGAAAATATATGTTGAGCAAATTTTGAATTACACTATAAATAGTTTTGTGTGTATTTATACCATCATTGACCATCATAAATGTTATTTTAATATATAAATATACTATTATCTGGGTAATCATTCACCTGTTTTAGTTATTTCTGATTTCTGACCATTAGGAATAAATTGTCAGGTTCTCATAAATTCTATTTTATGTAATTTTTTCATTTTGGCTTTCAGAGAAATATGTATTGAATTGCTGAGTCAAAGTATGAATATTTATAAGGCCCCTGGTATGTCTTTCCAAATTTCCTTCCATATACTTTCACCAAAATGTACTCTGTCATGGCATTACCATTTTTTTAAACTATCTATGATAATTTGATGGATTAAAAAAGTATCTTGTGTTATTTTGTTGTTAGTGTGAAATATAACCTTTTGCAATATGTGTATTTGCCATTAATATTTATCAATTTTGTTCTCAGTCTATTTTTCCTCTAGTATGTTTGTCTTTTTCTTACTTATATTATCTTTGTATTTTAAGAACTTAAATTGTCATATACATTGCTAACCTTTTTCTTGTTCTATTTGTCTTTTATGACTAAAAAACATATAATTTTTATATCACCTAATATTTCAGGCTTTTTTCTTATGTACTTTCCCTAGCCCCAGATTTTATAATAGATTGTGAGAAAAGACAGTATTTACCTCTTGTAGACCATCTAGGAATTTGCCATTTTTACATTTAAAACTTTCAATCAATTCATATTTATTCTTAGCATATGATCAAAAGTACAAATACAACATTTAAAGTATCAATTGTTCCAGCAGAATTTATTGAATAATCTTTTATTCATACCATTGATCTGAAATCTTAATAAACATGGGGATATGGACATCTCTTCAATACCTCAAATATAGTGATTATGTTTCCTTTGGCTATGTGCCTAGAGATGGGATTGCTGGATCATATAATAGTTCAATTAATTTCTCAAAGAAGAGCCATACTGTTGTGAATAGTATGCATCAATTTACATTCCCACCAGCAGTGCACAAGGGTTCTCTTTGTTCACATACTTACCAATAGCTGTCATTTTTATGATAGCCATTCTAAAAGGTGTGAGGTTATATTTCCTTGTGGATTTGATTTGCATTTCCCTGGTGATTAATGATGTTGAGTACCTTTTCATGTACCTATTGGCCATTTGTATGTTTTCTTTGGGACAATGTTTATTCAGATCCTCTGCCCATTTTTTAATTGAAATTTGGGTTTTTTTTTCCCGGAGCTATTGAATTGTATGTGTTCTTTATATATTTTGGATATTAATTCTTTATAACATATATGATTTGCAAATATTTCCTATATCTCATAGGCATTTTTATGATTGTGTTCTCTGCTGTGTAAAGACTTATTAATTTGATGTAGTCTCATTTGTTTATTTGTTGTTGTTGCTGTTTGCCTTTGCTTTGTTGTCAAATCCGCGCCCCCTCCCCCCCCCCCCCCCCCGAAAAAATCATTGGCAAACTAATGTTACCACTTCTCTTATGTTTTATAGTTTCTGGGTCTTAAAACCATTTTCAGTGGATTTTTTAGTATTTGTCCAGTTTCACTCTTTTGCATATGTCTATCCAGTTTCCCTAAAACCATTTGTTGAAAAGATTATCTTTGCCCTCTTGTGTATTTTTAAAGCCTTTATGGAAAATTAGTTTACTGTATATGCATAGATTATTTTGTCCCATTGATCTGTGTGTCTTTTTATGCCAATACCATACTTTTTATTACTACAGCTTTGTAATATAGTTTGAAATCAAGAAATGTGATATCTCCAGTTTTGCTGTTCTTGCTCAACTTTGCTTTAAATATTGTGGTTCTATACAAATATTAGGATTATTTCTTCTATTTCTGTGAAAAATGCCATTGGAATTTTGACAGAGATTACATTGAATCTGTAGATTGCTTTGGGTGGTATGGACATTTTAATATATTGATTCTACCAGTCCATAAACATGAGGCTTTCCCCCCATTTATTTGTGTTTTCAGTTTCTTTCACTAATGGTTTTGTTTGTTCGTTTGTTTTTATAAGGACAAATTCGGCAACAGAGGAGTAACTGTACAAGATCTTTTAGTTTGGCCCAATTCTGAGATTCAGTGCATTTGTTTATTCTATGGGATATTCATATGGACCCAGGCTAAAATCTAGTTTTATGGACTGAAAATGGCAGAGCTCTTACCTGAGAGAATAAGTTGGAGATTCCAAATGGGAAGAAGATAGACAAGCCTCAACATAGAAAGACATGTTAGAAAGGCCTAATCTGGGGTTTAATATCACAATGTCCTTACAGGTAGGGAAGAGGTAGGTTTTGACATAAATGCTTTTTAATTTCAAGTAAAAAATGCATGAAAATGGACTCTTTGAATAGCAGCTACAACTAATGATTGAAGGACACACTTTATGTGCATATAGTGAGGAAAAATCACTGTTTTGGTGCTTGCTTACTTTGTCCCAGTAACTGTTCCAGTAATTTACATCCATTAACTATTTCATCCTCATTAGAATGTTATGAGGCAGGCACTATCACTGTCCCCATTTTACAGATAAGGAGTCTTCCTTTGTTATTTTCTTAAGTTCACATAATTGTTATGTGGTACAGCCAGGATTTTCTTTGAGGAAGCCTGAATCCAGGACCTGTGTTCTCAGTCTCTACCTCTTGCAGTTCCTGGATGAGTATTCATTTATTCATTCAACAAATATGTACTGGATACTTGCAGGTGTGCCAGGCACTGTGTTTGGTACTGCGAACCTACTGGAACTCAAAACTAACATGGTGCCTTCTCTCCTGGAACTTACAGTCTAAAGGTAGACAGAACTTAAGAGTGACAGATAAATATATAAGCATAAATTGAAGTAAGTGCTATAAAGGGAAATTACAGCATTCTCTGGAGTGTACAGTCAGGGCCCTTTCTTAGATCAGAAGACCAGAAGAAGTCTCTCTTAAGAAAGTGATAATTAAACTAAGATTAGATGGATTAGTGAAAGTTAGTAAAGAATTGGAAAAGAATGTACCAGTCTTTGGGAAGAGCATGGCCAAGTGTTTCTTATCCCTTTGACGAGACCTCATAGGAAGATGGACATATCAGGTGCCATGAAAAATAAATTTCTCTGTGTCCCCTTGTTCTAAATTCATGTTCACTAAACAATCTTACTATATTCTGGCTTCACATGCAGTTTAATAATGTGAAGAGAATATGCTAGTTATGCAGACTTCTAGCATTATGGTCATGATGAGAGTCCTTTCTCCTTGTCAATTAATAAATTCACATTTATATCAATCTCCAGTACATTCTCTTCTTGTTACCAAATTTATCAACCTCAGACTCTGAGCCTTCAAAGCAGAAGACCAATTCCTCAAATGGCATGACCTGGATTCCAAGTTGAGTTCCCACCCAGCTCCAACCTGTTTTTCCTTTGACACTGTAATGGTTATCTTTGATACCGCTTGTTCATGAAGTTGTATTTATATGCAGTACTTGGTAAAGTAAAAGAAAGATGAGCTTTGAGAACAAGTTGAAAAACAGATCTAGTGAGCACATAATCCATGATTATTCTGGTTAATTTTACTGAAAAGAAAGTCCATCTGGAAGAGAGTCTGAATGAAATCCTGTTTTGAATATTTAGGGAATAAGACACCGTCTTGTCTTAGCAGTCATGTGCTGAGTGAGTAATGCTGGTATTCTTTTACTAGATTGTTTTAGTATAAAACTGTAGTAAATTGTGCTAGTTAGTGTCTCCTCACTACAAGCATGGAAACGAGACTTACTCATAATATTTATTTCTTCTCCAGAGTGCCTTTGCAGACCTGAAACATCTGACCCAACAAAAGGCCTCCAACTTTTAATATAACACAGCTGCTCTGAGGATAGCGTGCATGCATATGTGTGTGTGCAATGGGAGGGGATTTCCTAATATTTATTCATTTATGTGCCCTCTAGAGAAGGGGCAAGTTTAGTCCAACAAGAATTCTAAGTGCCTTTTACTGGGCATTTGTTAGATGTAAAAAGCTGGCTCATGTCAAAAGTATCTTCCAGGCAGTTTGCAGCTGGGAGCCATAAAGGACAAGATTGTACATTGTTTAGGATCAGTAATGCTAATGGGTTGCATTTCACAGTGAACAATTAGTTTTTCTACCAATGCAGAATAGTGCATTGATTATTAAGAAATGGGAATTATATAGAAACTCTTACCAAAGATGTCTTAATTTAGTTATTTGCTATTAATAATCATTTATACGAATTAGTTAACTTCCAACACATGCACTATGTGTTTTTTTCATCACCAATTATCCCCCCCCATACACTCTTCTACCTCTACCCACCCCTACCCCCACACAATAACCACACTGTTGTCTGGTTCCATGAGTTCTTTCTCTTTTTGTTCTTTTTTGCTCAATTCCTCCATGCACACACACCCAGTACTCATTGCACCCACACCAGAGCTGTCTGCCTGCCCTCTAACTATGAGTCTGTCTCTATTTTGCTTGCTTATAAATTCCACATATGAGTGAAATCATATGGTATTTATCTTTCTCTGACTGGCTTATTTCACTTAGTATAATGTTCTCTATGTCACTTCATGCTGTCGAAAAGGGCAAAATTTTCTTACTTTTTATGACAGAGTAATATTCCAGTGTAATATACCATAGCTGTTTTACCCACTCACCTCATACCTGTCAGAATGGTATCATCAATAAATCAACAAGTGTTGATGAAGATGGTGAGAAAAGGGAACCCTTGTGTACTGTTGATGGGAATACTGATTTGTGCAGCCACTGTGGAAAGAAGTATGGAGTTATCTCAAAAAATTAAAAATGTAATTGCTTTATGACAGCAATTCCACATCTGGGAATATATTCAAAGAACCCCAAAACACTAATTTGAAAGAATATATGCACCCCTATGTTCATTGCAGCATTATTTACAATAGCCAGGATTTGGAAGCAGCCCAAGTGCCCATGCAGTGTGCTTTCAACAGAGCATAAACAGCAATGGTTATCAGCACAATAATCCAGCTTTTTTCTTTATTCTTCATATTTTTCTTTCCAAATTGGTGGAACAAAGCATGAGATGTCTTAAATGTTATTAATTTAGGAACAATCTAGAAGTTCTAAGGAAACTTTTCTTCTTGTCTTTTTGTATCTCTTTCCCAAACCTGTTCATTCATTTAACTCCTTGACCATAAGGAAACAGTGATGAGTAAATCTCCATCAGAGAACTCAGAGTCTGGCTAGGGATATGGATGAGTAAATCAACAATTATGATGAGTGCAGTAAGTGATAGAGAGGCATGTTTAGAGCACTCTGAGGGAATAGAGTTTGGGCCCTTATAGGGATCAGGCTAATGGTGAGGGCAGTCTGAGATGACTCCCCAGAGAGAGTGCATTTGAGCTGAGCAGTTGTTAACTATGTAAATGTTAGAGCAAGGAGAAGAGTAGAACCCACAGGAAACAGGCTATTGAAGATGTGGGGAGATGAAAATGTGCTATTTCTTTTCTTGCCTGTTTCATTTTTGCCTCATACCTCTCTATGAATGCCAAGAGAAAGTAATGAGACAATAATTCAGAGGAAGAGGTGAAATAAAACATAAAAAGAACAATTGCAGATCATGTTGCCTTGTGGGAAGGTGGTTACTTGACAACAGATGTCTAGCATTTCTCTTTCTAGTAACTAGTGATATTAACCAAAAAAATGAAAGAACAATGATATTCATGTAGAAAACTAGGGAAGGGTACCATCCAAATGCTAGAATTTCTGTTAATAACAGGGCACAAGGGACCTATTTAAGAAGATTAATCAGAATTGACTGCAAATCATTTGCCTTAGAAATTAGAGCCTTTAAAGATATAGAAGAAATTGTTATAAACATACATCAGTTTATATGGTCTAGGGCAGTGGTCAGCAAACTCATTAATCAAAAGAGCCAAATATCAACAGTACAATTGAAATTTCTTTTTGAAAGCCACATTTTTTAAACTTAAACTTCTTCTAACTCCACTTCTTCAAAATAGACTTACCCAGGCTGTGGTGTTTTGTGGAAGAACCAGACTCAAGGGGCCAAAGAGCCACATGTGGCTCAAGAGCCGCAGTTTGCCCACCATGGGTCTAGGCACATGTGTCAAACACAAGGCCCGCGGGCCAAATCTGTCCCGCCAGGCCTTGCAATGTGGCCCGCACCTCGCTGTCATCACTGCACTCCGCTGCGTTTCCATCACAATGACAGTTTATGACTGTTCAGTAAACCATTCGGCCCGCGATTTAGGCTGGATTTTAGATTTTGGCCCCTTCTCTGATTGAGTTCGACACCCCTAGTAGGGCTTGAGTTGGAAATGGATCATTAGGTCATAGGAAAGCCCTCCTCCTGAAGGGCCTTAGGCAGCTGCTGCTCATGAGACTTTCATAGTATAGGTGCCTTGAGGGAGTCCAACAGGATTCCAGAGTAGCTATCCTGAGAGTCTGAGCCATGGATGACTTTATCAAGTCACTGGTTGCTGGCAATGAGGACATTGTAAAACTTTTGTCAGGCCTAGGCTGTTAACTGTTCAGAGTATTAAATGGGCATGGGAGGCAGAGGTGGAGAATGGACTCCTGAAGGTGGCACATTTATGTCAGATTTCTGTGGCTTATGCCACACCAGGAATGGGATCTAGCCATACAAGATGTGGCATCTGATATATATAAGTTTTGAGAGATACAGATGTAAAACTCTCCAGAAAAGAGATTTACTTGTTAGGATTGCCCACTCTTCCAGATCCTTCTTCACTCTCTTTGGGCTATTAGGTCATAGAGCTAGAGATCAGTCTTCCTTAGGGAAATCCAAGGGGATCCAAGCACCTTATGTCTATGGAGATATACCATTTCCTTGTTCAAAAGGATGAATAAACAGAAGATATCTCCTTCACCAAAGGTGGAAAAAATACTTTAAGAAATAGCCTTTTAAAAACAAATCACACATGAAATTAAAACAGATTTTTATTATATAAAAGAACAAATATTCAAAATGTTAAATTTTCAGGTACAGAAATCCATTGTTGATATATTTATGTGTGTGGTTTTTATTCTATTTTATTTTTATTTTCTCTGCTACTCAACACCCAGAGTTTCTCCCCTCTCACTCTCAACAGTCTTGCTAAGAAGTCAAGACCTTGCCTTACTTAAAGAAACCCTGGTCTGGCCAGCGTAGGGTTGCCAGCTCTATCCCCAGTAGTGGATGTGCAGCATCAATGATTCTCTCTCATCATTGATGTTTCCCTCTCCCTGCCCCCCACGCTCTTCCTCCCCCTCTCTCTCCCCCTCTCTCCCTCTTTCTCCCCCTCTCCCTCTACCTACCCCTCTCCCTCTCCCTCTTCCTCCCCCTATCCTTCTCCCCTTCCATCTCTCTCCCCCTCCATCTCTTTTTCCCTCTCCCCCTCCCTCTCCCCTTCCCTCTCTCTTCCTCTCTGAAATCAATAAAAATATTTTTTAAAAGAAAAAACCCAAGTTTCCAGATTCTTCCCAAATGCCTTCAAACACAGGACTAGCCAATTAGATGCTCTGACTGAGTCTCTGCATCTTGGTTTGGGAAGAAACCAAAGGCACCTCAGAATTCATTCCTGTCAAGGTGTTCGGCAGCAGCAGAGTCCAGGACTGAATTGCTGGTGCCAAGATATGTCCAGAGCCCAGCTGCTCCTGGAGCATGAATTTCCTTGGTTTTTATCCATTTTTAAGTTTGAGTCTCTAGTCTTCCTATTGATTCTGTGGACTCCATGATATTCTTCTAATAATTACTTTTCAGCCTAAAGTAGGCAGAGCTGGTATCAATTTGCCATCTAATATAGCAGATCAAGATTTTTTTTTTTTTTTTTTTTTTTTTTTTTTTTTTTTTTTTTAGAGCTTTGCTGTCTCTTATGGTCATTTAGAGTTTTTATAGATATAAGAATGTGAAAATTTATTGTCATTACCCATGAAGGTTCAGTGCTGGGATCTCTCCCCAAGGTAATGAATGAATGTCCTAACATTGGTGTTCAGTATCCCTGCATTGTTCGTGTCTATCCAAAAACAGATCTACCAGATCAAACTGTCAAATTCAAAGGCTAACAAGGGCCAAATAAACAAGGCTTAAGTTTATGTGGACTGCAAAAAAAACACAAAAGCTTCAATTTTCATAGAAACATAGGTTAATTTCGAAAGAGACATGCTGAATACAAAAGGCTGAAATAAGTGAGTAATCGTTAACATAAAATAATAGAACTTTTTAAATAAAAATCAATATTTTTTTCTTGAACGCTAACATTTTCTTGAACATCAGACACTGAATAACTGCACAAATTAATAAGCATAATGCAGATAAACCTATTTTTCTTGTTCTTCAAAAGTGAAATATTTTTTGTTTCACATACCAAACAAGTCAGTACAAGACTAATGACGTGGCAACCAGCTGCTAAAATATTCGCTGCTAGTGTTGGTGGAGAGAAATGGTGCGCCTGTGTGTCAGGTGCATGAGGGAAATGAATGCAACACGATTATAGTAGTCATTAGCAATTGTTGTGGTTTGTTAATAATTATGTTTAACAGGATATTGTAAAAATTAAGTTATAAAATTTTTATTAAAACATGACTTACATACCATTATATTGGCTGGGCCACAAAATATGTGTTGTGGGCCACGTGTAGCCTGTGGGCTGCGAGTTTGACATGCTTATCCTAGATGGTATCTGTCTCTCAACATGCTCCTTGGTGTCAACCACTTCTGCATTCTTAGTTGATGCTGTATTCCTGTTATGTGATTAAAAACCCTAGTTCCAGGAGTTTTCATCATCATGACTTAAATACTAGGCCCTTGGCACACCTCACAGTCCAACCAGATTAAAAGTGTGACCTCATTAATTGTGTGGAATAAGCAAGTCTAAATTCTCTTCTTGAATACAAGCTAACTGTATTTCTCCCAAATGCATGTCATAAAAGCTTGAGCAAGACGTGCTCATGGCTCAAAGAGAGACATGCCTGATTTATGATTTCTTGATAGCACTTAACATTTTATTTGGATTTAGAGATAACTCTAGATACATCAGTCAAGCAAGCTGTTTTCAAATCTTTCTTCTCAGCTGTTCCTGGTGCCAGATTGTCTAACAAATAGAAGCTTAGACACATGTAATTTGTGATTGGTGGAGCCCATTCTCAGTCATGCAACAGGCCAGCTGGTAGCACAATCCACAGTTTAGTCCATGGCCTTACTCACAGGCAATAGGTTACCTCTTCTCACACACATGAACATGTTGGAATATCACACTTATAAAATAATGAGAGTGTACAGTAGAAAATTAATTTAAATATTTGCTTACAAATTTGATAGCTGAAAATTGTGTCTTATATTATACATATATTCACATAATCAGATTGCTCAGAGTAAAACTTTTCTTACCCAATTAAAAGAAAATATATTTGTAATTGAAAAATAGAACTTTGGCAAAAGAAGCAAGAGAATGTATAATTGACAATCCATAGACATGACATATATTAATATGTCTATAAACATACACATGTATACATACATAACATGTATGTGTATGTATGTATATATATGTGTGTATATATATATAATAGAACATTTTCTTTTATCTTTTTCATTTTCTTTTTATATGATAAAATGATTGTAATTTTGTAAAAAAGTATTTGAAAAATTTGTGCCAGAGATTTTTAATTATTTGGAAAAAGATATCTTTAGTTCACATCATGCATATAACCTAATTTTAAATGGATTTAAGTAACATATGAAAAGCTGGATAAAACATGTAATAGCGGGATAAAAATATAGATAACTCAGAATGACCTTAGCATGGGAAAAGATTTTCTAAGAATAAAAACAATGTAAGAAATAAAGTAAAGCATAATACTTTGACTTTATAAAAATCTTGAAGTATCTCACTAAAAAATCAAACACCAAATTATTGGAATTCAAAAGACTATCCTATTCAACTTCTGAACCAATTGAAACATGAAGGAAATGAGTCCATAGAAGGAAAACAAAACATCATATTCATTATTATTAAGTGAATGTTGGAGATAGTTGTTGGACAATGATAGACGGTGAATTTCCTAACATAGAGCTTTGAATTACACAGATATGTCCATGTACCCACATGGAGCCTGCCCCTATTAAATTTACAGTATGAAAGAGCTGAACAGAATTTGTCTCTCTTGTCTTAGTGAGAAGTTTCTCCCATACTAAAAGATACTTAAAGTGAGTGCTGGGCTATGTCCTAATTCTCCTCCCCAAAATCAACAGTTGGATCATGATGCTGCTGCTTCGTCAGAAAGAAGTGATAATGATGTTTATAAAATGCCCAGCAATCTTATGCAAATGAATTTTACACATAAACATTAAGGATAATGTAGGACCATTCTTTGCATAACAAAAATAAGACTAGGCCTTTGTTACAGAGATTGCAATTGGTTACTAACAATAGTGCAAAAATAGCTTATATAAACTAATAAAAAATTCCAACAAAAAATGCAACAAAGGACACAAAAAATTAAAGCATTTCAAATACCCAATAAAATTACATAAAAACTTGCAAAATCAACCTTAATGCCTACCTTCTTGCTGCTCCTTACTGCTCAACTCACTGCTCCTTAATGCTGCCATAGAAGCGGGAGAGGCTCCTTGCAACTGCTGGTGCGCTTGCCAGCCATGAGCCCAGCGTACGGCTGAGCAGCACTTCCCCTGTGTGAGCACACTGACCACCAGGGGGCAGCTCCTGCATTGAGCATCTGCCCCCTGTTGGTCAGTGTGTATCATAGTGACTGATTGTTCTGCTGTTCAGTCGATTTCCATATTAGGCTTTTATTATATAGGATTGCATTAACATAGAACCTGACTTTGTCTCCTTAATCAGCTACCTTTATTCCAGGGAGAATGCCACAATCTTAATTTGTGTAGATGATACAGGGCCTATATAGAATAAAATATGATGTCATCATTTGCCTTTAAAATTGGAAGATTATATTTTTCTAAGGATAATTATTGCTACGGATGACAAAGATAGACACTCATACACAAATGGTGGTTGTGTAAATTAAGTAGAAATTTTTATCAAAGGCTTCAAAAAGACAATATCTTTAGACCCACTAATCCCACATTCAGGACTCTATCCAAGGGAGAGCTATAAAATATATTTACATCTATGTCTTATATATAATATCCCCCAAAATAGAAATGATCTAAAAGCCTCCAAAAGAAAATATTTTGAAATTCTAGGATATTATAGAATAAAATGTTATGTAGATTTAAAAATATAACACTTTTAGAAGTTAAGACTATATTGAGTTTTTTAAATATAAGAATAACACATTAAGTGGCCAGTCAGTCACCAGTGACTGACACTATACTTTTTGTCCAGAAGACAAACCAGGCTGAGTGCTTAACATGTTAAAACTTGCCTATATAACATGGATTGCATCATGCATATATGTAATAGGAGGAAATACATGGAAATAAGATTTTTTCCTCTGTAGGTAGAATTACAAATAATTTTTTTCTTTATAGCTTTTTTACTTCTAAAATTATCTGCCACGATTCTGTATTCAAATATATGCATACCTAATTTTTTAACATACTTAATGTTTATGTTTGGTTTTATAGCTATGTTTACAAGATTCTTTTAATAACTGTATACATTACTCATGTGCTCATCAGTTCTTATGTAACTGAAACCAAGGTTCAGTGCCTGCCACAAGGAAAGCCAAACCTGTGAGACAGGTGCTTGTGAAAAGGAAAGGTTTATTTCAGTTTCAGCAACCTGAGAAGATGGGGGACTTTTTTTTAAATTGATTTCAGAGAGAAAGGAGAGGGAGAGAGAGATAGAAACATCAGTGATGGGAGATTGGCTGCCTCCTGCACATCCCATACAGGGGATTGTGCCAGCAACCTAGGCATGTGCCCTGACTGGGAATCAAACCATGACCTCCTGGTTCATAGATCAGTGATCAACCAATGAGCCAATGCCACTTGAGCAGGGTAAAGGGGCTTTTGTGGCAAAACCAATCTCCACATCTCATTGCAGGCAGAGATTTTTATAAGGAGAGAAAGGAAAGAAGAATAAGGAGTGGATTGCAAAGTTCTCTATGTGCAGACCAACACAATCCATTCTGATAGGGACCTTGAAACAAGTGATGGTTTGACATGTGTCATCCTGGTTTTCATCATCCTGATTTTATAGTTGAAGTTCAGCAATTCTCCTAGAGCTTGGATGACTGAAGGTCAGGGTCTGTATCTTTTGAAGTTAGTTCCTATAATTCTTATTAAAACATATCTACAAGCTTCATAATAGTCAGAGTCAGCATTTTCAGAAACAATGTCAAAAGAATGGTGGGTTGGGTTACAATTCCCCTGTTACACTATGTCTCAAAATCACTTTAACTTGTGAATGTTGATTCATTTCTCTACTGAGTAAAATATTTTTCTTCTTTCTCAAGAAAGGTTCATAATAAGTATGTTTTCTGAGGCCTTGTATAATCAAGGATTACCTACTGAAGGCTCAGTGTGTAAAAGACAATGGATTGAGTATAGATTATCCTTTATTGATGTCTGATGTTCAGTATTAAATGGAAGTTTCAGAAAAATCTAATTTCTGTGCCATTGAAAGTTATCCATTTTATTTTGTTTTGCTTTGCCTAGTTACACTAACCTAATTATCATTAAAATTCAAAAACCTCAGGGTCCATTTGTAACTGATTTTACTCATAAAGCATCGCAGACCAGGTATGAACTATGGTTATGCAAACCAAATTCTTTGATTTTGTAATCTCACCAAGTGGGTTACATTGCCTTTGCCTGCTCAGTTCAGCTTCCCCTTCGTGGTAGAAGAATTCTTTGTTTTTCCAGCCCATATTAGCAGACAGGTAAAAGTAGGGTTATTTTTCAAGAAATAAGCAAACACTTTTGCTTTCAACTCTACCCTGTCATGTGGCATCTATTATGTTCATTGAATGTCCCCATGGTGTGTATGTGTGTATGTGTGGAGTGGGTTTACATTGAATTCACAGGTTAGTCTAGTTGATTACCCCTACATTTGCTATTATCTTTTGTACTTGCACCAGCCCCTTTAATAAGACACCTTGCCAAACCTCAGTTGTAAGAGCCTCTCATCACTCACTGCTTCTATTGCTAGCTATGATAATGTCAGCGGGCCTGCCAAACGAACTGTCTCTAATGCTCCCTAAGCTGTCAAAACAATCTCCACTGTGGTTGCCTAGGTGCTGCACTGGGCACCACAACTACAGAGCACCAAGCAATACTGTGTCACTTACAATCACCGCACAGAGTTTTAAATAAAGCCAACACTTTCCGTTCTTATTTGCAGGCCTCACTTTCTCTGGCTTGGTAGTGGAACTAAAACCACCAGCTCAGCCTTACCTAGCTGGTTTGGCTCAGTGGATGGAGTGTTAGCCTGCAGAATGAAGGGTCTTCCTGGGTTAGATTCCAGTCAAGGGCACATGTCTGGGTTGTGAGCTTAATTCCCAGTGGGGAGTGTGCAAGAGGCAGCCAATCAATGATTCTCTCTCATCATTGATGTTTCTATCTCTCCTCCCTTCCTCTCTGAAATTTTTATTGAAATCAATAAAAATATATGTTTATAAATAAATAAGTAAACAAACAAACAAACTCAGATGTTTTTGTTGTGTGAGATTGAATCCTGGGTGTTTTACCTTGAGCAAGTAACTTAATCTCTCTGTTTCCTCATTTCTAAAATGTTGTAATAACAATGATAATAATAATAATAGTAATAACAACACCTATTTCATTTAAGTTTTTATGGGTAAACAGACATCTTTGCTCAAAATAATTTAAATTATTTCTGAAAACAGTCATTAAGTAATGAACATTATACATTACTTTCATAATATAAATAATTAATAAAGAAGCTTACATGTAACTTTGGTTAGAGGAAAGGGTGAATGAGGCTTTGTATAATCAAGGATTACCTACTGAAGGCTCAATGTGTAAAAGACAAAAAGGCTCAATGTGTAAAAATATTTCTCATTTAAATTAAATCCATTAATTTAAATGAGAAATATTATTCCAACTAGGAAGCTCCTTAAACATTAAGCACATAAAAGATAACATTTTATAGCAATTATATTATGTCACTAAACCCTATTAATCCACAATATGTGATGACATGGACTTGTACTCGGTTACAATTTGAAGGAAGCCATTGAAGAAACATAGGAAACACTGTGAGTAAAATGTTTAAAGCTACTGAAAAATCAAGCATTTCAATCATTTAAGAGCACCTAATAATTGATATAATAATGTACTAATTAATACATTAATTAGGAAATATACTAAGTATAATTTGAGTTTTATTTATTTATTTATTTATTTTTTTTTTTGCGGAGTCTAATTACAAATTTTATTACAGATTCGAATCTGGGCTGCCGCCACCAGGATGGAGCAGGCGGCAAACAGCCTATAATTTGAGTTTTAAAAAGAAACAAATGAAATAGGGTAAAGAACTTTTTCAGAACAAAATGCGAAATCCACAATGAATATATGAGCCATAAGCTTTTATGCATAAAACCTATACAAATAAAAGAGAAATATGCAAATTGACTGTACCTCCATGATGCCTACCAGCCAATCAGGAGTGAGTATGCAAATTCACCCAACAAAGATTGCAGGTTAATTTATATACACAGGCATGGCTCTGGACTGAGTGAAGACTGAAGACGACTGAAGACTGAAGAGGCTTGACTTCTCTGCTGCGGCTGGAGCGAAGCCCTGGGTCCTGGGTGCCAGAGGAAAACAGGTGCTGGCAGCCAGGGGAAGGAAGGCCTATTGCACGAATCTTCATGCAACGGGCCTCTAGTAATATAATAATGAAATATATAAACAGCAAACAAGTATAAATGAAAAGAAACAATTATAAGAAATTCAGCATCTCTTCAAGAAAAAATCAAGTGGTCAAAAATAAGTAACATTATATAGAACATTTGAGAAATATAATAGGATTGTAAAATTCTATGTCATAGTTCTGGCCAGCATGGTTCAGTGGTTGGGTGTAGACCTATGAGTCAGGGAGGTCATGGTTCCATCCCAGTTTGTGGGCTTGATCCCCAGTGTGGAGTATGCACAAGGTAGCCAATCAATGATTCTCATCATTAATATTTTTATCTCTTCCTCTCACTCATCCCTGAAATTAATAAAATTTTATATTAAAAAAACTCTATATCATACAAATATAGACTACCCCTTTTCTTAGCCTTTTTGAGACATTCATGAAAATCATAAGTACTCAAAGGAAAAGTTCAAAAACTTTAAAAAGAAGAAATAAAATATATTCTTTCTAAAGTAATGTAATGTTCTCTAAATAGTTATTGGGTTAATGGTATTGGGATATAAAATATAACTTAAATGGTGATGACAACCTTAATTTATAAAGAGTGCTTATAAAATAAGTAGAAAAATAAAAAATTACTTTGTCTTAAAAACAAAGTAAAAGAAACTTACAAAAATCAAGCTTATAATCTATAAGAATGTTTGAAAGTATTTAATCATATTTTAAAATATTTTATACCTATTTTGAAGCAAATGATTTTTTGATACAATATCCAATGTATATAATTAAAATGAAAAAGGAGAATAGCAAATAGTATCCTTTCTTGGGAACAATTTTAAAATAAAACTTAAAAAAATATAGATATATTTTAAAACAAAAGTTCTACTTCTAGGAATTTATCCTGTGTAGACAATTAAGTATATGACCCCACAACTAAGGTATTAGTCATAAGGATCTTTGTGACAGTATTATTTATGAGAATAAGAAATTGGAAATAACCTAAATTTCAGGCAATGTTACTAGTTAACTAAGTTACGGTATACTTTTAGAGTCTTAAAAAATAATGTTGCTGAGAAAGAACACATTAATTACACATTTTGTTTGTTATGTTTTTTATTTTAAAAGCTGTGTTGCTAAGTTCTTATAAAATACTAGAGATTCGTGCACTTGGGGGGATCCCTTAGCCTGGCCTGTATCCTCTGCAGTCCGGGGCCCTCGGGGGTTGTCTCCTCACCCCTCCTTGTCCCCGGGGATCGGGCCTAAGCTGTCAGTCAGACATCGCTCTCATAGTCCAGGGCTCTTGCAGTCTGGGGCTCTCAATTCAGGGACCCCTCACTCCTTACCGCCTGCCAGCCTGTAGCAGAGGTGGGGGAGGCTCCTGCCACCGCCACTAAGCTCACCAGCCACGAGCCAGCTCAAGGCTTCTGGCTGAGGGTGCTCCCCCTGAGGGAGTGCACTGACCATCAGGGGGCAGCTCCTGCGTTAAGCATATGCCCTTGTCAGTGAGTGTCATAGCGACCGGTCTTTCCACTGTTCAGTTGATTTGCATAAAGGCCTTTTAGTATATAAGATATCTCATTTTTGTTAAATGTGAATATAAAATTTGGCTATGAACGGAATGTTAATAGTAATTTTATCTGCAATTATGGGTCATTTTAAATTTATTCCATCTGCTTAGTTTTATTTTCTCTTTTTTTGCAATACACATGTGCAATGAAAAAACAGTGACTGTTAATAGTTTTTAAAAGTTATGTCTCCATTTCCTTCTTTTTTAATACATCTAGGAACTGGTTCTTCAAGTTAGCAGTGCCATCTGCTGATTGTTTGGGAGTGTTTCTTCAGAACCAAAACAAAACAAAACAAAACAAAACACCCAACACCAAAAACAATTCATATATTAGGGATGTCATAATTACCAAAACTAAACATTATAAAATAGTTTAAAAAAAGAGAAATAGATAAGAAATCATGTGAAATTTATTTAATTTAACTCTTATGTATAGTGCCATTAAAATTGTTATCCAAATCTGAATATGAATTTAACCTTTCTTTTACTGTTCCATTTTATAGTTTTATCATCTTCAATTGATAAGCATCCTTTTTTATAGAAACAATAAAAAAAAGAATATGAATTCTAGCCAAATGTATTCAGCAAATGGTAATGAGTAATAGTTCCAAGGTTCAAGGTAAAGGCATAAATGGAAAAATAAACCAGGGCAATAGTGAGGATGAAAATAGGCATGAAAGAAAGAAGAAAAAACTGTTTAGGATATGGTCGTGAAAAACAAGGCTCTGATGGCCCTCTCTCACCTGGAGAGGTGAATATCTGACACAGAGATAGGTTTAACAGCTTAGAGGAAACAATAATAAACATGATTTTATAATACAGCCTATATTTTCCCATTTTGTTCAAAGGGATATAAAGATTTGCCAAATGTCTGATATATCTACAATAATCCAAGTCTATCTACCCTGTCTACAAAAATAGTCTAGATAAACCTGATAGTATTTCTTCACAATGAATGTGTGTTCAACTAGTAGTTTATCTTAACAGTTGCAAACTACTTTTTAAATAACCATTCCACAATCCTATTTAGGCTCAAAATCAAATTTTCTGTGATTATCTTACATAATCCATCTTGCACTTTGTGAAAATTTTAATATTATTTACCTACTTGCAGTATCTTTTTTTTTCTTTCTTACTTGCAGTATCTTTACAACTGTCTCATGTCTTCTTAATATCTCAAAAACCATTAGTGATTAGTAGTCGGACTGGTATCTCAACTGAAATTTCTCTTTGAGCACAGGCCTGATCTACCAAGGTAGTTAAGTCCAAGAAAAATACCAAGACTGAACCTTCAGATTCCCCTAAAGCAGTGGTCGGCAAACCGCAGCTTCTGAGCCGTACATGGCTCGCGAGCCTCAGTTTGCTGACCACTGACCTAAAGTAAGGATCTGTGATTGGAGGAGGCACTTGATATTTCTCATTTGAGGAGTTTCAGAGTTAAGCATGTGAGCCACTGGAGGGCAGCAGAGACGGGATTTTAAACCACAAATATTATTTAACATTTATTGACTAATTAGCGAATTTGTTCATTTAACACATAATGGGAACCTACTGTGTGCTAGACATTCATCCTTTCCTCTGACCAAAGTTATATGTAAGCTTCTTTATTAATTATTTATATTATGAAAGAAAACTTGGCCTATATTTCAACTTGAATACTTACTATATACCATACAGATTGAAATCAACATATTTTTTGCATAGTACAATTGAGAAGTCATAAAATTATAGCAATAAATTTATAGATCACTCATATCTATTGATCTCTTAAACAATGTAATTATCTCTTCTGGGTGCAAGAAGTGTTTATTGGTTTTCTTTTTGACCTGCTCATTGTCAAAATTTAGGAAAATAGAGGTAAGCAAAAAGTGAAAATAAAATAAAACCAGAGATAACTACAATATTATTAGCTTTTTGATGCAATTCGTTACAGTCAAATATGCCTGGATGTGTGTATATTTAGTTTACAAGTTTGATCTAGGAATCAACAGACATAGTTAAAAATTGTGCCACAATACTAGAATGTCATATCCAATTCAATGAATATTTAAAGACACCAATGAAATAAAACTTGTTTCGTAATTCAGTATTTTTTTGTTATACTCTCCTAACCAAAATAAATTATCCACCAAGTTCTTATCTTTTTACCAAGAGCATACTTATTTCTCTAGACCAGTGTTTCCCAAACTTTTGACATATGTACACCCCTTCTATAATTTTCGTAACGCTGAGTACCTCTCATACTCATGAGAATGTAGAATTAGGCGCAGCTAAGCACGGTGCAGTGCATATCCCCACCAAAGTCCGGTGCAACGTGTACCCCCACCAAATCTTCCCGTACCCTGGGGGTACGCGTATCACTCTTTGAGAAACACTGCAGATTATTAGTTAACTTTAAAAAAAATTTACCCTACTTTAAAAAAAAAAAGATTTTAGTTGATTTTAGAGATGCCTTCTATTTGATTCATTATAATACATCAAAGCAAAGTGAGCTTTGCTTAATCTTCTCCAAAGGACAGATTGGGACATTACTGATTTCAGCATAAAACATTGTAATAATGAATTGGAATTAAAATGTGCGAAAAAAGAGAATATGCTTGTGTGTGTGCATTTACCATCAAATATTTCAATCCATGTCATCAAATAGCAAGTCTAAGGATAATTTCCTTTTCCTCACACACTTGCTGCTATAAAATGACCTCTCCATACTTAACCTGGCAGGAAAGATACCGTGATCATAAAATGACTTCTCCGAATTAAATGGGAGGAATGCATGGTTCAACAAATTATCACCAAAATGTGCCCGGACACAGTCCACATAATGATATTTCCAGAGCACCCAAGGCATATTTCCTGTCCTCGGGATGTATACAGTCTAGGAGGAGAGGCAGAAAAGTAAGTCACTTTCTATAATAGGCACTACATAGAAAGATCAAGTGTTATTTGGTTCCTTAAAAGCTCACCTGGAAGGCGGGGGGGTCGGAGGGGGTTGGGGGAGCAGTTTAGGGGTAGAACATTGTGAAAGAGGCTCACACTTGACCAGGCCTTAGAGAAGTCTTAGCTGAGTTGATGCTTAGGCCAGAAACTAAAGGGCAAGTTGAATGAATCAGACAAGGAGAGAGGAAAAGGATTTGGGCAGTGGAAACAGCATGCAAAGGCCTGCCTTCTTTGGTGAACACTTAGTAGTATGACTAGAGAGTGAGGTGTACCATAAAACCAGAGAAGTCAGCAAGAGTGAAATACAAAGGTCTTTGTAAGCTATGTTAGTTTGAACTTTAACATAATATAATTGTAACTTTACAGAGTTAATTTTGGTTAGTATAAGGGAAATAAAATAGAATAGAAAATACTGGCAGGAGGGAGTGCAGTTACATCTGTAAGATGATGGCAAGATTTTAATTAAGAAAATTATTGATTCATTACAGAATCTAATATGGAATTCATATGCTTGATGTATTTTGAATAATGACTGACAGGATGAATATATAGGTAAACAATTTAACATCTATATTTGGACTTCCTTAAGGAGACTATTGGCCTATGGTTCACAATTTCAGCATCGTTATCTTTTTTGTTGTTAATCCTCACCCAAGGATATTGTTCCATTGATTTTTAGAGAGGGTAGAAGAAAGGGAGGGAGGAAGGGACAGAGAGAGAAAAACACATATGTGAGATACATGGGTTGGTTGCCTCATATATGTGCCCTGACCTGGGTTAGGGATCCCACCTGCAACCCAGGTACATGCCCTTCACCAGAACCAAACCCTCGACCCTTCAGTGCACAGGCCAATGCTCTAACCATTGAGAATACTGGCCAGAGCAGCATCACTATCTAAATACCACTTATTTATATTTTCTAATCAATAGCAAACTGGAAGTATATAAATTGAAAAAGTGAGCCACTTAATCCTCAATTACTGCTGTCAAAACTTGGAAGAAGTTTGATATTATCTCTGAGTGTATGCTTTAATCTTATAGAGGAAGAATCTATTTACATTATTGGATTTCTTTTACTGGTATTGCTAGTCTATCAACTATCCTTGGAGAAATTATTTTGGCAGCCTAATCATTTGTTTCATGATTATCCATAAAATGGATGAGACAACATGAAAATTCATCATTTCATAATTCAAATTATAAACTAGATCTGTCTATTTCAAAGGAAAACTATTGCACAAATTATTTCAGATTATGCACATAGGACATACAATATTGTTTCCTTAGGCCCAATATAGCCATAGGGTCAGAGGGGAAATGCCTGGTGATAATAAAAAATTTATGTCGTTCTGTGTTTCTTCAGTATTTGCCTGTTACTTGTTAAAAAACAAGCTAGGAGGGATGAAAATTCCTTTTCCAATTTATTTTCTTTAAGAAACTTTCATGGATGTATTTCAAAAGTATAGTCTGGATGTGAAATGTTTTAAGCATGCCAAAGCATTATAGGAACAGATGGTACTAAAGAATTTTTTCAAAATATGAAAGAAAATCACATCAAAACAGTAAGTCAAGGAAACATTTCAGTCATCTACAGATCTTAATATTTTAGTTTGATTATTTGTCGCTGGTGATGTTCACTTGGAAATGCTTAAATATAAGCCTTCAAAATTTTTCCTTTTGAATTGCAAGTGAGTTGTAACCTACTGCCTGAAAAATAGGAAGGAAAACAAATCTAGTAAATAGCATTTCTTAAATAATTTTTGAAATGAAAGAAAAAGTTTTCATATGTAATTATCAATAGCACATTATATCTCCAAAACCCAGTGGCCTGAGCATAAATATGAATGTTTTCTAAGCCAAACTTGTTGGTAATTTCTCAAAAATAATGGGATTTTTTATATGTATTTGTGTAATGATAATGTAATTACAGTTGAAAACATCCTTCAAATTGGTGCTTTGGTACTATATTCTTCTCACTGTTTTTACAAAATCATATTTTATTTAATTAACTAGAGGCCTGGTGCACAAAATTCATGCACTTGTGTGTGTAGGGGGGGTGGGGGGGAGAATCCCTCAGCCCAAATTGCAAGAGAGCACAAGCCAGGCTGAGGGACAGCATTGGTACATAATCAGGACCGGGGAGGGACGCAAGAGGTTGGCCAGCCAGGGAGGGACCACAGGAGGGGTCCAAGGTGTGTCAGGCTTGTTTCACTCAGTCCTGATCAGCTAGGCCCAAGCATCAAGCTAACATACTGGTTGGAGCATCTGCCCCCTGGTGGTCAGTGCACATCATAGCAAGCAGTTGAGCAGCCTTAGCATATCTATTAGCATATTCCACTTTGGTTGAGTTGCCAACCATACAACCAGACACTTAGCATATTAGGCTTTTATTATATAGGATTCCTTTCTCTTAATATAGTGCTCTAATCTTTTGCTGTATGAAGTGTGATCCATGGATCAGCAGTGTTAGTATTACCTGAGAGCTTATTAGAAATGCAGAATCTTAGGTCCAAATCCATATGTACTAAGGCATCCCTGCCTTTGAACAGTCACATGCACATGAAGGTACCCTGCAGCGAAGTATGGCTTCCAGGGCAACCGTTTCATCTGGAGATGTGTTTAAAATGGAACTCATCAGGCCCTATCCAACCCTACTTATTCGGAAACTCTAGCCACCTATGTTTTATCAAACTCATATTTCTGATCATGCTAAAGTTTGCTGCATGAAAGAGTCACTTTGTTACACAATAGTCACCTGGGGGAAAACTTTTGAGCTCAGGTTGCATCTCATGCATGTTAAATCAGAGTCTTTGTGGGTGAGTCGTAGGTATTAATGTTTTATAAATTTCCTGGATGATGCCAGTGTGCATTCAAATCAGTGTTCTTCAGACTAAAGACTATGCAAATTCACTTTATTGATTACAGGTATACCCCATTTTATTGTGCCTCACATTACTGTGTTTTTAACAAATTGAAGTCAAGACCTCCAGCACAAAGATAATGTCTTGCTTTATTGTGCTGCTCACATTATTGCGATGGTCCTGAACCCAAGGCGCAATATCTCTGAGGTATGTCTGTACTCAAATGGCTAAAGTTCTCAGAATTACTGTAAATTAATGGGTGCTCTTATGTTTATCAGAAAATACTCATTGACTGGCATCTTGATTTATCTGTTATAAGTGAGTTTTTCATTCTTCATCGCATACTCTGTCTTTAGCTTCAAGTAATCTGTAAGTCCTCTAGTGACATTTATGGCACAACTGTGGAAAACATTTACAGTGAAAATCAAATCCTAAAGTTAAAATTTCTAGGGACTTAGAAAGGGAAACAAGAAAACAAAAAGGAAAATACCTCTTTAGAATCTGAAACTAAAACAAAATATTATTGAAGGTAAACTGTAATTGAAAAATATAATTTAAAAAACCAATAAAGGGGTAATAAAGTATCCTCAGATGAAGAAAAATTAAAAAAAGAAAATACTTGTCTAGAGAAAGAGTAAAGCATAAAGAAAGTGGTAATTATGTGAAAGAGGCCAGGGTGTGCAGTGCCTGCTAGCTGCTGAAAGGTAGGAAAGAGGGGAGTAGGAGTTACATGTTGTTACAGAAGCAAGGTTAGCACACACCATAGATTATGGTTCTGTAAGAAAAATAAGAGCGAGAGGGAAGGGCTCAGCTTAGACAAAGGTTGGTGCCAGCATTGCTGTTTCTGTAAAGCTGGGGTCACTTCAATGAGAAACTAGTAGCTAACATGTAACCATGAGGAGAGGTCCAGTTTGGGAGAGACCATAAACATCATATCCTCCAGGCCTTGGTGAGAGGGAAGGTCTTGGATGGGAGTCGGAATTCCCAGGGAATGTGGGAGGGAATGATGCCCAGCTTTGGTGGTTTAAAGAAATTCCTATTAATTGTGGGGTGACTGTTGGGAGGTTCAAACATTGTAACTTTTTGGCTTATTTAGCCAATCTATTGCACACGCCACTGCTTTTGTATTGTCTCAAAGTATTACCAGGAATGTTCCTTGCCATACCTATCACAATACTGGCAAATGCTTCCTGGCAGTATATATTTGTCCCTCACAGGCAGTATTAGTTTGCAGATACCACTCCAAAAATATAAGAAATTGGTGGGGGAAAAACACACAAACAAAAAAACACACGACTAATCACTTTCAGACAGAGATGAGAACTATGATTTTGGCGTGTGCATTTTCCTTCTTATAAACACAAACTAGCTGGAAAACTGACAAGAGGTGGGGCGCTAGATGTTAATTCATAAACCAGAATCTATGGACAAAAGCTGTACAAAACACATGGAGCTCTTTCTGGAATTAGAAGGGAGAGCTATAGCAGATATCTTTTTAGTGGCCTGACCTTGCCATTATTATTTGGTCAAGGATCTTAGTGCCTCAAGCATCAAACTAACTGTCAAATTACAACAGGAAGATTAGGGAGAGATGGGGCAGATAAGAGATCAACCAAAGGACTTGTATGCATGCATATAAGCATAACCAATGGATGCAAAACACTGGGGGCAGGGAGGGGGGGGGAAGGCGGGGGTGAGGGCATGTATGGGAGTGGGGGGGGCAATGATAAGATATGTACACATGTAATGTCTTAAAAAATGTTTTTAAAAAAGGATCTTAGTGCCTCTTAGGACTCAGTTGGTCCTTTAAAGCAGGAAGTAAAACTTACATAACAAGCCACATGCTACTGAAAACTGGTTGAATTGGGGAGTAGTGTTGCTGGATGAAGAAAGGCCTTTGATGAAGGGCTTGGCCACAGAGGAGCAGCAGGCAAGTGCTTTGACTTTCAGGATGTGCACAAATACAAAGCACACAAATCCTGCTGAGAAAGTGTTGGAGGGCGATGGGAGAGGGGACCCTGGGAAGAGAGGCTAATCAGACACTTTAAAATGTTTCTGCAGAAGCCTAAGCTGTCCAAGGTTCTTGAAGATCATACCAATTCTCCTTTCAATCAAAATGGTCTGGCTTAGTGATTTATAGGAAAAAAGGTAGACTAAAGAATCACCAAAAGTTTAGTTTGGGATGACTTTTGATACTTGATAGTTTTCAAGAAGTTGATCCATCTCATCTAAGTTGTGGAATTTTTCTGATAGAGTTGTTTGTAATATTCCTTTATTCTCTCCCTCTCCCCCTCTTTGTTCTTGTAATGTCTGTGAGGTCTACAGTGATGATATTTTCCCTTTCAGTTCTAATGTCAACAACTTGCAACTTTTTCTCCCCATGGTCTGTCTGTTAGAATCTTAATCAGACAACCATTCTTTGGTTTCATTAATTTTCTTTATTCTTTTTCTGTTTTTTTCTTTATATTTTTCTGTTCATTTATTTAGGGTTTATGTGCCCCTTATAATACATACATTGTATATTTTTTAGATTTATTTTGTTCTTCTTCACTGGTTTATAAATATAAGGTTAAATAATTAGCTTGAGACTTTTTAAATATAAGCATTTAATGCTGTAAATTTCTCAAAAAGTACTGTTTTAGTCACATTGCATAAATTATGATATGTTATATATTCATTTTCATTCAGTTAAAAATATTTTCTAATTCCTCTTGAGATTTTTCATATGTTGTTTAATTTCCAAACATTTTTGAGATTTTTCCAGATGTCTTTCAGTTACTGATTTCCAGTTTAATTCCATTATAGTGAGCACATACTTTATATTATTTTAATTTTTATATATTGATTAAGGCTTATTTTATGCTCAGAATATGATCTATCTTGGTGAATATTCATTTGAAGGAATGTGTATTCTGATATTGTTGAGTGGAGTATTCTATAAATGGCAATTAGTTTTTAAGTCTTCTATACCATTGCTAATTTCTGTCTAGTTCTATGGATTACTGATTACAGATATCTCCAACTATATTTGTTAATTTACTTAGTTCTTTTTTCGGTTCTCTCAGTTTTTGCTTCATGCAATTTGTTCCTTGTTGTTAGAACCTTACACATTTAGGACTGTTATGTCTTCTTGGGGAATTCACCCCTTTTCCAGTGTTTAATAACTAATTTACTGTTCCTTGTTATCTCTGATAATATTTCCTTATTCTAATGTTCACTCTGATATTAAGTAGCAATTGCTTTGTCTGATAATAATATAGCAACTGTTTTTTATTGGTGTTTTATAATATATATTTTGCCTTTTATTTTCATCCATATTTAAAGCGGATTTACATAGTTGAATCCTTTTATTTATTGTTTTGTTCATTTATTTATTTTTAGTTGAGCCTTTTTAAAAACTCTCTTTTTAAATTGGGACAAGTGAAAATGTAGAAACCTTACATCTACATAGGTCCTTTTGCATTTTCTTCTTTATATTATAGTTGTAAATTATATTCATACACTCATATTGACAACCAGACAATGTTACAATTGTTGCATTTAATGTTTGTACTTATTTTCTGTTACTCTTCTCTTATTTCTGGAATTCCATGTTTCCCTCAGGTATAATTTTTCTTCATTTTTTAAAGCTGCCTATAGTAGACCTGCTGGTTTCTAATTATTCTAGCCTTTCATCAGCCAAAAATTTATGTACCTTGCTGTCATTCATGTAGGACATTTTATTGAGTCTAGAATTTGGGTTTGATAAGTACTTTCTTTCAGAAATTGAAAGTTGTTATTTCACTGTATTTGTCCTCCATGGATTTTGATGACAAATTCTTGGTCATTCAAAATATTATTTCCATGTATGTAATATGTAATTTGTTTCTTACTGAAATATATATACATATACTGATATAAATAAATATATACACTGATATGTATATATACACAAATATATACTTATATATATTCAAATATATATTGATATGTATATATATCTGCAAATGCATTATATTTACATATATTTAAATATAGTATATATTTGAATATTTGATTTTCAGTAGTTTGACTATGATTTAGGCATAGCTGTTTTTTGTTACTTTTTAGTTTATCCTATATAGGACTCTCAGGACCTGTTAAATTTGCAAATTTATGTCTTTCACTAAATTTAAGAAGTCTTTATTTGTTATTTTTCAAATATACATATACTAGAATCCCGGTGAATGACATTCGTGCATGGCGGGGAAGAGGGGAGGTTAGGGGTCTGGGGGCAGGAGGTCTTTCTCAGCCCAGCCTGCACCCTCTCCAATCTGGGACATTTCTCTCACAATCTAGGACTGCTAGCTCCCAACTGCTCATCTGCCTGCCTTCCTGATTGCCCTTAACTGCTTCTGCCTGCCAGCTTATCCCCTCCTAACTACTCCCCTGCCAGCCTGATTGATGCCTAACTTCTTTCCTGCCAGTCTGATTGCCCCTAACTGCTCTCCCCTGCAGGCCTGGTCACCCCTAACTGCTCTCCCCTACAGACCTGAGTTCCCCACAACTGCCCTTCCCTGCAGGCCTGGTCCCTCCCAACTGCCCTCCTCTGCCAGCCTGGTCACCCCTAACTGCCCTCCCCTGCAAGCTTGATCGCCCTCAACTGCCCTCCCTTGAAGGCCTGGTCCCTCCCAACTGCCCTCCCCTGCTGGGCTGATTGCCCAGAACTTCCCTCCTTTGAAGGCCTGGTCCCTTTCAACTGCCCTCCCCTGCTGGCCAAATTGTGGCAGCCATCTTGTGTCCACATGGGGGCAGCCATCTTGTGTTGGAATGGTCAATTTGCATATTGCTTTTTTATGAGATATCCTACCTCATAAAAGAGCAATATGCAAATTGACCATACCTCTGCTACATCACAAGCCACGCCCACCAGCCAATCAGGAGTGGGTATGCAAATTAACCCAACCAAGATGGCTGCAGCCATGGAGTGAGCAAGAGGGTTGGGTTTCCCCAGCAATGGAGGAAGCCATGCTCCACTCTGGTGGGCCCTGGACTCCACTCAAGGCTACAAAGTTTCAGTTATAGAAGATAAATAAATCCCAACAAAAATGGCTACAGCCACAAAGTGAACAGAAGGCTTGAGTTTCCCTGGAAATGGAGGAAGCCAAGTTACTGGCCTTCCCTGGCCTCCTCTGATGGTTACAAAGTTTCAATTATAGAAGATAGGTAAATCCCAGATACCAGGGCCACCGCTTGGGTCACCAGGGAGCATGGCCAGCCTGCAAACCACCACAATGCCCTCTCCCAGGCCACCCCATGCCCCAAGGGAACTCCCACTCTGATCCAGGACACCCTTCAAGGCAAACCAGCTGGCCCCCACCCATGCACCAGGCCTCTATCCTATCTAATAATCTAATAAAAGAGTAATTTGCAAATTAACCATCACTTCAACACACAATATGGATGCCCCCATGTGGTCAAAGGTGGCTGCTCCCATGTGGACACAAGATGGCTGCCACAAGATGTCCAGCAGGGGAAGGAAGTTGAGAGGGACCAGACCAGCAGGGGAGGGTAGTTGGGAGGCACCAGGCCTGCAAAGGGGGGAAGTTAGGGGCGATCAAGCCTGCAGAGGAGGGCATTTAGGGGTGACAAGGCTAGCAGAGGAGGGAAGTTGGGAGGGACCAGGCCTGCAGGGAAGGGCAGTTAGGGGCAAACAGGCTGGCAGGGAAGAAGTTAAACATCAATCAGGCTGGCAGGGGTATGGTTAGGGGAAGATAGGCTGGCAGACAGAAGCATTTAGGAGCAATTAGGAAGGCAGGCAAGCAAGCAATTGGGAGCCAGCAGTCCTGGATTGTGAGAGGGATGTCTAACTAACAGGCAGTCAGACAACCCACGAGGGGTCCCAGATTGGAGAGGATGCAGGCTGGGCTAAGGGACACCCCTCCCCCCCATGCACGAATTTCATGCACTGGGCCTCTAGTTGTGTGTGTGTGTGTGTTGTGTGTTTTCACCAATACATTTCTCCTCTTTTCTGGGACTCTAGTAACACAAATATTAGAACTTATATATTGTATCATGAATGACAAAGACTTTGTTCTTTTTTATGTCCAATGTTTCCCTTTGTCCTTCAAATTGGATAATTTTAATAGATTTATTCTCAAGGTCACTGAGTGTTTCCCTTGTCATCCCTTTTTGCCATTGAGCTCCGTCAGTAATTTTTTAAATTTCAGTTATTGAATTTTTCAGTTTTTAAATTTCCATTTGATTTATTTTTATAGTTTCTCTGCTTAAAACTTCTACTTTTCTATACATTTTAAGAGTGTTCACCTTTATCTTATGGAGCATATTTATCATATTTGCTTTAATATTTTTTTTCTGATAATTCAAATATCTAGGCCATCTTAGGGTCTGCCTTTATTTATGGTCTCTTCCCAGTCAAAAATGATTGGGTTTTTCTTTTTTTTTAAAAAAATGTAATTTTGAGTGGTATCGTGAAGACTTTGAATATTACATTGTGAGAGTCCAGGTCTATTAAAATCATCTGGAGATATCAATTTATTTTGTTTAGTTTTGTTCGGCTTTAGCAGTTGATCAAGCCAGTTAAGTTCAGACCACAAACTTTGTCTCTCCTTCTGTGGATGTCAATTCCAATGTAAGTTCAGTTTTCCAAGCCCTTTCTGTGCTGTTTGAGCTTTCTCTATATAGGATTCAGGAACTCATGTTGCTGCTGTCATGGCAGATTACCCTAAAGCTTAGTGGCTTAAATGTTTAGTATCTGACATTTTCTATGGGTCAGGATTCCAGGTGTTACTAAGCTGGGTTTTCTGGCTCAGAGTGTCTCATAAGGTTGCAGTCATGGTACTGCCCAGGTCTGCAATCATCTCAAGGGTTGACATTGAGAGGGTCTGCTTCCCCGCTCACTCATGTGGCTATTGATAGCTTCAGAGTTCCACTTCAAAGCTCATTCCTTGCCTGTTGACAGGCTGCAGGTCCTTGCTGGCTGCTGGCCAGAGATATCATTCCTTGCCCCATGAGCCTCTCCACGGGGCATCTCACAACACGAGCAAGTGAGTGAGAGAGTGAGAGAGAGTGAGTAAAACAGAAAACAGACATTGTGTAAACTAATTTAAAATGACTTCATAACCTTTCTGCCATATTTTATTTGTTGGAAGTTAATCATTAAGGCCAATCCACATTCAAAGGGAAAGAATTGTAAAAGAGCACGAATATTAGTAGACAGGATCATTAGAGGACATTTCAGAAGATGCCTACCACTTTTGTAACTAAATCCCATGTGTGCATGTTTTTTTAAGAGCATATATAATAATAAAAGGGTAATATGGTAATTAGACCAGACGTCTTTCCGGCATGATTCCGGACGTCCTTCCTGACGAAGCCTGGGTCTTGGGTGCTGGAGGGAAGGCAGGCGTATTCTTGCACAAATTTTCATACATTGGGCCTTTAGTATTATATATCTTTAGACCTTTCCCATATAATATGGAAGAGTATAAAATACTGTCACATGTTTTGTTTTCTTCCTTTCTCAGCAAATGTAGATTCCATCTGGGTTCAATAGAAATTAAGGATGTTGAAAAATGGACGGCAGATCTAGAAAGAGCCAAGGGTCTGGAAAATAAATGTGGGTATGTTTGATGAATCGTTTTAATGCTAGGATGATTTCCTAGTCTGAATATTGTTAGGCAAATTAAGCATAAGAAACATCTGTTTGGAGGAAAACAGCACAAATTAACAGGATGAACAGAAGTTAGTGGAGTATGTTACCTCATTTTATTATTATTATTATTTTAACCTTTACTGGAGGATATTGTTTTTCCATTGATTCCTAGAGAGAGGAAGGAAGGGAAGAGGGGGAGAAAGAGAGAAACATTGAGGTGAGAGAGACGCATTGATTGGTTGCCTCCAGAATGCACCCCTACCAGGGTTGGGGAACCTGCACCTCAACCAAGTCAGGTGCCCTTGACTAAGAATGGAACCTGTGACCCTTTGGTCTGTGGGCTAACGCTCTAACCACTGAGAGAACCAGCCAGGGCTGTTATCTCATTTTAAACCGTTCAAGTTTGTAAACATTGTAAGTCTGAGATTAACTTACATTCCATAGGCTACTGCAAATTGGTCCATTATCAAGTAGTAAAATAAAAGTAATTTTTAGCTTTTATATCAGCTTCAGACCCATTGGATTCATTAAAGCTCTATAAAGAATTAGAATCCTTGGGTATGAGACTGGCAAGTAGAAGAACAGGTAGGAGAGTCCTAAAAGTGACAGATTGCTTCTAATATTGAATGGCAGAGAGTGTTTTCCAAAGAGGCCCACAGTAATATTTTTCATTCCACATGATCTTCTGCAATGTGATCTCATTAATTCCCTATAAAGAGGTAAATCTATTTCCTCATCCCCTTGAATCTAGATAGGCTTTGTTTCTGCTTTCACCATTAGAATATGGCAGAAGTGATACTATACCATCTCCAGTAGTGACTCTTAACAGAGCCAGCAACTTGTGCTTCCTGCTTCTAGGAGCTGTGAACACTGTATTAGACCTCTGGGCTTTTCTCTTAGAGAACCACATGGAGATGCTTTGAGTTTTATACATATGAGCAAAGAAGCCACCCTGGACATGCTGCTCCGTTGAGTCCATATGTGACTTCAGCCATGGCCTCCATCTAACTGCAATTACATGAGATCCAAGTGAAACCCAGTGAACTGATCCCAGTTAACCCACAGAATCATGGAAGACAATAATAAATTATTGTTTTAAGTAATTATGTTTTAAGGAGGTTTGTACACCACAATAAATATTTGAAAACCATTGTTCACATAAAGCCAGAATTTGAAGGGAGAAAAAAAAAAACCTTCCTATTATTCAAAGACATTTTAGGAAGTTTATAATATTAAACTATTTAACTATGGGATACTATTGATAAATATGTATATCATAATATGTATCTTGTGGATTCACAAACTCAGGAATTTCCCGAGTGAAATATGAAACTGACCTCCATACACAGAGTGCAAAGAGAGAGCAGACCACTCTAGATTGGTAGGTAGCAGGTGTAGTAAGCAAAGGGACTTCCATCTGATGCTTGTCTTAGGCGGCTGCAAGACAGGAAAATCCTGCACTCTTGGCCAGAATTTTAAAAGTTTATACAGAGGCTTTAATGAAGGGTCAATCACTTATATTGTCCTGATGTTCTCAACAACACATTTTCTCTTAAGGCTCATCTGTGAAAACAGTTCCTACTATGGGAATGGTGGGCAGACGTACATTCCAAGAACAGGAGAGGGTGAGGAGACTCTGAATGCTTGGATCCAGCTTGGGAATCACTTGGTGGTCCCATTCTCTCAAAGATCACCCCCAACACTATTTAGATATGGATACAAAGGTATATTCTGTAGCTTAAAGTATAACGAATAAGGTAATAATCAATAGCAATTGCTCCACCCTAAGATAAACATATTATTACATATTTGTGATTATTTTTTCTAGCGCATTTTGAAAAAAATTCATGTTACCTGAGTAATATGAACAACATACTTATTTTTTTCCTCCCCTCACAATTTAACAGGGTATATTGAGTATGTTCATAGCATTAAATATTTTTGAAAACAAATATAATGACTATGTAAATATTTGTATGCATTTACTATGCTTTATCCAACCATTATCTTAGGCTATGTTAAAAATGTTTCCAATATTCCCAATGTTTTGCTTTTGTATTTAGTACTGTAAATTCCAGCCTCATACATAAATGTGTATGTTCATCTCTGATGATCTCCTTAGAAAGAATTCCTAGCTAAAGGATATGATCATTATCAAACCTTTAAAACCATCATATTATTAGATCAAGCTGCCAAGGACTAACCATGTAGAACAGTTCCACTTTCATCAAACTTTAGAGATGGCAAATAGATTCCATCTGGAGTACCAACCCCGATTAATTAGTGGTGGTGACCTGGTACTCCCTGATGAGAAGGCCTCCAAGACTACATCTGGGTCCAGCAGCAAAGAATGCTAAGATGAATTAGTAATGTTGAACCTTAATGAGGACGGAAGAATGGAAGCACATGTGCTTTGTGTCTGCCAACGCAGCCTTAGGCAGTTCTGGGACTGAAGACATATTCATAAATTTTTGCCAACGTGAAATGCAAAAAAGAAAGTTTCTTGTTTTGGTTATAATGAATATTTCCATAATTACATATGTGGTTGAATGGTTTCTCTTCTGCTTGGTGTCCATCTACATTCATTCTTTTGTGAATTACTTTTCCATTACCCTTTGTCCCTATTTTCAATTGTCTTGCTAATGTAGATGACTTACAAAAGTGCTTTCTATATAAGGATAATAAGATTTTTTTTTCTGCCATTTTCCAATCTGTCATTTTTCTTTTAATTTGTAATGTTTTATGATGAATAGAAGTGTTCATTGCTACATGGTCAAATAAATTAATGTTTCCCTTCATGGTTTCTTTGTTTGTATGCTTACAAAATTCTTCCTTACCCTATAGTCTCATAAATTTTCATCTACATGTTCACCTGATTTATTATGATTTAATTTACATTTATCTCATAATTTTATCAGAAATCTAATCTAATGCATCTCAAAGAGAGACATATTGAAAAGGGGATAAAAAGACTGAGCATGGATGTATCAAACAAATTGAAAATAGTGATACTATTGATGATGCTTATATTAATAATTATTATCATAATTAAGTTGAAATGCCATCCAGCCACAGTAAAATTCAAAATAACTATATTAAATAAAGGCTAATATGTTGTTGAAATTATGATATTACTTTGTTAATAAGTGGATCTTTATTTATAGAGAATATACAACTATTATGAACATTTATGCATAGAATTTAATGTATTACAAAAATTATAAGCAAACCCTAAAAGTAAAAATATAAATTGTCGAAGAATAACTTTACCAGAATTAAACATACTTTCAGTCTTGAACAGATGGAATAGATTAAAGATGGAATAAAGCATTTGGCTAATGTATACAATAAAGTTGATTTATAAGATAGAAGAATTTATATCTTACAGCCAAAAATGCTTACTTTTCTCAAAAATCTAATGGTATGTTTCACGTTATTCGTGTATTAGGTCACAAGACATTTCAGTAAGGATAGTTCTATTTTTTGACCTCCATAAAATAAACTTGGGAATTAATTTTAAAATAGGTTAAGCCCTAACCGGTTTGGCTCAGTGGATAAAGTGTTGTACTGTGGACTGAAAGGTCCCAGGTTTGATTCCAGTCAAGGGCATGTACCTTGGTTGCGGGCACATCTCCAGTAGGAGGTGTGCAGGAGGCAGCTGATGGATGTTTCTCTCTCATTGATATTTCTAACTCTAACCCTCTCCCTTCCTCTCTGTAAAAAAAATCAATAAAATATTTATTTTTAAAAATAGGTTAACAAAACATACAAGCACTAGAGTTAAAATAATAATATAAAAATAAAATAAATCAATAGCTTCTGGGCAAAAGCAGAAATAAAAGTCCAGCTATAGGTTGTTTAGAAAATATTGAATAATAATGACACTAAAGCTAATACTCAGGTGTAGATAGAAAATTATATCTGCAAGAGCTTTATTTAAAAAGCAAATTAAATTAAAATAAATGAATAAAGGTTTCAAGGTAAGTAACTACAAAATAAATCGTCAGTATAAAGTGTAGATTAGTGCATCAGAAAACAAAGAGTCTAAGTGTTGGTTCTCTAAAAATCATAAAATAGATAAAATGTCCATAACAGTAATCAAAAAAAAGTAAAATTGCCGATATATAACATAGAAAGAAATTAAATAATACCTTACATATGGAGGAGTACATAATTAAAAATGTATGCTACTTAAATCTTTATGCTAATGTTAAAATCTACATTTAAATTAAAAAACAATTTTCTATAAAAGTAAATCACTAAAACGTTCTTCAGAAATATAAAACTTTAAGTGAACAGAAAACCTTGAAAGAGTAGTGGAGGAAAATAAAATTATTTAAAATATAAAGTAATGATTCTAATTCTGAGTAAGATGGAATAAATATTCTCTATCTCTCCTATGGAATACAACTATAAAATCTGTACAGGGTCCATGGAGCCATTATTTGAGAACTCAGGACAGTTAATAGTAGTAGGTAGTGTGGGGAAGAAGATCAGAATTTAAAATACCACTGAACTAGCAGTGAGTTTACCATTTTCTTCCTCTCCAAGATCACTAGAGCTTAATGCAACAGTCGGAAACCCAAAAGTAAGCAGAGGTGCAAAGAGAAAGCGCTCCAGAAGAGGCATGTAAGTTCAGGCTTAGAGAGTGGGAAGGAGAGAGTGTTTGTTTTTATTTTTCTCTCACTGTTTCCACACTTTCCAAACTTCAGGCAGTCTCTTGGCAGCAGCAGTGATGGTTCTATAGGAACCTCCTAAACGTTCAGTCAGACTTATCTTCTCAGGGTTTTGTCTCTACTTTGCTTTTTGAACTCCACTGTCTTCCCATTATCATGTGACTCACTATTGTAATTATTTGTGTCATTCACCAGATATTTCTAGCTTTTTGTTTTCTGGGAATATGGTAGGATTGTTGTTCCCTACTTCCTTTGGGGTTAGACATGGCCATGCCATTTTCTTTGGTCAGTAAAATGGAACAGAGGTGATTTGTGTCACTTTGGGGGTAACTTCAGGAGAGTGAGAAACTACGTCCCATTTGCTCTGCTGTAGCATTCATTGAGAGGGTACTCTCCATGACTACAGATGTGAGTTTATTAGTCAGGATCAAGTTTGGCTGAATATGACAGTAAAACTCAAAATAAAAGGGGTAAAACTCAAAATAAAATTGGCAATCTGAAATGGGTCTAGTGGTTCTGCTCCCTGAAGTCTGCAGGAACCCAGGCTCTTTCCAATTTATCATTCACCCATCCCTAGAATGTGACTTTCAGCCTCATGGTCCAAAAGAGCTGCTGGCGTTCTGCACCACGTTCAAGTTCTGGCTGGAAAGATCGAGTAAGAGGAAAAAGGAAGAGACAACAGATAAAGGTAGCAGCTGCCTTTTAAAGGGTTTCCTAGAAGCTTCCACACAAAACCAGCACTTATATGTCATTGCCCAGAACCTAGCTCCATGGCCACATCCATCGGCAAGGGTGGCTGAGAAAGAAATTTTTCTTTCAGGCACCACTGTGCCCAGCTAAAACTTAGCAGCTCTATTGCTGTTCCAGAAGGGGAATCAGATGTAGTACAATAGATAGGTGACTAGGTGTGTCTGCCACAGTGAGTGTCTGACCTAAATTAGGACAATTATAATGTCCCATCCCTTCAACCCCAGTCTGGATTAAGGAATAGGCATACAGCCCGTGCCTGTTCTAGTGGGGGTTCTTAAAGAGGGTGTTGTGGTGCTCTTGCTGGTGGTAGTTTGTGTTAATATCTCTTAACTTGACCTCATGAGAAAGAATCCCTCCTTCTCAGATCATAAATCTGAAGACAGAGACTAAATCTAACATGCCAGGAAAAGCAGAAGCAAGAGAAAAATATAAGACCTAAGTAGTTTTTTATTTCATTTTCTAACCCCTTTTTTTAAAAAAAATTTATTGTTTAAAGTATTACAAATAGTAGTGCATATGTCTCTTTCTCTTTTTTTTTTCTCCATTGGCATTTTTGAGATCAGTCTATCCCTGCCCTTTCTCCAGTGTAGTTACATATGCCAAGAAATTCCTTTTTTCTCTACACAAGAAGTTGGGTGTCTATTCCTTGCAACCAAAGAGTCTAAAGGTAATTGTCTGCCTCCTTGGGTTTTTGTAGGGAACAAACGCGAGAATACACATAGTAGTTGCCATGGTGCCTGGCACATAAAGGTCCTGAAACATTTGTGCTTGATGATATGTTAGAATAACACAGAGCAGATGAAATTTGGACAAAAAAGTTTTCTTTTTCCAAGTCTCAGCTCGAATGAGATCTTACTCATTCCCCAGGAAGATTTAGATCTGCTTCCCTTTTACCATTCTTGCAGCCATCCTACTGCTTTGTAATTGCTTGCAAATCAGTGTTCTCTTATGATAGCCCTTGAACTTCAGGAGGACTGGAACTGAGTCTTACTCATTTTTAAATTGTCAGTATTTAACTTTCTGACACAGTAAGAATTTTTCTATAAGTATTGGTAGGAAAAAAAAGGATTTGAAGAGTATTCATGATTAAAGATGGCAAAATAAAGATAGCAACCAGCATTTACTCTAAGCACTGTCCTAAGAACTTTGTTTTTTGAATAAATCCTCACAATAACTCTTAATATGCTATTATTATTAATCCATTTTCTAGATGAGCAAACTGATGTCACATTCATACAAGTAGTTAATGACAAAGCCCAGATTTCATCTCAGGCAAAGAAATTCCAGAACCCCAACATTTCAACCAATACACTGCTCTCTCTCATTGAAGGTATTTCATTAAATATAGATACAATTAAATCATCTTATAATAGAGACAGGAAACTGAGGTCAGTGAATTCCATCATGAAATAATGTAAAACTGAAGCAAAGGATTGGAAGTGACTGAATTCAGGTGGTTTTTATAACTGCAGAGGCTTATCTACACAGGCCTCCTGACTCCTGTCCGGAATCTCTTAACCAAAGACTCCACCTCTCCAGGGGTCTTCAAACTTCTCTCATTATGAGAATAACCTGGTGGAGTTGTTAAAACACAGATTCCCGGATCCCAGCTATAAGAAGTGCTATCAGGAATCTGTGTTTTAACACCTCCACCAGGTGATTCTCATAATGAGAGAAGTTTGAAGACCCCTGTCTTAGGCAATGTGCGCTCCTTCTTGCACAGGCACCGTCCCCTTTAGGAGCTGGCTGCACTCCCAGGTGCACCTTGTTTCAAAGTAGCTACTTGCTGACTATCATTCAAAGGCATCTCACATGTTGAAACCAACAGCGAGCACCTGAAGGGGGCTGGGGAAAAGGGACACCAACTCATTCTTCAGATTTCAGCACAAACTTCATGTCCTCGGAGAAGGCTTCCCGGGTTCTCCAAGGTCAAGTTTGTCAGTTGTGATTATATATATTATTTGTGAAATGTCTGGCTAATGGCCATCTTGCACATTACCCTGTGAATTCAGGGAGGACAAGATCCATGTCAATTTTTGTTCCTCCTTCTATGTCCTGGCACATAATAGGCACTCAAAAATATTTGTTGACTTTGGGTAGTAAGTACACAATGCTATATATGTATCATAGAAATGTACATTTGAAACCTAAATGTCCTATTCGCCAATATCACCCCAATAAATTTTAAAAATATATTTGTTGAATGGAAAAAAAGGATGAATAATGAAATGCATGACTGAAGCACCAGGACAAATCATCCCAGTGGGGCAGAGACACCCCATATATGGTGTGATCTGAGGGCGCCCTCAGGAGTCTGCATTCACACACACCAAGGCCCAGAAATCCCACCAGGATAAGCCAAACACGTATTTGGTGAAGACCTTGGGACACTGAAGGGGAGAAAAAAAGACGCAAAGGGTGAGCAAGCAGTTTTCAAAGGATGCTTTCAATTCCCTGGCCGGTCCGTGTGTGTGTTTTCTCTACAAAGTGTTTCCAATTACTGTGGCACTCTCGGTATCTGGATCCATCTCCAGTGAATTCCTCTGCAGCGCCTGCCAGACATGTGGGATCAATCAGGCCTTGGGCGCTGGTGCGCTTGCTGCGGGAATGTTGACAGCCTGACAGACGCGCGGGGTTCTGGTGTCATGGAATCTCCTAGCCTTTGGCTGGATCCCGGGAGAAGCAGCAGAGGGGGAGGAGAGAGACCGAGGCAGAGATAGAGGCAGGAGAGGGCAGGGTGGGGGGAGTGAGAGCGAGAGAGAGAGAGAGGCGGCAAGCGGAGGTTTTTCTTGACTGCCCCCTTTCCTTCCAGCATTTTATAGGCTTCAGGGAGAGAGAAGGGGAGGAGAGAGGAGCAAAAAGACGGGGAGGGGGTAAAGAGGGCGCGCCGTTTCCTCCCCCGGCCCCCGCCGCCAGAGGAGTCTGGATTGTGTCCCCGGTGTCAGATGAAAGGGCGGTGAGGCTCCGGCCGCCGTCCTGCGCCCCGCGCCCCGCACGCCCCTCCAGGAGCCCGGCCGCCGAGCGGCTCCGCACCGGGGTCGCCGCCTGCGCTGCGGGGCAGCCGCTCCGTCTCCGCGATGTGGCCGCGCCTGGCCCTTTGTTGCTGGGGTCTGGCGCTCGTTTCGGGCTGGTCGACCTTTCAGCAGACGTCCCCGTCCCGCAATTTCAGCTTCCGCCTCTTCCCCGAGACCGCCGCCGGGGCCCCGGGGAGGCTGCCCGCACCCCCCGCGCCCGGCGAGGACGCGCCCGAGAGCAAAGTGGAGCGGCTGGGCCAGGCGTTCCGGCGGCGCGTGCGGCGGCTGCGGGAGCTCAGCGAGCGCCTGGAGCTCGTCTTCCTGGTGGACGAGTCGTCCAGCGTGGGGCATGCCAACTTCCTGAGCGAGCTCAAGTTCGTCCGCAAGCTGCTGTCCGACTTCCCCGTGGTGCCCACGGCCACGCGAGTGGCCATCGTGACTTTCTCGTCCAAGAACAACGTGGTGCCGCGCGTGGACTACATCTCCTCCCGCCGCGCGCACCAGCACAAGTGCGCACTGCTCAGCCGCGAGATCCCCGCCATCACCTACCGGGGTGGTGGCACCTACACCAAGGGCGCCTTCCAGCAAGCCGCGGTAAGGCACCCGCCCCTCCGCGGAACCCACTTCCCCGCTCCCCCATCCAGGGCCCTTCCCACCCACCACCGCCTGCCCCGCTGTTACCTTGGGCAAGCCACAAGCCACCTAAGTCTAGTGTTCCCCTGCACAAAATCAACCATATTACCTTCCTGTTGTTGTGGGGGGTCCCATGGGATAACGGATTTTAAATGCTTGCCTGGATGTCAGGCCCCATTAAGTGGTCATCTTTGAGGACCTCATTGGGAAGGTGTCTTTAAGATGCTGTCCTATTCACACTTGTAAGAACAGACCGTGCTTCAGCTGGAACAGGTGAGTGTGTCTTATGAAACGTCTCTAAAGATCAGACATGGAGTGCATATTTCCCCAGGTGTGTGTTTAAATACATTTTATTGATTTTTTACAAAGAGGAAGGGAGAGGGAGAGAGAGTTAGAAACATTGATGAGAGAGAAGCATCAATCAGCTGCCTCCTGCACACTCCCTATTGGGGATGTGCTTTCAACCAAGGTACATGCCCTCAACCGGAATTGAACCTGGGACCATTGAGTCCAGCCAACACTCTATCCACTGAGCCAAACCAGTTAGGGCTCCCCAGTTTTCTTATTCGCTATTTATGCTTTCAATATGCATTTCATTGCATACTCTCTGCGACCTTTGCAGGATTCTTAGTATCTGGAAGCGGAAGTCAAGGCTTGGATGATGGGCTTTTACAAAATTTAATCTTGACTACAAAGTAATACATGTTCAGTTTAAGAAAATTTGGAATATATAGATGTGTTTAACATATAATAGCAAGCCAGTGTTTGTGGAAATCATGAAAAAGAAAGGAGGAGAAGGGAAAAAAAAAAAAAAAAGCCTGTAATCCCATCACCCTTAAAAAGCCACTGTTTACATAGTGTTGAACATTTGCCCAGTATCACATCTGTACATACTTCTAACCAAATTGCTGTCTGGCTGTGCTGTAGCCTACATTTTTTTCATTTGTTATATCATAAAATGCTATTCATTTTACTATGTATATAATATAGATATGTTGTTTATCTGTGTTAGTTTCATACTATTTTAATGAATACCTGTGTCATAACTTATTTTATCTGTCACTATTGTTGGACACAGATTTCTTTTAGTAGCTAGGTCATAGTAAACACATGTATTTTTGGACCCCTTTTACTCCTTTAGGAAGAATTTCTATAAAGTTTCTGTATGAAAGGATATGAAAATGTATAAATTTCTTGATACATACTGTCCATTCTCCCTTGGAGTGCTGTATAAATGTACATTACCACCAGTACAGTATCACAGCAGTAAGTTTGCCACATGGTTACCAATATAACATGTACTATTATTTTAGTATCTTTGCCAATTTGGTAGGAGAATAGAGGTACCATTTTAGTAAAATCATTTTTTTATTTATTTATTTATTTTTTTTTTTTTTTGAGGATGAACATCTTTCAGTACATTTATTGGGCATTTGTATTTTTTCTGCTCATAAGTTTTGCCCATTTTACAAAAATGGAATGTGTTTTTTTCCTTAATGATTTATAGAAGCTCTTTATATAGTAAGACTGGTAACTCTTTTTTGTATATGATATACATGTTTTTCCAGTTTACTGTCTTTCACTTTGGTTCATTGCAGTGTTGTTAGATAGATTATTTGAGTTTTTATGTACTTAAATCTATCAAATTTTGTTCTTAAGAACCTATATTCGCTTATATTCTTAGAATGGCATTCCCATTTCCCAAATTGTAGGAGTAGTTTTCCATTTAACAGTTTAATTCACCAAAAAGTATCGATATATTAGTGTATAGAATGACAAATATGTCTAATATTATTTCTTAATAAGTGGTTAACCAGTTGTCTCAGCACCATTTGTTTAATAGCCACTCATCCTTTTCCAATTTATTTGAGTAGCATTTCTATCACACTCTACTTATGGGGAATTTGATTTCCTCCTGCTTTGCCATTAACTAGGTTATCTATTATTTTTAAGCTTTGCAGATATGATTTAATAATTGTAACTTTATAATATACTTAAATATCTGGTACTGAAAATTCTCCTTTTTCTCATCTATTTTTAAAAAAATCAACTTTCATGTATTTACTAGAATTTTTAGCTAGTAATCACATATTTCAAATGAAACCATTCAGGATTTTATTTTATTATTTTTTAAAAATATATATTTTTATTGATTTTGTACAGAGAGGAAGGGAGAGAGATAGAGAGCTAGAAATGTTGATGAGAGAGAAACATAGACCAGCCACCTCTTGCACACCCCCTACTGGGGATGTGCCCACAACCAATGTACATGCCCCCAACCAGAATCGAACCTGGGACCCCTCAATCCGCAGACCAACGCTCTACCACCGAGCCAAACCGGTTTCGGCCCATTCAGGATTTTAATTTCAATATAAAAATTGTTAACTTGGGAGTTATTTATATTTTACAATAATAGTCTTTCCATGTCAAAAATATGGCTTATCCACTTATAACCAGTTTATACCCTTCAGTAAAGGGTATAAACTGGTTATAAGTCCTGCATATATTTTAAAAATTCAGACCTAAATATATTCTATTCAATACTGCAATTATGAAAGTCATCTTTTCAAAATAAAATTTAAACAGTTATTTTTGTATAGAAACATTGATATTTTTTTTTTTTACTATGTCTTCAGTAGCTGCATTCTTGTTGAAGTCTCTGGTTCATTTGTTTTTCTTTTTTTCAAATACATTTTATATTACTGAAACTAAATATTTATTGTGTAAAATAATCAGAAAAAGTTTCTGTAAGTACACTGTAATACTTTGGTACATACCCTTCTTGACTCTTTACAGTTGTCTATTGATAGTTAATAAGTATGTTTTTGTGCATATATACCTATTGCACATACATGATGTTTACCAAAAAGGGTTGCACTGTATGTCCTCTTTTGTATAATAATTTGATTTTCTTTCCACCATATTTTCAGTCTTTTTCCCATAATAAGAAATACACATCTACTTTATCACTTTTCCATAGTCACACAGAATTCCACTGTAGAATTGTATTTATTTTTATCATGCAATTACTGATTATTATATACTTAAGTTGTTACAAACAATGCTGTGTGACTAAATCTTTGTCCAAGCCTCTAAAAATTTCCTTAATGCAAATTTCTAAAGTGGTAGGTATTATTGCATCAAAGAGTATGCCCATTTTTTAAGGGCTTTGGTACATGTGCCAAGTTTCTCTACAGAAAATTGGTAGCAATTTGTACTCTTAGGATCAGTACCTAGACCGAACAGGTTAGTATTATTTAAATATGCCTCTCCAACTTTATATGTAAAAAACATTGAGTCACATTAAAAAAAAATACTCATCTGACGACATGCTTAGAGAGAGGAAGGGAGAGAGAAAACAACAACATCAGTGTGATGTGAGAGAGAAACATTGATCAGTTGCCTTCTGTACATTCTCCAACGGGATCAAACCTGCAAGCCAGGTATGACTGGGAATCGAACCCTCAACCTTTCGGTGCATAGGATGACACTTCAATAAACAAACCCACTCTGGCCGGACAAGTGAGTTCCATTGTAAGTTGCATTTCTTTACCAGTGAGGCTGAATTCATTTTTTATATATTGTTTGTCATTTAGAACTCTTTTTTGGATACTCATTAAAATAATTTGGGATTATTATCTATTTTTTTTTATTCGAGGGTGGTTATTTTTCTTATTGATTTGCAAATGCTCTTTAAATCTTCATAATATCAACCATCTGCTGCTACATACGAGGGAAATATTTTTTCTCGGTGTTTCACTTGCCTTTTAATTTTATTTGTGATAGCATCTATCCTTTCATCAATCTATTGAATGTAACTTTCTTTTTATCTGTTCATTTCTGGTCTCTTACAAGGTTTAAAAGACTTTTGCCTTTAAAAGCTGAACTAATTCCTGAAAGATGCTCTCTGTTTATGGAAGTAGTTGCGCCAGGGAGGGTTCAGTTCTGCAGACCAAGTTCTCTGTTGGTGTCCACTCCAACTACTCCTGAGGTCCCCATGGCTGGCCTTCTTCCTGGTGTCTCTGCCCACTCCACCCGAGAAGAACCTCTGCATCAGGGAAAACTTGCCATATACTAGCTCCTCTGTTTGGCTTGGCCAGGTTTGTCGGGGGCCTCCAAGTACTGTTGATCCAAAACTGTTAAATGGGTAATGGGTACGCACTGCTCGCCTCAAGACCTACTCTGTCTTCTGCCTTCTCCTTCCAAATATTACATCCTGTCTTGGAAAGTGGAACTGCCAGCAAGGTTCCCAGTGCCTTTCTTTAGTCTGGATCCATGTGTAACCTAACAAGTGAAGACTTCTCAAAAGTTTGTGTAAACTGGACTTGCCCTGGATTTTATTTTGCTTTTCTCATTTGGTTGCGTTCTGAGCAGATGCAGCTGGACTCAGTCCCTTTCTAACCTGGAAGCTGACATGTCTTTATTGTAACTTTTCCAAACCTCTGTTGAGCATGCTTAGGAATAATTAAAATATGCTTGGAGAAAACTGATAGAAGATGACCAGGGTTTAGAAATGGCATTGGTGGAGGTTTGAATATGGACTTTTTCATAGAGATCAGGCAAGCATGTTTCATCGCGCAATCAGTTTGAGAATGGTAAGTTATATACCTAGTTTGGGTTTGAATATGAAACCTATATATCATGGAAGTGAGGCGATCCATCAGATTCCCATGTGTGGGCAGAATGCTAATATTAGAACTGATGGTGATCTGGCCTTTAGGAGAAATGGAAAATCGTAGGGACATTTTTGAGGTTATTATTTTCTCCAGAAAAATTAGTTTTTCAGATCTTTTCCACTTGAAATTGAATGCCCCCACAATTGTGCACAGATACAAACACAGGCAGACAAACATACAAACACATAAAAGTACACAGACACATGCTTGCAGAAATACTGTACCCATCACAATTCAGATACCTTACTCCTCTGATGTAAAATCTCAAGATGTAGAGTTTCCTTTACCCATGCAAAACTTACTGTTATCTTTCAGGACATGTGAGAAACTAAAGAAAAGGATAACCGTGTTGCTTTACTTTTTATTTAGTGTCAGGATTGTACCACTTGATGGGGAGCATGTGTGTAGACACTATTATCACACTTTATTTGAATAGATAAACTGCAGTGTAGACCTTTTCTTTTTAGACAACATCTCAGCATTCAGCAAAGGTGCAAAGAGTAAAGAATAATGTAGTTGGCAAAGAGACACAATCAATATAATGAGGGAAAGATTTAGCACCTGGAACTTAATTACATGAAAAATTTTTACAAAATTAACGGAAAGTTCTTCAGGTTTTCCTTCCCAGGGAATGTTTTGTAATGCTTTATTTTCTTGGCTTTTCTCTCAACATGAATTTATAAATTGCCTTCCTAATCAGCACACTTTATGTTGGGCACTATGAATGTTTCTTCCGGGCCCCAGAAAGGAGGAACCGGCAAGGAGTCACATCCTTCTTTAGGGAGGCTCTCTGGCAATCACACAATACTTCCATGTATTATAGCTCTCATTGGAAGAAACTCTGTCCCATCCCAATCTTTAGATTCATGTCTTTATTGCTAAAGAGAAACCCAAGGATGGATGCTGAGGAAGTGAGGAGTGGTCCTTGCCATACCAGTGTGTCAGGAAGAACATTTGTCTAACCAAGGAAATGTCAGGAAATCCCACTTCATTTCTTCCATCAAGGGCGGTGGCTTGGGCCTGCTCAAGATGGAAGGGCCAGACTTTGCCTAAGTAAAAAATACCTTAGTCCTTGTGCTATATTATACTTCACTAGTAAAACTACCTAAGTTCCAGAGCAATCCGCTTCAACTTGGCAACTGAGGCTTCCTATGTTAGTTTCCCAGAAGCCAGAAGCTTCTAAATAACAAGGCATTCAGTCCTGAATGAAAGAGTATAGAGAGAGTAATGGGGGGGGAAATGCACATTACAAAATAAAATAGATGTTTCCTTGCAAATCACGCAAGGTCACATGACATTTTCCAGGATAACCTGGTTCTTTGGCTTTTCCTGGTAAGTGCTCAGGTTAGGAGACCTTTGCAGTAAAAGGAATTTAGATTGTTCTCTTGCCTGGCTGGTGAGACCTAGTCATTGAGCATCAACCTATGAACCAGGAGATCAGGGTTTGATTCCCAGTCAGGGCATATGCCCTGGTTGTGGGCTCGATCTCCAGTGTGGGGCATAAGGAGGCAGCTGATCAATGACTCTCATCACTGATGTTTCTATCTCCCTCTCCCTCTCCCTTCCTCTCTGAAATCAATAATATATATATTGAATCTAACTTTCTTTTTATCTGTTTATTTCTGGTCTCGTACAAGGTTTGAAAGACTTTTGCCTTTAAAGGCTGAACTAATTCCTGAAAGATGCTCTTGGTTTATAAATATATTAAAAAAATACATATATATTTTAAAGATTGTACTGTATTAGGCCATATGGAGAGTGAAGTTCTGGCAGAGTCTGCTTTACACAGTAACCTGCTGTAGGTTTGGAGGCCAATTGTGAATAGGAATGCTCTGTGAGAGCTGTTGTCCTCCACGTGTGTGGTTACAATATTTCCCTTGACGTGAATGACAGTGAGGAAAAATCTGTAATACGTGAGTAAGTGCATTATCTTGTCAATCTGCATAAAAAGATTTAGAAAGACTTCATCTTCTTTGCTATCTGTGTTTCTCATGAGGTAATTCAAGCAGTTGCTGTTTTATTTGCGTAAAGAGTTAAGCAACAGAGATTTTTCAAATCCAGGCACATTTCTTTCATAGCTCAAGGACGTGTGGAAGCTTTGAAGATCAGGATAGGTTATAATTACTACACCTGTTAAACTAGTGCTAGCTACCTTCTTTCATGTGAAGATGCCATTCAAATTAAGGAAAAATAACTTCCTATAACATTAATATAAACATTTTGAAGAAAGTTTTTTAGCAGGACGTACTACATGATTGAGTCATTTATTAAATAAGGTTAATTATTTAATAAATTTACTTAGTCATTTACAAAGCAAAGTTCAAGGTGGATATTTTTCAAGTTGTAAGTTCCTAATGAATTATAATATATTTTTGAGGGTTATGAGATCTATGCACTATTTTCTTAAATCCTGCTGAAACGCTCATAAAATTGCCTTCATTGTATAACTCCCACTATACTTGTACCTGGTTGTTGGATATACTGTTGCTAATGCAGAAAACAGATTTTTAAAAATCAGTGATGATATTGGTGATGAAGAATGTGGCTTTTGCTGCACAGCTTCCTAATACTGACTCTCCAAATGAGAGTGACTGGCCTTCCCAGGAGCAGGCAGTGCTGGGCGCATTGGAGCCTGGCTCTGTGAAACAGGCTCTTCTGAGCAGCCAAAGGCCAAAGAGACAGGGAGAGGGAGGGCTGAGGAAATCCTGCTCTGCAGGGGAAGAATGAGAAATGAGTGAGAAAAAGAAGTGTAGGGGCTGGAGGATGTAAGGGGTCTAGAGGGTAACTCTTCAAAAAGCTAGAAGCAGCAACCACAAGTTCCAAATTTAATCAAATAAAAATATATCCATACTGGAATATGTTGTACTCAATAAAATAACATGCTAAAAACTATTTAATGACATAGTAAATTATCCAAATGGCATATTCAGTGAGCTAAAGCTGTGTGTGTTTACTGTCAGTATGTAAAACTATCCATAGAAGTCCAGTTTCATAACATAAAATAAATGCACTCAAAATAAGCTGGGAAGAAAATTTTCAAAATGTTAATGGTAGTTATCTACAGGCAGTATATTTGCCTATTTAAATATATCCATTTCTTCTGCTAATAACTAATTTGGAAAATTAATTGGAAATTAATTTGGAAAATGTATTGCCTACTAGGAAGTGAAGCATTACTGTCTACCTGGGCAGGTGATTGAAGACATATCTTTGGGGCACCTGAAGGCATAGCCTGAAGCGACTGGTCTCCAGTATAACAATCCTTTTACATCTCAGGGTTTATCTTAAATATTCATGAGAACTTTTGAATTCTGTTCCACAATACAGCTCTGTTTAGGAAATAAAATGATGCTTTAGTTTCTTTTCAGGAAATTGAAATGAAACAATTTCAACCTTTTTTTGTCCAGTCTCCTCTCTTCTAGTGTCACATACACACACACACACACACACACACACACACACACACACACACTGCACACAGTTGGTAGTAGTTGTTTCACTGCTTGCTGTGGCTGCAGAGGGTGGAAGTAAATGACTCTATCACCTTGATAAGAGGTCAGGAGAACATGGCTTCCTTTGGCTTGTCACAGAGAGCAATGCTGACCCAGTGGTTTCTCAGCCTCTCTCACTCTCCCTGGCAATACTCATCAGAGAATAACCTCGGGGAAGAAGGATGTGCTCTAACCCACTGATGTTATCACACTTAAATGAAATAATTGCCGAAAAGGACCCATTTCTACAATCAGTTCATCGGTAGCATTCAAGCTTCATTTCTTAGTGTGATTTTTTTGTCCTCAGCAATAAAAGGCAGCCTCTTTGCTGCTGTTGATCGAGAGGGTTCAGGCATGTCCCAATGTGTTGTTTGATAGTGTATTTTGATAACGCATCTCTTTCAACTAGGCTCGCTCATTTTGACTTACACCATTTGAGTCATACCTGCAAGTAAGGCTTCATTTTAACCCAATGTGATAGGCTTTCCCTTTCCAGATGAATCCATGGACTTTGAAAGAAATTAAGCAACTTTCATTTGTTTATTTGTTTGTGTTTCTCACAGTGCTATTTCCAGCCAAGATTTCTTTCTTTTTAGTCACAATTTCCTACAAAATATGCATGCCTGGCTTTTAAATGTTGTTCCAAAAGTGATGGCTTCAGGCAGTTATTGTTGGAATGTCCTAGCAATAAAGATACCAAAGTGTAGGCTGTTTGTATCTAATCAGCAGTAAAAATTTGCATGTTAAATACTCATCTGTAACAGGATGTTATGTGTGACTTCTGTTGCCCCAGACTTGGCACCAGGACCCATGGCTTCAACTAAGAAGCACTGAGAAGCGCACATTTAAAGAGAGCCGCCAACAACCGAGACTGTGCATTCCCTCCGATGTCACAGACAATGTGCAGAACAGGCCCCACCCATCATCCTATTCTAGTTCAAACCAGCCCATGTCTGGGGAGCAGGAGGCAGAGACAGAGAAACAGAGCAGACATTGGGATCTCTGGGGAGAGCAGTGCTCATACAGAAGGGTGAATCCCTCCTGAATCTCCAAGAGAGCTTTCCTCTTCCAGCAGCTAAGCAGTGAGAGACCAGCTATTTCCATACTGGCTGCCAGTTTTTGGGGGGCAGAAGACTTGGTTTGCCCCTGTGCCTATGTAATGGAGATAAAGCCAGCCAGGTCAGGGCCAATGTCCCCCTTTGGATTCTTCTAGAAGCAGAGCCTAAGATGAGGATTCCAGTCCAAGTACCTTATTTGGGAGGTGATCCCACTAACCACTGAGGACAGTGAGACAAGAAAACCAAGAGCAGAAAAATTAACTGGAGTTTAACCCAAGGGGGAAGACGGGAAACCAGTTTAGAATTCAAGCTTTAGAATTACTACAACTGAGAGGGATTTGGGATTATTTAGAGACTAACTTCCATCAGTCACCTTTGAGAGTTGCTCCCTGGAGGGCATTCATTCTCTGTCACTCCCACCTCCCCTTCAAGTGGATGGAATGTTCTCTAGGCACCAAAAAAAAAAAAAAAAAAAAAAAAAAAAAAGTCCTTAGACAAGGAGACACAGATGCTGGGATATGGGGAATGGGGCATCATCAGTGTATGCTGTTGTAAGCAGAAAGGGGGAAGCCTGTACTACCAACTTGCAGCAAAAACCAGGGTTCTCCATGAGTGAAGGAGAACCACGGGAAATAGCTGGAATTTATTGCCCACTAAGCAGGACAGCTCCAGGAGTAAGAAGTTGTGTATACTGCTGGACATGGGATCTGAGAAAGGTGGTAAATTCTCCAAAGAATGCACACATGGACCAGCATTGAGTAGTCCACAAACACGTAGAGCACCAGTGACTTTTCCCCATTTCATTTTACTTTTTGCTCTTTTGAAATTTCCTCTTTTATAGTTTCAAGACATAGGTCCCAATATCAGAATTTAGTAGACAGAAGTATAGTGATTTCAGAATCTGTATTCATGTATTTGCTACTTTCCCAAAGTGTTTATTAATACTGTGGAGAAATAGTTAATTAGATAAGGAAGTTGGGTACATAGCTCTTTCATAGCACTTATTGTTCAGGTGCTTATTTGACTTTCTGTTTGCTACAAGACCTAGAAATGGGTATTCATTATAACTTTAGACTTCTTGAAAAGATATATACTTAATTATTTAGTGTTTTTATTTTAGTATAGCATTGAACTTCTATTTCTTTTCTAACTAAAACAAGGCTAGTTATAACATCTTCTCAAAGGACTATTCAGTGAATGCTTGACTTTTTAAACGATAGATTATAACAAGGGTGAACAGTAATTCACACTTCAGAATTCCTGGGAGCAATATAAAATGTTGAGTAGAATCTCAGACAGGTGTGAATCCCTGCCTTTCCCCTCCCACCCCCGTAAATCTGATCAAGGAAGCACACACCGCCTCTGGAAGGAACTCTAGCCAGTGTGCTCAGAGGGAACCTGCAGACATCTGTTTTCAACAATGTCCCCTCCCCATATTATCGTCAGCGCTGTCCTTTAACCTCTCCTAATGTTATCCTCCCAACAGCATAGCATCAAGTAGGTACAGTTCTGTTCTTCTCCCCAGGTCATTATCACCCCCTTCGTGGCTCAGATAAAGTTGCGTGGTTATCAGTTATAGGTCACAATTTTCCCGAATCCCTTGTCCTATCTTCTCAGCCTCTGCAAAGATGATGACATGTTTTAACTCACAGCTAAGATTGACCTGTTGAATTTTATTATAATTGATTTACCCATTTGACAGGCATGTTCTAGAAATGTGTTAAAAGTTCCTTGAACTCATCTCAATAATGGTAATGAGTAATTACTACTTGTCAAGTATCACTCTAAGCATTTTCCCTATATGAATTCATTAAATATTTGCAGCAGAGCCCTTACTCGTTTGACTCAGTGGATAGAGCTTTGGCCTGTGAAATAAAGTGTCCTGGGTTTGATTCTAGTCAAGGGCATGTACCTTGGTTGGGGGCACATCCCCACTAAGGAGTGTGCAGGAGGCAGCTGATCAATGTTTCTCTCTCATTGATATTTGTAACTCCATCTCTCTCCCTTCCTCTTTGTAAAAAATCAATAAAATTTAAAAAAAAATTTAAAAAATATATTTGTAGCAGAAAAACCTGCTCAGTTAGGTTATTGTTGTTATCTGCAAAGTACAGATGAGGAAACTAAGGCACAAGAAATGTAAGAAATTTGATCAAAGTTACACTGCTGGTAAGTCAAGACACTAGAATTCAAATTTAGACAGCCTGGGCCAAAGTCTAAATTCTTAACCACTGTGAAATACTGCCTCTGTGCTATATTGTCAGAAGATCTAGTAGATGCAAGACCCACTGATACATACTCATTAGTGAAGTCCACTGAAAAGACATGAGGCAGAGAGGGCAGCCATGAACGGGACTTAGGTAGTAGATGACTAAGCAGAAGGCCAAATGGAACAGTCACAGGACTAAGACATTTGGAGATTGTTAATTTGAATAGACACTCTTTAAAGTACCTAATAATCCCAAGTGATCACCCTTATCTTTCACTCCTATCCAATCAATCTAGAGAATTATTTCTCACATGTCATTTTATGCAGCATAATTGCATTGGCAACACACACACACACACACACACACACACACACTCTACCTCATGTACCTTAACAGATATATCTACCAATCATTGCAGATACCAAGCCACTGAAGCAGCTGGTCATACCTTCTCCTTGCAACACATCTGGCTTCTCATTTACCTAGTTTCTGAATTCTTAGATTCCTCTAATCCAAGATCAATATCAACCTCAGACCCTTTATTAAAAGGGAAATATGACTCAAATAAAATCAGTTTATCTAGTCTAGGTATATCTAGTCTCCGACTCAAAATATAAGCCAGTGTAAACTTAAGTTTATAAATTTATATGCCAGACCTCAATATAAAACTTGGTCTTACACCTGGGAGACTCAGTATTCCCCTCTATCATAATATTCTTCTTTTTTGCATATGCCATCCCATTTCACAGAAGAAAAATATCTTCTTATGAGTATTTTAGTAGTTTCTTCATGTAAAAACAAAACAAAACTCTTTTTAGCAATCAGCTCTATAATCATTACTGCTTAGAAAAATATTTTGTCAAGTACTTGAGCTGATGAACTAGATTTATTTAATATCCAATACATATTTAAGAAACACTTTCACTATTTTAAGTGTAAGTGTGTAATTAAATTGTAAGAATGGGTTAATTAAACAGAGACTATATTATATTCAAAGTAATTTTAAAAGTCAACACATTTGAATGACAACATATATAAATATTAAGAGTCATTGATAACTTAAGCATATAATATAATATAATATAATATAATATATATGATAAATACTCTAATCTCTGAAAACTCAACCATTAATCATTTGAGGTTTAAAATATATGAAATGCAGAGTTTTTTCTCCATAATGGTAATTGATGTGGTGATTTATATAATACAAAATACAAAACAAGAAAAGAAAAACAAGACAAACTCCAAGTCTCATTTATTTGGAATGCTAATAAATGTCACAATTAAATGTGTTTTTTATAAACTTACAATAACTATAAAAAATAAAATACACGGTAAGTTCATGAACTTAAAATCTCCCCTCAACCCTCACACATATGTGAATACAATTGATTTGAAATATATCCAGCTTTTGAAGAACTTTAAAGCTATGTTGTTGCTGAAACTCAAATATTTGCAATATAATGATTTGATTCTCTGTATCTTGCCTGTATTCTAAACTCCTGATAAACTTTTCTTCATAGTTACTCTTAAAATACCCAGTAAAAAGAAATAATTTCTTTAACAGCTTTGAATCATAAATTGCATGAATATTATTATACTTGCATTCTCCCAGTCTCTACACCATGTTTCCTGGTATTTGGCACTTTTTTAGAAATACAATTTGACCTGATAAATTTCCAAAACAATTTTTCTATTGGATAAGTATAGGCATAGCATTAAATTCTTTCTCTTCCTTGAAGCTCTTTTCTCCTGTAGTCAATATCTATTAACAACCACTCTCCCTGAGAGCAGTACCCATTCTCCTTCTAAACTACTTGCTGACCAATGGGTGTCCTCCCTTTCTATGTGGATTGAGGCGGCAATGCAGAGGTTCAGATGAATCATTTATATCCTTTTTCCTGGAATCTGGACTAGGGCACAAAGAGTTCTGAGAGGGTAGTTAGGATTGTAGTTTTGTTTTGTTTTGTTTTGTTTTGTTTTGTTTTGTTTTGGGGGAGGGGTGTTTTTTGCCAGTGGGTAGGGAATAATATAGTGTTACAACTGCACAGAAACCAGAGAAATCCTATCAATGCCAGGAGTGAATGAAGACGTACATACCGAAGCTGAGAAAAGGAAACAGATGGAAGACTGGAGGGAGTAGCCACTATGTTCCTATGCTTTGGTTGTTCCTATTTCATTCCCTATTGAAGCTCAGTTCTTCTTTCCACTCCTTGAGAGATATTCCTATATGCTCCCAAAATATCTTCCACTTTGGTTAAGCTAATTAAGTATGTTTCTTGCCTTATTATGTTGCCTAGACTTCCCACCTAGAAGTAATAGTACATTCTTGGCTTGTTCCTGAATTTAGTGAGAATATTTCAAGCATGATTTTGCCCATTGGTTTATGATAGCTTTCTTTGTCACATTGAGTGGCTCAATTCTTTGCCTAAATCAGTGGTTGGCAAACTCATTAGTCAACCAAGCCAAATATCAACAGTACAATGATTGAAATTTCTTTTGAGAGCCAAAATTTTTAAACTTAAACTTCTTCTAACACCACTACTTCAAAATAGACTCACCCAGGCCATGCTATTTTGTGGAATAGCCACACTTAAGGGACCAAAGAGCCGCATGTGGCTTGCGAGCCACAGTTTGCTGACCACGGGCCTAAGTGATTTATAAAACTAGTATCCAAATATCATCTGAGATTATTTTGCTTACTTTTTTCTTTGACCTCCTGATGTGAAGCATATGAATAAATTTTCATCTTTGACTTTATGAGCTAACTGCCACTTGATCATATTGTATAGGCATTGAGCATGTCAACTGAAATAATTTTACATATTCATTCATAACAGTATTAATAGTGTCTTTGTTTTCTTGTAGTAAATCAGCAGTTTTTTTAAGACTGATATGTCAGTTAGCCCTCATTAATTTTTATTTGACTTTTTACTATCCAGATCTTCTTTACTCCTGGCATGTTTATAGAATGGGAGATGGAATTTGGCATTATTAGAAAGTTGATCTGTCTTTTGCATGTTTATTCTGTTGTGTTTTTGTAGTCTGGGTTAAGTCTGCTACTCATCAATTTCTGTGCACACAATTTCACAATTTGATGTACTGTCCCTATGGGTCCATTTCAAAATGATCTGTGTCCATGTATAATAACTAAAGCATGTATGTGAGTGGAAAATTCTGCATATAAATCTGAGATTAAGTTCTATTTTGACCCCCTGGTTCTTCTGTGATTTGGCTAGACTGTGATAAATAGCCTAAATGTTACTTGAGCCAAAGTTTTTTGTTGTTTTTTTTCATTCTCAAATTTCAGTCTATGAAGCCTGAGTAAGTTCTTAAAATAAATGAGACATACTAAATATGATTGATTTGATGTTAAAGTATTAATAAGAAACCTTAGTTATGACAAAAATACTCTTCCCACTTATGTATTTGCCATTGTTCTATTTTTTGCTTGTTTCATTAACATTTCTATGGTAGCATCAAATACAATGATGAAAAATCCCTAGGATAGTGCCTGGTATATAATAGATGGTCAATACAGATTTAGTGGAACAAGTTTAAATATTATATTTATGAGAATTTTTATTCCACAATTATAGAACAGGACTCACTGTCACAACAATGTTGGGCCTAAATTTATTGGTTTATTCTGCATGTTGGACATTAAGACATTTGTTTATTCTTTCATCCATTATTTCAGAGTTGTTTTTTGTTAATCAATAGAGTGAAAATATAAGGGTCAATCCCTGCAATCTAATTTGAGATACAGCCAGATATATATGTATTAACTATAATTATGATGGGATTAGAATAATGCAGTATAGTGGATGCTACTGGTGATAATTTAGTATTTTCTGCATAGCAGAAGAATTTAGGATAGCTTCAAAAAGGAGATGAACTTTGATCTTGATTATGAGGAACTGGTAAAAAGAGGGGGTAGACATATGGGGAGATGAGAAAGAGTTGTTCAGAATTTCCAGGCAGACCCTGTGGGTTTCAGCCTAGTTTGCAGCGACATGGCTAAACGCATAAAGGTCAGAATTATCAGTCAATCTGAGGGAAAAGGGGGAAATAACCTTCCACCTGGCTTCCTGGAAAATTTTCTGCTAAAAATAATTGAGTGTAAGATACAGATATAAGGTTCAGTAATTCACTATGAAAAATAGCCCTACATCCTGGGAAGTGTTTGTTATATACACTTAAGTAAATAAAACATTGAAGTGGAGATGAGATATGAGGAGATAAAGGAGTTAAAGGACAACAGAACTGGCTGAGAAGCTCAAAGGAATACAGAGAACTGTGTACAATGAAGAAGTATTGTAATGTCTTCATAGGAAAAGTCCAGACCTACAGAGAATTTTTATGAGTTTAAGCCAAAAATGACAACAGATGCCAAGAGTGAAAATCTCAAAGGATTGAAAAAATGTTCCTGAGAATGGCAGTTTTGAAGCTTATCTTATACATTAGAAACAAGGAGGAGACATATGCAGGGTTATAGGAAATCATTTAGTGGTAGATTAAGGGGATGGGAGAAAGCAAAGGGGGAAAATCTCTAAAATTGGGCAAAAGGCAAAGCAGAGAGACAAATAGTTCTTTCACACTGTTGGGTATAGGATAGTGAATTAACATTTACACCACAAAGAGATGGTAAGTGGGCAAAAAGATAGCAGTGAGGGGACTGTTGGTCACATACTCTGGTGCTGGTAGTTGTGCCTTGGAATATGAGATTACTCTGACATTTCAAAGGTATGTTAATTTTAGATGCAAGATAGACAGGCTCACTTAAGTAAAGATGGACCTTTGTCATGGAAGCTACAGGCCTAGGATATCATTGCCCTCTGTGACTTGCTTTTACTTAGGAATTTCTATGTTCAGATCATCCATGTTGTTCAGACCATTGCTCTCTAAGTTTGTAGGACCTGTCATCTGGTCTCCCCTGAGCTTGTCGGGTTCAGTATGTGGCCCCTATTTCCTCCACAGTAGCAAGGAAAAAAAATGCAATGCCAAAATTGAGGGAAAAGAACCAACACTGCATAAAACCAAACAATGACATGGAAGAAAAACTTGAGACATTTCCACCAAGTCCAGAAGGAAGTAATATGAAGGAAAAAAAAAAAAAGAATAGAATATAAAAATGAAAAAAAAGAATAGAATATATGAAATCCAGGCAATGAGGAGCCAACAGAGACATTCATAACTTCTTTTCCCAGAAATACGATTCAAAAATATTAAACAATAAACATTCCTTAAACTGGAGACTATTTGACTATTCAAATTAAAAATATTAACTAACAGACAAAACTTGGTGAAATTTTAGAATTTGAAGGATGAGACAAGTATTATATGTATCTTATGGTGTCTTGTTTATAGTTATTATTTCCTAACAAAGAAAAAAAAATGTGGAAAACAAGTTGGAACCCTGGCATCATTTACTAGTTTTCCGCTCACTGGAGGAAAATGGCTCTGATATAATCACAGTAGGTGACAGTTCATGGCGTCCAGTTTTTAAAAGGATGACCTATGAGCCTGTCTAGCGTGGCTCAGTGGTAGAGCATTGACCTATGAACCAGAAGGTCATGGTTCAGTTCCTGGTCAGGACATACTAGTATGCCGGGGTTGCGGTCTCCATCCCTGGTGTGGGACAGGCAGGAGCTGATCAGTGATTCACTCTAATCATTGATGTTTCTAAATCTCTCCCTGTCCATTCCTTTCTGAAATCAATAAAAATATTTTTTAAAAATAAAAAAAATAAAAGATGACCTATGAAGTTCCCTGTCTTGAGCTATCCTCACTCAAGGTTGGCGGTTTATCATGGCTGAGGTTGGGTTGCGCTTGGAATTGTATCCACATGTATTTAATTACCGGAGCCCAAGGGCAAATATTGTCCCCAAGTCAGATATTTTGTGACCTCTATTTTTCTTTCAAGACCGTTTTTCAAAATAGTTCTCTTGTGGCCTGACTTTTGGGGGGAAGGGGGGAGGGTTGCAGTCTTGTGTAATGGTGATGGATCTCGGGTGTTAGAACGATGTTACACAATCCTGCATTTTTATCATTCTAATGACTATTGCTGGACAAGGGGAGCTTACTTCCCTGCCAGAGATTTATACAAGCTAATCAGAGGCTTGATACAATACAGATGGCGATAACCTTTTACCATACAAAGTTCACGTTGAGTTTTTCTTTGGCAGCAAAGGGTTTGCCTCATTCAATATCCTGGACCCAAAAAATTCTATTTCTTGAATGCCTTACAGAGTATAGCAGATGATGTAAACTATTTCAGGAACACTGCAAGGAGAATCACGTGCGAGGCCTCCACCACATTCCACAGAAGTTACCACAGACCTATTTGCTTCTTAGAACTGTGCGATGGAAAATGTTCTGTGTTTTTTAATTATGTTTTTTATTCAAGTACAATAAAGCACAAAGATTGGGGAGGGGGACAGATGATTTTCAGTAAGTTCCTCACTCCTCTGAAGGACATTCCAAACCCAGATCTTGTGTAATTCTTTGCTTGAACTACTAGTCCTGCTGTTCTTACTATTTTAAGCTTAACATGTAATGGTTCCTGTAAAAATTCACCCATTCCTCGCAAGAAGAGAAGAAAAATAGAATCACACCTTAAAGTGTTGTTTATGTAAGGAGCAGTACAGCAAGAAATCCCTGCTAAATCCTTTTCCTGGATGTGAGGAATATTATTGACAATGAACTAAGATTAATATTTCAAGATAGGATTTGTTTATGTGAGGACAATAAAGGCACACAAAGGAAACATTTTGGTACAAGCTATACAAAACAGTGCGTGTATATGTATGCACACACACAGGTATTCCATACATCCTTACTGCTCACGCAAGGCCAACATGAGTTAATATGAGTTACATAACTGTAGCGTATCCTAGAGTTCATCCATTCCACTCATTCATGGATTAGTTCATTGAATAAATATTGATAAGCACATACTAGTACTCTAGGCCAGGCAATGTCAAGAATAGCATACTGGGGTGAAAAACAATTGACTTGCTCTTTCTCCTCTCCATCAACATCCCCACTTGTTTAGTGTCTTGTTTACAGTGAACTGCCATAGAAAGAGTAATCAAAATGAGCAAAAGCTTAGGGGAGTTGAGTTATGATTTCAGAGAGGAACAACTCAGAAAGAAAGAGTTTATAGCTTAGTCAAGAGCACAAATATTGTAAACACAACCTGCCACATCTTGGAGCGCTGGAGCTAGGGTAGGGGTGTCGAACTCAATCAGAGAAGGGGCCAAAATCTAAAATCCAGCCTAAATCGTGGGCCGAATGGTTTACTGAACAGTCATAAACTGTCATTGTGATGGAAACGCAGCGGAGTGCAGTGATGACAGCGCGGTGCGGGCCACATTGCAAGGCCTGGCGGGACGGATTTGGCCCGCGGGCCTTGTGTTTGACACGTGAGCTAGGGGGTCCCCTTTGAATACTGATACACAATTTTTGAGGCAAATAAAATAATATCTAGCTTCATGCCATCCATAACAGATGGTTAAATTTTTCCTTAGAGGTGGTACTGAATGAGTGAGAGAGAGAGAGAGAGAGAGAGAGAGAGAGAGAGAGAGAGAGAGAGAGAGAGAGTGTTTCAGTCCATTCCAATTGCTAGGGCTTTTGCCTAGGATGTGTACTAACTAAAAATGTTTATACCAGTAAATATATATATGTGTGTGTGTGTGTGTGTGTGTGTGTGTGTGTGTTTGTGTGTGTATGTATAATTTAAATTATATCAACACTTTTTAACTGTAATAAAATCTAGGATATCATTGCCGTTCTTCCAGACTACTTTCTGAACGTAGTGTTTCTTGAATTACTGCCTAATAAGCATTGAATGCCTTCTAAAAACTTGCCAGAAAATATACTCTGGCACTTTCATATCTTTCTTATCCAACTATAATGAAAAGTAACAAGAGGCCATTTAGTTACAATGCCTGACTCATACCTGGGTTTTTTGTGCCTTTTCAGTTTGATGTTACAAAGGATCAGTGGCAATAAATAGATGCCTTTTTCAAAAGTTTCATTTTTTTCTTCTATCTATAGAGAAGTAATAGCACATAACATTTATAAAGCAGAACTCACTCATCCTAAAATAATAAAGCCCAGGAGACAGGTTGAGTAAATCAGCATTTTCTCATGAAGATAGGACACCACCACCAACAGCTGATTTTGTGCTAATACTAGGTGGTCCCAGTAAGAAAGATAAAGTATTGAATCCATTCTACAATATTGGAGGAGCAGTGGAAAAATAAATATAAAAGGCAGGCTGGTCATTATTAACTCTGAAAAACACACATTCACTCACATTTTCCTCTGGTTAGGCTTTTAATGTATGATCATGAGGTGGAGGGAGATAGAAAAAAAGGTGATTATGCTTGGAAGTAGATTCATGGGACTCAGATTTAGTTCATGTTTTGAGAGCTTGAAAAACTTTTAAAAGTTTAACAATAGTGATACTATTAATAAAAACTCATTCCATAAACATTTGCTATTCTTCATTAGCAAGGTCCATGGCAGTGCTGCTGCTGAGACATTTTAAATGCCTCTAAAATTTATTGGGATTCTGCAAGATCCTTATAGGCTCTAGTATGTGCATATTTCTCTGTAATCAATGTTCCTTCCCCCATTCAAGTGAAATGCTAATGATCATCACAAACACTTTTATTTTTTAAATATATTTTTTATTTATTTTTAGAGAGGAGAAAAGGAGAGAAAAATAGAAACATCAATAATGAAAGAGAATCATTGATTGGCTTTCTCCTTCATGTCCCCTACTGGGGATGGAGCCTGCAATCCAGGCATGTGCCCTGACCAGAATCTAATGGTGACCTCCTGGGTCATAGGTCAATGCTCAACCACTGGGCCATGCCAGCTGGACTCAAACACTATTTTTACATAAGAAAGGACGCACTACAAACTCATGCTAACTTTCTCTGTTTTGTTACAGCAAATTCTTCATCATTCTAGAGAAAATGCGACAAAAGTTATATTTCTCATCACTGATGGCTATTCCAATGGGGGAGATCCTAGGCCAGTTGCAGCAATGCTGCGAGATTTTGGAGTGGAGATCTTCACTTTTGGCATATGGCAAGGAAACATTCGAGAACTGAATGACATGGCTTCTCCCCCAAAGGAGGAGCACTGCTACCTGCTCCACAGTTTTGAAGAATTTGAGGCTTTAGCTCGCCGGGCATTGCACGAAGGTAATGGAAACCTAATGGCGTAGGATGGTGCATTTAAATGGGGTTTCGATATCTCTTACTGCTTGAAACCCACTAGAGAGTAATATCAAACCCTATGAAGTCCTCACCAAGCATGATGCCCAGGTGTGCTTGGTGTGTTATGAGATATGTTGAACTTCATGCACAGAGATGGCATTCTGAACTTGCAACAATAGTATCTGTGTTCTTTTTTAACAGCTGTGATATATTTTCACTAAAATATCCATATGCTCCCACCAGGAACCGTTAGAATCAATGGAATGCATTTAGGTGTGTGTCGAGGCCACACACAGAGTGGGAAGCCTTGACTTAGATCTCATTTACAGTTACCCGGAGAGATGAAGTAAGCATTCAGAGATATGCCTAGAGAATCTCACCAGAATGTTTCCAGAAATACACATGAAGATATTGGGACAGTAAATGCTTAACGCATATTTCTTGACTTGACAGTTTGAAGATACATGAGTTACGCAGAAGCTGAAGACCATTGCCCCAACAGAGAATAAAATCAGCAAATCCATTCATTAGAACTCTTTGCACACATTTATAAAGATGTTTAGTTGTATGGGTTAAGGTAGATGAACTTCCAGGCAAAACATGGGCATGGGTCTTGGTGAGCCACAAGAGAAAGTATAGACTCTGAGGAAATGACAGGAGATCTGCCCTCACACCTAACTCACATGGCAAATAAGCATGATCCTGGCAGGTATCTGTGTGAAAGATTCACTTTGATGGCAAATTACGGCATCATGAGATTTTAAGCAATGAGGGATGTTTATAATAAGCAGATCAGCCCCACTGGCATTCCAAGGGACTAGTCCAGGGCAAGACTTGAGGCTAGCTATGGACACGGCAAAAAATATCACTTAGCCATTCGCTAGCTGAGTGGCTTTAGGCAAATTATTTCACTTCTGAACTCCGTAAGTTTCTTCTTATGAACTAGGGAATGAGAATAGTGCCTACTATATCAGATTACTGCAAAGTTTAAATGGGTTAATGCATAAGAAATTATTTCTAATGGTACTGAGAGCCTGTGATACTAAGCCCTCAATAACTATCCTTTATTATTACTTTAAGCAATTTATCTAACATCTATGAGGTTTCAGTTTCTTCTATTTTTAAAATCCTATAATATATAACATAATTTTATCAGGAGGATTGCATAAACTATTTAAAATTTCATCAAAGATAGTGTTCAGCACATGGCAGTCCAGTAACTGGGATTTTTCTTCATGTCTCTTTTACATAAAACTTAATCATTTACTTAAAGTTGAGAGGCAAACCAGATCCTCCTTCTATTATTCAACTTGTGTGATACCGTTATTTAAATCTTTAATCCAATGACTATACAAGTGGTAGAATTAATCCTTTAGTTAGTAGCTCACAGCAACAATCTTACGCATCAGTCAGGATTATAGTTCATTTGGACAAGGATTTTGGAAATACTGAAGCAGAGGAGCAATGCTGGTGTGGACCGACTGCCTTACTTCCTGCCGCATCTGGAGATTCCTCCCCGAAGTATTTAATATTTGCCTGACCCCGTGTGGCCTCCAGAACTTGTGATGAGGTCTCGGACTAAAATAGCTGGCTGAAACAAATCCCCAGTCTGTAGTAGTGCAAGTAACACAATTTCATATTTGGGTGGAAGTGGGGAGCAGTTGGGAATTTACATATGAAAAGATATTTTCTTCAGCTTGCACTTACATCTTAGTAACTAGAGCTGTAGCATTCAACTGTTAATTCATTTTTATTACCCTCTGTCGTGGGTAGATCTGCCTTCTGGGAGTTTCATTCAAGAGGATATGTCTCATTGCTCACATCTGTGTGAAGCTGGCAGAGACTGCTGTGACCGAATGGCAAGCTGCAAATGTGGGACACACACGGGCCAATTTGAATGCGTCTGTGAAAAGGGATATTACGGGAAAGGTCTACAGTATGAGTGCACAGGTGAGTCTCCAGTTTGTGTCTAAATCTCAGTTATCTGTTGCCATGTAAACAATAATCCCAAAACTCAAAGGTTTCAGAACTTATTGCTCATGAGTCAGCTAGACAGCTCTTATCATCTCAGCCTGTCAACTCATGCATCTGTCATGAGCTGTGAGTTGGGTAGGCTGCGTGGCCGTTCTTAGCTGGGTTCACTTAGCTGGCTGGAGTCTAGTCTAAAATGGCTTCGTCTAGGACCACTTAGGTGACCCTTCAGACTCTATCCGGCCAACCTGGGTGTGTCCATGTGCTGGCAGAATTCCAAGGGGAAGAATGGAAGCTTGCAAAGCCCCTTGAAGCCTAGGTTCAGAACTGGGAAGGGAGGATGTGGGATGTCTTGTTTGTAATCAGTAGTAGCCAAATCTGTCCTCAAAGCACATAAACCAAAATACGCCTCAGTCTCTGTATGTGATGGAAGCCAGTGAGATTCTTGTCCTCAGACCCCATGAACTCGTGGGATTGTCACAAAAAAGTGTAACATTCACTTGATGGTCCTGGGGCTCTTCACAAGCCTCCGTAAAGGGATTCAGAAAGCTCTAAAAGTGCTATCACTTCAACATGGAATTCACTTCATTGATATTTGTGATTTTACCTCCTCTAGCTTTCTTTACCAGAGGCTCTTGATATTTTAAATATTTTCTTAGAAAGACAAGAAGATCAATGTAGGATTTGTGAGTCCTTCATTATATTTTAGGAAATATCTAGTATCTAGAAGTAATATATAGTATTTCTATGATAGCATTTTGTCTGTTTTTGTTTTTGTTTTAACCTAAAAAGCAACATGATTTTTTTTTTTTATGTCATAGCACTTCCATGATTTGGTATTTGGGAAAAATATATTCCCGTGAAAATTAACATGCACCCGGAACACAGTAGGTCTACTTTATACTGTAACATGTGTTGTCATTGCTTGGGTCATATGAACATTGCTCTGACATTTGGGAGGTAGGCCTTCTGCCACACAGAAGCATGATCCTCCCCCGTCTACCTGACCTGCTTTCTCTTCCTTCTTCTCCTTAGGCTATTTCCTCTTGTGCTCTTCTTTTCTTCTCTTTAATCTTGCTTCCCTCAATTTTCCCTCCCTTCCCTGGGCCTGACCCCAGCTGGCAGACACATCCTACCTGGGTCCACCATCCTTCCCCCCCTGGCAAAGTCACTCCTATCTTGGCTCTGCTCCCACTCGACCCAGCAGGATTTCTCGTTTAAGCTGAAAAAGGGGGGGAATCAGCCTAACTGCCTCTGGGTTGGCAGTATGCCTCCCCTTGAATCTTCCCACACTTCCATCAGCAGCCCTGCTTGGCACTGTCCCCGGCACCCCTGCTTTCTTCCTCCCAACCTCGCCCACCAAACACAGGCAGAAGCGCCTCTTTTCTTGCTCTGTGCTGTAGTCAGCATGTCTGCCTTCCGTGTGGTCCCAGGCTGGACTACTCCCTGCCAGCAAGCCACTGCCGAATGGCTGCCCGGCAGCCTCAGCCACGCTGGGCGGCAGCGCTCTCTGCTCCAGGGCTCTGTAATCTTGCATCCCAGGGGAGCAGCTGCAGGAAGAGAGGGGGCGGCTCACAAACCCACGGCCCCCAATTACCCAAGTAGCTGTGGCTGTCGCCAGTCATACATTCCCAGCCGAAAGACACAGCAGTCTGTAAAATGTGTAAGGGGCAGGCCTGTCAGTAGAGCCTCAGTAGAGGACACAGGAGCACTTTCACTGCTGCTTCTAGCCAAGGACACCAAGCACAAAAGGAATCGTTTATCCACCCCTTTTTTAAATTAGTAAGTAAGCCTCAGCTTCATACTTCCTCCCATGCAATGTATAAACTAGACATAGTTGCATCAAAATAAATGTGCGTATTGTCATCTTCAGTGTTCATCCCCAAGGTATTAGGAAAAGTGGTATCTGCCGAAACCGGTTTGGCTCAGTGAATAGAGCATCGGCCTGGGGACTGAAAGGTCCTGGGTTTGATTCCAGTCAAGGGCATGTATGTTAGTTGTGGGCACATCCCCAGTAGGGGGTGTGCAAGAGGCAGCTGATCAATGATTCTCTCTCATTGATGTCTCTAACTCTCTATCCCTCTCTCTTCCTCTCTGTAAAAAATCAATAAAATATATTTTTAAAGAAAGAAAAGTCATATCGGAACTCCTAGATGTACATGTGACTGTGTAGAGTTGCAGGAGGCAGGGCTCATCCAGGGCTTCTCCTGCATGCCAGAAACTAAGAAAAATAAGTAAAGTTGCCAGGAACTAGGAAAAACAAATAAAGTATGTCCTCCCTATGGCATGAAAGACTCATGACCAAGCTCTTTTCTTCCGGAAAGACAGAAAGAAATATTAGCTTGAAATCAGACAGTACTGAAAACCTGGAAGCCGTGAGCCCCTTTAAAATCTATTCAGTTGACAGATGTTATGGACCATGCCAAGTCCACGCAGGGTTTCAATGGTGAGCAGACAAATGACTTGTAAATGCAAACTATGATGTATGCCGTTAAGTAAAAATGCTCATGGAATGAAGAGGGGCCTACAGGGAAGGACAGACTAAGATCATGCCTTCTAAGCTAAGATCTGAAGGATGACTAGACCATAGCTATTTATTGCTGAAGGAGAGAATGTTACCTTCATTTGGAATAGTTGGAATTCTGAGCATTTATCCTTATTGCAGAAACGATGCCTTTCAGAAGCAAATCATTCCTCTTGAGAGCCAAAAGAAACCTTTGAGATTATCTACTCTAAACCCCTCATTCTGCAAGAGGAAATTGAGGTCTCAGAAATTATGAATATTTCCCTCAAGATGGCATATACAGGACCTGGAAAGGGTCCCAGGATACTTTTTTTTTCTTAAGTCCTATGTTATTTCCAAGATAACATACCACTTATTTTGCAGTTTTGAAAATAGCTTCTTGTATACATTGCCTTTCCATAGACACTGAGCTGTGCTTGAAGTGCTTAAAAACAAAGAAGACCTGGCTCAAATGCAACCTCTGCTGATTACAAACCATGTGGCTTTGAATGGTTAATTTCTTCTGATTCTCAGTTTTTTTGTAAAATGTGCTAAATAATGGTGTAGTTTTACACACACACACACGTGCGCACACACGTATATATACAGATATCTGTGTACATAGAAGTATATAGATATGTGTGTGCATAATGGGGTAGGCAAAAGTAGGTGATAGTTGTAAGTATGAAAACAGAATTTATTCTTTAAAATTTATTATTTATTGGTTTTAAAGAGAGAGGAAAAGAGAGAGAGCTTATAAAACATTGATTTATTGTTCCATTTATTTATGCATTCATTGGTTGATTCTTGTATATTGCTCTGACCTGGATTGAACCCACAACTTTGGTGTCTCAGGAAGACACTCTAACCAACTGAGCTATCTGGCCAGGGCCAGAGTTTGCACTTTAATTATTATTTATTAATTATTTTAATATTTACCTATAAATCTACTTTTTGTCACCCTATATATATACATTATACGTATATAAAGACACATATATGTATATATAATTATGTAATGTAGGGAATATATACTTAAGAGTGCTTTTGGATAATATTTGGCATATCAATTCTCAATGGTAGCTTTTAATCATTGTGAAATAATATAAATATAAGAAAGCTGATAGGTGAACCTTAAGATTATTATCTCAAGAATGAAATACTTGAAGATAACTGACACCATATATTTTGTAAATTTTACTTTTTTTTAATCCTCACCTGAGGATATTTTTCCATTGATTTTTATTTTATTTTAAATTTTTTATTGTTTAAAGTTTTTTGTGTTTATTTTATTTACTTATTTATTTACTTATTTTTTTCTTTATTGATTAGGGTATTACATATGTGTCCTTATCCCCCTATTGCCCTCCCCACCCCACACACACACTCATGCCCTTACCCCCTGTTGTCTGTATCCATTGGTTAGGCTTATATGCATACATACAAGTCCTTTGGTTGATCTCTCCCCCTAACACCTACCCTCCCCTACCTTCCCTCTGAGATTTGATGGTCTGATCGATGGTTCTCTGTCTCTGGATCTATTTTTGTTCATCAGTTTATGTTGTTCATTATATTTCACAAATGAGTGAGATCATGTAATATTTATCTCTCTCTGAATGGCTTATTTTGCTTAGCATAATGCTCTCTAGTTCCATCCATGCTGTTGCAAATGATAAAAGATATCTCCTTTCCCCCCTTTCCATTGGTTTTTAAAGTGAGTGGAAGAGAGGGAGAGACAGAGAAAAATATCAATGTGAAAGAAACACATATATTGGTTGCCTTCCGCACATACCCAACCAGTGCCCAGGCCAGGAAGGAGCCTGCCATAGGAATCAAACCTGGGACCCTTTGGTCCGAAATCCAATGCTCTGTCCACTGAGCCAAACTAGCTAGGGTATAAATTTTATTCTTTTAAGCTAGACTAGCAGTTGTGCTCTGGGGATGAAAAGGAAGAATTGTGCATGCAGGTGAATACCATCAAGAAACCTTATACCTACTAAAGGTGACCTGATGAGTATTCAATGAAAATCAAGAACACCGAGAAAAGGCAGTGAGATTATGTGCCATTGGATGTTGAAAAAAAGTAGATTGTTTACCTTGATTAGGGGAAAAGTATATGCTGAGGCAAATATTCCAATAGTATTTGTTAATGACTTTTACAGAAGAATGGAATACTAGAGCTAGCTATATGGATTTCTCATCATTCTGGGAGACTAGTAAACTCTATCCTATGACCATATAGGAAGTTTGACCAGAAATAGAATTAAGGTTTTCTAATTCCTAGTCTGGAGTCCTTTCGAAGGGTGCCTGGGAAACTTAAGCAAAGCTGATCACCATAATGTTCTGGGGCAGTGGTCAGCAAACTTATTAGTCAACAGAGCCAAATATCTACAGTACAATGATTGAAATTTCTTTTGAGAGACAAATTTTTTAAACTTCTTTTAACCACTTCTTCAAAATAGACTCACCCAGGCCATGGTATTTTGTGGAAAAGCCACACTCCAGGGACCAAAGAGCCGCACGTGGCTCGCGAGCCACAGTTTGCCGACCACTGTTCTGGGGGATTGGCAATCTGGGTTACATAGGTACTCCCAATCCTGTCCAAAGCAGTGGCTTTACTTGAAATGGCCTGAGCACCATCATTATCACCAGGAAGCAGCTGCTCATTGACAAGACCCCGATGCACACACAAATTTTAGTGATTGTGGATTTGTTCCATATCATGAACATCTTCACTTCAATGCAAGTCTGAAGATACTTGTTAGAAATTACTAACAAGTAATACTTTGCCAAAGAGTTCAATTTTATAAGACAGCAGTATGTTTGAACTGGTTTTTAATTTCCTTTGGCTCAAAACTTTTGAGTTGGTTTCAAAATAATCATGTTCTTTTAGCTGGTGGTCTTGAAGAGAGTGTGGTAATAGGTTTTACAGAAGCAAGAATCATAGAATAAATAGGTAAGTCAAGATAGAATGATGCTTTACTCATGTATGTGTCTTTTTAAAAATATGTATTGATTTTAGAGAATAAGGGAGAGCGAAAGAGAGATAAAAACATGAATTAAGAGAGTGAATCATTGATTGCTGCCTCCTGCACACCCTCTACTGGGGATGGAGCCTGCAACTAGGCATGTGCCCTGACCAGGAATGAAACTGTGACTTCCTGTATCATAGATCAATGTTCAACCACTGAGCCATGCCGGCAGGGCTGTTCGTGTATGTCTTAACCACTTATATGATGGCACTGAACATAGACACCATATTTGACAGAATATAACACTAAAAATATGCTAGAAAAGGAGAATTTGAAACATAGTTGTAGTACTTAGAAAGCTACCCACTGTGTTGGTCCAGTCAAAGAGAGGCATTGCAATGAAAGATAAACTTCAAAATAGTGTAAGTCCTTTACTTGTGTTTTCCTAACTCCATTTCTTAATATGCCTTTTCTCATCATTGTTTCCCTTAGAAACTATAACTCTTTTGCACATATTTCTTAAAATTCCCCCCCCCACACACACACACACGTGCACATATAAACTCGCCTTCCAAGCCTTAGCTCAAATCTATTGTCTTTGCTCTTTCTTCTTGATTTTACATCACTCCTTAGGGAATTAGAAATGGAGAAAGGCCAGGAATACTTGTATATCATTTTTGTTGTTGTTTTAAATCAGTGCTTTATAAAAGGCCTATGATTAAAAAAAGAAAAAAAAAAGAAAAATAAAAATAAAAGAAAATCCCACATAACTCAGTTTCATTTCCTGCAAATATTTTGTATGACTCAGATATTGTGTGGGACTTTAACACTACATTAGAAAGTTTAAAGGGTTGAGAAAATATCTTTCTAGGATTAGTCATTTAACTTTAGCTAAGGGAAGATTACTGAAAAAGTATAGCATCTAAACAAAAGATGGTGCTTCTATTTCTAGCTCTAGTATTTTCTTCATCCTTCACGTTTAACATAGGCTTTTGGACAGTGTTGATGATGATGATGATGATGATGATAATGATGATAACTAATATTAAAATAGTGCTCACTGTATTCCAGATACTTTCCAAGCCTTAATGTATATTAGCTTGTTTAATGTTCACAATAACTCTCTGGAGTATCATTCCATTAGAGACATGGAAAGTAAAAGTTTGAGATTAAGTAACTTGTTTAGAGATGTACAGCTATTAGAACTGGTTTATAAACCCAAATTGTCTAGCTCCGGAGTCTACAGTCTAGCTATAGAAATAGACATTCAACATATAAACACAATTAAAAATATATATATTAAGTATTAGTTTGACCCTTAGGAGATCATCAATATTTGACTTTTTCAACCCATGAAATAGCAGTGTCACATGGTTCAAACTAATGCTAGGAAGGGAAAGAAGAAAATGAATTATATAAAGTGCAAATCTGCTTAATGTTTTTCAGTTGTGACTCATTCATAAAATAAACTTAAGCTCCTTAGCATGGAATAAAGGCTTTGCGTGATTTGATCTCTCTTTGCTTTTTGAGCTAAAAGCTGGAACTAGTTGTAGCTTCCCCTAAATAACACATTGTTTCATTCCTCAGACCTTTTTTCATGCTGCTTCTGGCTCCTTTTCCCACCACACCAACTATTTTCTTTATTCCTAGTTCATCAGACTAGTGATTCTAACAGGCTGGGACTCTCCAATTCATTTTGTATCCCCACTGCCTGCTTTCAGTGCCCATAGTAAGTGTTCAGGAAAAAGGGTTGGGTAAAACATCAACTTGAATATCAGAATCTTAGATGGGCAAGAGCTCATGATTGAAATCTTAGGCCATTGCATGGTTTCCACCTCTGCCTTGTGAACCATCGGATCCCTAGCAAAAAGGCACACGATAAGAAGTTTTTTAAAATGTGAGGATCAGCAGTGTCTCAGCTAGGAGGGTTTCCGTACTCTGTTTGAATAGGGCAGGGTCTCGGGGTGGCGCAGACAATCTTTGGTTCCCTGTCAGTCTCGCCTTAGAAAAGTGTATTTAATTCATTTAAATGTAAAATATTTACATGTGGTTTAACTTTGTCAACAATAAGTCTAATGCAGTGAACCATGGATGCACTAGGTTGGTCATTTTTAAATGGCTGGATCATCCCATCAGTTGTGAATAGTCTGTGAACTTCTGTTGTAAATCCAAGTAGTTGCAGCTGTTCTGAGTTTCCCCTGAAGGGATTTGAGAGACAGAGCATGGAGGCAATAGGCATTTGAGGACACTGCTCTTTGCAGATATGGACTCCATTTCAGTGATTTTGGAATAATTAGCAGATTGAAAATTATAGCTGGATGGGGGCCAAGGCTGAGGCTAGATACGTGCCAAAGCCCAGTTCTATTGTTTTTTTATAAAAGGAGGGTAACTAGGACATAGAAACACTTGAGTATTTACTTGGGAATATCTTATTATATATGTAAACATATATAGACAATTCACACACACACACACACACACACACACACACACACACACACACTTTCCTTTCTAAGTATTATTATACAATTTCTTTGGAAAGAGAGAGGACAGAAAGCTCTAGAAATTCTTGAATGAAAACCAGAACATTTGGAAATCTTGTTCTCTGAGCAGAGTTTAGAATCTTTGTTCCCCCCCAAACATTCCTAGAGGTGACTAATAATGGATTTGTAAGGTATAAGGAATTTGTAGAATGTATTCCTACTTGGTTTTTATGAGGAAATATTGCTAGCATGTTGACATGGGTTTCCATCAATTTAAGGACCAGAATGGTTAACTGCTGCCTAGAGGAGGCTAGTTTGCTCTGATATTACAATCCTTGGAGTGTATTTTCCAGTCATCATAACTCTGTAACAGGAAAACACATAGAATTAGACCATAAATGTGAAATGTCACTAAACTCCGAAATCAGTCCATTGTATTTCTAAGCTCTGTGACTTATATTTGGTACTTTCTTGTATTTCTCTCTCTCTCTCTTTATTGAAGTTCTCATTGTGTTCACCTAGTCTGCTTCCAAGTTCTATGAACATCTGTATGACCATTCCTTTAAACTCTTTATCAAGTAAATTACTTATCTCCATTTCCTTAAGGTTTTTCCCCTGGAGGTTATATCCTGTTATACTTTGTTTGGAATCTATTCCTTGTTCCTTCCTTCTGCTCTCTGTGTTGATTGATTTCTGTGCAGTAGATAAAACAGCCACCTCTCCCCTTTCCCAATCTTGAAGGAATGGCCTCCTGTAGGAGATGAACCCAATCTTGATTCTTGGTTGTCTTTCAAACCTTTGTGATTCTGAAGGAGCTCATTTTATTTTTAATGTCTCCTAGGGGTTGAGGGTATGCCAAGACCCTCAGGTAGAAGCTTTTGAAGTATGCAAATATATACATTCCTATGGGACCATAAGCCTAAGAGCTAGGCAATGTGGAGGTCTCCCCTAGGCAGCAGTCATATAAATATACTTATATAAATATAGTCATATAAATATAGCAGAAAAATCTATAAGCTCCTTTCTAGGACATATCAGTGAGCTACAGGGAGGTGGAGGGAGAGAGCAAAGATGACACCCACCTGCCTTTGTTACCGGAGAGCACCTGCAGCCCTGATTGTGTGCCAAGCCTGAAGCCTGCCTCCAGGCCAGAGCTCCAAGACAAACACGTAGGAGGCCTCTTACGCAGAAGGACTGTTTCAGTCTGCTGTCTGTGCAGTGCCCTGGGGTGGTAGCTTGCCTTGCTGACAACTGTCTCTCCAATTGTTACAGCCCCTTGATACCAAAGCGCACAGCTCCCTGCACACTACAACCAGGCGATCATGGCATATCCCCTGAGCGATAGCAGCAAAAACTGGGGCACCACATGTGTGTCAAAGCCCCCCTCGGAGATACGGGCCCTTTGGAGTGTGGCAAAGAGAGAGAGCATCTAGATGGTGTCTGCCAGGACAAAGAAGGAGGGAAAAGGCAAGATGGTGCCTGCTGGCTGAAGCGAGGCAGAGAGAGAGCATGAATATGCTGCCCCCCATGTTGAATGACGAACCATGTCATTCAACCCCACCTTGGTTAGATGTGTGCCCCTCAGGCCCACGCTTTCAGGAGCAAATGCGCCTCATTCATGTAAGTCTGGGCACCTCTGGACCGGCTGCCTTTGGGCTGAGCCCTGGTGCCAGTGAGTAGCCCTTTAAGAGACATTCCTCAGTTTGTTGTAGTCTTATGGAAGTTATGGGAGCTCACCTCTCAGGTGCAGGGCTTTCAGTTGGGGTGCCAAGGGTGTTTTGCTCTTCAGGGAGAAGCTTTGGGTTTTGAGTTCCCTCCCAAATGTGTGTGTGTGGGGGGGGGGGGGGGGGGGGGGGGGGGGGGGGACTCCATGCCAGGGATGGGATTTAGGGTGAGCCTGTGTCTCATCCTCTTCTACCTGTTTCCACCTGGGCCTTCTTTTCTTCGCCTGATGCTCAGACAGTTTTTAGGTGTGTGTTTTTCAGAGGCAGTTGTTCCATATGAAGGTGCTTGTTTGATGTGTTCTTGGGGGCGGGAGGGGGGTGACCCAAGATCTTCCTACTTCACCATCTTAAACTGAAACCTCCTAAGTCAGAATACAGCATTCTTTAGAAATACATGCAAAAATGTACCCAATATTCTAAAATTGTCAAAATCAGTATTAGAACCAAATCCTGCTTATTACTGAAAAGTTTTCCTTTTTTCTTCTTTACCCCATCCCCACTATTGGTAACTCTTTCAGGTAATAATGAAAAGGACACACACGGAAAGCATCATCTGCCAAATCAGTAGTCTTCAAAGGTCTCTGCTCATGTAACTCCTAAAAAAAATAAAAAACCCATGTATCCCTGAGCCATCTAAATTTTTTTGGCAAGATTTTAAAAGATGGCATCTCCATAGTACTGTGTTGACATTTTAAAATGAAACTATTTTATCACTTAGGAATGTACTCACTGAAATTAAAATGCCATAGCAAATTGGATTCCTTCTAGAAGTATGCATTTGTGAACAAGCGAGTTGTTTAAAACTTGACATGGCTTCTTTTCTTAAATCTCTTCCATTCTACTTCCATCACATAATTCTATTTGAATCCAATATATTTTTATGTCTTAAAGCCTTTTATTGAACACAGCATTCTACTTATCTACTACAGAAATTATAAATATAAATTGAAACTAATTTTTAAATTTTCTATGACAAAATTGCTGTTAGACTGAGTTATTATTATAATTGTGATTTATATATAATTTTTCAAAGTGTAAATTTTGATACATAGAAAATAAGATACTATTGGAGATTCATCTTTTAATGAGATGGATTATTCATGTATCCATGGATTTTTTTTTCTTTATTGATTAAGGTATTACATGTGTCCTTATCCCCCTTGACCTCCCCTACCCCCCTACTTTTGACCTCACCCCTCTGGTGTCTGTGTCCATTGGTTAGGCTTATATGCATGCATACAAGTCCTTTGGTTTATCTCTCCCCATTACCCCCACTCTCCCCTACCTTCCCTCTGAGGTTTGACATTCTTATTGCTATTAGAATGAGAGCATACAGGATCAATTTTATTTCTATTTTTATAGGTTTTAGTGCTGGCAAACTTCTTCATACAAATATGTAGATGGGACTTGAAAAAGTCATGTTAAACTGATGTCACTAAATTCTCTGAGTTCCTCCTGAGTTCCATGCCAAAAATAACATGAGTTATCTATCACCAAAAAAGTATTATAAATGATCTATTAAGTGATGATTCCCTTAGGTCCTTTTTCAATTTGACTGAAACTAAAGAATTGGAAAACTTATAGTTTGCAAAAGGAGTTGTTACCTAATCATTACAATCATTCACTTTCTCAAATTTCTGGAAAGTCTTCAAAAAAGAGACTTTAAAAGGACTTAATAAAAGACTACCCGTTACTATTTCACAACTGCTTTATGGAAGCAGTTTGTTCAAATGAATCATGTTTGGGGGGAAATTAAAGCATTAAAGTTTTTATAAAAATTTACAATTCAACAAGTGTTGATTATTTTATGTATTTTTATCCAAATCTTGAATAGATTGCATCTTTGAGCTTCTTAGAGGACCTGCTTATTGCACCTTATTTAAAGAGAGGTGTGATTGGTTGGAGGTCAAGGATATTTTTTCATGCCTAACAACTGCTTTATGGATACCTTGATACATGGAATAGAATATGATGAACAGTATACACGAGTATTATAATGACTGGAGAGGTGTATTCCTCCAACATAAATTTACAAATTGCTCTTCTTATTTATATATCAGTATATATTTATATATACTACTCTCCTTCAAATTATTCTAAGCAATATATAGTTTTCTTATTATAAATGGGATTTCACTGCATTTTTTAAACAATGTTTTTCTATACAAATTTATTGATTTTTAATTATTTACCTTGCCACCTTACAAATCTATATATAAAAGCCTAAGTGACCATTATGACTGGTCAGCTGAACCACTGGTCACTATGACGCATACTGACCATCAAGGGGCAGACACTCAATGAAGGAACTGCCATCTGGTGGTCAGTGTGCTCCCATTGCCAACCTCCAATGTCCTGGGCCAGCCAATTGCCCATAGTCCCTCCCCCAGGCTGGCCAGCCCCAGACCACTGGCCAGGCCAAGGGACCCCACCTGCGCACGAATTCATGCACTGGGCCTCTAGTCTGTCTTATAACTTTTTCCATAGTTAATGATTTATTTTCATTTAACCGCTTCCATAATTTTAAAAAATTATAAATATCAGGTAATAGAAAATTTCACAACCACTAACATTATTCTATGTATAGTATAGTAGAACTGGTTTACTTTACATATTTATTAAATAATTACTTAAATCTAAAAATCCATAATACCCAGGAATGCTATCTTGCATTGTTACATGAATTGAAACACTACCCCACACCCTCAATCATCAACACATGCAAATAGCTTTACACAGGTGCACATACACACACACGCAAATGCCATGGGTTTAGGGCTAAATGTCAAAAATAATCTCAGTAACTAGAGAACATGAAAGAAAGAAATGTGTGATTAGCCACTTCCTATTGCTGAGCTGTGGCCTTCCAGATGGCTGCCTTTGATTCTAAGCCAGTGCTTCTCAGGGTCAGTAGACTTGTTCACCTTTGCTTCTCCATAAAAGGAGTGGAAAATTCCCAGGAAGTTGGGAACCAAGCAGAGTTTCCATATGCTGTGTTCTAGTATCTAAGCATGCACTTTGCTTTATTTATTTACTTACTCATTCACTCAAAATGTATTAATGCTTACTCCAAGTCCATGTGCTGTGTAGTGGAGGTATAACAAAAAAAAGACCCCAGTCCCCAAGATGCAGTTTCTATCTCTTGACTTTTTCTGAAATACTTAGAAATTGTGCTTATTTGCCTTTTGCTTTTTGTTTTTCATTATACCTTTTCTTTTGAGATCATTATAGTGTCACAAGCAGTACGAAATAATACAGAGAGATCCCCTATATCATTTTCCTAGTTTCTCCCAAAGCTAACATCTTGCAAAAACTATAGTGTAATATCCCAACCAGGATATTATCATTGATGCAGGAAAGATACAGAGCAGCTCCATCACCCCAAAGACCCATAGTATGCTCTTTCCTCCTACCTGAACTAGCTCCTTTTACCTCTTGCCAACCACTAATCTATTCTCCATTTCCATAATCTTGGAGAACTTTAAGATATTATGTGAATATTCCTCTAAAGCAGAGGACGAGGAATGAAGAACACTGCCTTGATTCTGCCAGGTGAACATAGAATTCAGGTTCCTCATTTTGCCTCCATTGATAAGTATATGTATCCAGGGTTCTCATTACCACTGGATGTGGATGGAAGTTCTTGCTAAGCTGCCACTGATACCGTGTTTCCCCGAAAATAAGACACCCTTCGAAAATAAGACTTAGCGCATGGAAAGATAAGACATCCCCTGAAAATAAGACCTAGCGCAACTTTGGGAGAAAAAAATTAATATAAGACACTGTCTTATTTTCGGGGAAACAGGGTAGCATCCTGGCTAGGAGGGCTGGGAGGGCCTCTTTGTGGCTCCTCACATGGCCTCCACTAACACTGCAAGGCTGTGACCTCTTTGCTGGTTGGTGGTGGAAGTCCTGACTCTCCTTCCATAACACCGTTAAAATGGGAGCCCTTGTTACTTCTGGGTGAGTGTGGAAGTGAGACACAATCCTCACCCCTATGGTCTCCGATAGCATAAAGGACCCCTCTGTCTACTTAATCTTCTCTGATAGCACTCGGGCAGAGTCCCTGGCATGCTCACTAGAGCTTTGCAAGAGTAGAAGTCTAGGTTCCACTTAGCCTCTGCCTGGTATGGCTGAGGTTGGACCACAGTTTTTCTGTGATGTTTAGCTAGAGGAGAGGAGTTCAGAGGTTTTTGTCTAAATGTGATCTATCTTGGGAGGCTGCTCTTTTCTTCATCCTTTTGTTGTTTGGTTTTTGGGGTGTTTTCCCCATTCGCATTCATGCTTTGGGATTGCCAACTTCTTCTCTGAGTCTGGGATATGCATGGAAGAAGGAAGCTCAAAGAGCACACAATCGTGAAGGTTCTTGGGTATCTAGTTCCCTCACTGCCTTCTTTTATGCCACTTTCTGTTTATTTTATATATAATGTATGGGGCTTCTAGTTGTACTTAGTAGGAAGACTAAGAAAAGTTTATCTACTTCATCTTTTTGAGAACAGACTCCTCTGCTTTTGTGTGCATTTCTTCTCTGTGGACAGGTTTTTCCTGGTGCTCTCAAATCCAACAGTGACACTGCTCTGTGTGTGTTGATTAGGAATAGCCTTTGTGGAAGCATAGTGATCTTCATTTATCATATATCTTATGCCCCATGATGACTTTTGTAAGAATTACGGAGGAAAACATAAACACAATTAAGCAAAAACATTACTTAATCATAGCTCAAAGTTCTTAAATCATCCTTATCTGTAGGGATATATGGGAGTGAGTGAAATATACCATGTGCTTGAAAATGAAAAATTATATCCTTCAAAATATTTTTCCAGAAAGTATCCAAAATGATCTTAATACACACCCTAGCTGAAAACATTGTCATTGTTATTGTTTTAAGAATAAACTCGAAGCTTTGCAATTTTATTTACACACACATTATTCAGAAAATAATCCACACATTTTAATATGGGAGGGGAAAAAATTACTAGCTGAGTGGAGTACTTCAAGGTGCAATAGATTAGACCACACAGAATGGATCATTTTGAATCAGGTTTTATGGACACTACAGAAGGAAGTCATTTAAATATGTTTGTTGGCTCCTTTAACTATTTATCAAAGATCTTTTAGATACTTTGGAAAATATGATTGCTGTATAGTACTTGCTTTAAAGTAGCTTATTATGAAAAAAAAAAAAAACAACCTGTGATTACTAGAAAGAAGTCAGAATGTGTGTCATGAACTAAGAACTGTGGTTAATGCAATTCTAAGCAAGTGATGTTAAACAAAAATAAAAGTGATTGGAATATATGATATACAGAATGCTAAAGCTGTTCAAAAAATATTGACATTTAGTTACGGAGGTGATGGGATTTGAACTGAGCTTGAAAGATAGAATTTGGACAGTTAGAAATGGGCTATAGTATTGTGGAGAAAGGAAAGTGCAGACTTGTGATGGGGACTGGAGATAGCTTCTGTAAGTGGGAAAACAGGCTAATATATGAACATGATGGTATTTGAGGGCAGGAAAGGAAAGGGGTGGGGACCAGACTGTTCTGGGACTTAAATTCTCGGTTCCAGAGATGGCCTCTGGTTATTGGGCAACTGCAAACCATTGAAGATGTTTGAGCAGGAAAGTGGCATGATCAGAGCCTTGTTATAAGAAATGTAATTTGGCATCTGTGGCCAGAAAAAGAAGAGGTTGTGGGTATGGAGGTTACAGGATTAATCAAGTCATAAAATAATGTTTTAAATTAATGTAGCAATAAAGGACATGGAAAACAGCAACTGTTAGAATCCACCTTTCCGAACCCCCAAAGGCCTTAAAGTCTTACAGAAGTGAGGTGGAGGCGATGAGGAAAGGAAATACCAAAGGCAACTAGGGCCTGAGACTTTACTCATAACTTACCACTCTTTTATTTTTAAAATAATTCTTTTTAAAATATATTTATTTTTATTGATTTCAGAGAGGAAAGAAGAGAGAGAGAATGTGCGAGAGAAAGAGGTTAATGAGGAGAGAGAGCTGACTTCTGTATGTTCCCTACCAGGATCACGCCCACAACTCAGGCTTATATGTGCCCCAACTAGGAATCAGACAGTAACCTTCTGGTTCTTAGGTCAATGCTCAACCATTGAGCCACGCAGGCTGGGTATAACTTACCCACAGGGAGAGTTAAATTAAGACCCACAGGGAAACAAATGTGTCAACACCGAACTATACTCAGAACCTTCCTTTCTTTCTGACTGCTAAGTTCAAGAGTTATTAGGTCCAATGTGCAGCAGTGTTCTTGTTCCTCAGGACAGGCTGATACTCAGCAGCTGTGCATCAGTACAGTGGTAAAAGTTGATACAATATTGAAGTACTTACGTACTGGTGGGTAAAGAGCTGCTGCCCTGAGCCCCTCGAATGCCCCTTTACTGACACAACCCCTTTTCTAGGTTCATTGGCAGTCCAGCATTTGGCAGAGAGGCGGGCTTGCAGAACTCTGCTTCATGCCACCCCTCTGTCTGTTTCTCATTGGCCAAAGGCCGTGCCATTCTGGGCTGTAACACTCTGACTATTACTCCTACTCTGGTGGAAGTTTCTCCCATCAGGCTCTCAGGCCCTTTTGCAAATAAACTTCTGTTGGGCCTACACACGTCTGAATCTCCACTCTGGGTTTAAGTAGAAATGCTATTACCCTGAAATTCACAGGACTTCACATTTAAATAATGATCAGTTGGTAGTTTTAAAACCTGCAATGCCCAGTGCTAATGTGAGTACAGTAAAACGCTTACTTTTATTCCTGGTGATGGGAATGTAAAATAATATGAGAATGAGCTATTGAGTTTAAAATTTTTTTTCATGTATTAATCCTTAACATATGGAAGTTAACTGCTGATGCATCTTCTTTTAGACACAGTCTTCTGAGGGTTTTGGTGTTTGGTTTTTGATAGACTCATCCTAATCCATCAGGAATCTTTTTAGTCTGAGCAGGTGTTTAGGTTTGCAACATGGTGTCCTGCAGCTAGTGCCATTTGCTGCTATGGCACCCCAGTTGCTCAAATTCACAGTTTTCCCCCAGTAGTCTGTATTCCAGCCAAATGAGCTAAGCAATCTCAGGGTGATTGGCAGAATGCTAATTCATTTCACACAGATTTGGATATGCAGGATCCAGGGCAGTTACAATTCATTGATGAAAATAGAAAGCATTTTGTCTGTCTAATAAAAAAATAAAAATAAAAACCTCCTTGTATGTACGTCTAGGTTCTTGACTCTTATATTATACTCTAAAGGCCCGATGCACAAAATTCACACAAGAGTAGGCCTTCCTTCCTCAGCTCCCGGCACTGGCTTCCCTCCGGCACCCAGGACCCAGGCTTCCCTTGCAGCCCCAGCTTTGTCCAGAAGGTGGTCTGGAAGGACATCTGTTCTAATTAGCATATTACGCTTTTATTATTATAGATATTATTATTATAGGACATATTGGCTCAGCTTTGGAGAAATTGTTTCTCTTCGAGTGCAGTGGATTCCTGTGCTCAAAATAGTGCCAAGGGGGAGGGGAGTGGGATGACTGGATAAAGAAGGTGAAGGGATTAGCTAAAGAACCTTAGACAGAGACAGTAGTGTAGTGAAGGCCAAGAGAAGGGAGGCAGGGTGGGTGAAGATGGGCAAAGAGGGTGGAAATGGCGGACATCTACAGTAGTGTCAACATTAAAAATTTTTAATAAAAAAACAAAAATCCTAGCACAACTGTTTGTAGGAACAACTTTCTTATTCAGAACAAATCCACAAGGTTGAGAAGCATAATGTGGTAATAATAAAGAGCCTTTCTTTGGGGACCCAGGAATTTGCTTGTGCCTTACTTAGGTATACTAGAAGCTAGGGCTTTTAAGTTGCACAACTCCTGGATACTTTTGTAGTCTACTGAATGACTACCTTGGAGTTGTGTAGGGCACTGCCTATGGGCAGCTGATGCCACTGGTTCTTTATGCAGGGAATAGAGGCTGTTAATATTTATAAATTTTTTAAATGAATCTTGGATTATGAATTGGAAAGAATTTAATGAAATTAAAGTTATTGTATAATATAATATTAACTAAAATAGTCGTTTAAGGACTTGATATTTAGTGGGTAGGATAGATTACAGAGAATGAAGACTTATTTGTATTTTACATGTTCCAAACTTATTGATGTTTTAATTTACTACCGCCAAAGAAATGAGTTATTAGTTGAAGAAAAACCTAATGTTAGCTTCAAGAATCACACTTCCAGTAATAGTAGCTGGTAACTGCCAAGATGTTTCTGAAAAGAGAAAGTGCTTATTTTAACAACAACAAAAACAGCAATTAAGAAATAATATTTGGTTCATTTCCAGGAAGGAAACATTTCATATTAAAAGGGGAAAAACATACTCTAGCCATTTACCATCACTTGTGGGACTTGTTCAAACCACAGTCTATTTCATCTTTTCACTTTTGCCTGGTTTTAGATGAGGAATTTTCCCCCTTTAGAAATAGAGAGTTTGATTACACCTATCCACCAGAATTATGCAATGCTTTTAAATAGTTCTCAAATCTGTTTTCCATTATCATTATGAATTTCACAATATATTTCCAAATGTGCTTTTGTATATTTTTATCCAAAACACTGTTCTCCAGTGTTGTAAATTCCTGATTACTCAAAAGGTTTTGGAGAGTAAGAGTAACATTAGTTCCTTTTTGTGTAATATTATTTTAAAATAAATTATAAAATCTGTACACATATTCTGGCTGCTAATGTGAAAGGTATTTTTAACTTTTCAGTGTTTTTCTATTTATAGAATCACCAAATGTTAGCCTTGGAAATTTCATAGACATCACCAATTGTAACTTCTGTATTTTGTAGGAAAAGAAAACAAAGTCACTTGCCAGTGACCCACAGCTTGTTAGTGGGAGAATCAAGATTGCAACTCAGTTGTCTTGACTCCAAGACCCATGTTCTTTGCTTCACCCTGTTGTTAGTTTCTCTGACTTCAGTCCTCCTTCCAACCAAACCCACCGTCCACCTTCCAACAGAGCTTGTTCCCCTGCCCTCCTTTGACTGATTGGCTGCTGACTCAGGCTCTGGGATGACTAATGGTTGGGGTCAGAAAACTGGAAGATTGAACTTCCAAGAGCATGTTGGCCACTAAAAGAGAGAGACAAGTGCTCATGTCACTACAGTGTGACGTGTGCCAGAGCAGAGGTAAGGGTAACGTACTCTGCAGGACAGATAGAATGACTGATGAGTTTGATACTCTTCCATCACCTTTGTTTCTAATGCTTTCTGATATTTCTTCTATTTTCCTATGTTTTTGACCTTTGTCCTTTTCCCCCTCCCCTGATTTGGAGGTTACGCATTCTTTTTCTGTTCATGCTTATGTGTATTTTTATGTGCAAATTTGGAGCTATGATTTTCTTTCAGTTTTATCACCTTGATGTATATGGGAAGAAATGAGACCATTACCTTCTTCATCTTCTCACCCATCTCCAAATTTCTCTAATATTTTAAACCTTTCTTCTTTATATTATACAAAGATGATTATTTTCTTTCTTGGAGCACATGCCCTTCTTTATAACAAGGGGCTTTATTTGATATTCATTCTCACAGTTATGTTAGTAAGAGATTTGGCAATGTTCCACTAGTTGCTTAATCTCAAGCAATTTATTGTCATTTCCCCCATATCTGAGTTCTTTATTATCAATCAATGAAATACATCTTTATTTCCAGAAGTCATACATATCCTCGAATGTCTTTCTCTTTTCTCATATTTACCAATAACTTGCTCAGATGTGGAATTGGGAGCTTATAATATTCTCCCCATGTATCTGTATATCTTTTTCCTGGCATATGTTTTTGTACAGGAAAAATGAAATATCAGTTTGATTGTCCAATTTGTAAGTAACTTGTTTTTCTTACTAGATGCTTGTAATACTTTTCTTTATCCTGGGTGTAAATCACTTTTTTATTAATTTTGCCTGTAATTTGATGAGGTATTTTTTTTTTATCTCTTGAGCTTCAGGTAAGGAATAAATACTTGCATTAATATCACAACTATTGCTGAAACCGGTTTGGCTCAATGGATAGAGCATAGGCCTGCAGACTGAAGGGTCCCAGGTTCGATTCCGGTCAAGGGCATGTACTTGGTTTCAGGCACATCCTCAGTGTTGGGGGGGGGGGGGGGGGGGTTTGCAGGAGACAGCTGATCCATGTTTTTCTCTCATTGATGTTTCTAGCTCTCTATCCCTCTTCCTTCCTCTCTGTAAAAAATCAATAAAATATATATATATTTTTAAAAAAATATCACAACTATTACTTCTCCTGAGTCTGCTCAGTTCTGTTGTTCTAGAACTTTACGGCTTCGTTTAACTGCATCCAATGATAATTTTAATTTTTGCTATTACAGCGTATATTTTCTTTTCCAGTTGTGCATTTACTCCAGTTATCATTTTCTCCTACATCTGCTGGTTTCTGTTTAAAGGAGATCATGTATTTTTGCATCTTCTTGAGGGTCTGCACAAATATTTACTGAACTTTTTCTAGAAAGAAATATTCAGTAACATGAATAATTCAATATTTAATAATATGCTTTGAAGCAGTGTTCCCTTTCTGCTGAAGCATTTTGCATATTATCATAATTATTTTTAAAATGTTTCTTAAATAATAATAAATTGATCTAATTCTAGAATTTTCTACTATATGTCATGCAAAAATATTATCTTCTGTTTTAAAATACAATCAAGAATTTGAGAATGTTATTTTTCTAATAATTAAACCTTGACTCTCAATAATGATAATTTATATTTTTAGCATATAATAATGGTTAGGACAGGAAACCTTGGTTTGAGGCAAGCACATGTAGTAGTAAAAAACATTGCCCTTTGGGCCCTAGCTGGTTTGGCTCAGTGGATAGAGTGTTGGCCCTCGGACTGAAGTGTCCCAGGTTCAATTCTGCTCAGGGACATGTACCTCTCAATCCCAGGCCCTGATTGGGACTGTGTGGGAGGCAATCAATGAGTGTGTCTCTTTCACATCGATGTTTCTCTCTCATTGTTTCTCCCTTTCCCTTCCACTCTAAAAATCAGGTGAGGATTACCAAAAGAAACCCAAACAAACAAACAAAAATGGCCTCTGGGTACAGATGATCTGGGTTCAAATTCCAACTCTTCCACTTACTCAGTGTGCAACTTTGGCCATGATTAACTTCTTGGTGCCTTATTTTTCTCATCTATAAAATGAGATGAATAGTACTAGTTACTTCATAGATCCTTAAGATTTAAAAGGTAATATGTAGAATAGTCCTTGGGACATAATAAATGTTGCCTAAATATTTTCTTTAAATTACAACTGCATCCTTTATTTCAATTTTATTGTAAACCTTAAAAAATAAAGTCTTTAAAAAAATAAATTAGCCACATCTTATTGCCCAGAAACAGACCTTAAACAAATAGCAATAGAGAGAGACTATGCTACCATTTAAAAATATTTGACTTGCTAATTAAGAGCAAGATTCATGTAATTTTGAATTTCTGTCATAAAAATTCACCAATAAATCAATGTTATGGTCTAAACAAAAATTCTAGTTCTGTCACTTACTAATTGAGTAGCAGTCAAATCTTCACATCTCTTTAAGCTTCCATTTTCTAATCTTTAAAATTGTCATAAAACTATTACATTATGCATTCAGTAATAACATATTGTAATTATTAATGTTACTTACTAAAACTGTGAGGATTAATTGAGCTTATATAAGATGTCATCATAGTGGTGCACATTACTTAGTTGCTATTGTTTTTAAATAATCAAATGCATACTTGACTGAGCTACATTTAATTGACTTAACTGAGCACTGCCAGTCCCTTTATCCCACAATTTCTTCATTATTGAATTCTTAACTTTGAGTTATTTTACAGATATGTGACTCCAGAGAGAGTACGTGACAAATTCAAAGCCGTGTTGTCAGTGCCAAGGGAGGCTATGAAGCAAGGTCAATTAGATCCTGCTTTTAATCTTTTTTCTTTTTTTTCTTCAGCCTGGGGAAAGCAAGGTTCTAACTCTTGTTTCTTCAAAGGGCCTATTTCCCATCAGTTGAAATATCTTCCTCAAGCCCTTCACTTTCTCCTGTCCTTTGTCAAGGGCTCCGAACAGAAAGTATGGGCTTAGTGCCTTTTGCATATCTGCTGGGAGAGGGTGCGGGTGGTACAGCTACACAGGAGGTGGGGGGGGGGGCAGAAATGGAATATAGAGCATACCTATTATGGCATTTTTTTATGCATCCAGTGTCATTCATTTCTTTTAGTCCCTTTATATGCATTACTATTTGGAGTTTCCCCACAAAAAAGCTCAGACATATCATGCTCTCTGTGTTGTAATTGTAACTAATTGTGGGACAGAAGAGGCCACTTCATAACCTGCAAATAACAAATTCCACCATTCTTTAGAAAACAAAACAAAAGAAGTGGCAAACGTCCTTTCTTGAATTATATGATTTTTACTATGAAAGGCTGTTGTTCGGTTTTTCCTTTCTAATTAGTCTCAAAAATGTTGCTAATTATCAATTGATGCACCACATGAAACGGACTTCTCTGGCCTGCCCTCAGCTTGCCCACCAGGGACATTCAAACCAGAAGGTGTGCCAGGGGGCATCAGCACTTGCCTTCCATGTCCTGATGAAAATCACACCTCTCCACCCGGAAGTACGTCCCTCGAGGACTGCGTCTGCAAGGAGGGCTACAGGGCTTCCGGCCAGACCTGCGAGGGTAAGCCTGCCCCATTGGCAAACAGGAAATAGCAAAGTGGGTCTCTTGGAGGGATAGGATGCTGGTATTTTCATCCAATTCATTTCAAAATGATCTTTAGTACTTCTTTCTCTAATCATATCTGGGTGGGGGGAGACCTTGCTCTTATTAAGGTGCATTTCTTATCACTGAACACACCTATTTCTTGCTCCAGAGAAAGGAGATCTGAGCCAGGGGTAATATAACTATGAAACCAGAAAGATTTACCCACTTGGAAAAGTTCTAAATTAATCTAAAAGGAAAAAGTCAAATATTTTAATGACAAATTCGAGTAACAAAAGAACAAGTTTGGGCCCTGGTGATAGTTAAATTCATTTAAAGAAAGTGTTTTTATAAGTGTCTTAGTGTTATTAATATCAAAAATTAAAAACATTTAATTAGCCTATAACATATACAAGAAGCTGTGACTCTTGGGATTTGAAGCAGACACCCCTTTGCTGGCCTTATTGGTTTTTATTTGATGCCACCTTATTTAAGAAAGAAAATAGCTAATAGCGTAGGAAGGATAAAAACTAGAAAATTTTGTATCCACATATGTATCAAAATATGTAAAAAAATGTTTTAAGCATACCAAATAATATTTCATTTGTTTTTAAATTTTAAGTGGGAGTAAATACCTAATGGAAGTGAGATATATGGGTTCTTCCAGATACAGTCGGCACTTAGAAATTCAAATGCAAGTGGGAATTCTGTGGGTAAATTAGCCGTATCTATAAATGAAAGAAGTGTGTGGGGTCTGACGTCACCCTACAATTGTCCCCCAAAAGTGAAGGATAGTGGATGCTTTCTAAGCTAACTTTGCTTCTTCATTTTACTTTTATAAACGTTAGTTGTGCACTGCCCTACCCTGAAGCCTCCAGAAAACGGTTACTTTATCCAAAACACTTGCCACAACCACTTCAATGCAGCCTGTGGGGTCCGATGTCACCCTGGATTTGACCTCGTGGGAAGCAGCATCCTTTTGTGCCAGCCCAACGGTTTGTGGTCTGGTTCAGAGAGCTCCTGCAAAGGTATGCGGATTGCCAGTTCACATTGCTTATTGATTGTCTTGCTTGAGTTTCTTGACTTAAACTCTAATGGACCAGTAAGTTCTTTGTTTCTTTTAATTTCGTCGACCACAGACCACAGAAAGAAAAAAAATTATAGAAAGTTTGAAGTTAGAACTACTAAGTTCAATTGACCACATCATTATGAATCATGCCTTTGTAATTCTTCTGTGAACGAGCAAAGGAAGGGCCTGCCTGGGAAGGAAATGGACAGGTTACCCCAAACCTCAGATTTTAAGCAGCCAAGACTGGGTGCCAGGGGAAGTTTGGGGATGATCAGAGAGGGGATTTTGATGCTTGCTGTGATTGCAGGACTTAAAGCACCATAGCAATAGCCTGCAGTAGGAGCAATGAGCTAACTCATCCATCTCTAACCTGCACTTGGAATAGCATCCTAGAGAAAGTGTGAATTTGCTAAAGTGAAACCTCAAAGATCATAGTCAGGCCCATAGAAAAGGGGACAGTAACTCAGGTAGGACCTAAGGATCCCACATGAAATACAGGGAAACACCAAACAGAATGGTACCTCAATTCCAATCTTGCCATTTCTTAGATCAACTTCCCTACTTGTTACAACTGTTGCACAGGCAGCGTCCTAAGGTTTCACCAGTAGGGTTGGAAGAGAAAGCTATCAAAGAAAAGGTAAGAGGGGAGCAAGGTGCAGGACTTGAGAATCCCTGCCCATGAAGCTGCTGAAGACAGTATTCACCCCCTATCTAGGGCTGCCAGATGAAATACAGGACCCCCAGTTAAATGGGAATTTTAGATAAACAACAGATAATTATTTAGTATAAATAAAATACCAAATTTGGGACCTACTTATACTAAAAATTATTTGCTGATTTTTGTGAAATACACATTTAATAGATATCCTAATTTGTGGCTTTTTGTTGCTGTTTTCTGAATCTGGCAACCTATCTCCATCCCCTTGGCACCCTTTGGCAATACAGCTGAGAATTTGACTGTGCCCAGACCCCCCCATCGCTCAGCTCACTGGATTAGGGTAAGGAGTGCTGTCTTCTGGTCTCTTGGCTCCAGCACCCAGAAGGGAAGCCCACCACCCCAACAGAGGTCATATGTAAACCCCAGGAGACCTCTGTTTATTTTTATCAGCTACTTATATGAACCCATTTATAAATGTGGATTTGCCTAAATCAGGTCCTAGTCCAGATTCTCATTTACATCTGCGAAAAGACAAGAAAAAAAATGAAGAAAATCAGAAATTTGAACAAAGGAGATCTGAAAGAAATGGAGGAAACAAGGAATCTCAAAGGCAATTACATTACTAAAATAAGACCAGAATTCCAAGAAATTGAATAATCTGTGCACAAAAATATTTCTTAGAAAACAAAAAGATGGCTGACACAATGATTGGACATAGTTAAGAGTCAAATTAATAAATTAGAAAATCAGCTCATGAAATTCTGAAAATAGGGGAAATTTTCAAAGATTAAAATAAAATATATAAAAGTCTAAAGAGACATGATAATAGTCACAGGAAATAGACTCTTCTTGTATTAGGAATCCAGAAAGAGAATGAAGTGGAGAAGAAACCCTAACAGATTACATAATATATCCCTAATCAGAAATCTTGAAATTTACGCAATTAAAAATCTTTGATGTTCAGTTTAAAATCACTATGTGCCAGAAAAAAAAAATCTTTAAAACATATCCATGTCTGGAAGTAATCTTAATGAAATTTCTGAATGCCCTGGAAAAATAGAAACTTTTGCCCCTTACTAGCCATTCCAAATATTAGAAGACCAAGAAAAACAGTAGACTCTATATCTCTAAACTCAGACAAGCTGCATTTTATATGGGAAGACTTTTCAGTCACATGATTTCTAATGGTAAAAAGTCACATCCCATTACTGAAAAAGTTAACCATAGAAAATCTTAGTCAATAATATTATAACTCTGTATGGTACCAGGTAGGGACTGGAAATATCAGAGGGAATACTTTGTAAAATATGTGATCGTCTAACCACTATGCTGTACACTCAATGCTAATACAAAAATAATATTGAATACAAACTGTAATGGGGGGGGGGAGAAAAAGACATTTAAATTTAAAAGGAATATTCTTATAAAGTCAACAGTTAAATTCCAAAGCCCTTATTGTAAAGGTTGGAAGACATTACATTTTAACTTTCACTTACTGGCCTTTTAAAGAGAGTGAAAAAAGCAGATGGACAACCCCCATAGGATAAGGACGGGCCCTTTCTCTTTGTCCCCCACAGTCCACATTCTACCCTAGCATCCAGAAGACATGGCCACACCCTCTCAGGAAGCCACCCCTTTGTTCACACAGCTTTGATTGTTCTATCATCCTGCCTTTGCTCTTGGTTCCCATGTAGAAATCCTCCCTGTTGCTAACCTCCTGGGCTTAGAGGGCCAGTCCTCCACTCATTCTAGCCCTTGTGTCAGGGTCAGTCAGGAAAGCACAGGAAATACACCATGCACGTTGGGGGATAAAAGACTGCTTTAGGAATCAGACCTCACACAATTTTGGAAGGAGCTGGAAATTGAAATTCCAGAAGAGATATTGGAGTATCAGAGAAGTTCACTGCCAGCCCAGTATGAGAATTCAAGCCGTCCAGCTGCTGAAATGGAACCACAAGGGAGAAATGTGTTGGAGAGTCTAAGAGAAGCTTTGCCTCTGTGTAGCCACATCCTGATGCTCTACAGCCACGAACCTGGCCGGCCATGAACTTGGGGCCACCTTTGGTTAATAGGGTCAGCAGTCAGGATGTGGGATGGAAACAAGCTGGGACCCATAGGACATGTCTGCATTTGTCTATCATTGAGTCTAGATACAATGGTCACTCTTCCTCCTACCTTCCAAATCTAGTGAAAGTTTTTTTGATCAACCCTTACCTGATCCACATAAGGGGATTCTGACAAGGTGTTTCTTAGCTGAGCCAACTTATTACAATACAGACCACCACACTTACTTTTATTACTTGTCTATCACCAGCTAGCTAGAGTTCATTATGAGCACAGAATGTACCTTTTCCCCTTCAATTCTTGCTTATTCCTCTGGTGAATGATTGAGAACTTGAACAAATACACATATTGATAAGTACATTGATAAATAGACACCTTGATGATATGCTTGTGTCACTTCCTTTTATGCATTTGCATTTTTTAAATGCAGGCTTGTTCTCTTTTATATTATTTGAGTTGATATCCTATTATTAAATAAAAGAATGGCAATCAAAGGAGATATGGTACAGGACCATGGATATTCTTAAGATCCCTTCAATTTCACTCTCAAGCACTACCTACCTTTCCAGGGTAAAAGGTTGTCCTGAATGGAGATATTTCCTAGTCAGACTCTTTCTCTGGCTCATCATTAGTGGATTTAATTACTTAACTGTTCTATGAAACAGCATATTTCATTAATTCTAACACACTTTCCCCCACGTCCAAATATCTTTAAAACTGGGATGCATCTTATAGTGGCATTATGTGTTTATAGATATTATCATTTCTTTATTAGTGGCTCAAAATGATGGTGTACCTTACCATTGAGAAATCTGGGATTAAATTAAAAGTGGCCATTGTGTGGCCATTCACTTCTTTTCATGCTGGATAGTATGGAGAAAGTAATATTTTAAAGATCCAATTTAAATCTAATTATAAGGACAGAGAATAATTTTAGTGTATTTTTTTTCTTAAAAAGATTTATAAAATTGAGGCTTAAATGAAAGACCAGTGTAAAATATAAAGGCTTTTACACGTTTAATGTTACATCATTAATATTTTATAGTGTTAGATACTAATTAATTCCTATTCCTCTTATATACTCTTTATAAAGACATACTCTTTTTCAATTTTATCTGAATTATGCATTTCATTACCAACTTGTAGGGATTCTTTTGTGGCTTCTCAATAATAACTAGTTATACCACAACATCACAGTACATCAAATTTTGTGGAGGTATTTTTTTTTTTCTGAGAAAAAGGTTAAAATAACAATGAGAGTCCTACACTTCACATCAGATTTATTTTATTTTTAGTATAGATACTATCACAGTTTAAGATTTACAAAAAGTGTGTGTCTGGGAAAATCAAATTATCTTTTTAATGAAAACCAGAGCAAGTTCTTACATTGTCTACTACATAGTAGACTGTTCTCTAAAAAGACTGTATTTAAGGATTGCTTTAACATGAATGTAAGTCAAGAAACATTTTTAGAGTTTTTCAGCTGTTGAAATAAGAAAATATAAATGAAAACTAATAAATAAGCATGTTCCTATTAAAAATGATAATAAATGACCATTCTTGATTGACAAGGAGTATAAAATGTTGATGTCCAAATGGGAATTATAGAATCCTTTGTTTTCCCTGAGGAGCAATGAAAACTTATTAAAGCCAACATTTGAGAAGCAATATAATTTGTATGTGTATGAAACACCAAATGTAATTTACTCTCAGTACTCTTGAGAGATGTAAAACCATCTTGTCTTCGCTTGAAAAGTCAGAGTGATTAAAGCAATATATTGACTCCAAAATCAGTTGTTTAATATGTTTTTTTAGATTTTATGTATCATGATTATAGGAATTTATCTTATTTTTTAGTTTTATTGATTTCAGAGAGGAAGGAGAAGTAGTAGAGAGAGAAGAAATGCCAGTGATGCCCCGTGAATGCTCCCTACTGGGGATTTACCCCATACTATGGGCATGTGCCTTGACCAGGAGTCAATCAACCCTTCTACTTCATGGGTCAATACTCAACCACTGAGCCACACCAGCTGGGCAGGAATTTATCTTATTCATCCTTTAATCCTTCCTGGCACCTGGCATTATGCTACACATGATGGATACACTCAGTGAAAGTGAGAATGTGGAAGGCAAAATAACTTTGATAGACACATTTAATAAAGATTCTACTTATGTGATGGACACACTTAATAAAAATCCAATGTGGAAGGCAAAAGATTTCTATTCTGTTGTCATTGATAACTGACTTTTTTCAAACCATCCCAGGGACTGAAAAGCTAGGCTTTATAACTTCACCTAACATCTAATTCTTGAATTTTCTCAAAGGAACAATCAATCCTAAACATATATTTAATGCACCCAGTATTTATGCTCTGCCGACTAATATCATTTGAATGGGTTACTTCAGAGTATATTTTATTTTAAAAATGACTTTGGTTGAATATACACTGAATATTTGCCCCAGCTTTCTTCCCTATTACTCTAAAATTAAGCTTTCATCATAAATAAATATGTTTGATATTAAAAAATTTGAAAATGCAGAAAAGTAAAAGAAAGGAAAAAATACATCTTGTCCAGAGTCCCAATAAAACTGAACCCAAATCATTTTGTTCAAAAATGTCTAGAGATTGCTGTGTCACCTTCTGGCCTTTTGTGCTGTAATAGTGCCATCTGAGAGCAAACTTAACTTTGTTCCTTTGTAGGAGTTGTCTTTGTTTTTTGTATAATCCCTGATGCCATAGGATTATATCTGTAAACTATTAAAATGATTATACGCACCACCCTTTGACATATTCAACAGGAATCTATCTTCTTTCCCTCCTCATATCTCTGTGTATGACAGGGAGTCACATGCCTATACTTACACTATACTATGCTGGAGTACTATCCCTCATCTCTGTATTTTAAAACAAAAAAGGAGAAGGATGGGGAAAGCAAAAACTATTCTCTCAATTAAAAAACTTGTCCAGCCAAAACCGGTTTGGCTCAGTGGATAGAGCGTCGGCCTGGGGATTGAAAGGTCCCAGGTTCGATTCCTGTCAAGGGCATGTACCTTGGTTGCTGGGCACATCCCCAGTAGGGGGTGTGCAAGAGGCAGCTGATCGATGATTCTCTCTCATCAATGTTTCTAACTCTCTATCCCTCTCTCTTCCTCTCTGTAAAAAATCAATAAAATATATTTAAAAACAAAACAAAAACTTGTCCAGTCCCACACAACTTCAGCTCTTATCTTATTGACTATCATTCCTTGTGATGGAGGTGGGGAATTGTCTTCTAGCTGTGAATATTATTATGCTAAATAAACTAGGAAGAATGGTTCTGGGGTTGGCAAGAAACATTCTTCACCAGAGTAGCAAAAAACAAACAATTCAGTGTTAATGCCTACATCAAGATCAGCATCATAAACTACGATTTACAGTAAATGTCTGGGACAAGGGAGAGAAAATCCTAAAAGGACATGAGTTGTCGTCAGAGAATAGAATACTGGAATTTAAGATTGCAAGGGTTGGGCTGCTTTGCAGATCCTGGGATCATTAAAAAACTCAGGACATGCCCATGAGATCTGAGAACTGAGTTGCTCATCAACCTGGAATCTCTGTTCCCTTCCTTTTGTTGGAACACAGCCTGGGAAACACAGCCAAGGCCTTTGTCAAGCACCCCCTGTCTGTAGGCATCATCATCCATTTAGGTTAGGGTTGGGGAGTGTTGGGCCCTCTAACTCATTTAGTCTGGCTCTGCTAAGGCATTAGGGGTGACTTAACTAATGTCTGACCAAATATAGCAGGCTAATTTTTAAGTTGATAATTTTGTATGATCTGCAAATAATATTATAAATATCCAAATGGCCCTTGGAAGCAAAAAGGTTCCCCACCCTTGATTTAGGACCAGACTCCTATGTTTGAGTTTACCACCTATGGGTTGATGGCTGAACACCGTGGGATTGCTTGGGCAATGCATATGTAAAACACCGGCTATTAATTGTCTAGCACTAACTCAAAAAATAATGGTATGTTTTACTCTTTGCCATTTTAAGAAAAGGAGAAAAGGGCCTTTTCTTGCATGCAATGTGTCAGTGTTATTAAACATATAATTATCATTTTTGTCCTTATTCAGTAACAAGTGATCTAATAGTTTTCATTTTATATAGTAAGAACGTGTCCTCGTCTCCGCCAACCCAGACATGGCCACCTGAGCTGTTCCACGGGGGAAATGTCCTACAGGACAACGTGTTTGGTTACCTGCAATGAGGGGTACAGACTGGAAGGAAGTGCTAAGCTGACCTGTCAAGGAAACGCCCAGTGGGATAGTTTAGAACCTCGTTGTATGGGTGAGTTTTTGGAAGCTATGGCACCTTTCGTGATTCATTTCTCTTGCTCTCTGATTCCCCTGTTTTCTGTGAAGACCTCGAAGTAAAAATTGATTCATAATGACTATAGATACAAAATCATATATACAGATGCACAGAGATATAGGCATATAAATAAATGTTGTTTTGTTCCCCTCTACTGGTGAAATTCTAATTTTCCAAGTCACTGAAGTTTACAGCTTTAAATCTTTTTTTTTTTTAAGTGGGGCCAATTTTGGTGATTCTTTTTTTGTTGTTGTTGTGTTGTTTTTAAAGGAAATGCCATATAATTCCATCACTTTGTTAAACACAATTTACTTTTACCTTGTTGATGAACCAATGAATTATGAACCAATGAATCTTAAAATGGACCATAAAATTCATCCTATATTCTGCCCTTGTCCTTCAATACGAGCTGTGACATCTCGCTACTGCAGTTGGGTCCCGAATGAATAAATTTTGTAGCTTTTTTAGTTTTCTGCTTGTTATACACTGTAGATACAAATAACAATTGTTATAATAATATGATGAGATGTTGATAACAACTATTAGTGAAACCTTACTATGTGTCAGATACAGTAACCTAGGAGTATTAGCAGGTATGTAATGCTAATAAAAATATACTACTTCCCAAAAAGGGAGAAGAAGAACTACATGTATGGGAAAAAATTGAGATATGTCAGGATCTAAGATTGGAAAACTGGATGCTATAAATATGCCAGGTCATCCAAAATTGATTTACAGCTTTGTTCTAGTATAATCTAGTACTCGATTCGTAGGTGATCATAAGGGAAGGTGTGACCAGGAGGGACATTGGACTTACTAGGGGATTCATTTACAGTCGACCCTCTCTATGCAGTTTCAGAAACACTAATATTATCATACCGAGAAGAGATTATCTCTCTGATACAGAAGAATAACATTTATTATTAAACAAAGATTCAGTGCAGTAGCAATGCCATACCTACTGTTATAAGTACTGAAAGACATTGGTGTGACCAGCATTGTCGGGTAAAGAGAATGTGTGGGAACACAAAGAACATTCTCTCATTTCCTTATTCCTTACTGTAGAGAGCCAGTGCCCCACATTTCAGATGCCCAAAGGTGTCATCATAACCCCTCCCAGCTGCGGCAGGCAGCCAGCCAAACCTGGAACAATTTGTCAGCTAAGTTGCCATGAAGGATTCATTTTAGCTGGAGTCAGAGAAGAATTACGATGTACCACCTCTGGAAAATGGAGCACCAGAGTTCAGACAGCTGTTTGTAAAGGTAGGTCTTCTATGTTGATCAGATTAAAAACCAAATTCCCATATAATTGCAAGTTAATGGATTATGGGACTGTCCTTTGCAACTTCTGCTGCAAACCCATGATAAATGGTGGATTTACAAAGTCCAGTTGCAACGTGCCAGGCAATGACAGAAAACATATGAAAATAAGGATAATATAGGAACTGGAAGTCAAGTAAGTTTTATATCAGTAGATGGAGAAATTCTTTGAGGAATTTCTGACCCATATAAAGAAGGTGAGACTAAATGTATTTTGAGACCTGCACCCATTATTCACAGGAGAACATTACCATCTTTCTTGCAGCAAGTACAGACAGCTATGAAGGGGTGGGTGTTGAAAACAAGAGTTCTTAAAAATAAAAATATGAATATCTCTAAAAGAAGGGAAAAGCATGAAACTGATGTTGTTGAAAACAATATTCCTGATTTGAACAACCAAGTTGGGTGTTCCTTCAGAATCAGAACTAATGAACTTGACTATTCCAACTGATGAAACTGAACAGATGGAAATTAAGAGATACCAATGATCAATTTAGAAGCCCAATATCCATTTATCAAAGAGTTCCAGAAAGAGAAAGAAAAGGGGGGTGGAGGGGAAGAATTTTCCTACCAGTAAAAGCAACTTTCCCTGAGATACACAGAAAAGCTTGAACCTTTAGATCAAAAATAGCCTCTGCGTATAAGGCAGGCATGTTTTCACTACTTCTGGTGAAGTTTCTTAGATCCAAAGTTAATGATAAAATATTAAATAAATAAGTTTCCAGTGAGAAGAGAAATTGAGCAAAAGAAAGAAGAATCAGACTCGCTCCTCTTTTAGAACTCTAAATGCCAGAAGGAAATGTAGCAATGTTCAATGAATATGGAGAGAGAAATAGCTGTAAACTTTAAAGTCCAAATCCAGTCAACTGTTATTCAAGTATGAATGAAAAGTCAAATACTTTTTCAAATTTTCAGAGGCAATATGTTAATATATATTTGTGAGGGGAAATTATCAAATAATGATTGGAAAAAATATAAATTGAATAAAATTGCAAAGAAACAAGAAGATTAATTAAATCAATTTAGATATATGTATCCCACTGCAAGTTACAGAAGACCTAATTTAATGTAACTTCAAATGAGGGGATATTTTATATATATATATATATATATATATATATATATCTTAGTTCTACAGTAACTAATGTGGATATGTATAATGTTACCACTTCTAATTCAGTGTTTGTACTGCAAAGTTTCACACTACAAAAAATTTCATTGACTGTAATTTGTTGTTTGTTTTGACAGTACCTTTTCTCATTAATTCATCCTACTTGACAGCCCTTGTCATAAAGTGTAGTTCCTTCCTGCCAGTCAGCATTCATTTTTCTGTTTATTTATTTCATTAAAAAAATATTTATCAAGGTCCTATTCTATGTCAGATATATAGCACAATGCGACAAGAGATACCCTGATATTCAAAGTCCTTAATTTCTTTTGGGGGAGACAATTCCACTTCAAACTGGCATGATGAATTTTGTGGTTAGGAAGGACAGAGAGTTGTGGGAATTTGAGTGAGCACCTAAAATGGACCAGGGGAGTCAGAGAGAGCTTTCTGAGGAACTTGTGTCCAAGCTGAGAATTAAAGGACAGTAGTAGTTACCTAGGTAAAGGGAGAAGGGGGTATTGATTCAGGTAAATAAAAGAACAGAGGCAAAGGTTCCAGAAAGACCATTGAGCTTTCACGGGACTGAAAGTATTCATGTGGAGAGTGAGTTCCACTAGGGGATCTATGAAGGCAAGGCTGTCAGCAGGTACTAGCTCTTGAAAGTCCTAGGAAGCTATGCTGAGATCAATTATCCTGAAGGCAGTTGCGCATTTCAAATCAATCAAGAATCAATATGGAAATGACAAGACACAAAGTATTAATACATTCTTACCTAATTCTTAAGTGATGTAGACTTCCTTAACATATTAATTGATTTGTGTATTTTCTGAGTTAGATGTGGAGGCTCCTCAAATCAACTGTCCTCTGGATATAGAGGCTAAGACGCAGGAACAGCAAGACTCTGCTAATATCACCTGGCAAATCCCAACAGCTAAAGACAACTCTGGGGAAAAGGTGAAGTTTATGCAAACATGTGCATCCTTTTCAAATGAACTCTAAATAACTATAAATGTGTGTGATGTTGAAGATTTACTAATACTCTAATGATAGCATTCTCTCTCTATACATATACACATTGATACTATCAAATATTGGCAGCGAGAATGCAAATTAGTACTATGCTTTGGGAAATAAATTTTGTAGTAGCTACATTAAATGTTAGTAACTTTGAGGTTCATAATCCCTTCCCTGGAAATTTATTATAAGGACATAAAAAATATTTTTAAATTCTTTATGGAAAAACTGTTCATTCCAGTGCTGTTTACAGAAGTAAAATTCAGGAGCAATTTAAGTGTCTTTCAATAGATTTTGCTTAAATTATATATTTATTCTACAGAACATTATGGTTACAGTTAAATCATCTTAAGTTCTAAAGATTAGGCAACAGCATAAAAGGTGTTTTAAGATACGTTTAAAAAACAAGAAACATTTCATATTATGCCAGTGTTACACACTATGCAAATAGAATAGTCTGGAAAGAAATACATGGAAAGGCTGTGCCTGGTTTTGTTTTGTTTTCCTTTTCCCTATTTGTGAAATATTGTGTCATATTAAACTTTACAAATAGTGTATAAATAACAAAGAATAAATAACGAAGAATAAATATTGTGTCATATTAAACTTTACAAATAGTGTATAAATAACAAAGAATAAATGTACTGTTGATACTAACTTTAAATTTCAAAATATTATCTCCAAAAGCTGTCAATCCATGTTCATCCAGCTTTTACCCCACCTTACCTTTTCCCAATTGGAGAAGTTGCTATCACGTACACGGCAATTGACCCATCCAGCAACCAAGCCAGCTGCACTTTCCATATCAAGGTCATTGGTAAGTCTTCAAATTACTTGGGTCAGTTTGTGAAAATAACCCAGTTCCTCTAGGACTTTGCTTCTTTGGCTTCAACAATTTCTTTTATATTAATTCTTCCTACTGGCATTAAAAACTGCTCAAGCCACCCTTTTGAAACATACATACTATTTAACTATCACTGTTTCCCTTTGATTTCCTCCCACCCAAGCATTTTCAAAAGTTCCCAATGGTTGTCATCTCTTTTGACTTAACTGCCATTTATTCTCAAAGTCACTCAAGTCTGGCTTCATTCTCCTTCACTCATATAAGCTACTCTCATCAAGGTCACCAATGATCTTTAAAGTCATTCCTATCACGTACTTTTTAGTTCTTATTTTACATAATCTTTCATTAGATTTTACATTATGAACCATATTCTCCTTATTAAAACTGTCTCTTTCCAGCTTCTCTGACACCAGTATTTTCTGTTTTTCCCAAGTTTTTTCTCATTCACCCTTCTTTATTGTTTTCCTGGGCTTCTCTTCCTCAGAACAACTCCCAAATGTTTAATATCCCCAGGATTCCAGCCTTGGTTCTCTTGTCTTTCTCTTTGTAGTTTTCCTGGTGACTTTGTTAACTGACAACTCCCAGATTTCTATCTCTAGATCAGATCTTTTTTTCTGAAATACAAATCACTATATAAAACTGCCTACTGTGGCCCTAACCATTTTGGCTCAGTGGATAGAGCGCCGGCCTGTGGACTCAGGGGTCCTGGGTTTGATTTCGGTCAGGGACATGTTTCAGGCACATACCCAGTGGAGGGCGTGCAGGAGGCAGCTGATTGATGTTTCTCTCTCATTGATGTTTCTAACTCTCTATCCCTCTCCCTTCCTCTTTTTAAAAAAATAAAAACAAAACAAAACAAAAATAAAACTGCCTACTGTGGATGTCCCACAAGCAATTCTAATTCACCCAAACATATTTCTCAACTCAGAAAATGGTACAACCAATAACTGGCCACCAAGCAGACATCTGGAAGTCATCTTCAACTCTTCTTCTTCCATCACCAGCACCCAGTAACTTTTCATCTACTGGTTTCATCTACTTAATATCTTTGAAATCTCTCCCAGTCTCTTGTATTCTCCCAACCACTACTCTAGATCAGTCCTTCTTTTTTATTTTTATTTTTTGGCCTGGCTTACTGTTTTATTACCCAATTGGTCATTGTGCCTTCATTTAATTTGGTTGATATTCAATAGCTACTGAATACTAAGACTTACTACATGGAGAAGTAGGATGGTTAGCCATCTATAATGGTCAAGACCATAGACTCTGAACCCAAACTGTTTGACTCCATATCCAGCTTCGCCACTTAAAGGCAATGTGACCAGTCACATCTCTGTGCCTCAGTTTCCTTATCCAAAAAATATAATTAATAAATATATTACCTCATAGAGACATAATGAGGCTTTTAATTAGTTAAGCTATATAAATTCCTTGAACTAGTGCCTAACACATTAAGTGCTATATAAATATTAACATTTTGTGACATTTGTCTCTGATATATTTTAATGTGTTTATTTTAAAGCTCAATACATTAAACTCATTTTATTTTAAGAATTCTACATAGTTTTTTAAATAACTAATGTATATCAAACTGGCTTTTTACTCTCGGAATTATAAGTTTTTGGCAAAAGCTGATAAAAAGACTTAAGTAAAACTCAGTCTTATTTATTAGTAGTTTTCTTATTCATAGTAGTTTTCTTAATTGTTTTTTCAATGTTTTCAACATGAACTTTAGCAGAAACATAGAAAATATATTGGATATGTGGTTCAAGAGTTTGTGAAGTTTTAATTTTTCACAACAGAGTAAGCATGTTGAAAGGTAAAATGTGTAACTCAAGTGTCTAGCTAGACACTAGCTGAATTTTCAAATTAGAAAGAGAGAGAGAGAAAATGGGAAGGAAGAAGAAGCAGGAGAAAGAAAGGGATTGAGAAAGAGGGAGAAGGAGGGGGAGGCTAAGGGAAAAAGACAGAGAGACAGAGTCAGAGAGAAGATATTCCAAAGCTGCCTGTTCTTGTTTACCTCAGTTGACAGGGTGCTGGTATCTTGCTGATAAAAGAGAAGAAGCAGGATTGTTTTTGCTTTATGTTCCACAGTTTCCTCACTTGCTTAGGAAGTTGCCTCTCTCTTTGGAGACAGTGCATCTGATATACCTCCCCTTCTTTTGACAGTATTTTACTAGTTTGACTGCAAGAATCTTGTACCTCTGATTCAACTTCAAAATGTGTGGCTAAAATCAGATTTTAGAAAATCTTGTAAATGTCAATGTGCAATTTCTTTGGGAAAATAATAAATACTGCCAAATTTTTCAAAGGAACTATGAATTGACTTGATTCAACAACCTTAAAATACACTGACTTCCTGTGAGCATTCCTTTACTCTTTTCTTCATTCAACAATGTTTTCTGAGCACTGATTATGGGCCAAGTTCTATGGCGACCTAACCATGTGCAAAAGAGACTCCATCTCTGATTACCAAAGTTTACAGCCCAGGAGGGTAGTAACCCAAAGGCACAGCACTGATGAAACGGCAAGCATGAAAAAAAGAGAAAAATTGACATTTACTTATAAGACTTAACTTAAAACAGATATCTATATGTTCTCACAGGTGTAGCTCATTTAATTTTAGAGTATGTGTTTTCATATATTATAGAAACTTGATGCCTATAATAGTCTTTCTCAAAGACATGTGATTATGGATATAAGAACATTTCAAATGTGTAAAATAATTAAAATTACCTTCCATGCTCCTTCTTTGTTCTTTACTGGTATCCTAAAAATCCTACCACATCCAATCAGAGCTTTGAAACCTGGCTCACCCAGGCCACCTCAAACTACTCTTTCAATGTAGGTTACAATGCTCAGCAACACCTATTCGTAGTTCTTGAACTTCTACACTGTCTTTCACCCCTCTCCACTGTAGCACCTGACTTCCATGTCCACACCACACCCTGTTATTTGTCTTTATCTAGAATTTATCAACCTTAGAACTCTTAGACCCCAGTGTCCCAGCTTTGGACATAATTTCCTTGCATTTCAGCAATATCAATTCCTCACATCTTGCATATTCTGAAACATGACTCAGATCTTTCTACCCAGTGTTCCTTACCTTTAGCCTATCTTGCCCCTCCCGATAAGAGGAGGATCCTGGGAGAGAGGGCAATGACTAAGATTGGTCATTTCTCTCCTGCTTATCTGGGAAGGTTCTTATCACTGTCAGCTATATCAGCTTAGCTATTGCTGGTGGGACACACTAATTAAATGCCCACCACCTCTGTATTACCTTTCATACCACTGTGCTCATGGAATTTCTTCTTCAGCAGGCAGAGGGCAGTGTGCAAGAATCAGCTTTTTCTTTTAATGTTGAGACCAGGGAATAAAGCCTGCGTCATGAGGAAGGGGGCCCCATGGTCATCCTTGTGTTGAACAAGATCAGGGTTCTTTGCCAACACGAGCAGACATCAGTTCTCTCTGACAACCCCCCTCACCATTTTTTAATGGCAACTGTGACTTCTTCCTCTGATTTCATGTCTTTTAGATGTGGAGCCACCTAGCATAGACAGGTGCAGATCCCCGCCTCCCATCCAGATCTCCGAGAAGCAGCATTCTGCAACCTGGGATGAGCCTCAGTTCTCAGACAACTCTGGTGAGAACATAGACATTTTCTTCTCAGTATGGTAACACTGACATATTTTATTTTTAATGGCTTTCAGAAAACACGAAAGAGAAATGAAAAGTAAATTATATCTAAGTGGACTGAATAATTATGTAAGTAATGGGTTTTAATGCTAGGACAATTACAAATGTTGGCAAAAGTAGGTTTACAGTTGTTTGTGTGGAAACCTACATGCAGAATATGATCATTACAAAAGTGTTTTTAGCTCAAAAGAAGGTCACAGTGCAATTGTAAATCTACTTTTGCCCACCCCTGTGTATATAATAATTTAACATTACTAATCTAACATACCTATGGAGTTTCCCTTCCTTCAGTATACAATGGACATTTATCAACTTGTCCTAGGTGTTGTACTTGAAGGGAGATTTAATAAATTTACTCAGTCTTTAAATTTACTTTGTCCTGAAGGCACAAACTACACATTGTATTGGTATCTTGAGTGGGATGCTATTCATATTTATATCTTAAACATTTTACAAAAAAAATTATAGATGATGACAGGAAAGCCAAAAAATGGGTAAGTACAATTACATTTCCCTTTTAAGATTTCAGTATAATCTAGTAAACAATATTAAAAATGCAAATTAAAATTTCCCATATTCAGATAGACCTATTCAAGGAAAATAATTTATTAAGCAAGAATGCCTTAACTTAATGAGGTTTTTGAGTCTGCTGTTCCTATGTTATGATATGGATATTATATCTTTTAATTTCTACTACTCATCAAATCAACATAAATTGAATGCCCAGTTGGTTCAATCTCTCTATCCCTCACCCTTCCACTCTCTCTAAAAATCAGAAACTGAAAAGTAAAATAAGGTGGCCAGTGAAGTGAGTGCAGACCAGTAACCCCCAAATCGGGTCCTTCTCTCCCTTCCAGGGGCTGTGTTGGTCATCACCAGAAGTCATACACCAGGAGACCTCTTTCCTCAAGGAGAGACTGTGGTACAGTATACAGCCACTGACCCCTCAGGCAATAAGAGAACATGTGACATTCACATTGTCATAAAAGGTATGCTATTCCTAAATCTCCAAAAATCTAGGTGACATTTGATATGTATAATTGCTGTTGTGAAACAAAATAGGCTACGAGCAATAGATTTTTTAAAAATATGTTTTTATTGATTTTTAGAGAGAATGAAAGGGAGAAGGATAGAGAAATAGAAACATTGATCAGAGAGAGACATCTATTGGCTGCATCCTGCACTCCACCTCCCCCCACCCAACCGAGGATCAAGCCTGCAACCCATGTACACTGATTGGGAAATGAACCAGGAACCTCTTGGTTCATGGGTTGACACTCTCGCTGGCCGGGCTCTGAGCAACAGATTTTTAAAGTTAGAATACTGACAGATTTAGGTTTCTAATTATTATTACTTCATGATAAATAAAAATATTTTCTTCCAGGGTGATCTTTAATTAACATTTTATTAACATTTTCTCTAAAGGTACAAAGTACTGTCATGATCTTATTTTGAATGCTTGAGGAGACAGATTCTGAAAATGTATTTGCTACATAATGTTGTTTTCATTTTTACTAAAGAATGCCAGAAATAATCATCCCAAATCAGAAATACTTTTTGTAAAATATGCACAACCTTTAATTACAGTTTTTCAACTGTGTCTACCTAGGGATTAAAAGGTAAGCATTGTGCTAATTTGGCATGGATCAATAGTTGAGTGCTGACCTATGAAGCAGAAAGCCATTAAATTAAGGCATCCGATTCTGGACAGGGCATGTGCCCGAGTTGCTGGTTCGATCCCCAGCAGGGGGCATGCAAGAAGCAGCTGATCAATTATTCTTCTCATTTTTTGTTTTTATCTCTTTCTCCCTTTTCCTTCTTCTCTGAAATCAATAAAAATATATTTAGAAAAAGCAAGCATTGCTACAATCCCACGCTAAGGCTTTGTGATTGAAAGTCATTCTAGGAATATGGTGGACAGGAGGAATCTTTCTAATAATTCAACTCAGACTCCTGGAATTTGATTTATTTTTCTTATATCACTGTATATGAATAATGTATTTTTATACAGGTTCTCCCTGTGAAATTCCATTTACCCCTGTAAATGGGGATTTCATATGTACTCAAGATAGTGCTGGAGTTAACTGCACATTAAGTTGCCTGGAGGGCTATGATTTCACAGAAGGGTCTATGGAGAAGTATTATTGTGCTTATGAAGATGGTATCTGGAAACCACCGTATTCCACTGAATGGCCAGACTGTGCTAGTAAGTGTTTATTGTTTTTCTGGATTCCTATAGTATGTGTGTCTGCCTGCTGATTGTGTAGATTTCTATGCATTTAAAGAGGGAGATTGCCCTAATTTTAGGGATTAGGTTTTGTGTGTAGAAAGTGGTGCCATGAATTTGATATGTTTGTGGATAAATGTTCATTCATCCATCCATTTAAAATATTCAGAGTTCTGCTACAGGACAAGATTCAGTTTACAAAACCGTATGGACCCTCTCCTTGTTATTTACCAGAAATATTTGCAGAGACTTGTCAGCATATTGTTCTTGACTTGTGAAATTGAACGTGAAGTATAACCTTATAGACTGTGGGAGAGAGAACATTTAAAAATCCAGGATCTGTGATGGATTGAGGGAGATCAGTCGTATATTCCTTAGCTCTGATTTAGATTTAGATTTAGATAATCTTAAATATGTATTGTTATAAGAACAGCCAATCGAATATCTTTGGTGCAAATAACATTATCTGGAGTGGATATTTGATCCAGTACCATAGATGGAGTTTAAATGTCCTAGAAAAAGAGTAAAAGCTGCTTAATTGAGCTGTTTTTTCCCCAAATTTGAGAATTAAGTAGAAGCAGTATCACTTGCCTTTACCATAGACTCTCAGAGGTAGGATTTTAATGATGATACTATTAGGAGGCCTTATCTCAGAATATTTTGAGGCATCTTGCTGAGTCTAATTTCTCCAAAAGACAAATTTGTCACTGTAAAATTACACTGTCAACAAAGGTAATTTTGCATAATATTCAGAAAATTTTTAAATGTCTAGAGGTTGGAAATATAAACATATATGTTGTACATTTAAATAAATATGGAATAGAATACCTTTGATCCAGCCATGATTTTCCCCAGGAATATAATGACAACAATTTTTATTTATTGTTTTTCTTAAATGATAGGAAGATAAAGAATAATTTATCAAAGCAAATTCATCACCTGGTAACTAGGTACAGTGCTTATTTGGCTTGTACTTGGTTTTCAGGGATTAATTAATACCTAAAAACTTTTCTTAACACTCGTCTCTTGTTTTTATAACAATCCGCATGTTAAAGTTACAATACTAAGTTAGAGTTGTTCCAGGGAAAGTTAAATCTCTGTTTTGAAAACACTAACCAACTGAAGCTGTTTTCCCCAACATTCTCCAGTAAAACGTTTTGCAAATCATGGGTTCAAGTCCTTTGAGATGCTGTACAAAGCAACTCGTTGTGATGACACGGAGCTGTTGAAAAAGTTTTCAGAAGCATTTGAAACGACCCTGGGGAAAATGGTATGTCAGAGTCCTCCTCTCTCGTTTGCGATGTTTCAAAGGACACTGTTGAGCTTTTCAGAGCCCCCTGGGTCACCTGCAGCAGCAATGTCTTGTCCTGATGATTTGCCTCTGCTTTGTGAGCCAAACTTGTTCTTAATATTTAGAATTACGGTATTCATAGGTTTTGCACTTCTGCAGTGAATTATAAGTAAATTTGTATTTTAAAGTTTTGAATTTTTAGAAGAGGCATGAGAATAATCCTGGTGTTATTATAACAGGGAGTTACAGGAGGGTCAGGAGTCTTTGGGAGAACACGTGGAACTCCAAGCCCCCTCTCTCCTACTGACGGAGACGTGTAGGCCAAAGCACACGGAGACGTGACTTGCTTTTTCTCCTCTCATTTTTTACTTGCAGGTCCCATCATTTTGTAGTGACGCTGACGACATTGACTGCAGACTAGAGGACCTGACCAAAAAATACTGCCTGGAATATAATTATGATTATGAAAATGGCTTTGCAATTGGTAATTAAATGATTTAGTGTTGGTAGTTTGCAAGACTGATTTGCAAAATAAGAAAATAATTTCAGAAGAGTAGGGCAAACTAGAAAAATGATCTTTAATTTATTCGAGGTATTCTTACATGCTTGGATAATGTGCTACTGTGCTTTGTGATTTTTAGAGGTAGATTAAATTTTAGGGTAGATCAAATAAATTATTCCAAACTCTTAGCCAAAACTCTCCAAGATGATAAAAACTAAGAAAACTAAGTCACATTCAAATATTGATATTATGCCTTAGAAGAGGGTAATAGTTACAGAGTTCTAACAGCATTTTTCATATGGCATTCAATTTAAATTACAAATTTAATTTTAAATAGTTACACTTGTGAAAAGTTCAAATTCCTCACTTAGAATATGTTAATATTCAATCCATTCAAGTCTAATATACCATTAAGTGGATTTTTGATGTTTACTTCAGGTGGGCTCTGAACAGTTTATTCCTCTCATTTTTTTATTGAAATATAATTGTCAAATAACTTTTGTTAATGTAATTCCAAAGTATAACTTGTGATTTTTTGTCTCTTGATTAGCAAAATCATTGTCCTCTCTAATACTTTCTCTTCTTTTTTTATTAAAACTGTCCAGAACTTTCAGAGTAAGTTTTCTCTAAGTGATAACAAAATAGTGTCATGGTCAATTTAAGTACATGGACTTTATGACCTACTACTTGGATCCAGAACCTGGGTCTACCACCTACTAGCTGTGTGGTCTTGAACAATTTATCAAACTATTCTGTGCCTCAGTCCCATCACCTCTAAAATGGGGATATAAGAATACTGAACTCACAGAGCCATTGTAAAGATTAGATGAATAAGTTCAAGTGAAGTGCTTAGAAAGTTATTTGAGACAGTAATAATTCACATACAGTAGACATCCTTTTCCTTTCAGATGCTAATCATTTTTGTAATGTTATTAGTAATTTAGCATTAAGAGTGATGTTGACTATTGGTTTCACTTTTTACATTTAAAAAATATTATTTGTGCATATATGTTTATTGCAAAAACAAAAATGCTAAAAAACAAAGAATGAAATCAAGATAATCCACAATCCCAAAAATAATTCTATTCATATATTAATATTGATAACCATATGTGTATGTGTATATATCCCCATTCTATGTTATAAACACAAATTTTTAGTTGACATTATATTGAGGACATTTTTATGTCATTAAATATTATGCTTCAATATAATTTAAATGTCCACATTGTTTTACATTTTTAACTATATGTACAACTCACAGTGAACATATTGGGCATTACAGTTTTAGATAGAAAAGTATAAAGTGGCATTGGTAGTGGAGTTGGCAGTAGCACATGTAGAATTGTAATGCCTGTTCTGTCACATGTGACCAGGTTTCCCATCCAGATTGTTGAGGTAGGTTGTGAGATACAGTAATATACACGAAGGCATCAGCTTTAAGATGGGCGATATTTGTTATCCAAGAGGGATCCAACTGGCAGTTTTCTAGATTCAAACATAGACAGAGGTACAAGTGATCCTAAGAGACAAGATTTTTTCCTTGAATGTCTTTACAATAGTCACAAGGTCAATAGTATTTACAACAACACCTTCATAAATCATAATGTATGAAAGTCAAATGTCCCATAAATATATTAAAATGGTTTAACCTCATAATAATCATGTAATTCAAATTCAAATTAAAATGAGATGCCACTTTTGACCTGTCAGATTAAGAGAGTCAAATAAGAATCCTAATATCCAAGTTGGCAAATATGTGGGTAAAAAAGCATACTCACAGATTACCGCATATGGGTAATTTAAACAGAGGTCAAGGGTCATTGGACTTGTGACTTAACCTTTGAACCTGAATGCTGATAAAGATGCAACTATAGAAATAATTTGTTTTTCTGCCCCAAATACCCAGGACCAGGTGGTTGGGGTGCAGCTAATCGGCTAGATTACTCTTATGACGACTTTTTGGACTCTGTGCAAGAAACACCCGCAGGTGCTGGCAAAGCTAGATCTTCACGGATTAAAAGAAGTGCCCCATTAACTGACCACAAAGTGAAGTTAACTTTTAACATCACAGGTAAAGACAAACAGTCCATTTGGGAGAAAAAAATATATTATGTGAAATTCTTGGTTGCAGACCTATTCTTTTTTTAATCCTCACCCTAGGATTTGTTTTCATTGATTTTAGAGAGAGAGGAGGGGAGAAGAGAGAGAGAGAGAGAGAACCATCAGTGGTTGCCAGCTAGGGATCAAACCAATAACCCAAAACCTGGGTATGAGCCCTGATTAGGAATTAAATCGTGACCTTTGGTGGACAAGACAACGCTCCAACAAACTGAACCACACTGGCTAGGGCAAGTTGCAGACCTATTTTTCAAATCTTCTGTTTGTTATTTTCAGGAAATGATCCTGGAACTGAAAATTAGGGAGAACATGGTCACCTAAGTCTTGTGATATTTTTGCAAATCGGTGTCACAGATGTATGTTATGATTCAGACAGCAACAAACGCCCTGCTTTGTTCTCATCTTGGCATGATGAACAACGGCATGCTTTTAAAAAGCAAGAGCTTATAGGAATTTAATATGCTGTAATGAAGAACTCTGCACAAAGGTGGTTCAGATCCAGAATGGGAATGAAGGATTAAAACAAACCGTATTGTGCTTAATATTATCCATGTACTGGTTGCTTTATAGGTAGTGGTAGAGTTTGAGTTTTTTTCCTGGAAGATTTTTTTTTTTATTATTGATTATGGTCTCACATCATTGTCCTTATTCCCCCGTTCCCATCCAAACCCTTCTGGAAGATTTTTAATATGCCATTAAAAACTAACTACAAATGGCTTTCTGAAACACCATGTGCATGTATGTTTTATTCTGTGTTTTTTTATCTTAGCTAGTGTGCCTTTACCTGATGAAAGAAATGACACTATTGAATTGCAAAATCAGCGACGGCTCATTAACACATTGGAGACCATCACAAATCACTTGAAAATGACCCTCAATAAGGAGCCCATGTATTCCTTCCAGCTGGCATCTGAGATACTTGTAGCCGATAGCAATTCCTTAGAAACAGAAAAGGCTTTCCTCTTCTGCAGACCAGGCTCCGTGCTCAGAGGGCGGATGTGCGGTAAGACTTTTCCCTGCAAAAATCAAAAATATTTGGTGTAAAGTGGGTTAAATGATATAGGTAGAGCAGTTTACAACTATAACGGGATATTGAAGGGAAACACGTTTTGCTGTTGTTGTGAGGTTGTTATTACTATTTTGTTTCAAAGGTCTAACTAACCACTATTGATTAGGACAAGAAAACTATTTTAATGAGGAACTCAAATGTCAGTTTTATCCATAGATCTTTAGACCTCACAGCTTTCAGCAGCAGCTCCAGTAATAATAATAGTTTTTCACCACTTCTCTATGCTGCCTGAACAGGAGTAACCTCGCAGGTTTAATGTTGTTTAGCAGCTCTGAGAGGTGCCATTATGATTAAGCACACTTTACAGGTGACAAAACTGAAGCCAGAGAGGCTAAGAACCTGCCCAGTAAGTCTAAACCCATTAAAACAACAGGTGGCGTCGCTAAGATTCCCACTCGGGTAGCCAAATGCACATGGCACAAAATTAACCATTTTAAAGTGTACAGCTCAGTGGTACATTGACAATGTTGCTGAATCATCACCTCTCTCATAATTTCCAAACATTTTCATTATCCCCAAAGTAGACCCCACACCTATTAAGCAGTCACACCCCATTCTTCTTCCCCCCAGTCCATTAACTTTTAACCCTGGTTCTAGACTACCACAGTCTGGATCAATTCCAGCCTGTTTTCCAAATAAGTCACCATCTATAGATAGTGGAATCTCCTCTAACCAATCTCCTTAAACTCAACTGAGTCAAATGACATGAGTCTTCTGTTAATCTCTTAGCAGTTGAGGGATCTTGGGAAACCTTCCTCAACAGTTCTTAGTGCTATTCCCAGAACTCAGTTGGGTTTTCCATAGTGAGATCAGTTTGGCCCAATAAAAGCACATTAAAATTGTCATTCTGAACCTGTTCTCCCCCCTCCCCCGCCACCTTGTGAGTAAAAAGCAGAAATTGCCAAGAGCAGAGTTCCACATTTCTTGATAAGCTCTTCAGATGACCTGTATCAGCATCACCTGCAGTACTTGTTGAAATGCATCGTGACTTGGGCTCCATCACAGAACTAATGCCTCTGGATCTTTGGGAGCAGGGCCTTAGAATCTGCATTTGTACTAAGTTCCCAGGATATTTCTTACACACTTTAACACCTCAGAATCACCTAGGTACTCCCTATAAGAATACTTATTTTGCTAGGAGCCTTTCAGTAAGGTCAATGTTCTACTTTGGTCTCAGAAATTTAGAATCACTCCAAGCCTGGCAAATAGATCAAATCTTCCAGGAAGGAAGGTCCTAAAATTGGCCTTTTTCCTTGGGGTCATGGCTCTGTGGATGCCTCATACTTTCCTTCCATTGGCAGTAATTCTTACAGTCAGAGGCAAGGAAGGGTCTCTTTAACTCACCCATGATGTTTTCTATATTCAGTGTTTCTTGTTTATTTTCTCTTTAGTCAAATGCCCTGTGGGAACCTATTATTCTCTGAATCGGTATGCCTGTGAAAGCTGCTTGATGGGATCATATCAAGATGAAGAAGGGCAACTTGAGTGCAAACTCTGTCCAAATGGGACTTACACTGAATATCTCCATTCAAGAAACATCTTGGAATGTAAAGGTAGAGGCACATTTTGAACAGAAGAAGCCTGAATTTTGTCTCCAGTTATGGAATCTAAATGACAAATAGGATTAAATAAGAGCATCACTGAAAGCCGTTGCTTTAATTTTTCTTTCTCTTAATTATAAAATACTAGAGGCCTGGTACACGGATTCATGCACCAGTGGGGTCCCTTGGCCTGGCCTGCAGGGATCAGGCCAAAACCGACTTCTCCTGAGGGGCCCCAGATTGCAAGAAGGTGTAGGCCAGGCTGAGGGACCCCACTGGAGGGCTCCATATGCATATCTGGCCTGTCTTGCCCAGTCCTAATCATCCAGACCCCAACAGCAAGCTAACCTATTGGTTGTATCTGCCCCCTGGTGGCCAGTGCACAATATAGTCACTGGTTGAACAGTCCAACAATTGGAAACTTAGCATATTAGCCTTTTATTATATAGGATTACCTTAATGTTTTCCATACATCTTTTCTTTTGGAACATTCTATTGCTCTAAATTAAACTCCACTCTAAATCAATAATTTCAATCCACATTCATCAGCTACCCTGGATTTTTTAAATTGAATCTCACTTGAATTGGTAGGAAGGACTTAGATAACACTTAACAATCATTAGGTTGCTTTTCTTGTTAGAACGGCATTTGACTTGATGGGATCCATTCTCCATTTTACTTGGAAATTCATAACTACAGATACATATGCATATATTCTTGCTACTAAATAAGATGTTCAATATTTTCAAAATATTTACTTTTATTCTCAGTGAACATTTTTAAGGAGACATTTTGTTTCATAATTGAAGTTATAGTAAAACACACCTAAAAGGAGTTTGAAAATTGGGCCTCTTTGCTGTTCTTACAAGTGCAGGTGTGGATAACACTGGCAAATATAAACTCCAGAGCAGCGCTGGGTGACTGGAAGTACATGAAACATGCTAGCAGTCCTGAGAGTGAGAGTCACGTGCAGGACAAGGGCAAAAGGAAAGGACAGCACCTGGATGGAGTCAGGGAGTCTAACCCTGACTCCTCTACTACAAAACCACTGCGATGAATTTTAGAATGTTGCTTAACCTCCCTGGGCCTGGTGCTAAGTCTATTTTCTACTTTCTACTCCTCCAGCCCTCCAATATAGGTAGTGTCTATAGGTAGGAGGTGCTCTTAACTAGAGCAACAAAGGTTCCAGCTTAGTTATGGGGCTCTAGCCCAGTTTGGGGTTTTGTTTCTGTCACTCAAGAGAGCAGTGGACAATCTGAGAACTTGTACAAGAACAAATCTTCCCCCACCCCCACTCCAACTTGTTCTCATAATAGTGACTTTCTGAGATACAGATTTTGAACTTCACTCAAAAACTACTTATCGACACCTTCTGCATGTCAAACACTGTGCTGGGTAATACTGGAAGTAACTGGAAATGAGTTAAAACTTATAATACTAGTATACCGAAGCATGAAGAAGACTAAAATACATTGTGTATGCCTGGAGTTCCTGTACTTTATTCTGTCCTCAGTAGATTAAAATGAAGAAAACCCTAGCCTCCACAGTGCTAGTGTTTTACAGCTTAATGTCATTGGTATTAACCATATTACTTTTTCCTTTTTAGCTCTTTGTAAACAAGGCACCTACTCATCAAATGGGCTTGAGACTTGTGAATCGTGTCCACTGGGCAGTTATCAGCCAGCGGTTGGTGCCAGGAGCTGCCTCTCATGTCCAAAAAACACTTCAACTGTGAAGAGAGGAGCCGTGGACATTTCTGCTTGTGGAGGTTATCAAAGCCTTACACATTGATATTTCTTCAAACCTACTAGGTTCCATGCAAAACCAAAGGTCTACTGTATGAAAAGAATGTAAATAACTGTCCCTTTTATCCAGCCAGCCAATATGAACTATAAACACTGGCAGTATAAGCACTGTGCTAGTGCAGTTAGGAATGCAAAGAAATATGAGACTTGACCCTAAACTCAACAGTGACAAACGTGTGGCTTCCTGAGATGGTAGAAATACATCTCAGTGAGGAACTGTGTTTTCTCCTTTATAAAATGAAGTCCTATCCAATGTTCCTTGAAACTCTAAAAATACATTCTATGGATTATGGCATTTCATTCCCTGCAATGGGGAGATTTTCATGAGCAGTTATCCACTCTGGCTACACAGAAAATATCGGCACATTTACATCCGTATTTTAAAAATACTGAAGTCCAATCTCTATCCTCCGTCATTCTGATTTAATTTGTCTGGTTTTCTTTCTCTTTTTTAAAAAAAAAAATTCCCCAGGTGATTCTAAAATAACCAGAAAAGTTGAGTACAACACTAATTTTGATTTTCAGGTATTAGCATGGAGGGCTCATTGACGAAGTTTCTAATTTAGCGGGTCTAGTGTGAGCCTGCATTTCTAACTGGTTCTGCAGTGAAACTGATTCTATTTGTTCCAGGGAGAGCATGTTAAGAGTCCCTGGTTTAAATATAAATAAAAAGGATTGGAGTTTCAATTTTCAAATAGTTTTAACATCCATATCAAGTACGGATTTCCAGCAGTGTAAAAACTTGAAGACAAAAATAGAAATAAAAGATGAAAATTTAGGATGACTGTGAAAACTAGAAATGAAGTCAAGGTTAGCCTATATCCAGAAATTCCAAAAACTACAACTACTTTGCAAAATCAATGGAACTGGATTAAAAATAAAAAGGTTTTGGCCTCCCTCGGAACAAAACAAGCATGCCTTTTTAAAAAGTTCAAAGTGACTTTTTAAAAAATTGTTTATTCTTCTCATTCTCAACATCCTTATTTTAAAACCTACAGTCTGCAATTTAAAAATTAAAAAGTGCCGAAACTGGTTTGGCTCAGTAGATAGAGCATCAGCCTGCAGACTGAAGGGTCCCAGGTTGGATTCTGGTCAAGGGCATGTACCTTGGTTGCGGGCACATCCCCAGTGGGGCGGGTGGTGCAAATGGTGGCTGATCGATGTTTTCTCTCGTCGATGTTTCTAACTCTCTATCCTTCTCCCTTTCTCTCTGTAAAAAGTCAACAAAATATATTTTAAAAAATAAAAAATAAAAATAAAATAAATTAAAATTAAAAAGCTATTCCCTGATTAAATAGGTGATATTTTTAAAGAAGCCAATCCACTGGTTTCCCATTTCTCTTAAGTGATACATGCGCACACACACCTTCCACCCTCATTGCATGCTACTCATATATACATACATTTGCATTTAATTAGAGACAGACTCTTAGAAAGAAACTGCTTAGGTTATGAGGATCTTTGAGTGTAGTAGTGACCAAGGAAGTGTGCAGCATTGTATCTTGGGAGATATAGTCCTCATAAGTTGAGTGCCACAGGAAAAACATACTGTAGGTTTTTATATGCTTTATCCATTAAAATTATCTCAGTCTAGTAGAATCACTGTGAATGAGTCTGTCAGACCTGAGGAATGAGGTGAATAGTATTCATCAATTTAATGTTTCACTGAAGAGTTGAGAATTTAACTAGAATCTAACTGAAACTCATAAACCATGTCTGTTGTGTAATACCAGCTTTGGATTTTTTTTATCTTAATAAAAGCCAAATAAGGCTTCGCATTATGGTTGAAACAGATTTAATAGAGACTCTTATTTTGTCAGTATACAAACTAGTTTGGGGAGAAAGTCTGCAGTAAAAAATTCTCTCTCCATTTCTCTAACCACAAAAGCAACCAGGATTTTTACAGTGAAACAAGTTCGCATTTGACAACTTAATTTTTCCTTTAGCTTTCCAAATAAGCCTTGGGGTTTGTCTAATTCCAAATTATTACAATTAAGCAATTATTTCCAGAAAGTCTCCAAACTTCTGGTAACTGGCCTATTTCTCCTAATATTCCTAGCACAAGTATGACCACATTCTGTTTGTCATGAGTGAGAATTGGAAATGACAGAACTCAAGACTCTCTCCTGCGGTGCTGGATAAACACCATTTTACCTTAAAATTAAATTTGTAGGAGTTCTAAAATGGTCTCATATATATTTTCTATTTTTTCAGTACATTCTCTTTCCTTTCTCTTATTTTCTTTCACCCTCCCTTTTTAATTTTTCCCTTTTTCTTTATTTGCTTTCTTTCTTGATTGATTGATTTTTATGGGCACTTTATATAGTTTACCTTATTTTTTCTAAGATTTTACTTTCTGCATTCTTTAATATGCTGAACTTACAATATCTTTCACCCATATAGCAATTATATTTCAATATATTACTATGTTAAAGTAATATTACTTGCTTTATACATTTCGTTTTTTATCATTTCTTAGGCTAGTAAATATTATTGGTGTGATTACAACAGTCTGAATTTTTCCTTGTTTTAAAATAATTTTTAGCTGAAGTATAAGCCCCCCACATATGATTTTTTTGGTGATGGCGTGTGTACATATGGTTCCTTAGAAGAAAGGACAGGAGGACAACACTTCTTACCCTCATCCTTGACGAGAAAGTTAAAAGGAGACTCAGAATGGGAGCAGAAAATTTCACATGAGCATTATTTATAATAGCAACCAAACAAGATCAACTTAAATTAAGTCCAATAGTAGATGGAATGTTAGATCAGTGATGGTCTGTCAATGTAATCTTTTCCATTTATTCAAAACCCTGTTATTTAATAATTTGGCAAATGATTTGGGAAATGCTTATGATATGATGTAAAATAGAAAAATCAGAATATAATATTATATGGCCAATTCAAATTTTTATTGAGTTAATAACATTCAACTCAGAGCAGATTGACATAAATACAATAACTCTCTAGTGTATTGTTAAAGACAGGAAGGAAAAACAAAACATTTATCTGGGTGATAATGGTCTGGGCAGTAAATATACACAAGAAAATGTATTAGCAATTCAGTGGTTTTCTTACAACCAAAGGTTAATGCATTTCTTTTCAGTGTAGGCAGCGTTACTTCACTGTACAAATGGTTTGTTTTTCCTTTACAGTACCTTGTCCACTAGGAGAATTCTCTCGCTCTGGGTTAATGCCCTGTCATCCTTGTCCTCAAGACTACTACCAACCCGATGCAGGGAAGTCCTTCTGCTTGGCTTGTCCCTTTTATGGAACTACAACCTTCGCTGGTGCCACATCCATCACAGATTGCTCCAGTAAGATCCTCTATTTTATTTCTACATAATCCTGTGTCGGGGATTTTTGCTTGTCTCTGTGATAGTTTCAGTTCTGAATATTAACATTTTCAGTGGATTTTGGTGTCTAGACTTATTAAATTGTTCTTTTGATGTCTTTTTTATGACAGTGACTCAAAGATTCTTAATTTGGGAATTCTGATAACTTCCAGTTTCTTCCTAAGGGTCTAGAATTTAATTACATATCCCTCTGTATTTCCTTTTTTAATAAAACAAAATATGTGTGGCTTTGTCTACTTTGAAAACCTGAATCTTTTTTAAAACTTTTTTTTTTTTCGGAGAGAAAGGGAAAGGAAGAGAGAAGTAGAAACATCAATGAGGAGAGAGAATCATTGATCAGCTGCCTCTTACATAACCCATATTGAAGATCGAGGCCACAACCCAGGCATGTATACTTATCGGGAATCAAACCGTGACCTCCTGGTTCATAGGTCAGGGCAAGAACTAGAGTCTTGACCATAGTACTTAAATAGAGTCTATATATTGGCAAGATCTACCACACAACAATATGTTTCTCTAATACTTTCCTATTATTTTCATCAGGTTTTGGTTCAACTTTCTCAGCAGCAGAGGAAAGTATAGTGCCCCAAACTTCTCCAGGACATATCAAAAAGAAGTATGAAGTTGGCAGTCAGGCAAGTCCATTTTCTATGTATAAAATTTTCTCTAATGGGATGTTTGGAAAAACAATTTATCATTATACATGACACACAGAGGGAAATTATCAGAGTTGTAACTTTAAGTAATAAAAACTCATAAATATTATCCATGAGTAATTATATTTGTGACTTATGATAAGAACTTTCCAAAAATTTAGTATCAGAATTACCAAGTACCAAAAATGGAATTTTTTCTAAGCAATTTTTAGTATAATGTATATATATGGAGAGCCTTTTGGTTCACTAATAATTAACTTAGCATAAGCATAACCTATTATTTGAGTAAGGGCATTTGTATTTGCCAAAGGCCTTTTCTGATTGGCAGGAAGAGTTAGTGAACTTTCATGAAAATTATTTAAAATCTTTTTGTCTGCAAAAAAAATCATTTGTTGGAGTACAGCCTGAGTTTTAAAAAATTAAGCATAACTCATGAACATAACTAAATTAATTGTTCAGCCATTACTCTGAATTAACCCTGCCTAGTGTCATGATAAATTCCTTGGCTCTAAGTATTTTTAAGGAAGATAATAAGGTTTTATTTCTTATTTCAACTTCCTACAGCCTCATCCAAACATACTGATTTGTAAGGGCTTCATAAATCATATTTGAAGCTAAGCTTAGTGGACACTGATTTTGTAAGGACTTCTAGAGCTGGAGCCATCAACCCTAGAGACATATTAGAATCCACTGGTCAGCTTTTAAAAATAATGATGCACAGATCGCACTCCCAGAGATCCTGATTTAGCTGGTTTGGGTGAGGGCACTCTCCTCAGTATACTTTTAAAATACCTCAATGGATGCCAATGTGCAGCCAGCATTTAGAAACACTGTTTGGGTTTACCGGAACATCACCAACATATATGCAGACCATTTAGCTTGGGTGAACTCACCTGAAGTCAGGAACCAGCCGTCTAATGTTGTAAACCTTCTAACTCCCCAGTCAGAAGCTCTTTGAAGTGAACCAAGTGTTTTGTCTCTAATCGGTTTCTTTTCTGTCAAGGGCAGGTTTTCCACGAATGCTTCTTAAATCCCTGCCACAACAGTGGGACCTGCCAGCAACTTGGGCATGGTTATGTCTGTCTCTGTTCACCTGGATATACAGGTAAATACAGGAATGCAAATTTTAGAGTGTTTTTCATAATATGAAATGATTGTGACTTGCAGTATCAAACTTTGGGACATCTAAAATAAACCCTGTAAGATACATTAGGCCGCATCAATGCATAAAAACGTAAGATAAACTAATAGGTGAAAAAACATATACATATCTTACAAATGACAGTTTTCTTTGCACATTTTGGAAAAAGAATGAAGAATTATATTTTCAATGAAAAAGTCTCATTATATCTTACAGTTTAAATTGGAATACAGTTCCAGGGGCCATGTCCAAGGTTTCATTCTAACACAAAATGCATGATCCTCAACACAGAGCAAATTGTCCAGCATAAACATTTTAAACAAACTCCAGTTTCCCTCATTTGCTTCACACTAGTGGATGCTCTTGTGAATAACTATGATTTGTTGCTTTGTTTCTCTTTCCGGACTTTGTACTTAGAAAAACAATATGGCTTTGGACTTGATTATGTAGGAATTATGTAAGAATTATGTTTTCTTGCAATTTGGTTCTCTTTGTGGCTCAGTCCTGAAACATCATTTTTGATGGGAAATAATATCTTACAATTGCAATTAATTTGAAATCATGTTTTCTTCTAGGAAAAAAAAAAGTTTTTCCATCTTTCTGAATTTTATCCAACCAACATAAAGCCTTTTTAATGAGAAAAATATCTAAATAAAAGAATTTACCACAAAATAAACAAAAGGAAAGTTAGAAAACAAAAGATAGTCTAAGGTTATCAAGAGTATTGGCATTCTACTTACCATAGCTTGCTTGTGTGTGCCCGTTTTAATTTTTATTTTAAAAAATGTTCCTGACATTTCATAAGAAATAATGGAACTTTTCTTGGAATCGTATACACGAGTAATGGTTGAGAAAGGTCATACTATAGGACAGTGGCTCTCAAATATTGATGTGCATCAGAATCATCTGGAAGGCTTGAGAAAACACATTTCTGGACCACTACCCCAGAATCTCTGATTCAGTAGCTCTGGGGAAGGTCTGAGAATTTGCATTTCTACTAAGTCCCAGGTTATGCTGATGCTATTGATCCAGGGGGCCACACTTTGAGATCCTGTGGTGGAGAGGAAGACATGGTTTCCATCAGAGCTAGCCCATAGATTGCCTATCTGCACTCTGTAGGAAGATGCAGTACCACTCAGGCACCTGGCATGTGAATTGAGTTCTGGTAGGATTTAGCTCCACCTGTACCCTTCAGCCAACTGACCTGGTAGCAGGTATATTTGACTTTATATTTTCCACTTTAAAATTAACCAAATTCCTGGCTCCATTTTATGAGTCCAGGTTTCCCTCCCATCCCAGTACTAATATTAGTATCTTGAGATGGTTTGCTATCTTTTATATATCCTTTTAAGGATATCTTAAATCTTTTTTTTAATATATTTTATTGATTTTTTTTTTTTTTTTTTTTTTTTTTTTTTTTTTTTTTTTTTTTTTTTTTTTTTTTACAGAGAGAAAGAGAGAGGGATAGAGAGTTAGAAACATCAATGAGAGAGAATCATCGATCAGCTGCCTCTTGCACACCCCCTACTGGGGATGTGCCCAGCAACCAAGGTACATGCCCTTGACCTTTCAATCCTCAGGCCGACGCTCTATCCACTGAGCTAAACCGGTTTCGGCTCTTAAATCTCTTTAGAAAGAGGCAGTACCTTTATTAAATATATACTTATCTAGATGGTAACACTTAATGAGTACTGGCCTTTTCCATCACCATTCTCCATAAATTCAGATTATGGGGGTAAATACCTTTTAATGATCGTGACTCTACTTTTCTTACTCCCTCCCTCTGATTGTCCTTCAGTGTTTGGTTTGCATTTTAGGCTCAAAGTGTGAAACAGACATTGATGAATGCAGCTCACTGCCATGCCTCAACAATGGAATTTGTAAAGACCAAGTAGGGGAATTCATTTGTGAATGTCCATCCGGTTACACGGGTAAGGGGAAAGTTTTTTCTTTTCACATTAAACCTTGGAATCATTGACATTTCATTGCTAAAAATCAAAACCATAATGAGACCTCACCTCACACCTGTTAGAGTGGCTTTTATCAAAAGATGGGTAATA